>NC_138978.1:105621873-106265986 GCF_964341445.2 Mesoplodon mirus
TTTTCTCCTATATTTCTATAATTTTATAGTTTTAAGTTTTACACTTGGGTCTGTGATTCAACTTCAGTTAATTTTGTTATATGGTACAATATATGGATCAAATAAAAATTTTTTTGCATATGGATATTCAGTTGTTCTAGCCCCATTTGTTAAAAAGACTGTCCTTCCTCTGTAGATGGCCTTGGCACATTTGTCACAATCCATTTTCTCTATATTTTGGGGTTTATTTCTGGACACCCTGTTCTGTTTCATTGTTCTATTTGTCTACCTTGATGCCCATACTACATTGTCTTGATTACTGTGGCATTTTATGAAAGTCTTAGAATGAGGTAGTGTTAATCCTCCAACTTGTGTTCTTTTTGAAAGTTGTTTTGGTTATTCATGGTTCTTGGCATTTCCATATAAATTTTAGAATCAGCTTATCAATTTTTCCAAAAATCCTATTCGAATTTTAATTGGAATTGCATTGACTCTATAGATCAGTTTGGAGAAAATTCACATCTTAACAATATTGTATTTGCTGATCTGTGAACATGGTTACTTCTCTCCATTTACTTAGATCTCTCAGCAGTGCTTTATAGTTCTGATTGTATAGGTCTTTAACATCTTTTGTCAGATTTATCACTATTTCGTATTTTTATGATTATTATAAATGACATTGTTTTAAATGTAAATTTCTGATTGTTTATTGCTGTTATACAGTCGTGAAATTGATTTTGTATATTGATCCTTTATCCTGCAACCTTCCTAATCTCACTTATTAGTTCTAATAGCTTTTTTATAAACTTCATTGAATTTTCTACAATCATGTTTGCAAATAAAGACAATTTTACTTATTTCTTTCTCATCTGATTTCCTTTCATTTCTTTTTCTTGCCTTATTGCATTGGCTAGAACCTCTAGTACAATGTCAAGTAGAAGTAATGTGGATATCTTTGTCTTATTCCTGATCTTGGGGAGGAAACACTCAGTCTTTCATCATTAAATATGCTGGCTGTAGGTTTTCATAGATGTTCTTTATCAGTTTGAGGAAATGTCCTCCTATCCCTAGTTTGCTGAGAGTTTTTATCAGGAATGGATATTAGATTCTGTCATGTGCTTTTTCTGTATTTATTGAGAACTTAATTTTTTTTTAAGATTAAAAGCTCCAAGGTGTATTGTTTCATAGGTGTTATTACTATCTATACCTTCACCCCATTTATTAAGCCATTTCAGGTAACTTCAAGTTCATAAATTTACAATGAGGTTATAGAGCCCAACCAGGATGGGACAGAGTGTGTTCCAAGTTACGGGGGGACCACAGGGCTCCTCAGTTATATCTCTTCAGTGATACACCTGTGCTCCACTGTTTCTTCCTGCACATCTGAATGTGACCTTTTGGATTCTCTGGCTGTGGCTGATTTAGTCTCCTGATTCTAATGCTGTGCTGCTTTGTTGCCTAGAAGGTTGATCCGAGCTTCCAGGCCCCCTCTCTTCTTAGGCCTCAATTATGTACTGTGAGGTTCAGGATAGCTGGCCAATCTGAAGGCTGGGAATGCTTGCTTAAAGGAGGAACTGCCATTCCAGCATAAACTGTCCTTAATCCTACAGCAGAAACTGTGTTCATTCTGGGAATGGTGAGTCCTAGAAGATCATGACCAAGAAGCAGATGTCCTAAGGGGCTTCCTCTGAGAGTTTTTCCCCAAGAGGGAGCCATGTGGCCACCTGCTTTTTGTCACATTTCTAATAGCTAGCTGCTCCATTTCCTCAAGGGCTGTTGTAAAATCATTTACTTTACTGTTACATAAGGTCTGTTGTTTCAGGAACTGGGCCCTTTCTTCTTTCGTCTTCAGCTTTAGCATTAAGACCTATCCTGGGTTGAGGCCCTTGCTCTCCAAAATTGCCAAACAGTTGTCCTGAAACTTCCCCAGCAGCTCCACCTTTTAGGTCAGGTCCTTTAGCTCTCCCTGAGTTTCAGTCAACTTTTGGTGCAACTGCTTGTTGATGGCCTCTAAGAGCTGGTTCTTATCCTTGAGCTCTTCCTCTGATTTCAGTTTACTCAATAGTTTGTAGCTCTTCCTGGTGGCAGTATCTATAGCTTTAACCTGCCCATTCTCTCATCTTGGTTTGATGATTTTTGTAACATTGTTATCTGAACCTCCTGAATGAGGTCTGGAAACATCAACTTCTTTGGACTTAACAGGAAATAGGTTCTTAGAAGTGGCTCGAGTTTGTGCATCTGTGGGCAGGCCACTGCTGAGCACAGAGGAGGGCCGCAGGGTGTACACTGTCTTAACCGCTCTGGTCATCATAATGAGGTGGCACTGCTGGGGCCTAGGTGCCTGCTGCTTCTGCCCTCAGGCCTCATCCGAGAACTTAATTGGTTTTTATGTCCTTGTTGTTTTTCTGAAATATTGTCTGAAAAAGAACTTCATCCCCTTTCTTATTGACCTTCTCTTAGATCAAGTACGTTGATGTGGAGTAACTTTTTCAGCTTTGTTCTATGGCTTTTTAGAAACTAGAATTCTCTAACTTTATAATTTTGTGGAGTAGAGTTTAGTAATTAAATTATTTTCCCAGTGGCAAAAGTTAATTGTAACTTAAAAATCATAAACATTTCCAAAAGAGAAACCTGAAAAAAAACCTCTGCTGCTTTAATGAACTGCTCTCCTTTAAAGCAACTTTTATCCTTTGACTTTAATAGTTTTGATAGTTTATTGGCTTCTTATGATAAATAATTTTTCCAAAGAAGAAAAACAATATGTACATTTTTTTCACCTTCTGACAGAATATTATTACCACTTTCCTAGGAGTAACAAAAGCAGTTTATATATTTGAAACAAGCTTAACTATTATCTTTTTAAGTTAAATCATTTAAATTGTGTTTTAGTATATCATATCAATAGTCAGGAAATAGACATCAAAATGTACTATTCCTTTATTATCTCCCAGAAGACATTATTTTTCTCAGTGTTAATTTGGACCACAGGAAGAAAATTTATTTTAAAGGAGGCTGTATTTATTACTGACATCCCTTATATCTGAATGCAGCTCCAGAGCCAGTTATTGAAGAATAGGTAGAAATACTGTTATTTCTGTTTTGTGCTTTTGAATAAAAAAATTCAACATTGGTTTCTTTTATTGAATTTATTGATCTCAGGACACCTATTTATTGAGGAGAGTTGCTGCAGTCTATATGGTTTTATGTGAAAGTATATTTAGAAAAAAACATTTTCTGTAAGTTACTTCAGATTACCCACCAAACATCCCATGATAACATAGTTATATTGATCTAGCTCCAATAAATTCTTTATAAAAAGTAAACTCTTGGTTAATGGCTATATGAATTGGGTGGTACCCACATGGTGGACTATTATGTGGCTATTTTAAAATATGATGCAGGGCTTCCCTGGTGGTACAGTGGTTAAGAATCCGCCTGCCAAAGCAGGGGACATGGGTTCGAGCCCTAGTCTGGGAAGATCCCACATGCCGCGAGCAGCTAAGCCCGTGCACTACAACTACTGAGCCTGCACTGAAGAGCCCGTGAGCCACAACTACTGAGCCCATGTGCTGCAACTGCTGAAGCCTGCACGCCTAGAGCCCATGCTCTGCAACAGGAGAAGCCACAGCAATGAGAAGCCCGTGCACCTCAACAAAGAGTAGCCCCTGCTCGCTGCAACCAGAGAAAGGCCAGCACGCAGTAACGAAGACCCGATGCAGCCAAAAATAAATAAATAAATTTATTTAAAAATATATATATATGATGCATATGAGGAACTTCTAATGACGTAGTGTTCCTACAGTATAATGCTAAATTTATGAAGCAGATCATAACATTAAATATATCCTTTAGAATCGAATAGAATAAAATACCTAGGAAATAAACCTACCTAAAGAGGCAGAAGACCTGTATTCTGAAAACTATAAGACACTGATAAAAGAAATTGAAGACCACACAAACAGATGGAAAGATATATTGTGTTCTTGGATTGGAAGAATCTGCCTTGTTAAGATGACCACACTACCCAAGGCAATCTACGATTCAATACAATCACTATCAAATTACCAATGGCATTTTTCACAGAACTGAAACAAAAATTTTTTTAATTTTTATGGAAACACAGACCCCAAATAGCCAAAACAATCTTGAGAAAGAAGAACAGGGCTGGAGGAATCACACTCCCTGACTTCAGACTATATGATAAAGCTACAGCAGTCAAAACAGTGTGGTCTGGCTTCCCTGGTGGCGCAGTGGTTGAGAGTCTGCCTGCTGATGCAGGGGACACGGGTTCGTGCCCCGGTCCAGGAAGATCCCACATGCCGTGGAGTGGCTAGGCCCATGAGCCATGGCCACTGAGCCTGCGTGTCCAGAGCCTGTGCTCCACAATGGGAGAGGCCACAACAGTGAGAGGCCTGCATACCGCAAAAAAAACAAAAAAAAACAGTGTGGTACTGGCATAAAAACAGACACATAGATCAGTGGAATGGGATAGAAAGCCCAGAAATAAACCCATGCACTTATGGTCAGTTACTCTACAACAAAGGAGGCAAGAATATACAGTGGAGAAAAGACAGTCTCTTCAATAAGTGGTGCTGGAAAAACTGGACAGCTACATGTAAAAGAATGACATTAGAACATCCTCTATCACCGTACACAAAAATAAACTCAGAATGGATTAAAGACCTAAATGTAAGACCGATACTCTAAAACTATTAGAGGAAAACATAGACAGAACACTCTTTGACATAAATTGCAGCAATATTTTTTTGGATAGGTCTCCTAGAGTAACAGAAACAGCAAAAATAAACAAGTGTGACCTAGTTTAACTTAAAACCTTTTGCACAACAAAGGAAACCATAAACAAAATGAAAAGGCAGTCTATGGAATGGGAGAAAATATTTGCAAACAATGCAACCAACAAGGGCTTTATCTCCAAAATATACAAACAGCTTATACAGCTCAATATGAAAAAAACAAACAACCCAATCAAAAAATTGGCAGAAGACCTAAATAGACATTTCTCCAAAGAAGACATGCAGATGACCAATAGCCATGTGAAAAGATGCTCAACATCGCTAATTATTAGAGAAATGCAAATCAAAACTACAATGAAGTACCACCCCACACTGGTCAGAATGGCCATCGTGAAGAAGTCTACAAATTATAAATGCTGGAAAAGGTGTGGATAAAAGGGAACCCTCCTACACTGTTGGTGGGAATGTAAATTGGTGCAGCCACTGTAGAGAACCGTATAGAGGTTTCTCAAAAAATCTAAAAATTGAATTACCATATGATCCAGTAATCCCAGTTTTGGGCATATATCCAGACAAAATTATAATTCAAAATGGTACATGAGGAATTTTCGTTGTGGCGCAGTGGTTAAGAATCTGCCTGCCAATGCAGGGGACATGGGTTCGATCCCTGGTCCGGGAAGATCCCACACGCTGTGGAGCAGCTAAGCCCATGCGCCACGACTACTGAGCCTGCGCTCTAGAGCCCACGAGCTACAACTACTGAGCCCATGCTACTGAGCCCACGTGCCACAGCTACTGAAGTCCATGCGCCTAGAGCCCTTGCACCACAACAAGAGAAGCCACTGCAATGTGAAGCCTACACACTGCAACGAAAAGTAGCCCCACTCACCGCAACTAGAGAAAGCCTGTGCGCAGCAACAAAGACCCAACGAAGCCAAAAAAACAGGATACGTGCACCCCTGTGTTCACAGCAGCACTATTCACAATAGCCAAGACATGGAAACAACCCAAATGTCCATCAGCAGATGAATGGATAAAGAAGATGTGAGATATATGTATGTGTATATATATATATATATATATATATATATATATATCTCCACTAGATATATACTCAGCCATGAAAAAGAATGAAATAATGCCATTTGCGACAACCTGGATGGACCTAGAGATTGTCATACTAAGTGAAGTAAGTCAGACAGAGAAAACCAAATATATGATATCACTTATATGTGGAATCTAAAAAATGATACAGATGAACTTATTTACAAAACAGAAGTAGACTTGCAGACATAGGAAACAAATTTATGGTTAGCAATGGGGAAAGAAGAAGGGAGGAAAAAATTGAGAATTTGGGATTAACATATACACACTATTATATATAAAATAGAAAAAAAACAAGGACCTACTGTATAGCACAGGGTACTATATTCGGTATCTTGTAATAACCTATAATGGAAAAGAATCTGAAAAAGTATATATATATACTGAATTACTTTGCTGTACACCTGAAACATTGTAAATCAACTATACTTCAGTAATCAATCATTGTCAGAAAAAGTTTTTTTTAAATAATATATATATATCCTTTAATCTCAATTATAAAGAATAACATTTATTATCGTATATATAATTATATAACATTTGTGTGTGTGTGTGTGTGTGTGTGTGTATGTGTGTATATATATATATATAAATGACTCAAGCGAATAGATTGACATTTGTAGTTTGAGTGTGGTTGTCCCTGGGCATGGAATCATATTACATTTTAATTTTTTTCATTAAAACTTCTGTATTATATATAAATAATTTAAAATCAGAAACATTTGTTTTTAAATAGCAGAAATCCTGTACAACTTCTTGCTCAATATCTGTTTAGTAAAACTCACTCTAAGAAGGTAACTTAACCATATATTATTTACTTTGTTAGGAAAAGATATTAGAGCTATATAGAACCACAGTTGAATTCTTCCTTTTTTGTTGTTCCTGATATTGTTAATATTATTCTTTTCCAACCCAGTCTAAATGACTGAATTTTCTCTGTCTGAAAAACCTAAGTTACCAAGTTATCCAATAAAGAGATCACAAAGTTTAGGGGGAGAAAAAAGAAGGCTGCGATAAAGATATCATACCAGATTCTAAAGAGTTGTCTTTCAAACTTTTTTTTTAACATCTTTATTGGAGTCTTTCAAACATTTTTTAACATCTTTATTGGAGTATAATTGCTTTACAATGGTATGTTAGTTTCTGCTTTATAACAAAGTGAATCAGCTATACATATACCCCCATATCTCCTCTCTCTTGCGTCTCCCTCCCTATCCCACCCCTGTGCATGGCCACAAAGCACTGAGCTGATCTCCCTGTGCTGTGTGGCTGCTTCCCAGTAGCTGTCTGTTTTACACTTGGTATTATATATAAGTCCATGGCAATCTCTCACTTCGTCCCAGCTTACCCTTCCCCCTCCCCGTGTCCTCAAGTCCATTGTCTATGTCTGCATCTTTATTCCTGTCCTGCCCCTAGGTTCTTCAGAAACTTTTTTTTTAAGGTTCCATATATATGTTGTAGCATATGGTATTTGTTTTTCTCTTTCTGACTTACTTCACTCTGTATGACAGTCTCTAGGTCCATCCACCTCACTACAGATAACTCAATTTCATTTCTTTTTATGGCTGAGTAATGTTCCATTGTATATATGTGCCACATCTTCTCTATCCATTCATCTTTCAATGAACACTTAGGTTGCTTCCATGTCCTGGCTATTGTAAATAGAGCTGCAGTGAACATTGTGGTACATGACTTTTTTTTTTTTTTTTTTTTTTTTTTTGCTGTACGTGGGCCTCTCACTGTTGTGGCCTCTCCCATTGCGGAGCACAGGCTCCGGACGCACAGGCTCAGCAGCCATGGCTCACGGGCCCAGCCGCTCCACGGCATGTGGGATCTTCCCGGACCGGGACACGAACCTGTGTCCCTTGCATCGGCAGGTGGACTCTCAACCACTGCTCCACCAGGGAAGCCCCCATGACTCTTTTTGAATTATGGTTTTCTCAGGGTATATGCCCAGTCGTGGGATGGCTGGGTCGTATGGTAGTTCTATTTTTAGTTTTCTAAGGTACCTCCATACTGTTCTCCATAGTGGTTGTATCAGTTTACATTCCCGCCAACAGTGCAAGAGGGTTCCCTTTTCTCCACACCCTCTCCAGCATTTATTGTTTGTAGATTTTTGGGTGATGGCCATTCTGACTGGTGTGAGGTGATACCTCATTGTAGTTTTGATTTGCATTTCTCTACTGATTAGTGATGTTGAGCATCCTTTCATGTGTTTGTTGGCAATCTGTGTATCTTCTTTGGAGAAATGTCTATTTAGGTCTTCTGCCCATTTTTGGATTGGATTGTTTGTTGGTTTTTTTTTTTTGATATTGACCTGCATGAGCTGCTTGTTAATTTTGGAGATTAATCCTTTGTCAGTTGCTTCATTTGCAAATAATTTCTCCCATTCTGAGGGCTGTCTTTTCGTCTTGTTTATGGTTTCCTTTGCTGTGCAAAAGCTTTTAAGTTTCATTAGGTCCCATGTGTTTATTTTTGTCTTTATTCCCATTCCTCTAGGAGGTGGGTCAAAAGGATCTTGCTGTGATTTATGTCATAGAGTGTTCTGTCTATGTGTTCCTCTAAGAGTTTTATAGTGTCTGGCCTTACACTTAGGTCCTTAATCCCTTTTGAGTTTAATTTTGTGTGTGGTGTTAGGGAGTGTTCTAATTTCATTCTTTTACATGTAGCTGTCCAGTTTTCTGAGCACCACTTATTGAAGAGGCTGTCTTTTCTCCATTGTATATTCTTGCCTCCTTTATCAAAGATAAGGTGACCATATGTACGTGGGTTTATCTCTGGGCTTTCTATCCTGTTCCATTGATCTGTATTTCTGTTTTTGTGCCAGTACCATACTGTCTTGATTACTGTAGCTTTGTAGTATAGTCTGAAGTCAGGGAGTCAGATTCCTCCAGCTCTGTTTTTCTTTCTGAAGATTGCTGTGGCTATTTGGGGTCTTTCGTGTTTCCATACAAATTGTGAAATTTTTTGTTCTAGTTCTGTGAAAAATGCCTAGGGATTGCATTGAATCTGTAGATTGCTTTGGGTAGTATAGTCATTTTCACAATGTTGATTCTTCCAATCCAAGAACATGGTACATGTCGCCATCTGTTTGTATCATCTTTAATTTCTTTCATCAGTGTCTTATAGTTTTCTGCATGTAGGTCTTTTGTCTCCTTAGGTAGGTTTATCCCTAGGTATTTTATTCTTTTTGTTGCAGTGATAAATGGGAGTGTTTCCTTAATTTCTCTTTCAGATTTTTCATCATTAGTGTATAGGAATGCAAGAGATTTCTGTGCATTAATTTTGTATCGATTAGCTCTAGTACTCTTCTGTTAGCATCTTTAGGATTCTCTTTGTATAGTATCATGTCATCTGCAAACAGTGACAGCTTTACTCTGTTCCGATTTGGATCCCTTTTATTTCTTTTTCTTTGATTGCTGTGGCTAAAACTTCCAAAACTACGTTGAATAACAGTGGTGAGAGTTTACACCCTTGTCTTATTCCTGAATTTAGAGGAAATGGTTTCAGTTTTCCACCATTGAGAACAATGTTGGCTGTGGGTTTGTCATATATGGCCTTTATTATGTTGAAGAAAGTTCCCTCTATGCCTTTCGGCAGGGTTTTTATCATAAACGGGTGTTGAATTTTGTCAAAAGCTTTCTCTGCATCTATTGAGATGATCATATGGTTTTTCTCCTTCAATTTGTTAATATGGTGTATCACGTTGATTGATTTGCGTATATTGAAGAATCCTTGCATTCCTGGAATAAACCCCACTTGATCATGGTGAATGATCCTTTTAATGTGCTGTTGGATTGTGTTTGCTAGTATTTTGTTGAGGATTTTTGCATCTATGTTCATCAGTGATATTGGCCTGTAGTTTTCTTTCTCTGTGACATCTTTGTCTGGTTTTGGTATCAGGGTGACAGTGGCCTCGTAGAATGAGTTTGGGAGTGTTCCTCCCTCTGCTATATTTTGGAAGAGTTTGAGGAGGATAGGTGTTAGCTCTCCTCTAAATCTTTGATAGAATTCGCCTGTGAAGCCATCTGGTCCTGGGCTTTTGTTTGTTGGAAGATTTTTAATCACAGTCTCAATTTCAGTGCTTTTGATTGGTCTGTTGGTATTTTCTATTTCTTCCTGGTTCAGTTTTGGAAGGTTATGCTTTTCTTAGAATTTTTCCATTTCTTCCAGGTTGTCCATTTTATTGGCATATAGCTGCTTGTAGTAATCTCCCATGATCCTTGTATTTCTGCAGTGCCAGTTGTTACTTCTTTTTCATTTCTACTTCTGTTGATTTGAGTCTTCTCCCTTTTTCTCTTGATGAGTCTGGCTAATGGTTTATCAATGTTGTTTATCTTCTCAAAGAACCAGCTTTTAGTTTAATTGATCATTGCTGTCATTTCCTTCATTTCTTTTCCATTTATTTCTGATCTGATCTTTATGATTTCTTTCCTTCTGCTAACTTTGGGGTTTTTTTGTTCTCCTTTCTCTAATTGCTTTAGCTGTAAGGTTAGGTTGTTGATTTGAGGTGTTTCTTGTTTCTTGAGGTAGGATTGTATTGCTATAAACTTCTGTCTTAGACCTGCTTTTGCTGTATCCCATAGGTTTTGGGTAGTTGTGTTTTCATTGTCATTTGTTTCTAGGTACTTTTTGATTGCCTCTTTGATTTCTTCAGTGATCTCTTGGTTATTAAGTAGTGCATTGTTTAGCCTCCATATGTTTGTATTTTTTACAGTTTTTTTTTCCTGTAATTGATATCTAGTCTCATAGCGTTGTGGTCGGAAAAATACTTGATACGATTTCAATTTCCTTAAATTTACCAAGGCTTGATTTGTGACCCAAGATATGATCTATTCTGTAGAATGTTCCATGAACACTTGAGAAGAAAGTGTATTCTGTTGGTTTTGGATGGAATGTCCTCTAAATTTAATCAATTAAGTCTATCTTGATTAATGTATCATTTAAAGCTTGTGTTTCCTTATATATTTTCGTTTTGGATGATGTCCATTGGTGAAAGTGGGGTGTTAAAGTCCCCTTCTATGATTGTGTTTCTGTCTATTTCCCCTTTTATGGCTGTTAGCATTTGCCTTATGTAGTCAGGTGCTCCTATGTTGGGTGTATAAATATTTACAATTGTTATATCTTTTCCTTGGATTGATCCCTTGATCATTATGTAGTTTCCTTCTTTGTCTCTTGTAATAGTTTTTATTTTAAAGTCTATTTTGTCTGATATGAGAATTGCTACTCCAGCTTTCTTTTGATTTCCATTGCATGGAATATCTTTTTCCATCCCCTCACTTTCAGTCTGTATGTGTCCCTAGGTCTCAAGTGGGTCTCTTGTAGACAGCACATATATGGGTCTTGTTTTTGTATCCATTCAGCCAGTCTATGTCTTTTGGTTGGAGCATTTAATCCATTTACATTTAAGGTAATTATCGATATGTATGTTCCTATTCCCATTTT
The DNA here is from genome assembly GCF_964341445.2 of Mesoplodon mirus. NCBI lineage: Eukaryota > Metazoa > Chordata > Mammalia > Artiodactyla > Ziphiidae > Mesoplodon > Mesoplodon mirus. Next base: position 105,633,156 of record NC_138978.1, read on the forward strand.
CTTTGGGTTGTTATTGTAGGCCTTTTCCTTCTCTTATGTTTCCTGCCTAGAGAAGTTCCTTTAGCATTTGTTGTAAAGCTGGTTTGGTGGTGCTGAATTCTCTTAGCTTTTGCTTGTCTGTAAAGGTTTTAATTTCTCTGTTGAATCTGAATGAGATCCTTGTGGGTAGAGTAGTCTTGGTTATAGGTTTTTCCCTTTCATCCCTTTAAATATGTCCTGCCACTCCCTTCTGGCTTGCAGAGTTTCTGCTGAAAGATCAGCTGTTAACCTTATGGGGATTCCCTTGTGTGTTATTTGTTGCTTTTCCCTTGCTGCTTTTAATACTCTTTCTTTGTATTTAATTTTTGGTAGTTTGATTAATATATGTTTTGGCGTGTTTCTCCTTGGATTTATCCTGTATGGGACTCTCTGAGCTTCCTGGACTTGATTGACTATTTCCTTTCCCATATTAGGGAAGTTTTCAACTATAATCTCTTCAAATATTTTCTCAGTCCCTTTCTTTTTCTCTTCTCCTAGGACCCCTATAATTTGAATGCTGGTGCATTTAATGTTGTTCCACAGGTCTCTGAAACTCTCCTCAATTCTTATCATTCTTTTTTCTTTATTCTGCTCTGCAGTAGTTATTTCTATTATTTTATCTTCCAGGTCACTTATTCGTTCTTCTGCCTCAGTTATTCTGCTATTGATTCCTTCTAGAGAATTTTTAATTTCATTTATTGTGTTGTTCATCATTGATGGTTTGCTCTTTAGTTCTTCTAGGTCCTTGTTAAATGTTTCATGTATTTTCTCCACTCTATTTCCTGGATTTTGGATCATCTTTACTATCATTACTCTCAATTCTTTTTCAGGTAGACTGCCTCTTTCCTCTTCATTTTTTTGGTCTGGTGGGTTTTTACCTTGCCCCTTCAACTGCTCTGTGTTTCTCTGTGTTCTTATTTTGCTTAACTTACTGTGTTTGGGGCCTCCTTTTCACAGGCTGCAGGTTCGTAGTTCCCATTGTTTTTGGTGTCTGCCCCCAGTGGGTAAGGTTGGTTCAGTGGGCTGTGTAGGCTTCCTGGTGGAGGGGACTAGTGCCTGTGTTCTGGTGGATGAGGCTGGATCTTGTCTTTCTGGTGTGCAGGACTGTGTCCAGTGGTGTGTTTTGGGGTGTCTGTGCACTTATTATGATTGTAGGCAGCCTCTCTGCTAATGGGTGGGGTTGTGTTCCTGTCTTGCTAGTTGTTTGGCATAGGGTGTCCAGCAGTGGAGCTTGCCTGTTGTTGAGTGGAGATGGGTCTTAGCGTTGAGATGGAGATCTCTGGGAGAGCTTTCGCCATTTGATATTACATGGAGCCAGGAGGTCTCTGATGGACCAGTGTCCTGAACTCAGCTCTCCCACCTCAGAGGCACAGGCCTGACACCTGGCCGGAGCACGAAGACTCTGTCAGCCACACGGTAATTATTCTTTCTAGTGTTGGACCAACAGTGGGGCAGGGAGAGTGGTTTGTCCAAGCTTAAATCCAGCTGGAGGAGGTCATGGAGAGGACCAAACGGCTGGTTGAACGGAGAGGCAGACCCAGGCAGTTCCGTGACTCGACTGTTAGGTTAGCAGGGGCGCCTTCCCCACATCCTCCAAACCTTTTATTAAATACATTTCATCATTTTGCCACAATCCAGGACACACAAACACACCCACATACATATATTAACTAAAACAAAAATTTCACTAAAATGTACAGTGTATGTTTTATTATACTCTGTATAATATTTACACTATACCATGCTATACTACACTATTTTCTTTTGTACTTTATTTTTCTTTAAATGCTGTGACCCCGAGTAACCTATTTTCATGATCCACATCCAGAAATTTTTGCTGTAGATATACTTAGACCTATACAATAAAGTGTAAGTGTAAGGATATTTATTGCAGCATTGTCATAGCAGCAAAATGCTGAAAACAACTTACGTATTAGGGTTCTGGTCAGTAAATTATGGTATATTGTACAGTAGAATACTATGCAACCCTTAAAGAGAAGATCTTTATGAGAGCTAGATCTTATTATAACATTCTCCAACGTATAGTAAGTTAAAAAATAAGGCACAGAACAGTGTGCACAGTAAAAGAAAAAAGAAACAGTATTAAGTTGTAACTGGTGAAGCCAGAAATACATCTCACAAAGCCTCTTCCTTCCTTCCCCTTGACTTGGTTCCCTTGACAATGGTAGGAGCTCCCAAAATGGTCTGCCCTGGGAAGGGAATGAAATTAGTGAAAGGAAAGTACCAGGTTTGGTGGTAGGGTACTCTGGCACAAAAGAGCCAAAAGAAGCAGGAAAGGCTGGTCATATGTATGGGATGTTTATAAATTGGGTATCTGTAAAAAAGAAGACTACATTCTTAAGTAATTAAGTATCTTTGTTGCATTCAAAAAAACATTGGGCCTCATACAACAATGAACTCAGTAATTGTCTGATCAGCTATTTGCTATTCTCTAAGATAATAGTAAATGAAAAAATAAGACATAGCTTTTTATCACATGTCATCATTTACATTACAAATTGTGGCATTTAGGAGGTTTAAGAGTAAAGGTGCCAGAAAAATAAGCACATTTATCATTTAACTGGCATCTTCCTGTGGGCTGTTTTTCTTATATCTTTGAGGAAAGAAAGGGGGAATTCAGATTGTAAAATGCTACCTATTTAGAGAATATACAGTTCTCTAGCAGTTGGGGAAAGCTTCAGAAAAGAGTACAGCAGTGGGGAATTTCATTGCATTTTCAGCCTGAAACTAAAACAAATAAAAAAGGGAAACAGCTTATTCCTGTTATTTTGACTTCCTCTTATTGTGTCTTCCTTGCATGTGTTAGCCTTGTGATTTGGGATTAATCAGAGGTTATTTCTAGTTGCCCCCATAAAGAGAAAAGAAACAAAGACAAAGAGGTTGCTTCTAAAGTTAAATCCTGTGGTCCATCGTTTAGTATTTCAGTTCAGCTACTTGTCAGAGTAACTTGAAAAAATAGGAGGAAACCATCTTGTGTGTTCACTGAAAATCTTTATGGAAGAGGAGCATTTATAGAATCAAGCTGAGAATTTTATTATATAGGAAATTATTTCCTTAGAAAAGCGCAGCAGTAAATCTATTCCACCAAACTATTCTTGTATCTGCACAAGGATGCTCATTGCAGTATTGTTTAATACAGTATTTGAAAACTATAAACAGCCTAAAATATCCATCAGTAAAGTATAGGTGTGTAACTGGTACATCCTTATTATGGAATATTATGTAATTGCTTTTTTTTTTTTTTGAAGAGGAAAAAAAGCTATGTACTTACTGACTTAGAAAGTTCTCTAAGACACAATAAGTGAAAACAAGTTGCAAAACAGTTTTATAGAAAATAATATCTCTGTAATTACACACACACATACACACCCCTACACACACATCTGTGCTTGGAAAAGGTCTGGAAGGATGCCCATCATACTAAGAACCTTTGGAAAAGAAAGAGAGATTGGGTTATGTTTAGGAAGGACTTCAGCTTTATCTATGGAATTAAAATTTTATGAGAAAATAGTCATTCACTAATGATGAAATTAAAATAAAAATTATATTTGTAAGAAATATAGTGCAAGCAATGGGATGGCAAGGAGTTAAGAACAACATTTACTTTTTACCGATCTTCTAGATAGTTTATACTTCTCACAGAAGTCTGTGTTAATTCGAATATATAGTTAAGGGAGTAGAGACAAGTATAGCATGCCTAGGGAAAGCATGAGCTTGCTACCTCTGTATCCCTGATTTTCTCCCCAAAAAAGCAGACTAAATTTCTGCCTAATTTTCAAATTCTGCCTTTGTGCAGGATACCTAAAAGTTATTCGTCCAGAATAGATTCTTTCACAGGTCATGGACCCAAATTAAGTAAAGCTGACAACATATGTATGAGAAGCCACATGATTAAAATTTTAGGAAATTTTAATATCATAGCAAGAGACCTACAGCCCTTCAAAGTACTTTTCTTGTCTTCAGTTTCATGTATGTAGTTCATAATATTTCATCATTTAACAACAAAGGGACTTCCCTGGTGGCGTAGTGGTTAAGAATCTGCCTGCCCATGCAGGGGACTGGGGTTCAAGCCCTGGTCCAGGAAGATCCCACGTGCTGCGGAGCAACTAAGTCCGTGCGCCACAACTACTGAGCCTACACTCTAGAGCTTGCGAGCCAAAACTGCTGAGCCTACGCGCCACAACTACGGAAGCCCACGCGCCTAGAGCCCATGCTCCACAACAAGAGAAGCCACCGCAATGAGAAGCCCGTGCACTGCAACGAAGAGTAGCCCCTGCTTGATGCAACTAGAGAAAGCCCACACGCATCAACAAAGACCCAACGCAGCCAGAAATAAATAAATTTATTAAAAGAAAAACAACAACAACAAAAAGTATTTTCTGCCTCAAAAATCAACTTCACCCAATGAGTGCTAAGATATGCATAAGTTCCAAAAAAATTTTTTAATTTAATTCACTACCTAACGTGTTGTCTGTTCAACAAAAGACTGAATTCATTGGTAGAAATGAGTAAGAGATAGTGTTACTATTTAATTCAGAAGTCTCTTCTTACTGATTTGAAACTTCATGTATAGAACTTCTCATATAAGCATACCTAATAAATTTTTGTACAGTTGAATCATACTTAACGTGATTTATCTTTTTCTTTGTACTAGATAAGTAATAATTTGTCTATTGTGCTGATACGCTTCACAGATTATATATTTTCATCTCTCATTTCTTTATATTTCATATTTCTTTTTTCAGTAAATATAAGCTTCATGAGGGGCAGGTACTTTGTTTATCTTGCTGCATTGCATCCCAGATATCTAGAACCTAGTAAGTTCTTCAGAAATATTTGTCATCTGAGAGAGTAAGTTAAGTCCCTTTAAGTTTAACTTGAATGTATTCAAGCCTCAAAAAATAGGTTGCCATTATACCGTGAGAAAACCATAATTCAAAAAGGGTCATGTACCACAATGTTCACTGTAGCTCTATTTACAATAGCCAGGACATGGAAGCAACCTAAGTGTCCATGAACAGATGAATGGGTAAAGAAGATGTGGCACATATATACAATGGAATATTACTCAGCCATAAAAAGAAATGAAATTGAGTTATTTGTAGTGAGGTGGATGGACCTAGAGTCTGTCATACAGAGTGAAGTAAGTCAGAAAGAGAAAAACAAGTACCGTATGCTAACACATATATATGGAATCTAAAGGAAAAAGAAAGGTTCTGAAGAACCTAGGGGCAGAACAGGAATAAAGACACAGACGTAGAGAACGGATTTAAGGACACGGGGAGGGGGAAGGGCAAGCTAGGACGAAGTGAGAGAGTAGTGTTGACATATATACACTACCAAATGTAAAATAGGTAGCTAACGGGAAGCAGCTGCATAGCACAGGGAGATCAGCTCAGTGCTTTGTGACTACCTAGAGGGGTGGGATAGGGAGGGTGAGAGGGAGATGCAAGAGGGAGGGAATATGGGGATATGTGTATACATATAGCTGATTCAGTTTGTTATACAGCAGAAACTAACACAACATTGTAAAGCAATTATACTCCAATAAAGATGTTTTAAAAAAAATAAATGCAAGAACAAAGGCCAAAAAAATAGGTTGCCATTTATTAATTCATATTTTTGAGAAGAGAGGCTTACCTATAGTAATATATTTTGCCAACTAAAACTTGTCACTTGCCATCTGGTTCTACAAGAATAGAGTCACTAGCCACTGCAGTTGCTGACCTTCAACACACCCTGAAAGGAGTTCAGGGCAGAGCTCAGGAATGAGGCACTCTGTGCCCTGGAAGAAACTGTCAGAACAGGCCTTCAGGTAGATATTTTCAGGAGAAAATTTTACAAGCCCAATTTCTTGCATTTTCTCATATCTAGAAAAGCACTGAAATCAGTAGCGGAGACATCTGCTCCTCTGTGACTAGCAGCAGCCTTCTGCCAAAATGTGTGCTTGATTGCACATATTCCCCTTCACCAAAATATATATATGACCTTCCCACTTACCTCTTCGGAGCATTTCTTCAGAGCTATCTGAGAGGCTGTCTCCCAGGCTATAGTCTTCAGTTTGCCCCAAATAAAACTTAACTCACAGCTCTCACATTGTGCATTTTTTTTGGTTGATAAGTTTCATAATTTTACTGTTGCTGATAATTCCCACTCAGTGACATTATTTATATCTCACCCCTGTACTAAGAAAGAACAATTTGTTCTTCAGACAGGAAATTATTGCTTTGTGTTTGTTTCCATATTTTTAGTAATGGATAACAAATAATTAGGATATGCACCTTTTTTCACTATGTATCTGTATTCAACTAAAAAACAAAAAAAATCAACTGACATCTTACCTCAGTGTCCTTTCCTATCAAATTGAAATCTGCATTCCCTAAGAGGTTAGTAAGGAGAGTTTTGAGAGCATCAGAGAAAATAGTTAGTACTTTTTAAAAGTACAGTGTTGCTTATCTTTCTTCATCTATCTAGATATATTTACAAAAAATATTGTTCCCCACACTTTTCAGCTAAGGACCCCTGTGGGCATCTGTCTACATTACACGTCCTTTCTCTTTCTTTCAGAATATATTTCTTTATCCCCCGTTTCTCCAGTGTTTTTGTTTTTGTTTTTGGCTTTCACAAAATCTTCATTATCCCCCATTTCTCTGCTTTCCAAATTGATAGCTCTGAGTTCTTTTCTCTTTAAAATCTTCCTTTCAGTCTCTTGTCCTTCCCTTCCTGACAGTATCTTTCGTCAGTGGGACGAATGACTGTCATCTACACAGCAGACCTAGAAATCATTAAAGGAAAAGAGCGCTAAAAAAAAGTCTTAGAGGTTTAAAATAGAGCCAGTTTTCCTGTTCCTTATGGGATTAAAATGGGGAAAGGGTCTAGGTTATCCCATTCTTGTCTTTGGTGACATTTAAAGTTTCCTAATGGTATCACCCCTTTTTAAAATAAAAAGGAAGGGCTCATATATCTCCAAACAGAGATCTCCTGTTCTGATCCAGGCATGTTCTGATCCCCTCAGTGGACTTGTATCGTGAAGATGAAGGCATTCTTGGGTTGGAATAACTTGGAATTAATAGTAGCAGTGATCAACCTTCACATGCTCAGTTTCACCATGTATTCAGTGCTTTACTGTAGTGATGAACATTACCAGTTCACATTTTAAATTATCATTAAACACCCTACAATGTACTTACAGCCCACCTTTTACTTTTCAGTCTTGGCTTTTTTACCCCTCTCCCCATTCTGTTCTCTAAAGAAAAGGGATCCTTCCCTGACTGGAGTCCCAAGCCACCTGTATGACTGCTGGTTGAAACTGAATAGCTAGCTACCTCCCTCTACATAAGGCTGCAGTGACAATAGAAATTGCCATCTTCCCATCCTCTGACTTGTGACATGGAGCTTGTTAGGATGTATAATTAGCATTGTCCTTGCTTCCGTTTGCCTGCCCTGATGTCTTGTTCTCACTGCGTTGTGGTTCTCAAACCATACTGGTCCCCTTTTTTCATTCTTCCCTGTCTCTACACTCCCCTTAACCCTCCTCTCCCCCACAAGCTTCTTATTCCTGTTCACTTGGTACACTTTTAATTGTGAACACTTTTACTTCTCAGCCGAGTAAGAACCCTTTTCCCAAGGCCTTACATTTAAGCAGCTTGTTTCTTGCCATTTTTCCTTGTAGTATCAGTCTGTGTTTGTAATTTAAGAATCTTGCTTCAAACAAATTTTTAGAGTTAAGACCTATATCCCACAATTATACAGCTTCAAATCCTCCCTCCTCAGAATCCCCTAACTAGAGGAAGAAGACACCTTTTCTCATCTTATTTAGTAAGCTCTTTTTTACTATTTTAACACTGAAGTTAGTTTCTACACTGTCTGTTAATACATAGTGAGTAAAAGAGCCAGAGCACATCTCTAATAAAGATGATTTTCAAGTTCATAGTCACTTAAAGTATCACACAGTTACAGTCTGCGGTCTGGGTCTCCTTCTGTAACACTTCAGAGACAGTTTTTGGGTTGTGCCCCCTCAACCTCATGGTGTTTCCTGTGATTCATTAAATTGCTAATAGTCCCATTTATCTGCCAGAACCCACCCACTTCCAGGGTTGGCCTTTTCCTTCCTATTCCTTATGAGTGTAAGGGCTGAGTCTTAGAAAGTTCTGATCAAACAAATTGTACTTGGTGTTCCTCTAAACATTAATGGTATTGTTTAGAATACATTTAAATACTCAGAAGCAGCTTGTTTTTTTCTGCTCTTAGGCCTTAAACTTGTCTGGCAAATTTTAAGCTCCTTGAGAGCAGCAGTTTAGTCAAATCTATATCCCCCTAATATTACCCACATCACTTAGCATGTATAGTACCCAGCAAACATTAAGTATTCAATATAAGCATTCAAAGCATGTGCCCCTGTGAATCAACCATACATCCAGAAAATCTTCTCAGGCTTCTCCAGTGCTATTTTTGATTGTCTAACCCTGGTAACACAGACTTTTTTTTTTTTTACATTTTGTATATTTGATGTTAGGCCAAACTTCTCCTGGTCTGTAGACTTCTATATTAGTTTAAAATTCATTAGTTTAAAATACGAATCCTGATTCCTTATTACTTCTATTAGAATTCACATGTTTATTATAGCTTAAACTGTTTAAAATTATAGATTCAGGGTCATACTTCTTAGGTTCTTCATTCTATTCTACTGTTTTTCAAACGTTTTTGGCAGGGCCACATAGTAAAAACTAGACTTTGCGTTGTGACCCAAGGGACACACCAACATGTGCACATACACACACAGATATACACACACCTATATTCTTATGCAAGAAGAAAAGTTTCTTGAAATAGTACTCACAGCATTCAGTGCTCTACAATGTTTTCAATCCTGTTCTATTTCATTTTTAAGCTAGTGATCGAGACCTACTAAATTGAAATTCATTGCTATGAAGTCCTGGGGAATATCTGTTTATGTGTATTACTCATTCAGTTAACATATTCAGTACTTACTATATACCACTTACTGTTCTTCTCCACTTCTTAACTGGCTTTGTGACCTTGGGAAAGTCACATGTTAATGTTCAGTTTCTTCTGTAAAATGGAGATACAGTGCTGTCTACCTGCAGAGGAATGCTGCTAGGATGAGATGAGCTATGTAAAGCACTGAGCACACTGCTCAGTGGGTAATGAGCACGCCAGTGTGAGCTCCTCCCTTGTTGCTTCTCCTGTTGTTATTACTATTAAAATTACTTTGGTTTGAACTTCCCATGTTTCTGAAACACAATATATAAAGCATATGTTACATATAACTCAATTTTCCTTTAACTCTCACTATATATATTTATGTTTTTAAACCAGAGATATATTTTAGATATAGTGAAATGCACAGATCTTAAGTGTTCAGTTCAATGAGTTTTGACAAATGCCACTCCATTTGACCTACACTCCTATCAAGACATAAACATTCTCATCACACCAAAAAGTTATCTCATGCCCCTCCCTGGTCATTTGTCCCCCCTTATATCCAGATGTAACCACTGTTCTGATTTTCTTCACCATAGATTAGTTTTGCCCATTAGAACAGAGTCACAGAGAATATATTCTTTTATGTTTGGCACTTTATTGTCCGATATAATGATTTTCAGGTTCATCAGTGTCATTGTATGTATCAGTAATTTGTCCCTTTTTATTGCTGAATAGTATTCCGTTTCATGAATGCATCACATTTTACTTATCTGTTCTTCTAGTGATTGATATTTGATTGTTTCCAGTATGGGGCCATTATGAATAAAGCTACTCTGGATATTGTGTAAAAGTCTTTGTGGATATATGTTTTCATTTCTTTTAGACAAATACTTAGAAGTGGAATAGCAGGTAGGCATTTTCTAACTTTATGAGAAACTTCCAGATTAATTTCCAAAATAGTTCTACCGTTTATACTTCCACCAGCAATGTGAGCATTCTAAGTTACTCCACATATCCTTTATAACATTTGATGTTGTCAGTCTTAAATTTTAGCATTTTTAATGGCTATATAGTACTATCTTATTATTTTAATTTACATCTCCCTGATCACTAATGAGTGATCACTTTTTCATGTGATCTCCCTGATCACTAATGAGTGATCACTTTTTCATGTACTTATTGGCCATTCATATATATTTTTAGGTCTGTGATCCATCCTTCTTTTTGTGTATGGTATTAAGTAGGTGTTGACTCTCATTTTTTAACATCTTTACTGGAGTATAATTGCTTTACATTGTTGTGTTAGTTGCTGCTGTATAACAAAGTGAATCAGCTATATGTATACATATGTCCCCATGTCCCCTCCCTCTTGTATCTCCCTCCCACCCTCCCTATCCCACCCCTCTAGGTGGTCACAAAGCACCTAGCTGATCTCCCTGTGCTATGCGGCTGTTTCCCAGTAGCTATCTGTTTTACATTTGGTAGTGTATATATGTCAGTGCCACTCTCTCACTTCGTCTCAGCTTACCCTTCCCCCTCTCTGTGTCCTCAAGTCCATTGTCTACGTCTGCGTCTTTATTCCTGTCCTGTCCCTAGGTTCTTCAGAACCTTTTTCTTCTTTTTTAGATTCCATATATATGCGTTAGCATATGGTATTTGTTTTTCTCTTTCTGACTTACTTCACTATGTATGACAGACTCTAGGCCCATCCACCTCATTACAAATAACTCAGTTTCATTTCTCTTTATGGCTGAGTAATATTCCATTGTATATATTAACCACATCTTCTTCATCCATTCATCTTTCGATGGACACTTAGGTTGCTTCCATGTCCTGGCTATTGTAAATAGAGCTGCAGTGAACATTGTGGTACATGACTCTTTTTGAATTATGGTTTTCTCAGGGTATATGCCCAGTATTGGGATTGCTGGGTCGTATGGTAGTTCTGTTTTTAGTTTTTTAAGGAACCTCCATACTGTTCTCCACAGTGGCTGTATCAATTTACATTCCCACCAACAGTGCAAGAGGGTTCCTTTTTCTCCACACCCTCTCCAGCATTTATTGTTTGTAGATTTTTGGATGGTGGTCATTCTGACTAGTGTGAAGTGATACCTCATTGTAGTTTTGACTTGTATTTCTCTAATGATTAGTGATGTTGAGCATCCTCTCATGTATTTGTTGGCAATCTGTATATCTTCTTTGGAGAAATGTCTGTTTCGGTCTTCTGCCCATTTGTGGATTGGATTGGATTGTTTGTTTTTTTGATATTGAGCTGCAAGAGCTGCTTGTAAACTTTGGAGATTAATCCTTTGTCAGTTGCTATGTTTGCAAATGTTTTCTCCCATTCTGAGGGTTGTCTTTTCATCTTGTTTATGGTTTCCTTTGCTGTGCAAAAGCTTTTAAGTTTCACTAGGTCCCATTTGTTTGTTTTTATTTCCATTTCTCTAGGAGGTGGGTCAAAAAGGATCTTGCTGTGATTTATGTCACAGAGTATTTTGCCTTTGTTTTCCTCTAAGATTTATAGTGTCTGGTCTTACATTTAGATCTTTAATTCATTTTGAGTTTATTTTTGTGTGTGGTGTTAGGGAGTGTTCTAATTTCATTCTTTTACATGTAGCTGTCCAGTTTTCCCACCACCACTTATTGAAGAGGCTGTCTTTTCTCCATTGTATATTCTTGCCTCCTTTATCAAAGATAAGGTGACCAAAAAAAGAAAAAGAAAAGGTGACCATATGTGCATGGGTTTATCTCTGGCTTTTATCCTGTTCCATTGATCTATATTACTGTTTTTGTGCCAGTACCATACTGCCTTGATTACTGTAGCTTTGTAGTATAGTCTGAAGTCAAGGAGCCAGATTCCTCCAGCTCCGTTTTTCTTTCTCAAGATTGCTTTGGCTATTCGGGGTCTTTTTCGTTTCCATACAAATTGTGAACCTTTGTGTTCTAGTTCTGTGAAAAGTGCCATTGGTGGTTTGATAGGGATTGCACTGAATCTGTAGATTGCTTTGGGTAGTATAGTCATTTTCACAATGTTAATTCTTCCAATGCAAGAACATGGTATATCTCTCCATCTGTTTGTATCATCTTTAATTTCTTTCATCAGTGTCTTACAGTTTTCTGCATGTAGGTCTTTTGTCTCCTACAAACCTAGGTAGGTATATTCCTAAGTATTTTATTCTTTTTGTTGCAATGGTAAATGGGAGTGTTTCCTTAATTTCTCTTTCAGATTTTTCATCATTAGTGTATAGGAATGCAAGAGATATTTGTGCATTGATCTTGTATCCTGATACTTTACCAAATTCATTGATTAGCTCTAGTAGTTTTCTAGTAGCATCTTCAGGATTCTCTATGTATAGTGTCACGTCATCTGCAAACAGTGACAGTTTTACTTCATTTTCAATTTGGATTCCTTATATTTCTTTTTAATCTCTGATTGCTGAGGCTAAAACTTCCAAAACTATGTTGAATAGTAGTGGTGAGAGTGGGCGACCTTGTCTTGTTCCTGATCTTAGTGGAAATGGTTTCCGTTTTTCACCATTGAGAATGATGTTGGCTGTGGGTTTGTCATATATGGCCTTTATTATGTTGAGTTAAGTTCCCTCTATGCCTACTTTCTGGAGAGTTTTTATCATAAATATAGGTTGAATTTTGTCAAAAGCTTTTTCTGCATCTATTGAGATGATCATATGGTTTCTTTCCTTCAATTTTTTTAATATGGTTATCACATTGATTGATTTGCATACATTGAAGAATTCTTGCATTCCTGGGATAAAACCCACTTGATCATGGTGTATGATCCTTTTAATGTGCTGCTGGATTGTGTTTGCTAGTATTTTGTTGAGGATTTTTGCATCTATGTTCATCAGTGATATTGGCCTGTAGTTTTCTTTCTGTGTGACGTCTTTGTCTGGTTTTGGTAGCAGGGTGATGGTGGCATCCTAGAATGAGTTTGGGAGTGTTCCTCCCTCTGCTATATTTTGGAAGAGTTTGAGGAGGATAGGTGTTAGCTCTTCTCTAAATCTTTGATAGAATTCGCCTGTGAAGCCATATCTGGTCCTGGGCTTTTGTTTGTTGGAAGATTTTTAATCACAGTTTCAATTTCAGTACTTGTGATTGGTCTGTTTATATTTTCTATTTCTTCCTGGTTCAGTCTTGGAAGGTTGTGCTTTTCTAAGAGTTTTTCCATTTCTTCCAGGTTGTCCATTTTATTGGCATATACCTGCTTGTAGTAATCTCTCATGATCCTTGTATTTCTGCAGTGTCAGTTGTTACTTCTCCTTTTTCATTTCTACTTCTGTTGATTTGAGTCTTCTCCGTTTTTTTCTTGATGAGTCTGGCTAGTGGTTTATCTATTTTGTTTATCTTCTCAAAGAACCAGCTTTTAGTTTTATTGATCTTTGCTGTCGTTTCCTTCATTTCTTTTTCATTTATTTCTGATCTGATCTTTATGATTTCTTTCCTTCTGCTAACGTTGAGGTTTTTTTGTTCCTCTTTCTCTAATTGCTTTAGGTGTAAGGTTAGGTTGTTGATTTGAGGTGTTTCTTGTTTCATGAGGTAGGATTGTATTGCTATAAACTTCCCTCTTAGAACTGCTTTTGCTGTATCCCATAGGTTTTGGGTAGTTGTATTTTCATTGTCATTTGTCTCTAGGTATTTTTTGATTTCCTCTTTGATTTCTTCAGTGATCTCTTGGTGATTTAGTAGCATATTGTTTAGCCTCCATGCATTTGTATTTTTTACAGATTTGTTCCTGTAATTGATATCTAGTCTCATAACATAGTGGTCGGAAAAGATACTTGATACGATTTCAATTTTCTTAAATTTACCAAGCCTTGATTTGTGGCCCAAGATATGATCTATCCTGGAGAATGTTCCATGGGCACTTGAGAAGAAAGTGTATTCTGTTGGTTTTGGATGGAACGTCCTATAAATAGCAATTAAGTCCATCTTGTTTACTGTATCATTTAAAGTTTGTGTTTCCTTATTTATTTTCATTTTGGATGATCTGTCCATTGGTGAAAGTGGGGTGTTAAAGTCCCCTACTGTGATTGTGTTAACTGTCGATTTCCCCATTTATGGCTGTTACATTTGCCTTATGTATTGAGGTACTCCTATGTTGGGTGCATAAATATTTCCAATTGTTATATTTTCTTCTTGGATTTATCCCTTGATCATTATGTAGTGTCCTTCTTTGTCTCTTGTAATAGTCTTTATTTTAAAGTCTATTTTTTCTGATGTGAGAATTGCTACTCCAACTTTCTTTTGATTTCCATTGCATGGAATATGTTTTTCATCCCCTCACTTTCAGTCTGTCTGTATCCCTAGGTCTGAAGTTGATCTCTTGTAGATGGCATATATATGGGTCTTCTTTTTGTATCCATTCAGCCAGTCTTTGTCTTCTGGTTGGAGCATTTAATCCATTTTCATTTAAGCGAGTTATCGCTATGTATGTTCCTATTACCATTTTCTTGTTTTGGGTTTGTTATTGTAGGTCTTTTCCTTCTCTTATGTTTCCTGCCTAGAGAAGTTCCTTTAGCATTTGTTGTAAAGGTGGTTTGGTGGTCCTGAATTCTCACAGCTTTTGCTTGTCTGTAAAGGTTTTAGTTTCTCTGTTGAATCTGATTGAGATCCTTGCTGGGTAGAATAATCTTGGTTGTAGGTTTTTCTCCTTCATCCCTTTAAATATGTCCTGCCACTTCCTTCTGGCTTGCAGAGTTTCTGCTGAAAGATCAGCTGTTAACCTTATGGGGATTCCCTTGTATGTTATTTGTTGCTTTTCCCTTGCTGCTTTTAATATTTTTACTTTGTATTTATTTTTTGATAGTATGTGTCTTGGCATGTTTCTCCTTGGATTTATCCTGTATGGGACTCTCTGCGCTTCCTGGACTTGACTTTTTCCTTTCCCATGTTAGGGAAGTTTTCAACTATAATCTCTCCCAGTATTTTCTCAGTCCCTTTCTTTTTCTCTTCTTCTTCTGGGACCCCTATAATTCGAATGTTGGTGCGTTTAATGTTGTCCCAGAGGTCTCTGAGACTGTCCTTAATTCTTATCATTATTTTTTTTTTATTCTGCTCTGTGGTAGTTTTTTCCCTATTTTATCTTCCAGGTCACTTATCCGTTCTTCTGCCTCAGTTATTCTGCTATTGATTCCTCCTAGAGAATTTTTAATTTCATTTATTGTGTTTTGCATCATTGTTTGTTTGCTCTTTAGTTCTTCTAGGTTCTTGTTAAACGTTTCTTATATTTTCTCCATTCTATTTCCAAGATTTTGGATATCTTTACTATCATTATTCTGAATTCTTTTTCAGGTAGACTGCCTATTTCCTCTTCATTTGTTTGGTCTGGTGGGTTTTTACCTTGCTCCTTCATCTGCTGTATATTTCTCTGTCTTCTCATTTTGATTAACTTACTTTTGGGGGTCTCCTTTTCACATGCTGCAGGTTCATAGTTCCCGTTGTTTTTGGATGAGGCTGGATCTTGTCTTTCTCGTGAGCAGGACTACATCTAGTGGTATGTTTTGGCGTATCTGTGAACTTAGTATGATTTTAGGCAGCCTCTCTGCTAATGGGTGGGGTTGTGTTCCTGTCGTGCTATTTGTTTGGCATGGGGTATCCAGCACTGGAGCTTGCTGGTCGTTGAATGGAGCTGGGTCTTAGCACTGAGACAGAGATCTCTGGCAGAGCTCTCGCTGATTGATATTATATGGGGCCAGGAGGTCTCTGGTGGTCCAGTGCCCTGAACTTGGCTCTCCCACTCAGAGGCTCAGGCCTGACACCCGGTCAGAGCACCAAGACCCTGTCAGCCACACAGCCAGGTACATGGGGAGTTTCTTGACTTCTGGGAAGTCTGAGGTCTTCTGCCAATGTTCAGTAGGTGTTCTGTAGGAGTTGTTCCACATGTAGATGTATTTTTGATGTATTTGTGGGGAGCAAGTTGATCTCCACGTCTTACTCCTCCACCATTTTGACAGTCCTCCCTCTCATATTTTAAGAGATGTATGGTCTCCTGAATAAAAGAGATTAAGATCTAATACAGCATTAAAAATTATACTTTCGACTTGTGGCAGCAGCGGCTCGAGTGGCCGAAGCAAGATGCGTCTAAGTCAGAGTGGTGGTCATGGTCCTGGAGGTGGGAAGAAGGATGACAAGGATAAGAAAAAGAACTATGAATCTCCTGTACCAGCTAGAGTGGGGCAAAAGAAGAAGAAAACAAAGGGACCAGATGCTGCCAGCATACTGCCCCTGGTGACATCTCACACTCAGTGCTGGTTAATATTATTGAAGTTAGAGAGAATTGAAGACTGTCTTCTCATGGAGGAAGAATTCATTAGAAATCAGGAACAAATGAGGCCTTTAGAAGAAAAGCAAGAGGAGGAAAGATCAAAGATGGCTAATCTGAGGGGCACCCCAGTGTCGGTAGGAACCTTGGAAGAGATCATTGATGACAACCATGCCATCGTGTCTACGTCTGTGGGCTCAGAACACTACGTCAGCATTCTTTCATTTGTAGACAAGGATCTGCTGGAACCGGGCTGCTCAGTCCTGCTTGGTCCTGCTCAGCCACAGGTGCATGCTGTGATGGGGTGCTGATGGATGACACGGATCCCTTGATCACAGTGATGAAGGTGGAAAAGGCCCTCCAGGAGACCTATGCTGATATTGGAGCATTGGACAACCAAATCCAGGAAATTAAGGAATCTGTGGAACTTCCACTCACTCATCCTAAATATTATGAAGAGATGGGTATAAAGCCCCCTAAGGGGGTCATTCTGTATGGTCCACCCGGCACAGGTATACCTTCCTAGCCAAAGCAGTAGCAAACCAAAACTCGGCCACTTTCTTGAGAGTAGTTTGCTCTGAACTTATTTAGAAGTATCTAGGTGATGGGCCCAACCTTGTTCAGGAACTGCTCTGAGTTGCTGAAGAACACGCACCATCCATCGTGTTTATTGATGAAATTGATGCTATTGGGTCGGAAAGGTATGACTCAAATTCTGGTGGTGAGAGAGAAATTCAGCAAGCAGTGTTGGAGCTGTTGAACCAGTTGGATGGGTTTGATTCAAGGGGAGACATGAAAGTTATCAGGGCCACAAACCAAATAGATACTTTGGACCCAGCACTTATCAGACCAGGCCGCATTGACAGGAAGATCGAGTTCCCCTTGCCAGATGAAAAGACGAAGAAGCGCATCTTTCACATCCACACAAGCAGGATGACACTAACCCTGGATGACTTGATCATGGCTAAAGATGACCTCTCTGATGCCAACATCAAGGCAATCTGTACAGAAGCTGGTCTGATGGCCTTGAGAGAACGTAGAATAAAAGTAACAAATGAAGACTTCAAAAAAAAAAAGTTTAAAGAAAATGTTCTTTATAAAAAACAACAAGGCACCCCCGAGGGACTCTATCTCTATTGGACCACAGTTGCCTTCCAGGAAAAGGTTGGAAGTGTGTCGATCCCTCAGAGGTGTGAGGCTGGGGAAGTTTCCCAGGAGTCCATGTTCCAGCTGATCTTCTTTAGCACAGCATCCTGAGTACCTTTTGAGCATGATGTGTAGGACGCCCATCTGGCTCTCTTCATATGTTTGTCACGTGCAGTGCTCTCTTCCCAATAAAGCGTGCTCTTTCTCAAAAAAAAAAAATTATACTTTCAAATTCTTAATTTATATTCAGAGCATTAATTTGTTCAGGTCTTATAGAATCCCTTACACATTTTCTTCTCCACCTCAAAAAGTTTTTTATTTAGACCCAGTCCAAAATGTATATGTAACTTGTTTCAATCACATACATAGACTAAAATAATAAAACAGAACAAAGACAAAAAAAACTCAACACACCTATTTCAATTTCATTAGGAGTTTTCTCAGGACTCTCTCAAATCTGAACGTTGAAGCAGCTACATTGTTCTGTTTACCCATATTCTTATTCTATCAATAAGCAGTCGACTAGCTAGAAGTACTACACTTGTAGCTATTTGTACTAAACTTACCATTTTTAGTCTTCAAAAGAATTTATTACACTGTAGTCAAATAATATTGTATCATGATCCTCTGAACTTATGTAAATAATTGCTTTTATAAATATATGTGGTTGCAAACTGACCCCAAGGGGAATCTTTTTTTTTTAACCAGGATGATGAATGTTTTATTAAAAATACAAGGGGAATCTTTGAAGCTCATCTGCTTCAAAGTCAGTTTGCTAAATATATATATCGATATTACCTTAAGTGATTATACTAAGTAAATCCTAGATTTTACTAACAGCAAAATAAAATATTGACCTCACTAAAATGATGAGAGTAAGGAGAGGCTAAGACATCAGGAAAGAGGCTGGAAAATAAATATCTGTTACATGTCTTGGGCTTAAGGCAAAATATAGGATATAGGAAGAAGAAAGATGTATTAAGTGCTTTTTCCTTCAGATCACTTGCAATCTAAGTAGGTTGAAAGAAAAGACAGAAAAGTGAGAAGTGTTTAATAACAATGCAAGAGATAAATATCAATTGACCACATTATATAATATGTCACATGCCAGTTCAGGATTGATTGCTAAGTAAATAGAATGTTATTGGTTATCCAGGTTCCTGATACATTTTTAGTGATGTGTTACTTCTAAGTTATCTGGGATTGGTGAATTTCGTTTTGCTTTTAATGGAGATTTACTAGCCTGATCCAGTTTTACAGAATCTTAAGTCTGTAGGGTTGAGTTTAAGTCATTGACTCTAAAACAGGAAAATCTATATTCTAAATTTGGTTATTGAAAAAATTAATTCATATTTATAGTACTTTGTGTCAGGTACTATAGGAAGCATTTTACATTACTCATTTAATTTTTATAACAAACCTATAGGTAGATTGTTACTCTCATTCTACAGATGAGGAATCTGAGGCACAGAGAAGTTAAGGTTGTTACTAAAGGTAATACAGAAAGTGGTAGTGACAGGATATAATCCCAGTTCTGTTAGACTCTAGGGCCCAAAAGTATTAAAGAAAATAAACATATAGAAAAGACCAGATTTGAGAATACAGCATTTATGGTTAAGTGGAAGGAGCACTCGGTTTTCAATAATATATTAGACATATTTTTTAAATGATGAAAATTTTCTCTTTTTGCTCCCATGTTAATTTTTTTTTTTTTTTTTTTTTGCGGTACGTGAGCCTCTCACTGTTGTGGCCTCTCCCATTGCGGAGCACAGGCTCCGGATGCGCAGGCTCAGTGGCCATGGCTCACAGGCCCAGCCACTCCGCGGCATGTGGGATCTTCCCGGACCGGGGCTCGAACCCGTGTCCCCTGCATTGGCAGGCAGACTCTCAACCACTGCGCCACCAGGGAAGCCCTCCCATGATAAATTTTGTGCCATTTTCCAGAAATTAGTTTAATTCCAATGAGGCTAAATCCTCTTTTATCAATATTATCAAACAGTAAAATCTGGTTTTCTTTCAGCAAGTGAAAAGGAACTTCCAGAACAAAGGTTATACTTGTAATGTTGTTATCATCTTTATCCAGAATGGTTGCTTTATTTCCAGTTGTTCAGGCAGCTATTTATAGTTTATTAGGGACTCCAGAGTATAAGTGATTTGAAGATTAATAGATTTAAATTGTGTGTAAAAAGGATTCCTTTTAACATGCTTTTGGCAACATTAATAAAAACCATTTTGGAATCATGTTTTTTGTCTTTCTGATCCCTGACATAGAAGTATTTAGATATTTTTTAAGGCATAATGTTTATATTGCTGTTTACTTTTATAAGCATCACTTCAGAATTGGCAATAAATGGCAAAATTGCATATCCTAATACAGTTCTGGTATCAGCCTGAGTCTTGAAAATAAAACCTTGTACTTAAATATAAGCCCCCATTTAAATGGGCCAAATTCTTCACCTTTACATTTGGAACCACCTTTCATGTTGGTGATTATCATCCAAAGAATCAAGAGATTGATTTCCTATTTTAAGATTGAAATATATATATAATTTATACCATTATTGGGACTTCCATGGTGGCACAGTGGTTAAGAATCTGCCTGCCAATGCAGGGGACATAGGTTCGATCCCTTGTCCGGGAAGATCCCACATGCCGCGGAGCAACTAAGCCCGTGCACCACAACTGCTGAGCCCATGCACCACAACTACTGAAGCCCGGGCGCCAGAGCCTGTGCTCTGCAACAAGTGAAGCCACTGCAATGAGAAGGCCGAGCACCACAATGAAGAGTAGCCCCGGGGGCTTCCCTGGTGGCACAGTGGTTGAGAGTCCGCCTGCCGATGCGGGGGGAGATGGGTTCGTGCCCCGGTCCGGGAAGATCCCACATGCCGCGGAGCGGCTGGGCCCGTGGGCCGTGGCCGCTGGGCCTGCGCGTCTGGAGCCTGTGCTCCGCAGCGGGAGGGGCCACAGCGGTGAGAGGCCCGCGTACCACAAAAAAAAAAGAGTAGCCCCGGCTTGCTGCAACTACAGAAAGCCCGCACACAGCAACGAAGACCCAATGCAGTCAAAAAAAAAAATATATATATATATATATATATACTATTATCTACATATAATATTATTGAACTATTATTTATGTATATATGATATATATGTGTTATTTATTATAATTAATAAACTATTTATTATAGAGAGATGCTGATTGCTTCATATTTCTTTTTGTAGTTTATCATAGCAAAGCTGAAATTTTTGGAGAGCAAACATGGCATATCCAAGGATATTATGTGGTTTTATTTTAAGCTTTCAGTAGTGGTGTGTTTCATTCAGCCTGTAACAGTAAAAATAAATGAGTAATAGATGACTCGTATGTTTTGTCTGCTATAGTAATATCTTCTATCATTGAATCTGTCTAACCAGCCAGTTACTTTACTGTTGTCTGAAATAAAGATCATCGTGTTTTCTGACAATGTAGGAATTTCTGTTCAGTTAAAATATATGTTGTCATTGAAGTAAAAATAATGAAATTGCAAGAAATTGATTGATTTTAGCTGTACTCCTGAACCCCTCTCCCCCAAAGTGAAATCCAGATCATTTTAAAGTTCTTATAAAATAGCTGGAATTTCATTAAAATATTAAAACTCAGCCTTGATAGTTTTTAGTATAGGTACTTAGCCTCTAAATTTTGCCCTGAAACATAAACGGTAGTGGTAGCATGTCTAGTTATTCACGTTGATAACCAGCCTCCACGATGGCCCCCAGTTGTCCTCCCTCCTGATATTCACACCCTTAAGTAGTCCCCCCCGACCCACATTTACCAGGGTTGGTCTGTGTGATTGCTAGAATACACCAGAAATGATGGTAAGTCACTTCTGAGGTGAGGTTACAAGACAGTGGGACTTCCATCTGGATGTGTCTGTGTCTGTCTGTCTCTCACTCTCTCACATCACTTGCTCTGTTGGAAGCCAGTACGTGCAAGGAGCCAAGGCCTAGCCCAACAACTAAGCTTGGAAATGGATCCTCCAGCCCTAGTCGTGCCTTCAGATGGCTGCATCCTTGGCCAGCAGCTTGACTGCAACCTCATGAGACACTGAGCCAGAAGCACCCAGCTCAGCCCTCAGCCCCTCCCAGATTCTTGACCCTCAGGAACTGTATGAGATAAAAAATGTTTACTAAGCATTTAAATTTGGGAGTAATTTGTTATGCAGGAATAGATAACCAGTGCACACCTCCACTAAAGCTCTTCTTTCATTTGTCAAACCTTAACATCTATTTTTAGTTATTGTTGTTATTATTTGTGCCGTTAAATGTGTAATACGTACAATTCACCTGACTGAAGTGTTAAGTTGGATGGAAAATACTGTATTCCATCTCCCATTTTCCAATCCGGTGTTTGGTGTAATAAATACAGAACTCACTTTTCCCATGTTCGGGTCCCATATTAGAATGTACTTAAAATACTTGTTTTGTGGGGCTTCCCTGGTGGCGCAGTGGTTGAGAGTCCGCCTGCCGATGCAGGGGACGCAGGTTCGTGCCCCGGTCTGGGAAGATCCCACATGCTGCGGAGCGGCTGGGCCCGTGAGCCATGGCCACTGAGCCTGCGCATCCGGAGCCTGTGCTCCACAACGGGAGAGGCCACAACAGTGACAGGCCCGCGTACCGCAAAAAAAAAAAAATAATAATAATAATTGTTTTGTGACAAGGAGCCTTTTTTAGATTATTCCGCAGATTCTTATCATTTATGTGTGAAGCTACCAATTTTGTATAACTTGTAATTACTATGCAAGTGATTATAGAATTACTGTGAAATACTTCAAGAGAAAACAGACAGCTTAACAACTATTCTCAGAGAAGTCTGAGACCTCACCAAAGAAGCTCCTCATCCATTACTTGTAACTCTGTGATGCTTATTAATTCTACAGGATAATAACAGTGTGGGTTTTTAAAAGTCATATTTTTAAGGATTAGTTAAGAGAGAGAGCTTCTTAGCAGATGCAGCTTCTTAGCATCATCAAGATCATGAATTGTACTCCCAGCTCTGCTCTCCCATCCCACTTTCTCCATGGTGTTCTGAAAAGGAAAAGGTCATAAAAGTACTCAGGTTCACTTTTTCCTTTTTGCCCTACTAAACCAATTTTAGTACCAATAATTGTTTCTTTTCCATAGCTAATCATACAGAAACAGTAATCATGAATAAAAGATGTGACAGAAAAGTGGAATTTCAACTTCTTAAAGAGTTTTTTTTTTCTCTTGCTTCCTTTGTCTGTGTTTTTCTAAACGCGGATTTGCCTTAGGACATTAATAGCTACAGATAGATACTTTCAGTGAATCCTGGGTTATCAGTCTTGTGTTTTTATACCTGAACTTAAAGAAAGAGATGTTCTTAATGAAAAGAAAACATTGATGAGTCCCATGTTCTTTGACATTAATGCTCTTAAATATGTAACTAAAAATTAGCTTTTTTGTCTATTCTTGCCATGATTCTTAAAAAACAGTAATAAAAATAGCCAATTTTGGAATTGGTCTTGTCTTCCTCTATCCTAAATAGACAAGATTATTTTGAAATTTTACTGAAAATTTCCTTTTAATTTGGACCTAAAAAAAAATAGGATTCTGTCTTTCAAATCCCTCCCCCCTTCAATTCACATGCTCACATGTGCACACCCACACACACACGCACACTTGTAATAAGGTTAGGAGGATGGTTATCAGTAACTTAAAGGAACAAACAAATTTCACTCTTCAAATATTTAGTGTACAAATGTTATCCAAATACTCCAATAATGTCATCACTTAAGACAGTTGTAGTCCAGCCAGAAGTAAAACCACCAGGGCTTCTAACTCTGCTTTGAACATCTGCCAACTGATAGCAACACAAATTTGTCAACACAAATTTGTAACACAAGGCTGATTCCTGAGTCTTGAACTTGGACAGTCTAATGAAGAAGGAGGCATCAAATTTTCAGCACTGAAACATGTCAGAGAAACCCCATGTTTGCTTTATTTTCTTGAGGGTTTTTGTTTTTTAAGCATGAATTGTGTATTTTTCTTTTCAAATGGGTTCCCATTTGTGGGTGGTGGTAGCTCCTGATGAAATAATTTTTAAAAATTGAGAAATAACAGTAGTTTTCGTAACTAGATTTCATTTGAAAGCTTAAATTATATAGTACTTTGCTATGATTTTTGAGAAAGTTTCCTCAACCCTCTATTAACACTTCATTTTTTTTTTTTGTAAAATGTCTCAGGAAACATTTAAATGTCTGTTTAGTAAAGTAATTGTTAATTTCACTCTGTTCACCTGCCCGTAATATATGATGCTTATATGAAATAGTACTTCAAGTCTTTCCTAGCAGATATAAGAGGGAAGCCTAAGAATCTCCTTTCACTCCCTTCCTGATCATTCGACCTGACTTGGCGCCCAGGCCCAAAGCCGTAGGCCAGACTCCAAGCACCAGCCCACATTCCCTGCTCAAGTTCCCTTTCATCCCCAAAGCTCACCAAGCCCTGAAGGGGACAGAAAGGAGGATGGAAGACAGCTGAACAGAGGTTAGAAGAGGGGAGTGGAATTTGGCAGCAGGTAGAAGGACTTGGTCTGCACCTCTAGTGGTGAGTGCCTCCACCACCCTCTTGACCGGCCAAAAATTGAGTGAAGTTCTGTGCGGACAAATCAGAAACAGTCCTCGATTATAATGTAAAAATATCTTTAGCGTCCTTTACCTGTCTACAGCCAGCTGGTTAGGTCTCTAAACATATAAACTCTTAAAAGTATTATGCTTACCGTATTTTAAAAATGTAAATGCCATAACACAGAAAAGATAAGATATACCTGTTGGTAATAGAAGCATTCATAAGCTGAGGCAGTAAGTGTGGTGGTTAAGGTCACAGACTCTAGAGCCAGGCTGCCTGGGTTTAAATCCCAATTCTGACAGCTTGCTAGATGAGGAACCTGAAACAAGTCACTTGACCTCTCCGTAGTAATTTTCTCATCTGCAAGATGGAGATGATAGCACGACCTATAGGGCTGTAAAATTTAAATCACCTGAACCTAAACACTGAGATCAATGTCTGACTGGTACTTAGCTTTACATAAGTATTTGCTCCCATTAATATGCTATGCCCCTTTTCTGATGTTGTTTCTACACTTAGATGACCCTGTCTGATTTGTAGTCAAAAGGTTACTTCGTACTCACACCACTACCTTTGATGTCTAACTACTAGCAGGTCCCCTGCTCAGCAGTATTTGAAAGCAAAATGCTTATTTTCCTTTCTTTCCCAGGCCCAACACAGAGATACTTTCATTGAAGAACGCTATGGAAAATATAACATCAGTGATCCTTTAATGGCACTCCAGAGAGACTTTGAAACACTGAAGGAGAAGAACGATGGCGAGAAGCAGCCAGTCTGCACAAACCCGCTCTCGATTCTTAAGGTGGTGATGAAGCAGTGCAAGAACATGCAGGAGCGCATGCTATCTCAGCTGGCTGCCGCTGAGAGCAGGCACCGCAAGGTGGGTTCACCGCTGACATGCGCCTGTAAACTCCTGAAATGCCTGACCCTTTCTTGTCAGCTGCCAGCTCTCACAGTAACTTAACTGGGAAGTCTCACAGGTGTAAAAAAGCCCCTGAGCTTACCTAAGAGCCAGGAGATAGAAAATGCAGGTTATTCCAAATGTTAAATTTAGGCAGTGTGCCAGACGCATTATTTCAGATGGCATTTCTTCTTGATATGACACTCCAAAACACTTGGTATGTTTTTTCAACTCTTGGTCATCCAAACTTTGGCAACAAACTGGGGCTTGACCAAGCCTTGTAGCTGAACGGAGTGTTCCCTATTTGCTTACTTAAGTGATAAATAGAAAGATTAACAGGTATTTGGGGAATGCTATATCAGAGAGAGAGAAAGAATTAGAGAATTTACCTGACTATAAACATACAAGCCAATAGATTATTTTCATTTATTTCTAGTTTTGAGTTTCATTGCATTTTACTTCTCATGAAACCATAAACAGTCCCTAGGGTTGTTTACCTTAAAGCTGTTCTACCCTGTTAGGAAACTGTGTGTGTGTGTGTGTGTGTCTGTCTGTCTGTGTGTGTGTGTGTGTGTGTGTGTCTGTGTGTGTCTGTGTGTGTGTGTGTGTGTGTGTGTCTGTGTGTCTGTGTTTTCTCTGGGTCTTACAGCCCCTGAGATAGGAAGGCAAACCTGTGCTTTCCTCGGCAAACCTGTGCTTTCCTCTACCTCATCTCCTTGGAATTCTTCTAGTGCTTGTGATTTCATTCCACGACTTATCATTTATGGCTCAGATTTGGCCTGGAAAAAATGCTTGGCTAGAGTCTGCATTTTTAAGAACTATTGGTGTAGATTTATATCAACAAGGGGGGACATCAGTGCATTTAGTAGGAAGCATTTTATTCTGAAAAAATTGGGTTAGCAGCTGCAGTTTGATGGACCTTCGTTTACTTTTATGGTTACCTGCTTTAGAGAGCCATCTGCTTAAAATGCATCTGACAAAGTGCTTAAGGGCTTAGGTCTTGCCCATGATTTTTCTTTCCCTTCACAGAGTCCAAACAAAAGGCCACAGTGGGGGTTCTTAACCACGAATGGGTCTCAGATGTTCCATGATCCCCCAGAAAATATACAGAATGCCAAAAGTTTATGCATTTTGTAGAAAATGAATTTTTTCCCCATATCCTTACTTGAATTCTCAGAGGTATCTCCAAGACCCAGAAAAGTTTAACCTCTGGACTAGACTGAATTAATCTGAAGACATTTATGCCCCAATTTAAAAGGTGTCAATGAGTTTGAGGTAGTTGCCTAAATTTGGGGGCTTTTACATAATATTATAAGAAAATCTTCACAACATCCTTGTTTGATAGGCAGGCCTGTTTTCTATTTCATACATGAAGTAACTGAGTTGTACTGAAGGGCTGGCTGGCTGTCATGCCCTTTGAAGGTGTAGTGTTGGGATAATTTATGGTTCTAGGTGATTGGGGAGAGGAAGAGTTAAAAAATTCAAAATTCCGGGCTTCCCTGGTGGCGCAGTGGTTGAGAGTCTGCCTGCTGATGCAGGGGACACGGGTTCGTGCCCCGGTCCGGGAGGATCCCACGTGCCGCGGAGTGGCTGGGCCCGTGAGCCATGGCCGCTGATCCTGCGCGTCCAGAGCCTGTGCTCCGCAACGGGAGAGGCCACAGCAGTGAGAAGCCCGCATACGGCAAAAAAAAAAAAAAAAATTCAAAATTCCCTAACACTGTATTTCAATGTAAGATAGTATTAAATATTTTAAAACAGCTGCCTATCTGATCTTATGTGTTTTATCAAAGTAGAACACTGACTTTGTTAGACATCAAACTAGAGGCTTATAATTAGGGTGCATATAGTCCCAGTTTGCCTGAGAGAATTCCAGTTTAAGCCTGTTGCCTTGGCATAGTTGTTAACAATACCCGCTTTGGCTCTCAGACATGTTAGTGGTTTGAACAGTCAATTATGTGGTTACTCCGCTTATTACAAAAAATAGGGTTCCCTAGTCCACCCCCTCCCATTCTCTCTCCTCCTCAATATTAGAGACAACCACTTTTTCCTTTTAACTGTTTATTTTGGCAGCTAACTTCCATATTTCTAACTGATATACTGCTCTCTCTTGCTTTATCAATTTTAGACACATATTTACTTTCTTTTATTACAGATGTGGATTTCTTTATCTTACACCCCACCTCCCTTCTCTCCACCCCTGCCATCTTCCCAAAACAAACATAATACCCTTTCCTCACCCTCATTCTCTGTCATATCTGTTATTACTAGATCTGGAGCCTGTCACATTCTGTTTCTTCAGAGGATAAACATCTGGTGTATTCCTGGGCAGTAGATGCCTGGCTTAGCATTCTGTGTACAGGAATCAGGTTGCGGGGACGAATAACTCTTCTGAAAATACAAACTTGGAGCCAGTGCCCTTGTCTTCTCTCCTACATCTCACCTCTCCGGTGCAGTGTCTGCCACCTGCAGGTTCCATAGGTCCTTGGGGTCCTGCAGCACAAAGCAGCATCCTCCCCCATACCAAAGTAGTTACCACTGCTCCAGCCACTTACTTTCTTCAGAATGTTGTTAAAATTTCTTGTCTGCCAGAGTCTCTCTTTTTGACTTTGTGGGTTTTTATTCTTTTCATCCCATTTCTATCATTTTAGACAGCTCTCCGAAGGGAGAGGAGATGATCTACCACCTTTAGCCAAAAGCTGTTCTTTCTATTAAGTTGCAAAAGTTTTCTTTTTTTTTAACCAGAAGGAAATACACCAAAATGTTTTCATTTTTGTATTTAAAAAGGAGTCCCAGAAAGTTTTCTCTCTCCTTTAATGACAGTTGTTAGTGAGGAGAAACAATAGGAAATGGCCATTGGGATGACAGTGCTCTGGCCTAGGGAGGTCTAGGCCAAGGCATCTCTGAAGCATGAGCAGAAGCTACGAAGAAATCCATAGCCACTGGAATATTATGCAGTTGTAGGCAGGATTATGTGGGGAAATGTCCCTTTAAATTTGTATTCTTAAAATTGGGCTTAATCCCTTGGCACAAGGATAAGTGGAATGGGGTAGGCAGGTTAATTAAAAAGCCTTGTGGGGCTTCCCTGGTGGTGCAGTGGTTGAGAGTCCACCTGCCGATGCAGGGGACACGGGTTCGTGCCCTGGTCTGGGAAGATCCCACATGCTGTGGAGCGGCTGGGCCCGTGAGCCATGGCCGCTGAGCCTGTGCATCCGGAGCCTGTGCTCCGCAACGGGAGAGGCCACAACAGTGAAAGGCCCGCGTACCGCAAAAAAAAAAAAAAAAAAAAAAATGCCTTGTGAAAAATCTCCACTTAAGATCTCAATAATTGAGCCTTTTCATATGCAGGATAAAGTCAAGAGAGTCTTTTCACCTCTTATCTACTGTACATGAAATGCATATATTAATTAAGCAAGGCACAGTTAGGATGTCACCTATTTGAAATGTTTAATTTTAGGCTTCACTCTCTGGTACCTCCAGTGATTTGAACATCAAGGGAGAGCCTCAGCTTTCAGCTTTCAGCTTTCCATGGTCCTGCCTTGCTTCATCACCTACAACTGTCCCCTAGTCCCACCAAACTTTTATTAATTCTCTGAAACCTTCTCAGCCCCTACAGCTAATGAGTTGCCCTCTTCTATTTACATGCCACTTCGTGTTACCTCGGATAAGTACGTACTGTATTGTTTCCTAGCACATAGCTTGCATATCTTTCACCCTTCTAGACAGTGCGCTCCTTGATGGCCCTGACTGGGATTTACTTATTTATTTATCTATGGAATGATCTTGGGTGCTTAGAAAGACACTTAGTATTTAATTGTACTCTAAGTGTGACTCCTTGATATTTGAAAATGATTTTTTTTTTTAAATTCCTTAAAGGTAATCCTAGACCTTGAGGAAGAAAGGCAAAGGCATGCACAGGACACAGCTGAAGGAGATGATGTCACCTATATGCTGGAGAAGGAAAGAGAGCGGCTGACTCAACAGGTAATTAAGGTGGAGGGGCTCAGAGCAGCATTTGCCTAGAGTAGCATTTCTTGAAGATTATTCTGCAGGGTGTAAATTGGTGTTGCTCAAAAAAAGGGGGTTTTGTGGTCAAATAAGTCTGGGAATTACTGGATTAAACAAAGTTAAAGAGGTTTCTAACTTCAATTTGTTAGACCCTTTAGTATGCAGAAGCACGCTGTGAGTCTTCAAGAACAAGATAGGGTGTTCTGTGTTTAGCAAATTTATGTTTTCATAAAATCTTTTAACATAGATCATTCACTATGGGACTGTCGTTCCATAGAACACACTTTGGGGAACACTAACTTTGAACTCTCCAACTTTTTTTGACTTAGGACTCCTAGTAAGAAATACATTTTACATCACAACCCAGTATATATACACATATATACATATGCCTGAAACAAAAATCTCATGAAATCATACATAACCCTTACTGCTTATAATACACATTGATATTTTCTCTTCTATTTCATCTTTTTTTATTTCTGATCACGGCTCACTAAATGGTTTTGCCGTCCATGAATAAGTCTCAGAGTTTGAAAAACACTGACTAAAAGGGTTCCTTCAACCCTTTCCCTCTCACTCTGTGCCTTAAATAAGGTTGGGATGATGATTAAAGCAGATGGCCTTTGTATAAAAAGAATGATTCAAATGCAACTACTTACGTTTGTTTGTTTTTAAGACCAGAAAGAATTATTACTGAAGCTTTAAAAGTTTTCAGCAGCATTCATCACAAAATCTGGTTGATATGGCTTTCTGCTGTTTTGATTGGCTCTAATCCCCTGAACTTTCCATAACATAAAACACAATGATGATTCAGATTCCCACTAATAACTCTGAGACAATAAGAACTAGAAGTGCCTCCTGAATCATCAAAGAAAGATTAAGTCGTAGTGTGTACATTTTTATGTTAGGTGTTATGATACTTAAATATTTGATGTAAGCACATGGCATACATGGTAATCCCATGTGCCAGAGAACAGCTAGCTTGATACACTCTACTTGATAACAGTTTTTCAGTATCTCTTTGTTTCCTTACTCTAACCAAGATGTGTGGTGGCATTCTTTTGTAGTTGGAATTTGAAAAGTCCCAAGTGAAAAAGTTTGAAAAAGAGCAGAAGAAGCTCTCCAGTCAGCTGGAAGAGGAGCGCTCCCGCCACAAGCAGCTCTCCTCCATGCTGGTGCGCGAGTGCAAGAAGGCCACCAACAAGGCCGCCGAGGAGGGCCAGAAGGCAGGAGAGCTGAGCCTGAAACTAGAGAAGGAGAAGAGCCGGGTGAGCAAGCTGGAGGAAGAGCTCGCTGCTGAGAGGAAGCGGGGCTTGCAGACGGAGGCCCAGGTGGAGAAACAGTTGTCTGAGTTTGACATTGAAAGGGAACAACTGAGAGCAAAGCTGAACCGAGAAGAGAACCGGACCAGAACTCTGAAAGAAGAGATGGAGAGTTTGAAGAAGATAGTGAAGGACCTAGAGGCTTTGCACCAGCAAAGTAGCCCTAGCGAGCAAGTGAAGAAACCAGTAACCCTGTCTAAAGGCACGGCAACTGAGCCACCCATTCTAGTGTCCGTATTTTGCCAAACGGAGAGTTTTCAGGCAGAAAGAACCCATGGGAGCAGCACAGCCAAGGTAATAGCCACAGGGCTGCCTGGTCCCGCCACTCCTGCTTACTCTTATGCAAAAACCAATGGACATTTTGACCCAGAAATGCAAACTACCAAGGAGCTGATTACAGGCAGCAGTGTAGAAAACCAAGCGCCTCCACAAGAGAATCCTGTGGGATTGGCCCAAGAGAAAGCAGTAGAGAATGGTGGGTGTCCTGTGGGAATAGAGACTCCAGTCCCAGCGCCTGGTCACCTCCCTTCCGGTGGGAGCTCACTGTCTCCCAGCAGCACTGCCTCTTCCTCTCTCACATCCTCTCCTTGCTCTTCACCAGTGCTAACTAAGCGCTTATTGGGGTCATCAGCTAGCAGCCCTGGCTACCAGTCATCCTACCAAGTAGGGGTCAACCAGCGGTTCCATGCAGCTCGGCACAAATTTCAGTCCCAAGCAGATCAGGACCAACAAGCTAGTGGTCTACAGAGCCCTCCATCCAGGGATCTATCCCCAACCCTCATAGACAACTCTGCCGCCAAGCAGCTGGCCCGAAACACAGTCACCCAGGTGCTCTCCAGATTCACTAGCCAGCAAGGACCAATCAAGCCCGTGTCTCCCAACAGCTCTCCCTTTGGCACAGACTATCGAAATCTGGCCAACACTGCCAGCCCAAGAGGTGACACCAGCCATTCACCTACTCCAGGGAAAGTGTCTAGTCCTCTGAGCCCCCTGTCTCCAGGGATCAAGTCCCCTACCATCCCCAGAGCTGAGAGAGGAAACCCTCCGCCCATTCCACCCAAGAAACCTGGCCTCACTCCTTCTCCATCTGCTGCCACTCCACTGACCAAACCTCATCCCCAGGCATCCTCTTTGACCACCACAGAAGACCTTGCCAGCAGCTGCTCTTCTAATGCTGTTGTAGCCAATGGCAAGGACGTTGAGATACTTTTGCCTACCAGTAGCTAGTCCCTAGGAGGGAGTCTCCACATTTGACATTCCATCAGATTTCATCCAAGAGCTCAGAGTCAAACCATTGAGTCAGATCATGTTATTTATTTTGATAGTAGCTGAAACTATCTGTATAATACATTTAGTGTATTTCACCTTTTTGTATTTTTTAGGTAGAAACTAAGTAGTTTGGGTTTTTATGATTCACATCTTCGTGCTAAAGCTAGAAGGGCACCTCAAAGATGTCTAAGCTTTGCAGTCACCATCGTGTTATGATGGAGAAAGCTAATTGAGTACCAGGTGGTGATTTCCTGTCTATCTGGGGACTAGAATCACTCAACACTCATTTTGAATTATGTGGAAGTGGCTCATGCAGACTTTTTATTCCAGATGAACATGTTTTTAAAGTGCCTGAAATTAGACTGCCATATGAATGTGATTCTGCAGCAGTAACACAAAATGGATCGTTTAACTGCAAAAAATGAGATCCTCTGTGAATTCTGAATGTTAAAAACCAACACTGCTTTTAATCCTCTTTTACTGTTTTTTAATACAAGCTTTGTGTTCAAAAACAAGGCTGCATAAGTAGAATGGGAATCCTAAAGGTGGGTGTGAACTCGCCACAAAGCTGAGCTTTATAGAGCCCTTGAGAAACCCTCCTGAACATTAAGCAGTTGGGGTGCTGATTTTCTTGTACTTTTGAAAGATTACATTGCTCCCAGTTTCCTGCGTAAGTTTTTGAATACAGTGAAATCACATCTCCTTCAAAAATATCTACAGGCATCTACTGTTGTGTAAGGAACTTCTGATTCCGATTGCTGTTACTTGAATAGGAAATGGTTACTCATTCTGTATAAAAGTTTTGCAACAGAATGAGATCTTTATTCTGTAATGAAAAAGCAATAACTTAAAGTTCACTGTCTTTGTAATATTATAAGTCAGAATTATACAGGTTTTAGCAAATTGTTACACGTTTCTCCAAGCTGCCAGCATTCTGTGTCTATCTGTGGAACCAAATTAACTTTTGCCTAAATGGAAGTATACATATATCTGTATAGATTTACGTGTTTAACATACACACACTTAAACACATAAATAATAGTGTGATTATATCTTTGGAGTTTGCAATATAGCATAAAGGATGAGTAGAAATGCATGTTAAGATTACCTACCAAAGCAACTAGATATAGCTGGGACCCAGTCAATCACAGGAGGACTTTTGTCCACCAGGAGGGGAAAATTTCAAATGAAATCAGGTCTTTAGCATCATAAGAAGACAAGGCCAAACGAACCCAGTGTCACAAAACTCAACTGGTCATATAAATGAGTGAAACAGGTCGGTCACTCAAGTGATGTATGACAGCTGGGAGCAGTGGGAGCTGTAGCAAACTGAAGTGCCCAAGCACCATTACAAAGGGCACCCCCTGTTCAGTTTCAGCTGCTTGTTGCCATGCAGGAATGCTAGACCCGGGTTACCAGCTCCTAAAATTTTTTTGAAATCCAAATTTTCATGAGAAACATTCTCATTTTTAAATATCAAGAACTGATCCAAAAATATTTAAATACTGCTAGTTACACACTTCTGCAGCTGGATTTAGCCCGCAAGCTGCCAAGCTGCAGCCTCTTTCATTCTAGAAACTTCGGTCATTTCCATCACAGCAAGTTTGTGAGGACAGAAGCCTCCAGACTTTCCAACCTGTTGGCTAGCACAGCCAACAAACTCCGCAGAGTATAATGACTATTCTCCTCTTCCAAACAGGACTGTCTGCAACCCAGCTCAGACATGGTGGGTACATGGTTTTGTGTCCACAAGGATGAAGAGGCCTTGGTGTCCTCACATACATTTTTCTAGCCAACATCTATCCAGCAGCCACTGACCTGCTATAATTTAAATCTATTTCCTCTTAATCCAACATGAGTTAATGGGGGAAAAGCAACTGATGGAAATCAAGATAAATCACTATGGAGTATATTGGTGTCTGCACAGCTTATGGTTTGACTAAAGACAATACATCAAAAAATTAAAATACTATTAATGCCCCAGCGTGTCTACCAAATGATAAAGGGGTTATCTTAAACTTCCCAGAGCAATCATGCATTAAATTTTATTCCCGTGCATAGTCATATGAACTGGATGATAAAATAGCTGAACTTTCTAAGCAGAAGAGGGGGCTATACTCCCAGAGTGTTATTACCTCTTGCTTTAAATGGTAATCTTACAAATTGCATTGTGCTCTTCTTTTGTTTTGGCATAGATATATATAGAGAGAGATACTATAAGGAAGTTTATTTCTTAGGAAGTGCACTGAATAATGTATTTCTTTTACAGTGTAATATGGGGGTGGGGAAATGCAAAAGAAATGTGTATTTTTGCTAGTTGCCTATCTTCTGAGATAAATAAGCACAATACTGCAATGGATCCAATAATCCAGTTAGGTATTATAGATTAGTATTTAAGTTTGCTGTAGATTGTGTGTGTGCTAAGTAAAAGTTCTGTGATTCACAATTTTGGTCTTAACCCATGTTGCAAAAGCTATGTTACTGGTCAACAGATGATAATGCTGTGCAGTGCATAGCACAAGCATTAACTAGTCCTTAACATGTGTAAAGCCAAATGTACCGTGCAGAAGTCTTCACCTGTTTTTATAGCAGACTTCATTAAAACAAGTTAAATCCTACTGTCTGGGCAAAAAATAGTCTTGTTTGTACGAAATGAAGAATGTTGCACAACAGGGCCGATTTTGTTGGGGAAGGAGCAGATTGGTGAAGAGGGAGCACTCACTCCTGGCTTTAAAAAAACAAAGTCAGTGGCCCATCCAGGTTAGACCCCAAAAGGAGCTGGGACATTTGTTTTCCTTAGAATCTTAGAGCTGGGAGAAGTCTTCACAATAATCCAGTCTGTAATTTTTAAACCATTTGGGGATTCTGGACCTTTTGAGAATCTAAAAATAGCTAGACTAGACCTATCCCCAGAAAAATGTATATGCTTATGTGCAAAATTTGGTTGATGGCTTCACGGTATCCAGAGACCCTGAAGCCATCCATGAATCATGTACTCTAAGAATGCCTGATCTTGGGCTTCCCTTGTGGCACAGTGGTTGGGAGTCTGCCTGCTGATGCAGGGGACACGGGTTCGTGCCCTGGTCCAGGGGGATCCCACATGCCGCGGAGCGGCTGGGCCCGTGAGCCATGGCCGCTGAGCCCGCGCGTCCGGAGCCTGTGCTCCGCAACGGGAGAGGCCACAGCAGTGAGAGGCCCGCGTACCGAAAAAAAAAAAAAGAAGAATGCCTCATCTTTTCCAGCCCTCTCAGTTTACAAACGACTAATGCATCTCTTGTCTCCTAGTCCAGTGCTGTTGCTGCTACACCTTAGCAAATGCTAGTGTAGCCAGACAAAAGCACTTGAAAATCCTGTGATGTACAAAAGATGTTCAGTGTGGATGTTTACATATCTAAGTTCCCAGCATTTAAGCCAATTAATGATCATTACAACAAACACGGGGTATATCCATTTTGTCGTAACAGCCTCACTTCAGCAATGCTGCCTTGTCGATTTGTGTGTGTGTGTGTGTTTGTGTGTGTGTAATTTATAAAGAGCGCTTCTGATGCTTAGCCCTTGAAACAGAACTTCAAATGTCTTTTGAGAAATGCTGCTTCAAAACAGTTTGTGTTTTCATAATGTGTCAGAGGTAGGCAATGAGCATTGTTTGTTCCACAGGAGTAATTTTAATTTAATTGCTGTAAAACTAGTTGAGAAAACTTGAGAGCCTGTCCACCCATATGCTCACATATCAGTGGCCAGTTCATTGGTGCAAGTAAAGAAGGAGAAAGGAGACTGGGGTAGTGATTCTCAAACTTTATTGTGCTTAAGGGAATCCTGCTAACAATAAGGATTCCTGGGGATTGGGCCTAGGGGCCAGGTGATGCAGGTGATCTGAGGATCACATTTTGAGAAATAGTGCCTCATAGCCCATACCTGTTCTTTCACAAGAACTTACTTGCCTCTAACCTAAGGAGATGTCTTGAGCTCTGGAATCTGTTTTGCTAGAATGTCAATGATACTCGGAGTCAAGTGCCTACTTGGATTCTAAGCACCATGTTAATGATTCCACACACATATTCCCTTACTAATTTGCCCAAGGGTGCTGTGAGGTGTTAGCATCCCCAGTGTGCACATGAGGTAGTTGAAGACCAGAGATTTGTACTAGAGACCTTAGTAAGTGACAGGGCCTGAATTGAAAACCCAGTACTTTGCTCTTTCCACTACCTGTTTCCCAAATGAGAATCTCCTGAGTCACTCTTAACGCCAGTTCCAAACCCTTCCCCCTGGAGATTCTGATGAGTAGACCAAGGTGGAGCTCAAGGTTAAGTGTCTGGGCTGCTGCTTAGCATGAGGCAGGTTTAAACCTTGCAGGACACCATGCTACTACTCCACCACCCTAACCTAGAGACCTTTATCAGATCAAGTAAATGGAACAAAAACAACATCTTAAT
Source organism: Mesoplodon mirus (assembly GCF_964341445.2). NCBI lineage: Eukaryota > Metazoa > Chordata > Mammalia > Artiodactyla > Ziphiidae > Mesoplodon > Mesoplodon mirus. Next base: position 105,669,120 of record NC_138978.1, read on the forward strand.
TCCCCTCAAGCAACTCATGTTTCTTCGATATTTAAGATGAGACAGAAACCAAAGTAGCTACCGTAGAAAACCTCAAGGTACTCACGCTCTGGTTGGGGGTTGCACAACAATACAAAAAGTTACCAGAGACAACTGAATAATGCAAGTGGGGTTTAAATGCCATATAGGGTCGTTAAAGGCGGTCCTAGCAAAAACAGATCTTTGTGGGCAGGAAAAAGTTAACTAGAAAAGAAGCAAATGTCTTTTCTCTCACCAAAACATTACTTACCTGGAGTTCTGCACTGTCTCCCTGTGTTTGCATTGTTTCAGTTGGCTTGTCTTGGTCTTAGGATGAGGTCAGAGAGAGGCACAAGAGGGCCCCAAGAGCTGAGTCCTGTTTCAGGGAGACAGCAATGTGGTGTGCTCTCTGCAAGGGCTTGGGCTGGTATAAGAAGGACCTCCCAGGCCACAGCACTCTGCAAAACATTCTCAAATAACTTGTAGGGAAGACCTAGGAACAGGCAAAAGGCAAGTTGAGAAAGGACCTTGCTGCGTTACACATAAATATCCCCCTCCTACCTTCTAAATCTCTATAAGCAAAAGGGAAAAGATGAGCTTCGAGAAGAATCCAATGGGTACTTCTGGGACACCTACAAGTGATTCCCTTGGAGGGATGTGAAAGCAACTTTTCCTTTTCTCCCAATGGTGTGACTACTTGTGCTGCTGTTAGACTGGAGGGGCACAGGGAAGGTCTCGTGGCTCTGCACACCACTGTGAAATGGTTGGCTTGGAGAAATGACTGGGAAGTGTTGCAACAGGCCTTATCCCCGACAAGAGTCCTGCTCACTAATTCAACATGGCAGACACTCAGGTCTCCCTTCAGGAATGAAAGATTTATTTTCCTAGCTGCAGAAAATGCTGACAGGAAACAGCCCTTGGCTATAAGCCCCTTATAGGAATTGCCTTAACTGAAAGAAAGCAATTTGACCAAGGTCACATCTCCATCCATGGACAGTTCATATCTAAAGATTGTTTGATATGGAATATAAAGACCTGGCCTCCTTGTCCCAAATCAAGGGAGCTCTGAAGGGACATCTCAGCTTCAAAACCCCCTGTAGGGTTGGCTGAACCCTCCACTGAGACTGTGTTGCAGCTCAACTTTCCTGCCCCTTCATTTTCCTCCCCTCCCCTCTCTTCCTGTGGATCCCAAGGGTTCTCTCTGGTAAGCCTCTTGCACCTTAATCTCTCAGACTCTGTTCTCTCTAGCCATGGTTAAGTCCTCTAAAGGTGGGTGGACACATTTTCTGAGTATTTTATTTGGTGCCAAGCTCTCAATCAGGTATATTACATATGTTACTTCATTTAATCAACTCAACTACTAAAAGAGGCAGGTTATTCCTGCTTGACCCATAAAGTAATGAATACCTACTGAGGCACAGTACATTGTTCAAGGTCCTACAGCAGAGCAGGGCTGAGACTCAGCGGCACAGCTGGGATTCAAACCTTCACCCATTTGGCCTTCAAGTCCACTCTCCTTCCAGTGGCCATACTATAGTGAAAACTATGTAATACATTTGGGGAGTTCAGAATATTAGCTTATGGTCAGTCATACACCTAAGTATGAATCCACTGGTTCACTAGCTTTCTTTGGAGACTTTGAGCAAGGACACTGAAGGAGTGGGGGCTTTGGTAGGGAGAAAGGGGGATGATCGCCTACACACATGGAGTCATCAAATGTTAGAGCGAGAAGGAAGCTTAGAGACCCTTGATTCTAGCTCCCTCGTACTACAGATGAGGAGAACGAGGCCTGGGTTGAAAAGTCAGTCTGGCTCCCTCTTTCTGCTTCAGCTACCCACTCCTTCCCTAGCAGACCTGGGATCAGAATTCCTAGCCCAGCCCTAGCTGCTCCCTCGGGCACTCCTTCCTCCTCTCACCTGTTGCTCTACAATGTCTGACCATTGATCCTGTTCACCTGGGCTTTGTCCTCTGCCTTCTGGCCTAGGGCTGCTTGCCATCCTGGTTGCCACAAAAATCCTGTCCTCCTGTCTCTCAACCAGTTTGACAGCTGAGGTGAGGCTGGGAGTGGGGAGGATTGTGGAGCTTCTTCTCCCAGGCCATACCTCCATCTGTAGCATCAGCTCTGGGAAGCACTGATAAGGCATGTCTTGTCCCTCAGGTGTGGACAAGAAGCCACTGAAGCCATGAGCATCTATCCCTCCCCGCTTGTGAATCTGACCTGCCACACCTGCCTGTGTAGGAGAGGGCGACTGAATACATGGGGAGAGACACCTCCTCATCATGCTTCTCCTTTTCCACCTGAACTCAAACCCATAGCTCTCCCAGGAAGGGTCTTTTGCATTCTCAAAAGACTTACCCATCTCCGTTCTCTGTAGTGCCCACTCCCCACTCCCCACTCCCAGCCCACCTAACCCAAATCAAAGCCTTTCAAGACCATTTGGGCCTCAGAGCAGACAGGGTGTCCTCAGGGTGGTACGGTGGTGGCCACAACATACAGGCCCCTTCTTCATGTTTTTCTCTCCTGAGTCTTCGTGAGTCAGCACCACAGGGCCACACACAAGGCTCCTATTCAGGGCTCATTTTCCTTCTGCTCTAACTCAGATCTTGGCATCTCTCTCTCTCTCACACACACACACACACACACATACTCTATGTGAGCCTTATTCTCACCATGGGAAAGCTCTGCTCCCTGCCAGTATCCCCCCTACACACACACACACACACACACACGCCTGCCAACGTTCCTCATCCTTACCTTCTGGGAGTTTTCAGTCCCAGCTGGATACAAACATAAAGGAGGTAGAGCAAAACAGTCGTGTTAAACTATTAAATCCTCATTCACATATTTTCAACTGGTGTTTGCTGTTGCTGTCTCTTTGCAGACCCTGAGCTGTACTGAGAAGGACACACATACACACACACACATTTGCTGTGCCTGCCTGTCACGTATTCAGGTTATGTTTATTAAGCACTGACTCTGTGTGAAGCCTCATGCTAAAGACTGGAATTTACACACTGATGGGGGAACAAGCCTTGCAGACGTGACATCTCAGGGCAGTGCTGGGCAGCAGGTGCCCCAAGTGGGTGATGAGGCCCCAAGTGCCTATGAAGTTCAGTAGAGCAGGGAAATCTGTGGGTCTAGAGACATCGGATTTAAATAAACAGAAGGGAGAAGGATCGTGGTTTGCGTTGATAGGGGTATGTGTATAATCTATGTATGTAGGACGTGGGGATGCAAAAGTAGGAGGAGCAAGAAAAGTTCAGAACAAGGACTCTGCCATCCTCTGTGTAACCTTGAGCAAGTCTATTAACCTCGCTAGCCTTCATTTCAGCATCAGTGTAATGAAGATATGAGAACCTTCCTCTTAGGGTTTTGTGAGAATGAAATGAGATAAAGCAGGCAAGTACCTAGGACAGGGTGAGTAGTCTGCAGATGTGCAGCCTTTGTGAAAAGCAGCAGCGGGCGAAAGGGCGGCTCCAGGGCTGCGAGTCCGGAGGGGAAGCTGAGAGGTTGCCACGGGCAGCCCCGCCCTTCATCGGAAAGCTGAATTGCTAGCGCCCCCTGGTGTTTCAGTCGCTAAGATTCTCTCTACACCGAGGTGTGGCCGCACACCCGCCCGCCTCCTTAGAAAAGGACGGGTCAGCGGTCTGGAATGGACCCGCTTCAGACCGGCTGGCGCGGGCGGGGTGCGTCCCCTCCCCACATCCGCGCTCTGCCACCTCCCTGATGGCCTAGTCGGGAGCTCAGCCACAGTCCCTGCCTTAGGCACGGATGGAAGCCCAAACTAGTAGAAGGGCAGAGCATACCAGAAACCGCTTCATAGGATTGTGACCCTTAACTGAGCAAATCTAAGACTCCAAACTAGTTAGGGCATAAGTAAGCACTCAGAAAGCGACAGCTACTAGTATTATGTAGCTCCTAATAGTAGGTGATCCATAACTATTTGTTACACAGGGGTCAGGATGACTCTATCAACATTTATTTATATATTCATTCGTTCATTTAAGTATGCTTCAAAAATGTCTTGCTCCTCCTATACTGTTTATGCTGAAACAAACAAAAACCTTAAGAAGACAAATAAGTGAGCAAGAGCCAGCACTCTGTGGGAGGAAAACAAAGAGATTTCATTCGTTCAAACATGCATACATTAGCTCCTACTAGGTGCAACTCACTGACTTAGGCACTGGGATAGAGAAATAAATAAGTTACAGGGCCTTAGGGTCTTTAAATGCTGGTGGGAGAGACAATGCGAAACACGGTATTATGCATACTATAATAAAAATAGGAGGCCGCTCTCAAGCCTTTTGAGACAGACCACATTCTATGGAAGGTGTATCTCCCAGGGCCTCTTGCCTTCTGAGATGGCCTACACTCTATGGAGTGTGTGTCCCCTTAGTAAATCTACTTCTTACCTCTCGCCGAATTCCTTCTTCATGAGGCATAAAGAACCCGAGCTTCAGTAAGTCCTGACACCAGTTTCACTTGCTCATAGGGTGCCGAGTGCAGAGGCCTTGTCCCCCAGCACTTCAGCAAAATGGCTGTGCCCGACACTTCAGCTCGGCAGGTCGTGTGCAGAGATGCCCCGCACACACTATGATTCAAGATGGCGGCGGCAGGCTGTGTGCAGGGACACACACCTGGCACTGTGATCTGGAGTGAGTGCCAGGGGCAACGTGCCAGACTGGCCAGAATTCCATCCTCCTGCCTCTGGCAAGATCCTTATAAAACAGCCCCACTGAAGGCCTTTCAGGGAGATCTTGTACTCAGGAGCACTAACTCACACCTCTCCATTCTTTGATCAAACAATGAAGCTTTCCTCTGCTTCTGAAAAGAGTGAAAAATCAAAAAGATAAAAATAGGAATAAGCTGTAGTGACACAATCCCCAGTGGAGTCAGGAATGGTCTCACAGAGGAAATGACACTCAATCTGCTCTCGAAGGAGGGGTAGATGCTCCCAGGAAAAGAAGGCAATGAAGGGTATTCCAGGTAATGAGAAAAATGTATGCAATGCACCGAGTTGCCAACCAGCATAGTGAGAAGTCTGGGTGGGAGTGTGGATCTGGAGAAGTAAATGGGTTCAGAAAAGGACCCAGTCTGCCCAGGAGAAGAATTTGGACTCTATTTGGTGGATCACTGGGAGCCTGAACCAAAGAGGCATCATGAGCAGAGGCAGATTTACCATGAAGTTAAGCTTCAAGGATTGGCACAGCCCCTTCCAAACATGAAGGGCCCAAGCAATGTGTTCATATGGTCATATGTTTTTATAAAATTTGCAAAAGTAAGTATTTTAACTGTAATCAGTTAAGACGGCTGTCTCTTTTCACAGTGGCATCTATATCACACTTTCCCCCATGTTGGGTGACCTTGGAGTGGTGGCCACAGCATTTTGGGAATTTAGCTAAAGGTAAATTGAATAAGGGGTTATTTTTTGAGTAAAATATATTTATGTGGTTTGCAGTCACTTTCGTGTATAGTTGAGTTTTTACTAGCCATCCCAGTGTAGAAATGCCTTCCAGGAGTGGTCCTATCAAGCATTGTGCTGCCTCACCTTGCATAATAATGTGAAGGAGAAGCACCAAAGGTTGTATTGATATAAATATACCTTATAGAACCTGGCCCTAAAAGTAAAATGGGAAATGGAGGACAAACAATGTTTTAAATGTATGAAGCCAGAAGCTGGTCTCTAGAAGATTCTTCCAATTATTAGATATGTAAAACTATAAGTGGGCAATTAATTTCTCATCAATGCTAGTCAAAACAAAATTTCTCTCTTGTCAGGAAAATATTCAATAATGCAGTATACACAATTATAAATGCATCATAAATACAAAGATTAGAGTAGGGAATCAAAAGATATGTTTTTTAAAATTTTAGAGAATTCTGCTTCTGACCAAGATGGAATAATAGGGACTGGATTTGTTCTCCCATCTAAAACAACTAAACACTGAGCAGAATATATTAAACAACAATTTTCAAGAGATTGGACATCAGGCAACAAAGGATAGAGATGGAAAACAAATGAAGTGAGTCCTATGATTGACCCAGCAGTGAAAGGGGAACCAAGGTAGGCCTGGCAATCTCCCTAAGTACAGGAGATAAAGCTGAGAGTTGGAAGAGAAGAGTATTGTAGACAAGGGAGATGCAATGAGAGAGAAGTCCTGAGATCCTCAAAGGATTCCTCTGGGGTCTTCAACTAAGTACTAATCAACATATGCATGTGAGGAAATGCCCAAAAGCCAATGAGAGCCACCCGAAAGGATTAGAGGGAACAATACTCAGAGCTCTCCTGGGACTATGTGTAGTTTTCATTCTCACTAACCAGAATGACAGATCTCATAATTCACAGAACATGGGATAGAGTATTCATTCGGAAGGCTTTGTCTCTATCGTGGGCCAAAATTAGCCTAAGTGCAGCTCTGCTCCCACCTTAAAAAAATAGTTTAAAAGAAAAACTAAAAAGGGTCAAACTATTTGCAAATGACTGCATCCCAGAACAAAGCTCAAGAATTTGTATAGGAAAACAAAAATATCTGTACCCAAAAAGCTAAAATCAGGGAATTCCCTGGTGGACCGGTGGTTAAGACTCCATGCTTCCACTACAAGGAGCACGGGTTCAATCCCTGGTCAGGGAAATAAGGTTCCACATGCCACACAGCATGGCTACAAAAAAAAATAAAAAGGGATTTCCCTGGTGGCACAGTGGTTAAGAATCACCTGCCAATGCAGGGGAAACAGGTTCAAGCCCTAGTCCAGGAAGATCCCACATACCGAGGAGCAACTAAGCCCATGTGCCACAACCACTGAGCCTGTGCGCTAGAGCCTGCAAGCCACAACCACTGAAGCCCACACGCCTAGGGCCTGTGCTCCACAACAAGAGAAGCCACCGTGATGAGAAGAGTACACACCGCAACGAAGAGCAGCCCTCACTTGCCACAGCTAGAGAAAGCCCGCACAGCAACGAAGACCCAACACAGCCAAAAATAAATAAAATTTTTAAAAAATTCTATTAAAAAAAGTTCAAATCACAATATCTAGCATCTAATCAAAAATTACCAGGCACACAAAGAAGCAGAAAAATTGGGCCCATAAATAGGAGAAAAAGCAATCAATTGAAAACTAACAAAAAATGACATAATAGTAGAATTAGTATATAATTATATTAAAACAGCTATTATAACTGTATTCCTTATGTTCAAGGAGATAGAGGAAAGATTGAGTTTGTTAATTTGAGACATGAAAGATAAAGCAAAGACATAGCTCAAACTTCTAGAAATGAAAAGCACACTATCTGAGATGGAAAAAAACATTGGATGGTATTAATAGCAGATTACACAGTATGGAAGGAATAGTTGAAAAAATACCAATAAAAACCATTCATAATGAAACATAGAACATAAAGATTTTTAACAGTGAACAGAACATCAGTGAGCTTTGGGACAAATTCAAGTCACATAATATAACTGAAGTCCCTGAAGGAAAATATTTGAACAAATAATGGCCAAATTTTTCCAAATTTCATGAAAATGAGAACGCCAAGCACAGGAAACATGAAGGAAAGTACACCAAGGAATATCATAATCAAATTGTTTAAAATCAGTGATAAAGAGAAAACCTTCAAAACAAGCAGAGGGAAGAGACCATATTCTATACAGATGAACAAGGATAAGAATTACAGCAGAATTCTCTTTGATAACAATACAATCCTGAAGACAGTGGAGTGATAGCTTTAGAGTACTGAGGAAAAAACTGTCAACCTAGAATTCTATACCTGGTGAAAATACCTTTCAAAACAAAGGCAAAATAGAGACTTTTCTCAAACATGCACAATCTGAAAGAACTTATCACCAGCAAACCTGCAGTACAGAAATACAAATTCCATTAGCTGTACAAGGAAGGGAAAGTGAAGAGCACTAGAAATGGTAACTGTGGGTAAATTTGAAAGGTTGTTTTTCTTATTCTTTAAATCTCTTTACAATTTTATAACAATGAATTGTGGGGTGTATAAACTATGTAGAAGTAAAATGTATGACAACAATAGTACAAAGGCTGAGAGAGAAGAAATGGAAGTAAGATTCTTATACTATCATGAATCAGTATAATATATGAAAGAAGTACACGATAAGTTAAAGTTGTATACTGTAAGCCCTAAAGCAACCGCCAAGAAACAAAACAAAACAAAGGACATAAAAACGAAATCATAGCGTGACTGGAGAGGGGCTGCACTGACAACAAGGTCAGTCATGGCGATATGGACGCAGATGCTGCTTGGCATGTGGAACGTCAGAACTATGCAAGCCCTAGGCTTCAACTCTCAATGGTCTCAGCCCCAAAGGGTCAGAAAATTTCCATCCTGGTGCAGATGCCATCCAGGAGACCCTTGGGGCCTTTGGAAAGAGAGAACAGGCTGAAGAGGAAGGATAACTCCAAGCACAGACTAGAGAACAATTGTCAACTTTGAAGAAACACCATGAAGATGAGATCACTCATCACATAAAGGAGATTTAGCCCCTGCGGAAAGATACTGAGCAGCACAAGCAAGGGATCAAGAAATTAATAAAATGTGATGATGATTAAGTACACACAGTTCCCCATAAAATGGCTACATATCATTGCCCACTTCTATGTAGACATAGTTCTGGTTTCATTAATATCTATATGTGTGCTGCCAATGGATTATAATAACTTGTTATCAGTGAAAAAAAATGGAATCCTAAAAAATAATCCAAAACAAAGAAAAAGGGGAAAGGAGAGCAAAGAACAAATGATAGAAGAATAGTAAGATTGTTGATTGAAAATCAACAATCTCAATAACCACCTAAAATGTAAATGGTCTGAACAACCCAATTAAAGGCAGAGATTGTCATATTGTGTAAAAAAAGCAAGACCCAAATATATGCTGCCTACAAGAAATCCACTTTAAATAGAAAGACAGAAATAGGGTAAACTGTTATAGAATACTCCAACCAAATGGAGCAGAATACATGTATTTTTTTGTTAGTGCACAAGAACATTCACTATGATAGACCATTAAAATGTCTCAGTCGGGCTTCACTGGTGGTGCAGTGGTTAAGAATCCACATGTCAGGCTTCCCTGGTGGCGCAGTGGTTGAGAGAATGCCTGCCGATGCAGGGGACGCAGGTTCATGCCCCGGTCTGGGAAGATCCCACATGCTGTGGAGCGGCTGGGCCCGTGAGCCATGGCTGCTGAGCCTGCATGTCCGGAGCCTGTGCTCCACAACGGAAGAGGCCACAGCAGTGAGAGGCCTGTGTACCGCAAAAAAAAAAAAAAAAAAAAAAAAGAACCCACCTGCCAATGCGGGGGACATGGGCTCGAGCCCTGGTCTGGGAAGATCCCACATGCTGCAGAGCAACTAAGCCCGTGTGCCACAACGACTGAGCCTGTGCTCTGGAGCCCACAAGCCACAACTACTGAGCCCACGTGCCACAACTACTGAAGCCCGCATGCCTAGAGCCTGTGTTCCTCAACAAGAGAAGCCACCACAATGAGAAGCCCATGCACCACAAAGAAGAGTAGCCTCCACTCGCCACAACTAGAGAAAGCCTGTGTGCAGCAATGAAGACCCAACACAGCCAAAAATAAATAAATTAAGTAAATAAATTTTTAAAAAATAATTTACAAAAATAAAATGTCTCCGTAAGTTTAAAAGGATTTATGTCATAGAAAGCATGTTCTCTGACTACAATGGAATTAAATTAGAAATTAATAACAGAAAGGTCTCTGGGGAATCCCCAAATATTTGGAAAATTGCACAGTTCTAAATAGCCCATGGGTCAATAAAGAAATTAAAGAGGGAATTAGAAAATATTTGTATATGAATGAAAATGAAAGTACAACATATCAATATTTGTGGGATACAGATAAAGCAGCACTTATAGGGAAATTTATAACATTAAAAGTCTACATTAAAAAAGAAAAATAGGATTAAAGTCAATTAAGAAAGTAGAAATAAGTAAGCAGGGAAAAAGGAATTACAAAGATCAGAACAGAAATCAATGAAATGGAAAACAAAAACAATAGGGAAAAATCAATGACACCAGAAGCCAGTTCTTTAAGATCAATAAAATTGACAAAACTCTAACCAGAATAATTAGGAATAAAATAGAAAAGACACAAATGGCCAATATCAGGAAGGAGAGGTGCCATCACTATAGATTGCACAGTTATTAAAGGGAATATTGTAAATAATTTTATATCAATAAATTTAATAACATATGAAATGAACAAATTCCTTGAAAGACACAAATTAGCAAAGCTCACTCAAGAAGAAATAGGTAATCTGAATAGCCCCACACATATTAAAGAAATTGACTTCTTAGTTTAAAACTTTCCCACAGAAGAAACTCCAGGCGCAGATGGTTTCATTAATGAATCCTACAAACATTCAAAGAAACAAAATACTAATTCTACAGAAACTTCTCCAGAATACTGAAGAGATTGGATCACTTCCCAACTCACTCTATAAGACCAAGTAGTAACATGACAAAGAAAGATACAAACCAACTTCCCTCATGAACAAACATGCCAAAAAATCTTAACAACATTTTAACAAATCAAATCCAATAATATATAAAAAGATAATACATAATGACCAACTTGGGTTTATCTCAGGAATTCAAGGTTGGTTTGACATTCGAAAACCAATCAATGTAATTCACCATATTAACAATTCAAAAAAGAAAAACTATATGATCATGTCAATATTCCCAGGTGATACAGTTCTGGAGATGAGAGAAGTGATTCTATCAGTGAAAGAATTTCCTGATCAACATCATTGAAGATTACTCAAAATTTTCAAAGGCTTATGAGCCCAAGTTTGTTACTACATTATCATATTTACTGAATATATTTTCTGGAAAGTAACTTTAATACAGTTTACTCTCAAGGGAAAAAAAAACAGATTTTTGAAATGTGGCTATTGTAATTATCCATCAAATCCAATGTCTGAGACAATTGGTAAAATGTCAAAGCATTTGGCCTTGAGGAAAATAAATGCAGATCTTTAGTGAAAATAATAGATTCAGAAAAAGAATTTGACAAAATCAACATACATTTCAGATAAAAACTCAGCAAACCAGAAATAGAAGGGAACTTTCTTGACCTGATAGTGGACATCAAAGAAAAAACCTACAGCTTATATCAAATTTAATCATAAAAGACTAAACACTTTCCCCTAAGATTAGGAATAGGGCATAAATACCCACTTTTACCACTTTTCTATTCAAATATATTGGAGGTACTAGCCAGTGCAGTAAAGCAAGAAAAAGAAATAAAGGTATTCAGATTAGAAAGGGAGGAGTAAAACTGTCTTTGCAGAAAATATAATCATCGAAAATCTAATGGAGTCCATTTTTCTTAAAAAAACTACCAGAACTAATAAGTGAATTTATCAAGGTTGCAGAATAGATCAATTGTCTTTTTACTAGCAATGGAAATAGTAATAAACAGTACCATTTATAATAGCATCAACAATACGAAATACTTAAGGATAAAGCTGACAAAAAATGCACAAGACTTATACATTGAAAATGACAAAACATTGCTGAGAGAAGTTGAAAAAGGCCTAAATAAATGGAGAGACATACTGTTTTCATGAATCAGAAGACAATGTTGCTAAGATGCCAGTTCTCCCCAAATTGATCAATAGATTTAATGCAATCCCAATCAAAATCTCAACAGGCTTTTTTGTAAAAAGTGGTGATTCTAAAATTTTTACAGAAATACAAAAAAAGTAACATAGTCAAAACAACTTTGAATGGTAAGAGCAAAACTGGAAAATGTCACTACCTGACTTTAAGATTTCTTATAAAACTACATTAATTAAGACAGAGTGGTACTGGCATAAAAATAAGCAGATCAATGGAACAGAATAGAAACTCTAGAAATAGACCCTTGAATATGTAATCAGGTGATTCTGACAAAGGTGCAAAAGCAGTTCAATAAAGAAAGTATAGTCTTTTCAACAAATGGTTCTGGAGCAATTGGATATCCATCCACATGTAAAAACTAAAATTTGATCCATACCTCATACCATATATAAAAATTATCTCAAGATATATTGTACATCTAAATGTAAAACCTACAACTATAAAATCTGTAGAAAAAACAGGATAATATCTTTGTGACCTCAGGCTAGGCAAAGATTTCTTAATATGATGCCAAAAGTACCATCCATAAAGAACAAATTGATAAGTTGGAACATTATCAAAATTAAAAACTTCTGCTCTTTGAAAGACACAATTTAGAGAATGGAAAGACAAGTCATTGACTAGAAAACTATATTTTCAAATCACACATCTAATAAAGGACTGACATCCTAAATATACAACTAACTCTCAAAACTCTACAGTAAGAAAACAACCCAATAAAAAAGGGGAAAGTGTTCTACAAGATACTTCAAAAAAGAAGACATACAAGAGGCAAATAAGTAATTGGAAAGATATTCAACATTGTTAGTCATTAGGAAAATGTAAATTAAAACCACAATGAGATATCACTACACACCTATTAGAAGGGGTAAAATTAAAATGACCTTCCATATTAAGTGTTGATGAGGAAGTGGAGCAACTGGAACTGCTCATAGGAGTATAAATGGTACAACCAATTTGAAAAATAGTTTGGTAGTTTCCTTAAGAATTAAATATACACTTACCTACCATATGATTCAGCCATTCTACTTCTAGGTATTTATCCCAAAGAAATATAAGCACACGTCTATGCAAAAGTTGTAAAATAATGTTCAATGTGTAACAGCAAAAAACTAGAAATTAGCCTAATATCTACCAACAAGTGAATGGATGAATAAACTGTGGTATATCCATACAATACCACTCAGCCATAAAAAGAATGAACTATCAACACATGCAACAACATGAATGAATCTCAAAATAATTATGTTGAATGAAAAAATACAGGTTAAAAAAAAGAGAGAAAACCAGGTGGAAACAGGGTCCTGAAACAAGTATGGGAATTAAAGACTGGGGGGACCCAGTCAGAGGGACCCTCTCACACTTTTGTGAGTTTTATTTTTAGGAGCTCCACCAGATTCTTACAGTGATTATCGGAGAAAAATCTTCTCATGCTTCCAGCAGGGGGAGGAAAAAATTAACTGTTTTGAAATATCCCAGACCATTCTGGGGTTTTGTCTGCTTTTTGGTTTTGGGTTTTGTTGTTTTTTTCTTCCAGTTTTATTGAGATATAATTGACATACAGCACCATATAAGTTTAAGGTGTACAACAGCATAATGATCTGACTTACATACATCATGAAATGATTACCACAATAAGATTAATGAACATCCGTCATCTCATATAGATACAAAATTAAAGAAATAGAGAAAAAAAATTCTTCCTGGTGAGAGAACTTTTATTATTTACACTCTTAACAACTTTCATATATAACACACAGCAGTGTTAATTTATCCTGTTGTAGATTACATCCCTACTATCTATCTTATAACTGGAAACTTGTACCTTTTGGCCACCTTCATCCAATTCCCTCCACTATATACCTCTGATAACCACAAGTCTGATCTCTTTTTCTATGAGTTTGCTTGTCTGTTTGTTTGTTTGTTTTTGAAGTATAATTGACCTACAACACTCAATTAGTTCCTGGTGCACAATGTAGTGATTAGATGTTTCTGTACATTAGAAACTGATCATCACAATAAGTCTAGTTACCATCTGTCACAATACAAAATATTGCACAATTATTGACTGTGTTCCCAACACCGTACATTTCATACCCACATTTGTTTATTTTGTAACTGAAAGTTAGTACCTCTTCATCTCCCTCACCTATTTCTCTCATTCCCCCACTCCTCTCCCCTCAGGCAACCACCCATTTGCTCTCTGTACCTATGACTATGTTTCTGTTTTCTTATGTTTGTTCATTAGTTTTGATTTTAGATTCCACATATAAATGATATCATACAATATTTGACTATTGTAAATAATGCTGCAATGAATATAAGGATGCACATGTTTTTTCGAATTAGTGTTTTTGTCTTTTTTGGATAAATACCTAGGAATTGAATTGTTAGATTGTATGGTAGTTCTAGTTTTAGTTTTTTTGAGAAAACTCCATACTGTTTTCCATAGTGGCTACACCAGTTTACATTCCCAACAACAGTGTACAAGGGTTCTCTTTTCACCACATCCTCACCAACATTTGTTATTTGTGGTCTTTTTGATGACAGCCATTCTGGTGGGTGTGAAGTGATATCTCATTGTGGTTTGATTTGCATTTGTCTGATGATTAATGATGTTGAGCATCTTTTCATGAACCTGTTGGGCATCTGTATGTCTCCTTTGGGAAAATGTCTCTTCAGGTCTTCTGCCCATTTTTTTAATCAGGTTGTTTGTTTTTTTTTTTTATTTTGAGTTGTATGAGCTGTTTACATATATTGGGTATTAACCCCTTATTAGTCATATCATTTGTAAATATTTTCTCCCATTCCGTAGGTTGTCTTTTAGTTTTGTCAATGGTTTCCTTTGCTGTGCAAAAGCTTTTAAGTTTAATTAGGTCCCATTTGGTTTTTTTGTTTTTGTTTCCTTTGCCTTAGGAGACAGATCCAAAATAATACTGCTACATTTTATGTCAAAGAGTGTTCTGCCTATGCTTTCTTCTAAGAGCTTTACAGTTTCCAGTCTTATATTTAGGTGCTGAATTCTTTTAGCTTTTGCTTATCTGTAAAACTTGATCACTCCTTCAAATCTGAATAATAGCCTTGCCAGGTAGAATATTCTTGGTTGTAGGTTTTTCCCTTTCATCCCTTTAAATGTATTGTGCCACTCCCTTCTGGTCTGCAGAGCAATAAGCTCTAGGGGTGTCCCCTATATGAGCTGCGTGGGCCCTTCTGTTGTGATGGACTGACTACTATAGATGTGCTTGTAGGCATGGCTGGATCCTGGCCCAGTTGATTGTCAGGTCTTGCCTAGTGCAGAGGTTTCGAGCTGCTGATGGGCAGGGCTTGGTCCTAGCCCAGCTAGCTGTATTGCCTGGGGAGTCCCAGTCCTGGTGCTGGCCCACTGGTGGCAGGGCCAGGTCACAAGGTGGCTGGCTGTAGAGGCCCAGGGGGTCCCGAGGCCAGGGCCGGACCACGGGTGGGTGGGCCCAAGTCCCAGGATCTCTGACTGCAGGGGCCTTGGCGGGTCCTGAAGTTGGTATGGACCTGCTGGAGGGTGGGGCCAGGGCCCAGGAGGTCCCAGGGCTGGTGCTCACACACTGGTGGGTGAGGCTGGGTCTCAGAGCTAGTGTCAGCCTGCTGGTGGGCAGGGCCAGGTCCCAAGAGCTGGCTGCAAAGTCCCAGGGGTCCCAGGGCTAGTGCCAGCCCACTGGCGGGTGGGACCATGTCCTGGGTCCTCTGGTAGGTGTGGCTGGGTCCTGGGATGGCTGCAGCCTCAAGGTGGTCTAGGGCAGCCTGCATGCTTGTGGGCAGGACTGTGTCCCCACCCAGCTAGCTGATTGTCTCATTTCCCAGGACTAGAGCCAACAGGCTGATGGATGGGGCCAGGTCCTTGCATTAATAAGCTAGAGGGAGGGGACTCCCCTGGTGGCACAGTAGTTAAGAATTCACCCGCCAATGCAGGGGACACGGTTCGAGCCCTGGTCCGGGAAGATCCCACATGCCACAGAGCAACGAAGCCCATGCACCACAACTACTGAGCCTGTGCTCTAGAGTCCGTGAGCCACAACTACTGAGCCCGCATGCCACAACTACTGAAGCCCGCATACCTAGAACCCGTGCTCCGCAACAAGAGAAGCCACTGCAATGAGAAGCCCGTGCACCAAAATGAAGAGTAGCCCCCGCTCACTGCAATTAGGGAAAGCCCGCAGGCAGCAACAGAAGACCCAACGCAGCCAAAAAATAAATATAATTAATTAAAAAAAAAAAAAAAAAAACTTAGAGGGAGGATTCCAAAATGGTGCTTGCCAGCTCCAGTGTCCTCGTAATAGAATGAGCTCCCCAAAATTGCTGCTACCAGTATCTATATCCCCATAGTGAGCTCCAGTTCCCTCCTGCCTCTTCAGGAGGCTTTCCAAGATCAGCAAGTGTGTCTGACCCTTCTTTCAAATTATGCTTCTGCCCTTGGTCTTGGAGTATGTGAGACATTGTGTGTGCTCTTTAAGAGAGAATTCTCTGTTTCCTACAGCCCCCTGGCTTCCCCAAAATCAAACCCCACTGGCCCTCAAAGCCAAATGTTCTGGCGTTCATCTTCCCGGTGCAGGACTCCCCAGGTTGGGGAGCGTGATATGGTGTTTGGACCCCTCATTCCTTAGAGAGAACCTCTGCAGTTTTGATTATCTTCCTACTTGTGGATCACCTACCTGGGGGTGTGAGTCTTGACTATACTGTGTCTCTGCCCCTCCTACATCTCACTGTGGTTCCTTCTTTATATCTTTAGTTGCAGAAGATCTTTTCTGCTAGTTTTCAGGTCATTCTCATTGACAGTTGCTCTGTAAATAGTTGTAATTTTGGTGTGCCCATGGGAGGAGGTGAGCTCAGGGTCTTCCTACTTTACCATCTTGACCTCACACTTCAGAGCATTTTTAACAAGGCCTGCCCTCAGGAGAAAACTATTTCACTTGAGCCTAAACACTGGTGTTTTTTCAGAGCCTAACTGAACAGGGGAAAGGGAAATATGCAACTCCAATACACTTCAGTCTTCCATATGGAAAAAGAGGAATACCCAACTCTAGCCCACTCTATTCATTTTTTCCCTTGTAACTGGGTGGGTTGGGGAGTGGGGTGGTCTGAGAAGCACTTGGGAAATTCATAGTTCAGAAGAATAGGCTCATTAAAAAAACTGAGACCTGGGGCTTCCCTGGTGGCGCAGTGGTTGAGAGTCCGCCTGCCGATGCAGGGGACATGGGTTCGTGCCCCGGTCCAGGAGGACCCCACATGCCACGGAGCGGCTGGGCCCATGAGCCATGGCTGCTGAGCCTGCGCATCCGGAGCCTGTGCTCCGCAACAGGAGAGGTCACAACAGTGAGGGGCCCACGTACAGCAAAAAAAAAAACAAAACTGAGACCTAATCAAGGGCTATAGAATGCTTCCTCTCCTCCCACATCTTACCACCACATTGCTAAAAGTCTATATACTGAAGTTCCTTTTACCCAGTACATAATGTCCAGCTATCAAGAAAAAAATTACAAAGCACTCTAAAGGGTAAAAAAGCAGTTTGAAGAGACAGGGCAAGCATCAAAAACACACTCAAATATGGCAGATATGTTGGGAATATCAGAACAGGAATTTAAAACAACTATGACTAAGTACTAAGCACTGTAATGGACAAAATAGACAGCATGCAAGAACAGAAAATGTAATGTAAGCAGAGAGCTGGAAATTCTAAGACAGAATCAAAAAGAAATATTAGCGTTCAAAGACACCGTAACAGAAATAAAGAATGCCTTTGATGAGCACATTTAGTAGATGGCATACAACTGAGGAAAGAATCTCTGAACTTGAGGATATCTCAATAGAAATTTCCAAAACTGAAAAGCAAAGAGAAAAAAAGATGGAGAATAAAACAGAAAAGAATATCCAAGAAATGTGGGACAACTACAAGAAGTGTAACATACATGTACGAGGAATACCAGAAAGAGAGAAAGGAACAGAATACGCGAAGCAATAATAACTGAGAATTTCCCCAAATTAATATCAGATACCAAGCCACAGATCCAAGAAGCTCAGAGAACACCAAGCAGTATAAATATAAATATATCTATACAGGCATATCTAGGAGATATTGAGGGGTTTGTTCCAGACCACCTCAATAAAACAAATATCTCAACAAAGTGAGTCGCATGAATGTTTTGGTTTCCTAGGACATATAAAAGTTATGTTTATACTATACTGTAGTCTATTAAGTGTTCAATAACATTATGTCTAAAAAACCAATGTACATACCTTAATGTAAACATAATTTATTGCTAAAAAAAATGCTAACCATCATCTGATAATGCAGGGTTGCCATAAACCTTCAATTTCTAAAAAAGAATTATAATTGATATGCTAAAGAGAGAAAATGGGTTCATGTAAAATGCTCAATTAAAACCATAAAAGGCAGAAAAAGAATGAAAGACAAAAACAGGAACAAAGAACAAGGGCAATGAATAGAAAACAGAAACAAATATGGTAGATATCAATCCAACTATGTCAGTAATCATTTTAAAGTCAATGGTCTAAATATGCCAATTCAAAGACAGAGATTGTAAGAGTGGGTCAAAAAACAAAATGCAACCTGTGTGTTGTCTACACAAAACCCATTTTAAATATAAAGAAACATACAGATCAAAAGTAAATGAACAGAGAAAGATATATCATGCTAATATTAATCAAAAGAAAGCAGGAGTGGGGACTTCCCTGGTGGTCCAGTGCGTAAGGCTCTGTGTTCCCAATGCAGGGGGCTCAGGTTCGATCGCTGGCTGGGGAACTAGATCCCCCATGCATGCTGCAACTAAAGAATTTACATGCCGCAACTGAGTCTGCATGCCGCAACTAAGAAGTCCGCATGCCGCAACTAAAGATCCCACATGCTGCAGTGAAGATCCCACATACCACAACTAAAGACCCAGCGTGAGCCAAAAATAAATAAATAAATAATAAATACGTTTAAAAAAGAAAAAGAAAGCAGGAGTACTATGTTGCACATGGGAAATTAACATAATATTGCAAGTCAAGTATACTTCAATAAAAAGCTTTTAAAATAAGAAAAGGAAAGGAGTAGCTATATTAATTTCAGACAAAGCAGACTTCAAAGTAAGGAAAATTATCAGGGATAAAGAGGGGTATTACACAATGATAAAGGAGTCGATTTTCCAAGAAGACTTATCAATCCTTAATGTGTATACCTAACAAGAGAGCATCAAAATACACGAGGTAAAAATGGATAGAACAGCAAAGAGAAATAGATGGATCCACCATTACAGTTGAAGACTTCAACACCCCTCTATCAGAAATGGCCAAATCTAGCAGGCAGAAAATCAGTAAGAACATAATTGAACTCAACAGCACTATCGATTAACTGGTTGTATTTGACAGCTACTGACCACTTCATCCAACAACAGCAGAATACATATTCTTCTCAAGCTCACATGAAACATTCACCAAGACAGACCACATCCTGGGCCAGAAAACACACCTTGACAAATTTAAAGGAATAGAAATCATACAGTGTATGTTCTCAGACCACAATGGAATTAATCCAAAAATCAGGGACTTCCCTGGTCATCCAGTGGGTAAGACTCTGCACTTGCAATGCAGGGGGCCCAGGTTCAATCCCTGGTCAGGGAACTAGATCCCACATGCATGCCGCAACTAAAGAGCCTGCATGCCGCAACAAAGATCCTGCGTGCCACAAGAAAGATCCTGCATGCTGCAGCGAAGATCCCACGTGCTGCAACTAAGAACCATCACAGCCAAATAAATAAATAAATAAACATTTTTTTTTTAAATCCAGAAATCAGTGACAGAAAGATAGCTGGAAAATCCAAAAATACTTGGAGATTAAACAACACACTTCTAAACAGTTGGGTCAAGGGAGAAATCACAAGACAAAATTTTAAAATATTTTAAACTAAATAAAAGTGAAAATGCAACTTATCAAATTTTATGAAATGCAGCAAAAACAATCCTTAGAGGGAAAGTTATAACACTGAATGCACATATTAGAAAAAAAAATCTAAAATTAATAATGTAAGCTTCCACCTTAGGGAACTAGAAGAAGAAGAGCAAATCAACTATAAGTAAGCAGAAGAAAAGAAATAATAAAAATTAGAGCAGAAATCAATGAAAATGGGACTTCCCTGGTGGTCCAGTGGGTAAGACTCCACACTCCCAATGCAGAGGGCCTGGGTTTGATCCCTGGTTGAGGATCCCACATGCATGCCACACTAAGAGTTTGCATGCCACAACTAAACATGCCTCAATGAAGATCCCACATGCCACAACTAAGACCCAACGCAGCCAAAATAAATAAATATTTTTAAAAGAATTTATTCTTAAAAAGAAAGATATCAATGAAATTGAAAACAGGAAATCAATATAGAAAATCATACAATGAGGTACCACCTCTCTCCAGTCAGAACAGCCATCATCAAAAAGTCTACAAGTGATAAATGCTGGAGAGGGTGTGGAGAAAAAGAAACCTTCCTACACTGTTGGTGGGAATGTAAATTGGTACAGCCACTGTGGAGAACAGGATGGAGCTTCCTTAAAAAACTAAAACTAGGGTTACCATATGATCCTGCAATCCCACTCCTGGGCGTATATCCAGAGAAAACTCTCATTCGAAAAGAAACATGCACCCCACTGTTTATAGCAGCACTATTTACAACAGCCAAGACATGGAAGAAACCTAAATGTCCATCAACAGCTGAATGGATAAAGATGATATTGTACATATATGAAATGGAATACTACTCAGCCATAAAAAAGAATGAAATAATACCATTTGCAGCAACATGGATGGACCTACAGATTACCATACTAAATGAAGTAAGCTGACAGAGAAAGACAAATAAAGACAAATAATATATGATGTTGCTTATATGTGGAATCTAAAAAAAAGATACAAACAAACTTATTTACAATACAGAAACAGACTCACAGACATAGAAAACAAAATTATGGTTACCAAAGGGGAAAGGGGGTGAGGGATAAATTAGGAGTTTCAGATTAACATATACACACTATTATATATAGAATAGATGACCAACAAGGACCTACTGTATAGCACAGGGAACCATACTCAATATTTTGCAATAACCTATATGGGAAAAGAATCTGAAAATTCATATATATATATATATATATATATATATATATATATATATATATCTGAATCACTATGTAAAAAGTGAAAATCCCTCTACCACCATATCCCCCATTCCATACCCCTTCTTATTTTTAAAAATATTTATTTATTTAATTTGACTGTGCCAGGTCTTAGTTGTGGCATGCAAACTCTTAGTTGCGGCATGCATGCAGGATCTAGTTCCCCAACCAGGGGTCGAACCCAGATCCCCTGCACTGGGAGCATGGAGTCTTACCCACTGGACCACCAGGGAAGTCCCTCCATACTCCTTCTTAGAGTTAAGCATAATTACCTATTTCCTTCCAGATACTGTTATGCACTTGCTGTCATAAAGTATACATAATTATTTTAATAGAATTGGCATCAACTACTCATATTATACTCTTAACAACATACTTAGGTTATTTGCTATTCTTTGTAGTTGCCATGTAATATTCCAAGCTGTGCATATATCATAATTTACTTAACTACTCTCCTATTGATGAACATCTAGGTTATGTCTAGATTTATGGTACAATCAGTATTACACATATATCTTGGAGAAATATGTGAGTATTTCTCTTGAAGTGAAACTGCTAGGTCAAAGGGCATGCCTGTTTTCAATTTTGATACATATTACCACAATGTCCTTTAAAAAGATTTTACCACTTTACACTTTTAACAATATATTATTGCCAATTTCCCTATACCCTTACCAAATTTGGACATAAGTATTTTAATTTTTTTCCAGTTTGATGGGTAAATAAGTGGTATCTTATTGTTTTATTCCATATTTCCCTGATTACCAATGCTCAATAAACATTTGTAGTTCTGAGAATTGTCTATTCATAGGCTTTGCCCATTTTTAGTGTCCTTTAAAAAAATTAGCCTGTTTTTTAGAGCAGTTTTAGGTTCACAGCAAAATTGAGAGGAAGGTGCATAGATTTCCCCTATATCCCTTACCCCTACATATGCACAGCTTCCCCCACTATCAAAATCCGACATCAGAGTGGTACATTTGTTACAATCTATGAACCTACATTGACACATCATTATCACCCAAAGTCCATAGTTTACATTAATGTTTATTCTTGGTGTTGTACATTTTATGGGTTTTGACAAATATACAGTGATATGTATCCACCATTATAGTATCATATGGAATAGTTTCTATGTCTTAAAAATCCTCTGTGCTCTGCCTTATATCACTCCCTCCCCCCAAACACCTGGTAACCACTGATGCTTTTATTGTCTCCATATTTTACTTTTCCCAAAATGTAATATAATTGTAATTATATAATTGAAATCATATAGTACATATACTTTTCAGACTGGCTTACTTCACTTAGTAATATGCATTTAAGGTTCCTCTATGTCTTGATAGCTCATTTATTTTTAGTGCTGAATAATATTCCATTGTCTAAATGCACCACAGTTTGTTTATTGAGTCACTTGTTGACAGACAATTGGTTTCTTCCAAGTTTTGGAAGATCATGTGGGAAGAATGGGCATTTTGACAATATTGAGTCTTCCTATCCATGAACATGGAGTATCTCTCCATTTATTTAGTTATTGATTTCATTCATCACTGTTTTGTAGTTTTCCACATATGGATCTTGTACATATTTTGTTAGATTTATCCCTAAATATTTCACTTTGGGGGATGCTAATGTAAATGGCATTGTGTTTTTAATTTCAAATACCACTTGTTTGGACTTCCCTGGTGGCACAGTGGTTAAGAATCCACCTGCCAATATAGGGGGCACCGGTTTGAGCCCTGGTCTGGGAAGATCCCACATGCCATGCAGCAGCTAAGCCTCTGCACCACAACTATTGAGCCTGTGCTCTAGAGCCCACGTGCCACAACTACTGAAGCCCGCGTGCCACAACTACTGAAGACTGCATGCCTAGAGTCTGTGCTCTGCAACAAGAGAAGCCACCACAATGAGAAGTCCACGCACCTCAACGAAGAGTAGCCCCTGCTCGCCACAACTAGAGAAAGCCCATGGGCAGCAACGAAGAGCCAACACAGCCAAAATTAATTAATTAATTAATTAATTAATTAAAAAATTAAACATCTATCCATGAACTAAAATAGACCTGGGAAAGCCCAAGCATTCAATTAAGAATCTCTGCACCTTAAACTTATGCAGTATTGTATGACAATTATATCTCAATGTAACTAGAAAAAAATAAAGGGGACATAAAGATAGATATTCTAAGAAAAAAAGATTAGAAATAATCTATTAAAAAAAAAAAGAACCTCCAGCCACATAGTGGAGCAAAAAATGGACAATAACCACACAGAAAGAACTGCTAGGCAGATTGGCTTAGCAGAGATATCTGGAAACAGCTAGGAATAAAGAATAAAGTCAGGGGTTATCAGTATAAGCCAGGCAGCAGATACATAGTCCCAGAGCAGCAGCCTGCTCTGCTTTGCAGCTGAGGACCTCAACAACCCTCATGACAGCCATGGACTCCATGCAGCTTTCACAGTGCAAGACTCTGTAGTGTTTGACAGTGAAGATCCCAGTGGTCTGCTCCACAGAGGATACTGGAAGCTTTCACTACTGAGGTAACCAACAGCCATTGTCACTACAAACCCCCAGGGAGGAAGACACTGCCATACCTCTCCATCAGAAGGAGCTGCTGTTGCACTGCCTGAGGACCAGGGCTTCCAGCCCCCGTTTCTCCCCTACACACACCACTTTAACACTGTGCAAGACAAAGAACTGGACAAAGAATTCAAAATAATTGTTTTAAGGAAGCTCAGCAAGCTACAAGAGACTACAGACAGATAATTCAATAAAATCAGGAAAACAATATATGAACCAAACAAGAAGTTCAACAAGAGGGACTTCCCTGGTGGTCCAGTGGTTAAGACTCCATGCTTCCACCACAGGGGGTATGGGTTTGATCCCTGGTCAGGGAACTAAAATCCCACATGCCATGCAGTGTGGCAAAAAAAAAAAAAAAAAAAAAATAGTTCAACAAGAGCTAAAAATTGTAAAAAAAAAAACAAAAACAAAAAGTTCTGGGGGCTTCCCTGGTGGCGCAGTGGTTGAGAGTCCGCCTGCCGACGCAGGGGACGCGGGTTCGTGCCCCAGTCTGGGAAGATCCCACATGCCGCCGAGAGGCTGGGCCTGTGAGCCATGGCCGCTGAGCCTGCACGTCCGGAGCCTGTGCTCCGCAATGGGAGAGGCCACGGCAGTGAGAGGCCTGCGTACCTCAAAAAAAAAAAAAAAAAAAAATTCTGGAGCTGAAAAATACAGTGAATAAAATAAAATATGCAATCAAAAGATCAACAACAGACTTGATCAAGCAGAAGAATGAATCTATAAAATCAAAGATGGGTCATTTGAAATCATCCAGTTAGAGAAGAAAAAAGAATGAAAAAGAATGAAGAAAGACTACATGAATTATGGGGCACCATAAAGTACAACAATGTAAAACAGTGTTTGCATTACAGGAGTACCAGAAGGAGAAGAGAGAGAGAGAGAAAGGGACAGAAAGTTTATTTAAAGAAAAAATAATTGAAAACTTCCCAAATCTGGGAGGCATATGGACATTGAAGTACATGAAGCTCACAGGTCCCCATATAGATTCAACTCAAAGAAGACTTCACCAAAACACATTATAATAAAACTTTCAAAAATCACATACAAAGATAATTTTGAAAGCAGTGAGAGAAAAAAAAAAACTTCATCTCATACAAAGGAACTCCCATAAGGCTATCAGTGGGACTCTCAGCAGAAACCTTGCAGACTAGGAGAGTGGAACAATATATTCAAAGTACTGATGTTAAAAACTTCCAACCAAAAAGCTTTACCCAGGAAAGCTGTCCTTCAGAAATGAATGAGGGATAAGACTTCCCAAGACAAACAAAAGCTGAAGGAATTAATCACCACTAGACCTGCCTTATAAGAAATACTAAAGGGGGTTCTTTAAGCTGAAATGAAAGAAATATGGATTAGTAATGTGAAAAAACATATGAAAGTAAAAAATTCTCTGGTAAATGTAAGTATATTATCAAGTTAATAATACTCTACTGTAATGGTGGTGTGTAAATCACTTAACTCCACTATAAAGATTAAAAGACAAAAGTATTAAAAGTAAATATAGCTACAATAATTTGTTAATGGTACACAATATAAAAAGATGTAAATTTTTGCATCAAAAATATGAAATGAGGGAGGAGTAAAAGGGTAGAATTTTTGTATGTGATCAAAGTTGTTATCAGCTTAAAATAGACTGCTACAACTATAAGATAGTTTATGTAAGCCTCATGGTAAGCACAAAGCAAAAACCTATAGTAAATACACAAAAGATAAAGAGAAAGGAATCAAAGCATACCACTACAGAAAATCATCAAATCACAAAGGAAGATATGAATAGAGGAAGAAATAGAGGGACTACAAAACAGCCAGAAAACAATGAGAAAGTAAGAAGGCAATCCCATTTACAGTATTATCAAAAACAAAATTAGAAATAAATTTAACCAAGGAGGTGTAAGACCTATCCACTGAAAACTATAAAACACTGATGAAAGAAATTGAAGAAGAGACAAATAAATAGATAGATATCCCATGTTCTTGGATTGGAAGAATTAATATTGTTAAAATGTCCTTACTACCAGAAGTGATCTGCAGATTCAGGGCAATCCCTATCAAAATTCCAGCTGCCTTTTTCATAGAAATAGAAGAAACAATCCTAAAACGTATGAAACCATGAAAGACCCCAAATAGCCAAAGTAATTTTGAGAAAAACAAAGATGGAGCCATTACACTTCCTGACTTCAAACTATATTATAAAGCTATAATAATCAAAACAGTATGGTACTGGCATAAAAACCGACATGTAAATCAATGGAACATATAGAGAGTCCAGGGCTTCCCTGGTGGCACAGTGGTTGAGAGTCTGCCTGCTGATGCAGGGGACACGGGTTCGTGCCCTGGTCCAGGAAGATCCCACATGCCGCGGAGCGGCTAGGCCCATGAGCCATGGCCGCTGAGCCTGTGTGTCCAGAGCCTGTGCTCTGCAACGGGAGAGGCCACATCAGTGAGAGGCCCACGTACCACAAAAAAAATAAAACAAACAAAAAAAGAGAGTCCAGAAATAAACCCCACACATATACAGTCAACTAATCTTTGACGAGGGCACCAAGAACACACAATGCGGAAACGATAGTCTCTTCAACAAATGGTGATGGGAAAACTGGATATTCACATGCAAAAGAATGAAACTGGGGACTTCCCTGGTAGTCCAGTGGCTAAGACTCTGCACTCCCAATGCAGGGGGCCGGGTTTGATCCTTGGTCAGGGAACTAGATCCCACATAACACAACTAAGAGTTTGCATGTCGCAACTAAATATCCCACGTGCCACAACTAAAGATCCTGCATGCTGTAATGAAGATCCCACATGTCACAATTAAAAAAAAAGATTCCACATGTAGCAACTAAAAACGATCCTGCATGGCACAACTAAGACCCGGCGCAGGGACTTCCCTGGTGGTGCAGTGGTTAAGAATCTGCCTTCCAACGCAGGGGACACAGGTTTGATCCCTGGTCCGGCAAGATCCCACATCCTGCGGGGCAACTAAGCCTGTGCACCACAACCATTGAAGCCCACGTGCCCTAGAGCCTGCGTGCCACAACTACTGAACACACGAGCTGCAACTACTGAAGGCTGCATGCTTAGAGCCTGTGCTCTGCAACAAGAGAAGCCACCACAATGAGAAGCCTGTGCACCCCAACGAAGAGTAGTCCCCACCGGCTGCAACTAGAGAAAGCCCGTGTACAGCAACAAAGACCCAATGCAGGCAAAAAAAAAAAAAAAAAAAAGACCTAGCACAGTCAAATAAATAAATACTTTTTTGGAAAAGGAATGAAATTGGACCCCTATTTACCCACTCACAAAAATTAACTCAAAATGGATTAAAGACTTAAATGTAAGATCTGAAACTGTAAAACTCCTAGAAAAAAACATAGGGAAAAATCTCTTCGACATTGGTCTTGGCAATGATATTTGGATCAGATGCATAGGCAACAAAAGCAAAATTATACAAGTGATACTACATCAAATGAAAAACCTTTCCTGCAGAGCAAGGAAGCAGTCAAAAAAATGAAAAGGCAATCTACAGAATGGGAGAAAGTATTTGGAAACCATGTATCTGATCAGGGGTTAATATCTAGGAGCTCGTAACTCAATAACAAAAACAAAAACAAAATAATCCAATTTAAAAATGGGCAAGAGAACTGAATAGACATTTTTCCAAAAAAGACATACAAGCAGCCAACAGGTACATGAAAAGGTGCTCAACATCATTAATCATCGGCGAAGTGCAGAGACACCACTTCACACCTGTTAGAATGGCTATCATCAAAAAGACAATAGATAAGAAATGTTGGCAAGGATATGGAGAAAGGGGTACCCTGTACACTGCTGATGGAAAAGTAAACTGGTACAGCTGCTATGGAAAACAGTATGGAAGTTCCTCAAAAAAGTAAAAATAGAACTACCATATTCTCCAGCAATCCCACTTCTGGGAATATATCTGAAGAAAGCAAAATCAGTATCCCAAAGACATATCTGTACTACCATGTCCACTGCAGTATTATTCATGATAGCCAAGATATGAAAACAACCTAAGTGTCCATTGACAAATGAATGGATAAAGAAAATGTAGTATACAATGGAATATTATTCAGCCATAAAAAATAAGAAATCCTGCCATTTGTGACGACACAGATGAAACTTGAGGTCATTATGCTAAGTGAAATAAGCCAGAAGAGAAAGACAAATACTCTATGGTATCACGTACATGTGGAATGTAAGAAAAAAGTCAAACTTATAGAAACAGAGAGTAGAATGGTGGTTACCAGGGGCTGGTGGGTGGGGGAAATGGGAAAAGTTTGGTCAAGGGCACAAACTGTCAGTTATAACATGAATAAATTTGGAGGGTCTAATTTCAGCATGGTGAAGATAGTTAATAATACTGTAATGTATACTTGAAATTTGCTGAGAAAGTAGATCTTAAGCATTCTTGCCAAAAAAAAAAGTAACTGTATGAGATGATGGAAGTGTTAATTAACTTAATTGTGGGAATCATTTCATAATGTGTATGTATATCAAATCATTATGTTTTACACTTTAAATATATGCAATTTTATTCATCAAGTATAACTCAATTTAAAAAACCCCACAGAATGAATGCCTTTCTAGGTGAAGCAGAATCTTTACAGGAGGGTGACAGACAAAATTGTTAAGCGAAGCCTGATTGTTTTAGGGCTTGGATTACAGGCTAAGGAGTTTCTGTGTCATTATTCAGGCAGTGCGGAATTATTGAAGGTTTTTAATGATGGAGCAGTGTAATAAAGGCAGACATTTGGGGGACTTCCCTGGTGGCGCAGTGGTTAAGAATCCTCCTGCCAATGCAGGGGACATGGGTTAGTGCCCTGGTCCAGGAAGATCCCACATGCCGAGGAGCAACTAAGCCCATGTGCCACAACCACTGAGCCTGCGCTCTAGAGCCCGCGAGCCACAACTACTGAGCCCACGTGCCACAACTACTGAAGCCCACGCAGCTAGAGCCTGTGCTCTGTGACGAGAAGCCACCACAGTGAGAAGCCCGCCCACTGCAACGAAAAGTAGGTCCCGCTTGACACAATTAGAGAAAGCCTATGTGCAGCAATGAAGACCCAACGCAGCCAATAAATAAATAAATAAAATAAAATAAAATAAAATAAAATAAAATAAAATAATAAAGCCAGACATTTGGGGAAAAGAGTCTGACTGCAGGCTGAGCAGATCCAGTGGGGGTTTCTTTGATAGCTCAGGTATGAGAGTCTAAGGACTGCTTGAGGGTACTGTCTCTGGGGACAGAATAGCAGATGGGAGAGACTTTGAAAAAAAACTGACATAATAAAAGATGAGGCACAAAAGTATACAAGATGACTCAGAAAATGACAGTGGTATCTGGATCACTTGGGAGACTGAAGCTCCAAGAGCTACTTGCCCAGAGTGGACCAACAATGTTCATTATTTGGTTGACAGGATAGCAGCCCTTGTGGTTTGTGAGTAGCATTCTGTGGATGGAAACATCTCTACTGAAACTGAAAGCCCCAAACCCAAGTTCTTTTATTTATTTATTTATTTGTTTGTTTGTTTATTTATTTATTTATGGCTGTGTTGGGTCTTCATTGCAGAGCGCAGGCTTCTCATTGCAGTGGCTTCTCTTGTTGCAGAGCACAGGCTTTAGGCACACGGGCTCAGTAGTTGTGGCTCGCGGGCTCTAGAGCGCAGGCTCAGTAGTCATGGCGCACGGGCTTAGTTGCTCTGCAGCATGTGGGGGCTTCCCGGACCAGGGCTCGAACCAGTGTCCCCTGCATTGGCAGGTGGATTCTTAACCACTGCACCACTAGGGAAGCCCCCAAACCTAATTTCTAAAGTCAGGAAGCCGCCCTAAATGTGTATCTCTTGGCCAAATTGGGTTTACCTGGCTACGGCAATGAGAGAAATTAATCTTTGCTAAAGCAAAGCAAATATCAAACTTACTAAATCACAGACTTATTCACAGTAGAAACTCAGGCTGATATGCAGGGGCAAGAGGGAGATTTCATCAGAAAGAAAGAGCTCTGATTCCGGAATTGTCTATAGTCATCCAACAATCATTTATTATGCATTTGATATTTTAGGGTTTGTGACAATTCTCAGCTGTTTACGAAAAATAAGACAGGCAACTCTCCCATTACTAAATGATTTTGCACCACAGGAAGGAAGCACAGAACTTTGCACATTAACTTCACAGAGCTACTGTGACTTGCGGAATGATGATCATGCTGACACGGACTGGGAAGTGTTGAAAGCGTAGATGATTGGGGGTGGGGGGAAGGCAAGGGTATGATGACAAACATGACCAGAGAACTCAGTAGAGATGTTTCAAAGCTAGGGATTTCTAATTGGGAATCTAGAATCACAGTAATGGATGAGATCGCTAAGGCAGCAGTTCTCAAAAAGGTTCATAATAATACTAAGATGTCATTTGACCTTCTCACACTCATTCCCTCTTAAGTATAGAGTGGAGTTTTCCAGAGCTATAAGACATGCAATATCACAACAGGTTGAATGTAGAAGCAAATATGAGAATCCTGCTATTAAGCCAGACATTAAAGATATTTGCAAAAATGTTACATAATGCCATTCTTCTCACTGTTTTTGTTTTTTGGAAATTACAGTTATTTTTCATAGAACATGACATTAATTTTAGCAAGTATTGAGTTTATTATTGTTAATTTTATTATTTTTAATATTTATTCATTTATTTATTTGGCTGCTTCGGGTCTTAGTTGCAGCACACAGGATCTTTGTTGCAGCATGTGGGATCTTAGTTCCCCCACCTGGGATTGAACCCGCGTTGCCTGCATTGGAAGGCGGCTTCTTAACCACTGTACCACCAGGGAATTCCCTACTATTGTTAATTTTAAATTAATTAAAATATATAAATATTTTTAAAGATTTTAATCTTTTAAAACAAATTTTAATTTTTAGAACAGTTTTAGATTTACAGAAAAATTACACATATAGTACAGAGAGTGCCCAGGTACCTGACACCCAGTTTCCCCTATTTTTAACATCTTACTTTCATTACAAATGTGTGGTGCATTTGCCAAAATTAATGAACCAATATTGACATTATTATTATTTAATAAAATCCATATGTTATTCAGATCTCCTCACTTTCCCCCTAGTGTTCTTTATCTTTTCCAGGATCCCATCCAGGATACAACATTACATTTAGTTGTCATGACTCCTTAGGTTCCTCTTGGCCGTGACAGTTTCTCAGACTTTCCTTGGTTTTGAATGACCTTGACAGTCTTGTGGAGTGATTACTAGTCAGGTATTTTGTAGAATTTCCCTCTGATAGAATTGGTCTGATGTTTTTCTTATAGCTAGACTTGGGTTATGGGGAGGAAAACCACAGAGATGGTGTCATTTTCATCACATCGTATCAAGTGTACACACTAACAACACGACTTATCACTGTTGATGCTCACCTTGATCCTCTGACAGAGGGTTTGTCAGGTTTCTCCACTGTAAAGTTACTCCCCTCTCCCCCTCACACTCTTTTCTGTTTTGTACTCTGGAAGTCACAACCTGCAGCCCTCACCTAAGGAATGGGGAGTTATACTCCACCTCCTCAAGGGCGAAGTAAATTATTTGGAATTGTTCTGTATGGGAGATCTGTCTCTTCTCCCCATATATTTATTTACTCAATCATTTATTTATATCAGTATGGACTCAAGCACATTTACACTATACTTTGGGTTATAATCCAAAACTATTTTGTTGCTCAAATTGTCCAGCTTTGGCCACTGTGAGCAATTTCACTTTGGCTCTTGGCGTTCGTTCTAATTTTCAACATGGATAGATATAACCCATATAAATAAAAGCTTTTTTTTTTTTTTTTGCGGTACGCGGGCCTCTCCCGTTGCGGAGCACAGGCTCCGGACGCGCAGGCTCAGCGGCCATGGATCACGGGCCCAGCCGCTCCGCGGTGTGTAGGGTCTTCCAGGACTGGGGCACGAACCCATGTCCGCTGCATTGGCAGGCGGACTCTCAACCACTACGCCACCAGGGAAGCCCCTAAATAAAAGCTCTTTGGGGTCCTTGATAATTTTTTAGTGTAAAGGGATACTGAGACCCCGGAAGTTTCAGAAACTCTGCTCTAACGGACTCCCACCTGACCCCAACACCAGGTGTGGGCGTGGTTCTTCTGCAGGAGGAGGCTGAAGACAGGGCAGAAGCAAAGCAGGCCATACTCCCCGCACCCATGGGGACATCCACTTCTCCGTGCCACCCACTCCCTCGTAAGGTTTTCGACGCTCACGCTGCCATGCCTTTCTAGGAAACGCCACTGCGGGGCGCACGTCCCACGGAGTGAGTCACCCACCAGAGAGTCAGGAAGGAGCAGGCATCTTGGCTCAGGCTGAGTTTTCCTACGCGGAGCCCGCGCCTTGGCCTGGCCTGATGGGTCTCTTCCCCGCACCAGGCTCTGTAGGCTCGCCCTCCTGGGGCACAACGGGCGTGTAGGTGTGGCGCCAGTGGAAAAGAGCGCTCCTGCGGCAGCGGCGGGGTGCGCAAGGAGGAGCTGGCGGGATCTCCAAACTTCAAAAGCGCACCCCCTATGCCCTCTACCTGCCCAATCCCCGCTGAAAGCAGACGGACAGCTCCCCACCCTCCCCTCGCTGGCCGGGCTGGCTGGGCTGGGCCTTTCTTCTGCAAGCGCACAAGGATAGACAGAGATAAACGGCTGCAGCTGGAGACCAGACTAATTGATACAGTAAGTTCTACAATTGCCTCGAAAATAAGGTAATGATCTGGCAGAGGGAATGCTTTGATCTTATCAGCCAATAAAGACCTCTCCAACTTGAAGGCCTCTAACTTGAAGTGTGAAATCCAGGGACTGCCTGCTTGCTCTCCCCTCCTCCCCCATATCCCTGCTCCCTGCCTGACACTAAGGCTTTTCCGGAAGGGATGGAAAGACCCTTCTCTGAAAATCTGGAGAAGAAGATATGCATGGAGAAGGGGTTGCTTCTGGGCTGTTCGGGAACAGGGGGATGGCTGGAATGATTTCTCCAGCCCTAGAGAAGCTGTAGAAAAGTGGACGGGGGTGGGGGAAGGGGGAGGAACAGACTGGGATTATGAAAACCCTGATTTGGTTCAAGCGTGATGAGGTTTCTTATACAGTGAGGGCTTGATTTGGGCTTTCGGGCAGGAGGGGGTAACAGAGGGAGGAGAACCTTGGTCCTGCCTTCTCCAAGAATCTGCACACACACACACACACACACACACACACACACACCACGCACACACACCCCTCTTGCTCTGCTTGCTCTGTGGGTGTCCCTGCCTGGCAGAGGCCCCAGCACAAAGAGGATTAGAGAGATGAGCTAATCTGGTTTGTATCCCAGACATGGCCCCAGAAAGGGACCTTGTCTA
Source organism: Mesoplodon mirus (assembly GCF_964341445.2). NCBI lineage: Eukaryota > Metazoa > Chordata > Mammalia > Artiodactyla > Ziphiidae > Mesoplodon > Mesoplodon mirus. Next base: position 105,701,935 of record NC_138978.1, read on the forward strand.
CCCTGATGTTTAAGAGGGTAAAGGAGTGAGGGGGGTCCTCCTTTTGGGGCCTGCTGGCTGACAGTATCCGAGACTCCTTCCCACTGAAGTCTGAAGGAGGCTGGAGTCCTAACTTCAGGGTGAAATTTAGAGAGCAGAGAAGCAGAACCCTCAGAAGACGGGATGGACTATGCTGCAAGAAAAAAGAGATAAAGACAGAAAGAGGCCCTGACCGAGGGAAGTAGATACCCACCTTACTTGTTTCACCAGCGAGGAAACTGAGGCCAGGAGTGGGAAAGTGACTTACAGAGTCATGCAAATCATGTGTGGTTGAGCTGGGGAGAAAATACTCTGATTTCTTTCAGTCCAATGCACTTTGTACTGTGTTGGAGGGACTGCAGAAGAAGGTGTGAGACAGAGGGAAAGAGAAAGAGAAACAGACACAAAGAGAAACAAAGATACACACCGGGAAAAATATAGAGAGGAACACACACACACACAGTCAGAAAAGACATGGAAAGAGAGATGGAGTGAGATTCATAGAGAGAAAGATGGAGAGACAGAGATACACATCAAGAGACAAGGAGTGACAGAGATTGAAAGACAGAGGTTCCAACAGAGGAGGAAAGGCTGTCAGATACAGACACACAGAGAGACAAATGAAGACAGAAAGACAAACACCAAGAGGAATAGACACGGAATGACAGAAATATGAGACAGAGACAGACCCAGAGAGATGGAGACACGGAAGAGAGAGAGACAGAGTGAACCAAGGAAGGCAGAGTGGGAGGGAGGCAGATAGTGGGCTCTGCAGATTGTTCCACTGGAAGCAAATCTCACTTCCAGATTGTTCTGGGGCCCAAAACAGGTGGTGGGGAGAGAAAGAGCTCAGTGTGTAGCCTATCTGACATAGGCAGATTGTGAGGGGGGGCTGGGGGCAACGTGGGACCACCCTCCCTTGGGGTTAGGCTGGTCAGTGACCACCCAGGATCCCAGCAGCACACCCACTGGCCTCACACAGAACCTGGGCCACCCGCCCAGGATGGCTGTCAGCCCGCCCACCGCCTGGCTCCAGTCTGATTACAGCCAAAGTGCTAAAAAGGCTCCAGACCCCCAGGCCCCGCCTCTACGGTCCCGCCTCCCCAGGCCTCCTCTTCCCACTTCTCCCTTAGCTCTCTCTTTTCCTTTCTCCAGGCCCCATAGGGGAGCAGTCTACTCCCCTGTTTGGGCACTGGCTGGGAAGAAGAGGGTCTCTATCTCTAGCCCTGCCCCACCAAGCCCCCTTCCCTAGTTTGGGGCTGGATGCTCCTTCCTCCAAAGCCCTCTTGGCCTGGCCTCTTTGAGACACGTTCCATACCTCGCCTGGGAGCTCATAAATACCAAGGAGAGGCCGGGTCAGGCTGTGTACAAAGCATAGATCCCCACCCCACACGACTTAAAAGCCCCTGGGTTCTTCCCAATCTCCCTACTCTTCCCCAGACACCTGCCTGGGGTGGCTGGAGAGGAAGAAACAGGAGCGGGGGGCACTAGGGGCCTGGGTGAACCTGGCCCCATTTCAAATGAGACTTTTCTAGGTTTGCAAAGAAATCTCAGGAAAGGCGTCTCAGGGCCCCTTGTGCAAGCAGCAGGCTCAGGAATTCCTTGACTCCTATCCAAACCTCCCCCCAGCCCCTTCTCGGCCTTTCTCTCTGCTCGTTACCATCCACACCACCTCCCACCCACCGGGAAAGAGAGAAGGTCATCGCCAAAGGGGCCTAGGGAAGGGGGGCCTATAAGGGGGGGGTAGACCCGGGTGGAGTAAGAGCTGTTTACTCACACCCAAGCTCCCCTTAGCTCATCTCCACTCCCATCCAAGGGCCAGTAAAAATTCAAAATCATTCAGCCACACACAGCTGAGAATAGAGTGAAAAAAGATGAATCTTAGCTCTGAGTGGGCCCATGGGGGAGCAGAGCATGAAGTGAGGTAAAGGGGTGAGGGAGACCCTTTTCTTTGGGGCACCCACTTTTGAGAGGGCAGGAGGCTGGTTCACCTTGAGGGAGGAGGAAGGTGTGCCTCTGATGGCTGGGTGGAAGTTGTCCTGCTGGCGGCCCCAGGGAGTCTAGAGGCCTGGGTGAAGGGGAGGTCTGCAGCAAATAGCAAAGCCTATCATCCCAGCTCTCAGATGGCTTTATTGTATTTGCATGAAAATGCCTTGGGGGTAAGACCCTTTCACTCCTTCTGTGTCATTTAGGATGCCCTGGCCAGCCCTGGCCAGCGCTGGCGCACAGCAGGACCGCGGTAAGTGACCTGACTCCATGCAGGGTCCTTCAGACCAGAACTTGACTCCCAAGTCCGTGACTCCTCCCCCAGCTCCCATTTCGGGTGGAGTAGGGGTGGGGGATGGGAGGGAGAAGCAGGTCAGGCGCTAAGCCTGAGCCTCTGGCCTTGACCTTCTGCTTGGAAGCCCCATAGCAGGCCCTTGCGTGAGGAGCCCAGCTCTCCAGTAGAGTCTAGGACCCTGAGACTGGAAGTTTATTTTGAGATTTGAAGTCCAAAGTGGCAGATCCCAGAAAACCTCTTCTCTGGCTCCGTATTTGTTCTCTAGTTAAGTGGTTGAGTGCAGCTCTTGCAGTCAGCTGGCTCCTGCAGCCTGGGCTTCCTCCTGTGCAGCTGGGGGCTCAGAGGGGAGGGGAAGAAGGAGCAGAGCGCCATCCTGGGTTGTCCACTCTAGGGCGGACGTAGCCTGGAAGCATTGGGGAAAAGTCTTGTTCCCTCACCCACTTCCCTCCCTCCTGGATCTGCTGATGTTTCTGGGGGCCCCCTTAGCTCAGCAACATGCTTTAATAGTTGAGCATCTATGTTATGCCAAGACACCGTCCCACTTGACTATGAAGACAGCTGAAGCCAAACAAGGGGCCTCATAAGTGAGTTTGGGGCCCATGTGGGCGAGTCCACCCAAGGTTAGGGCTGATGTGATCATCTCTAGCTCCCCACCCTGCAACCTCAGGCCCAGATGTAGGAATAAACACAGGGCCAGAGTCACACCCAGGCCTGCACACACAGGGGAGTCTGAGAGAGGCTGCCAGAGCTTGCAGAGCTTATAGACTGCTGCCCAGCATCAGGGTGGGACTGGGCTGGGAGGAGGTGACAGAATGGTCCCAGGAAAGGGGCTAGGCCAGGAATGAGCCTGGGCCCATTCCTCTTTCACCTGCCCCTCTCAGGGAAGCTCAGTATAGAGTCTGCTTCTTTTAAGCAAATGGAAGGGCCAACTGGAGCCTCCCAGACAGAGAGAAGGGGAGGGGAAGGGGAAGGTTGGCAGGGAGGATATGGCCAGCACGTGGACCGTGCCTGGCCTCTGTATTTGCCCCTCACTCACTCCCATCCAACTCCAATCCAGCCCTCATTTTCTACCCCCCCCCAAGGGTGGGCACCTTCTCTCCTGCATGACCTAGACTACCGCTGTTACCCATCTGGACTCCTCTCCTCCTCCCTAGCTCACTCTGCACACCAGCCCACTCCCAACTGAGGGCCTCTGTCCTGGCTGTTCCCTCTGCTTGGCATCGTCTTCACCAAGAATCTACCTGGCTTGTTCTCTCGCTTCCTTCAAGTCTTTGCTTGAATGTCTTTAATGGGGCCTACCCTGATCATCCTAGTTACAACTCCTTTGTTTCCCACCTGTACTTATCACTTTCTAATATGCTATATGTTTTACCTATGATGTTTACTGTTTATTGTCTATCTTCTCCCAATATAAGTTAAACTCCACACAGGCAGAAATTGTTCATTTTGCTTTGTTCACTAATGTGCCTAGCACAGTCTGGAACATGGTAGGGAATAAATATTTGTTGAATGAATGAATTCACTTCGCCCCCTGCTACAGAAAGTGAGATAAAGGGGTGGGAGATGTGGAGAGGGGATAAAGGTCTCTCTCAGCCCTTCTCCCTCACATCTGCCTCGGGGACGTCTGCGGCGAGCTGCGCCCTGTCGCTCACACTCCGGAGTCTCTAACAGCGACCCCCACCCCCAAGAACTGACAATGTCTTGGGCTGAAGGGGCTGGGCAGTTTCCAGGGCGTTGTTTACATCAGGGCTTTATAGTATAGATAAGTCACGGGGAGAGGCACGAAAGACACCTGGGAATGAGAAGCTAGGCAAGAGAAACTGAGTCTGGAGAAGCGGTTGGGGCCGGACCCCAGGCGGACTCTGGAAGTTAGAAGATCCAGACCTAAAAGAATTTTTAGGTCTCAGTAAGGGCCACCCTGCCTCCAGAAGCTCTACCTGCCGGCCTGGGAAGTGCGGACGGAAGAGGGGAGTCAATTTCTACAGTCAGAACCTCCCCACCCCTTCCCAATTTACCACGCCCCCAGGCGGTTGGGGCGCTGGCGGAGGGAGGGAAGGGAGCAGTGGGAAAGAGGAAGGGTGGAAAGGCGAAGGAGAGAAATGGCTCCGGGGCTTCCACTCTCTCAGCAGGACCCCCACCCTGGCCTCTGGTTCGGGAAAGCTGCCCAGCTGTTTCTGATTCTTTCGTACTCGCAGCCCCGCCCGAAGGGGTGGGGGACCGAAGCATCGGGAAAGCTGGGAGAGAGTAGGCTCTGCCGAGCCCGGGCGGCCAAGGGCGGGGAGTCCGCGTCGGGTCCTCAGGTGTGCCGCTCTGCTTTGGCCATCGATTCCCGGTCCACAGGCCGGAGGGAAGCGTCGGGTCCGGGCAGGCGGGCGAGAGCTATGTCTATAAACATTGTGTGCGGGGGCCTGGGGGTGGGGGGTGGGGAATGCGGTGGGCAGCGGGTCGGAGGAACCAGGGGCAGCGAGCCGTAGATGAGAGAAGCCCCTACCTGAAGTCTGCTGCCCGTGGCGCCCCCCGTTGGCAGCGCTGGAAAGGGAGTTAAGATTCTCCCGCAACTCCCCGTGGCAGAGATTCTACCCATTTCACAGAAGCGCAAGAACGGAGAGAGAACCCGAGGAAATGACTGAGTCCTCTGTGGCTCACTTCAGTGTCAGTGTAGGTTAGATGACAGGGGAAAGTGTCTGCAGCCCCCCTCACTCGGCCCTCCAGGCCATCACCCACGGAGGTTGGGGTTGCCGAATGAAGGGCGCTAGGACCCGGTGGCGCGGCGTGGGCAGGGACTGGGCGCTCCGGGCGCCGAAGGGCGCCGCAGCGCCCCGTCGCGTCCCGCCCGAGCAGGTGGGGGCGCGGCGCGGTGCTAGGGGCTCCGAGGGGCGGAGGCGGCCGCCACACCTAGGGCGCTGCGGGGCGCCCAGGGCTGGCGCGGGCGGAGCCGTCCTGAGGGCCGCGCGTGTCCCTGGCCTCGGCCCCGCCCCGCGCCGTCCAATGAGAGCCCGCGGCCGGAGGAGCTGTCGGCACACTCTGTCCGCAGCCCCACTCCGCGCCGCCGACCCCGTGACACCGCATCTCAGCCCAGGCAGCGTGCCCCAGATCCCGAGCTCGGCGCGGCGTCGTAGGCTTCCAGACACCGCTCCCTGCGCCCCTCTCCGGGACCTGGCGCCCCGGCTTCTGGACTCTAGGTGCCCTTAGGTCCCCAGCCGCCGGAGAGACTTATGGCCCCCCAGGGGGGTGAAGTGGGAGCAGCCTGACTACCCTCAGCCGGTGCCCCGTCCACGCCCCTCCGGGCCGCGTGGCGGGAGTTTTCGGGGAGCTATGCTGAGGCCGGGTGGTGCGGAGGAAGCCGCGCAGCTCCTCTTTCGGCGCGTCCGCGCCCCTGTCTCCGCTCCCGCGCCTAGACCCACGAGCCCCGACGGCTCTCGGGCTTCGACCCGCCTAAGTCTTGCTTGCCTTCTGCTTGTGCTGCTGCTGCTGACGCTGCCGGCCCGCGTAGACACGTCCTGGTGGTGAGTGTGGCTCTCAGGGCTGGGAGGGTGAGGTGCTGGGTTACAGAGGCCGGACGCGCCCAGAGAATATACAGCTCCCAGCACCCGCTGCTCAGGAGACCAGGTTGTCGCTTTGACGGAGTCAGAGACGATCCGTGCAGGGCTGTCACTGAAGCGGAGGGGCGCAGAGGGGCGGGGAGTGGATAAGGGGGCGCCGCTCCTTCCCCGTCCGGTGATGAGGGCGCAGGGTATTTGGAAAAAGGACGCCCGGTAATCGAGGCTTCCCAGACCCCCTGTATTTCAGCTCAATCCTCTTAGGGCAAAAGCTACCTTACGAGTTTCTCTCAGAATGGATTCAAGGAACCAGTCGCCCACCTGGGGCCGCGGTGGCCATCCAAGAGGGTCTCCTGATCCCCTAAGGTTGGCCCCCCACCCGGGGGAGGTGGAGAAAGGGGCAGCTGGCAAGGGCGGACGAGCCTCTTGCTCGTCTACCCTCACCCCATAACGCAGTAAGGCTTTGGTGAGGCAGGAGCACCCAGCGCAAGGTTTAGAAATGGAATTCAGGCAAAAACTACCCCCATTAACTCCCACAACTAAAACAAACAAAACACTTGGGTTTGCATACTTTAGACATTCAGTCTGTTTTGAGGATCTCACTTCGAACCTTGATATCTCTCTCCCTTCTTCCTTCTCTTCCTTCCCCAGATGGTCCCATCTCCCATCTTTCCCCTCCAAGAACTAGCGGCTTCTAGAGTCCCAAAGCATTAAGAGATCCTCTCCTCAGATTTCCTGCAGGCCTTAAGAGTCCGGACACTTCACAAGACGGCAGATGAGGCAAAAGGAATTAAAAATCCACTGGATATCTATTCTTTTCGGATCCCCTTCCCCACGAAAGCTCTGGATGGCACTCATCGTTTTCTCCCAGAAGAAAGAGCTGCTCTCTCTCCTCCCCCACCTTCTGGGGGCTGAGCAGGGGGAGAGTGGGACTGAGAAATGACTCAGTCCTCTTGTCTTTCCTCTTCACCCCCCAATTAAACTGGCCGCTTGGACTGGGCTATTGCCCCTCTCTATCCATGCAGTGCCCCCGTTTCTTTCCTTACTCTGCCCCTCCCCCCAATCCTCCCCTCCTCCACAGAGTGTGGTCTCTTTTCCCCTTGCACCCTGTGGCTTCTCTCCTCCGGATTTGGAATCTTGGCTGGAAGGGTGAGGGGTAGCTGGCTGAGGGGCCAGCGAGCTTGGGCTGCAGATTCCTATCATTTCAAGATGCAACTTTCTCCATCCCCATCACCCCCCCCACCCCCCGTTTTTCCTGTTTCAGGAAAATCTCTCCTTTGGATCTTTTTTATCTCTGCAGTGTTGGGGAAGGCAAGGAGGGGGGTTCTGGATGGGGGAGCAGGGAGGCCCATATCTTACATCTGGCTTGAAACATTCCTTTAGAAAGGGAAAAGGAAGGGGACGAGGAGAAAAGCCTTTCAAACTTCAGAGTGAGCTTAAAGCCACCCTTTACCTTCATGGTCTCAGTCTGGCTGGGGGCTTGTGTCTTCAGAGGCCCTGTAGAGAAAGGATGAAGTGACCACTGTGCATCTTTATCCATTCCAGATGACAATTTGCTTTTAGGGACTCTTGATTGCTTCTTACCAATTTGGGAGGCAGTCTTGGTCCACATGGTGTTTAGGTGAGGAAGTCACTCTGGTAATTTCAGCATCCTGGTAGTGGTTCCTAAAAACCCAATTGGGGTTCTTCCTAGTCCCCATTTTGTCCCCTTGGCTACTCCTTCTTCCTTTTCCTTTCTCCCTCTACTACTCTCCCCCATGTGGTTCATATTAAAGATTTTGGAAAAACTCCTGGGTGGAAGAGCTAGCTAGGGAGGGAGGCGGGCGGGTGATACTGAGGGATTCGGCAGTCCCTGTGAAATGGAGGAAGGCAGCAACAGGGCCAGGATGGGCAGTGAGTGCACAGGTCATTTCAGTCTCCTTGCCTCACAGGGGTCATAGCTGCAGGCCCCAGATGCCTGCCTCAGTGGTCAGTCACTTCTGGGATAAAGTAGAAAGCTGCTTTCCAAAAGCAGGTCAGGACCCAAGGTGATTATCTCTCTTTCTCTTAGGAAAAAAACCCAGCAAGATTGATATTCTGTACAACCCCCTGAAGAGATGCCTGTTGACTCTGTGTGTGTCCATGTTCCGCTCAGGAGCAGAATGTCATCACTATCACCAGCTAACAGTCTGATCTTCCTCACAGCCCTTCCCCTTACTCTCCAACCACCCCCTTCCTCTCCCGACCTTTAACTGAAGGAGGAAACGGATGGTCTCTTCTTAATCTATGAAAAACAGAACAAGAACTAGGGGTCTCCTAGCATGTGCCTCCCTGTACTGTTTTGTACTCTGCAGGGGCTGGGATGTAGGGAATCACAAGAGCAGGACTGTGGATTTACAGGAGGAACAAAGTGATATCATGACATTAACATTATTGTTTTTTTTTTGTTTTGGGGCCATGCCCGGGGCTTGTGGGATCTTAGTTCCCAGACCTGGAGCGACCTGGACTGCCGGGGAATTCCCCGACATTAACATTATTGTTATCAACCGCAGCTGCCATTTAATGAGCCCTTCCTAAGCTCCAGACACTACAGCTAAGCACCTATAAGCATCATCTTTTACAATCCCCAAAATAATCCAGTGAGGCAGATAATATTATTATCCCCATTTCACACATGAAGAAAGTGAGATAGGAGGGACGTAGTTCGAAATTCAAGTTCACACCAATTTTGGAGCCAGATTGGTCTACTCCTGGTTAATAAGCACTGTGTGCCTCTCTTACGCTTGGAATTGAAAATGAGCTTGGACTTTGGAGTCAGATGTCCTTGGTTCACCCCAGTTCTCCTCTGACTAGCCCTGATGGACATAGCTGGGTATTGTTAATCTTTGTGATCTCAGTTTCTTCACCTGTAAAATGGAGATCTTTCTCTCTCTCTCTCTCATAGGATTTTTGTGAAGAAAAATGTTTTGTGAACTGTAAAGTATCATATAAATTATATTGTATTAAGATATTTAGGGAGAATAATAGTTTTATCCTTGTGTTCAAAGCCCTATATGGGCTGAGCTAAACCATGTACATGCACTAAAGACTGTAAAAGAAAGGGGGTAAATAAAAAAGGACCCCTAGCCTCATTAAAAAGACACAAACCTAAAACATCTGCAATGTCAACAAGGAATAAAGCTATAATTGAAATGAAGCTTATGGCTAGCTAGGAGGAGAGGGGAGTTGGGGATAAATCAGAGCGATCAGGTTTTGTTTTTTTCACCAAATCATTATTAGGTACCTGCTTTGTGCCAGACATTGTCCTAGGTACTGGGGATACTGAAGTGAACAAAACTGACAAAACTCCCTGCCTTCATAGAGCAGCATGTCCTAATCACCTGAGGAGGTAGGTAAAGTGCCATTTCAGTAGGGCTGGAATGGGGCCTGAGGCTCTGCATTTCTAACAGATTCCCAGGAGATGCTGACACTGCTGTTCTGGGGACCACACTCTGAGTAGCAAGGAGCTAGAACAGGGCATGAATCACTTTGTCAAAGGAAGGGGTATGAATTGGTCAAAAGCAGGTAAAGAGAGCATTCTGGAGCAGGAAGCTGGGAAGGAAGTAAAAACCTCTGGAAGGGAAACAGAGCTACAGAGTCAGGGGCATCTCACCCTTCTACCAGCCCATCAGCTGGGAGATGCCTTAAATACCTTTGTGCCCCTAAGAGATGAGCTCAGTGCTTGGCACATGGTAGGCATTTTGTAGGCACGCGCTGAATTGAGAGGGGGATGGGCTGGGCCTCAGGCTGCCTTGCTGGAGGCCCCCACACTGACTGCAAGGTGCTGACCACAAGGTCAGGAGGCAAGTGCCCTGCTCTGCAGAATCTTGAAGCAGCTACTTAGTGGGATAAGGGTGGTAGTAAAGAAAATTATGTTCCTGTCTTACTGAACAGATGTTCCCACGCTCAGTGAGGATGTAACAGGAAGGACCAATGTGGGCTGCAGCAGAATGGAGTTAAGTCAGACCACAGGAAGGACTTTTTACCAGGGTTTGGCATGCCCCGCTCCACACTGTCTCATGAGGGCTGGATTACTGGTCTCCCATTCCCATCCAACCCCCGTCTTCCCAAGCCCCAGTAAAAAAAAAAAACAACAAACACCATTGCCTAGAGCAGTGCTCAGGGGGTGAACTGAGGAAGCAGAATGGTGGTGAGACAGGGACGGGCTCCAACTCCAACCGTCTTGATTCTCCAAACAAAGCACCGCAGCAGTGGGTGTAACTCCCGTCTGTGCGTCAGGCAGCCCTTTCCGGCCTGGCCCAGCCCAGGGTGTTTATTTTGTTTGTTCCTGGAAGCTGTTGCCCTGATGGACAGTGCTGGGGATGCTGATTCCATGGGATTTGTTAGTGGTGGACCAGCCCTCTCACCCCTCCCTGGGACAGATGGGCCCCATCAGCCCTGCTGAATTCCAGAAGAGGCAAACATCAGCCCTCCTTGTGTTTGAGTTGGTATCACCAGCGGTGATCCAGTCTGTGGGTGAGGGCCGGGTTTACAAATGCAGAGGGCTGGTGGGGCGGGGTGGGGGGAGTATTGCAGAGAACATAGAGCCCGGGGCAGTCCAGCTTTTCCCTTCTCCCCACTGGCTGCCCTCCCTTCTCCTCACCCACTTCTAGGCCCATTTTGGGGCCCTTCCCAAACCACAGGCTCATTCACAGCCCAAACCAAATCTTTTCTGTCTGTAGCAGCAACTGCCCTCCATGGTCCCCACCTGTTCAGAAAAGGGGAGAGAAGGCGTCCCTTTGATGTGTTAGGACAGGAGAATAGAGAATTCACAGCAAATCAAGGCATGTGTGTGCTGGGTGCTGGAGAGATGGAAAGGGAGTGAGAAGTGGGTGTATGGGTCAGATCTCATTTGGTGGCCTTGTGGGGAGAAAAGGTGATGATGAACTCCTGTCCTCTCTCTGAAATGTTCTTCCTGAGGCTTGTGGTGGAGTCCAGGGCTAAAAAGTGTTTGAATGAAGAAAAACTACTTCCTTGAGAAAATTGAGAATGACTCTAGCAACTCACCTATCTTTTATTAGCTCACCCAATTGATCTTGTAATTCTTCACATTGGGCAGATTGGGGACTGGAATATGGGGAGTGTCACCCTGTTGCTTAATCTTGGTCTTTGGTTTCCCACTGCAAACAGCCCTCTGCCATGCAGATTCATCCAGGACATTATGCCCTATAAGTTGGGAAGGATGATTTTTAAAGACTCATTAGTTAAGAAGGGTCATGGGACCTTGAAACAAAGGGTGTGGGGAGGAGAGTTGGGGTGAGGGGTCTTCCTCCCAGGACCTCGGGATTGGGAATGAGGACTCTTAGCTACCCGGGTCTGACTAGAGCTGTAAACGTCACTCAAAATCGCCCACTGTATCTCTTCTCACTGACTCCTCCCTGTCTCCATCCTTCTCCCATACCATGTCTTTATGGACCAGCCACACAGGACGTGCCTCTGACATGTGGGTGTAACAGTGCTGTCTCAGACTCTAGTTTTATTAAGTTTATTCTTCCATGAGGCTCTTAATGTTTATTAAATAAACAGGCAATGGGGTTTGTGTGACATGCCCACAGCTTCTGTGTATGTGACACATGCCTAGCCTGTGTTCTGGGAGTGTGTGTCATTTTGGCCTTTGGCTGGGGAACTAGTAATGGTGAGAGACCACTCAATTACTCTCTCTGCAACTGCTTAATTATTTCTCCAGAGCTTGTGAGGATCGGTTCTCCCCATCGGCCTTGGGGAATATCGGCCTTGGTTGGAGGAAGGGGAAGGAACCTCTCAAGGTTTGAATGTCAAACCTTTCCCCTCCTAATGCAGAATAAAGCCAGGATGCTCTGACAGGGCCATCTCCACCTTGCAGGTACATCGGAGCGCTGGGGGCCCGAGTGATCTGTGACAATATCCCTGGTCTGGTGAGCCGGCAGCGGCAGCTGTGCCAGCGTTACCCAGACATCATGCGCTCGGTGGGCGAGGGTGCCCGAGAATGGATCCGAGAGTGTCAGCACCAGTTCCGCCACCATCGCTGGAACTGCACCACCCTGGACCGGGACCACACTGTCTTTGGCCGTGTCATGCTCAGAAGTAGGGGCCTCTTCCACCCTGCCCCAGCTCCTTCTCTTTCTATGCTTGGGGTGGTGAGTGGGTAGTATAGGCATGAGCCCCTGTCTCCTCTCCTGCACACTACTTCATAATCAGAGTAAGAATTGTGGGCAGAGCCCAGGATACAGTTGGAAACAGACCCTCAGTACCTTAGATATGTAGGCAGTGGCCCCTTTAAATTCCAGTGTTCTGGGATGATGGGTCAAAGGAACAGCATTCCCTGGTACCTCCATCCTTCTTCCTCCCTTTTCCTTCCCCTCCCCGACCCCCAGCCTGCGGATATCCATGCACTGTAAGGCTGAGGACTGGAAATGGCTGCTCTGTTCTTACCAACACCATCACTACCCTCACCCCAACACTCCCAACACTATAATAATGGGAGCAAGGAATAAACAGAAAGGTGATATGTAAATATTTGGAGAGTCAGCGGCTTGGACCTGGCTCAGCAAAAGAGCTAAGCAGAGCTAAACAGTAAACTAGCAGAAAGGGAATGAGATGAGAATGTGGAGGTGTCAGAGGGACAAGAGTGATGATTCATCAATCCCCAAGAGCAGGGAAGGAAGAAAGCAGGCTGGGGAAAGTAGCATATCTCTTCAAATAGGATGACCCCTGCGCTGGGGTCTCTATTGTAGGGGAACTGTCCAGCAGAGTGGGCCTGAAAAGGCCTGGAATGTGGACTAAGGCTGGCTTTGCTAAGCCGGGGTTGGCACTCAGTGGGAGGGAATGATTCACTGTGAAACTTTTCAATGGATGGACCCAGGGAGTTTGGAAGGAAACAGGAGTACAGGTCAGCCCAAGAGGTCAGACATACAAAGAAGTGGATAGAGAGTTGTGAGGGCTGAGGGGAAGAGGTCAGATTCACTGGGGAATGCTCTTGGAAGGGAAGGGCACCTTGAATAAAGGAGGTACAGGGGTTGCCCTGGGAAAGAAAAGGAGAAGAGGTTTCAGAGTTGAAGGTTGTGTGGGCTAAAGAAGGGGACAGACAAGGGCCTCTTTCCCGAAACACACTTCTACCTTTCTCTCTCTAGGTAGCCGGGAGGCAGCATTTGTATATGCCATCTCATCAGCAGGGGTGGTCCATGCGATCACTCGTGCCTGTAGCCAGGGTGAACTGAGTGTGTGCAGCTGTGACCCCTACACCCGTGGCCGACATCATGACCAACGTGGGGACTTTGACTGGGGTGGATGCAGTGACAACATCCACTATGGTGTTCGTTTTGCCAAAGCCTTCGTGGATGCCAAGGAGAAGAGGCTTAAGGATGCACGGGCTCTCATGAACTTACATAACAATCGCTGTGGTCGCACGGTCAGTACTCATGTCTGTGCATGTACATTCATATTGGCTGGGAGTGGCCAGTATGTATGATCATGGAGTAAACGTGAAGGTGGAAGCACTGAAGGCTTCTGGATTACTTCCAAAAGCCCCAACCCCTGGAACAGGAGCAGTAAATGCAAGGGACCTTAGGAATGCCTAGGTTCAACCTGGAGCATAAAGAGTCTTCACATAGATGGAAATTAGGGAAAGGTGGAGAAAAGAAGGGAAATAACTTTTTAAGAAAAAAAAGAATCACCTCCTAAAGTCTGAGGAGGATAAAAGCTTGTTCTAGTCAGTGCACTGGTCTTTGAGCACTTCCTATAGGCCTAGTACTGTGCTGGAAAATGACATGCAACAAAAGCAGAAGGCATGGTCCCTTGAACTCTAAAACACATGAAAAATAGAGGATGTGCCATAATTATGAACAGAATCCTGGGGCTTTAAAATTCAAATGGGCTATCATGAAAAGGAAAGCACTGTTGGTCTAGGAAGGTTTCCTGGAAAAAGAGGTTCTTGAATTTGATTGGGAAGAATGGGTGGAATCTGACTGGGGAGAGGACAACCGATGGCTCCACTAGCCAACCAGGGCCAGGACCAGCAGACCTCAGGGCACTCATGCTTTTAGTCCTAGGGATGACCATAAAGTACCCTGACTGGCTGCCTTTTCCTTACCTGCCTCCCCACCTCCCAGGCTGTGCGGCGGTTTCTGAAGCTGGAGTGTAAGTGCCATGGCGTGAGTGGCTCCTGTACTCTGCGCACCTGCTGGCGTGCACTCTCAGACTTCCGCCGCACAGGTGATTACCTGCGGCGGCGCTATGATGGGGCTGTGCAGGTAACGGCCACCCAGGATGGCGCGAACTTCACGGCAGCCCGCCAAGGCTATCGCCGTGCTACCCGGACTGACCTTGTCTACTTTGACAACTCCCCAGACTACTGCGTCTTGGACAAGGCTGCAGGTGAGTAAGGAAAGTAGGTAGAGACATGGAGCCCTGGTTTTTAGTGCAGGCACCTCTAGTTAATCATGGTCTCAGGAGTTAGGGAAGGAGGTTGGAGGAGCCAGTCAGACGTGAAAAACTTGTAATAAGATTGTTGATTTATGCCTCAGTCTTCCAGGCCCAAAGCTTCCTAGAGAGGAGAGGACACTGAGCTCCTTGAGGCCTGAGGTCATCTATCACTCCTTTATATTCCCAACATCTGGGATATAGTAGGTACTACTAAGTGAATGTTTAAGTGAATCACCCATTTCAGTACCAAACAATGTATGGGCTATATAGAAGCATAGATACAGACTAAGTTTTGGCTCTTTACAATCTAGCTAAAGAAATGAGATATAACAGGTAGACAAATGCAACTGCAAAAGAGAGAAATTAAGAAAAGTTTACTTGAAAATGTGGAATTTAAGCTGTTTCTTAAAGTGTGGGGATTATCTGGATAGCTAGAGAGAAGAACAGGTGGATATTCTCTACACATGAGTAGAGTGGTAGGTGAGAAAATACATGATCTGTTCTAGGAACAGAGAGCAGATTAATCTGACTGAGTGAAGGTTTTGGGTAAGGGAGATTAAAGACAGAAAGGTAGTAGGAAATACACCATGAATGACCTTGAAAGGGCTTATCCAGTGTGCTGCCACTGAAAATTCTAAAATGGGGTTGGGGAAGCAAGGAGAGAGGAGATCCCTACCAAAGGCTAACCATCAGCAGAAAGCAGCAAATCATTCTTGAATCTGTTTCATATATTTGTGGTGGAATTCTCGGGAATGCTGGAAGGTGATGTGGTGTTCCCCTAAAAGAGTGGAAGTTAACCATCTTGGCTCATATTTCAGGTTCAGATAGGTTAAACTAGGAACAACCTGCTATGCAACAGAACTGCTCTTCCCCTGGTTATTGTTATGGGCTCCCAGACTCTTCTCTATAGTCTCAGCAGTCAGGACCTCGGTGAGGGGAAGCCAAAACCCTTAGCTGTCTTCCATACTATTTGTTTTCACCTATCACTGTCATTCCTGGAGAAGCAATTAGCTTGGAGCAAAACTGGGCACAGAAACAGGGTGGGGCTCTACCCAAGACACAGAGAAAGTAGTTCGTGTACTTTGAAGGGTGCTAAGAGAAAAAATGTTAAGAAAGCACTTCTGATTCTCCTGGTGATTTCCTGCCACTAAGTTTGTTTTCTTCCCACATGGTATAATTCAGAGGGCTACTCTCTAAATGCCTAGAAATAATTCCACAACATCCAGGGTGTAAACCTATGCTGTCATCCTAAAATGCACCTTTGGGGAAGGATCTTTGGAGTTAGGAGGGAGGATGAGTCATATGTGTGTTGGTTGTTCTCAGAGGCATAAAATAGGTCTCATAAAATCCACAGTGGAGCCTGGAATTCAAAGGGTACAAGTCATCCCAGAAGGGAGTATGGAGCCAGGAATTCCCTCCAAAGCAGTATTGTCCCGTTGAACTTTCTGTGATGACAGAAATGTTCTACATCTGTGCTCTCCAATACAGTAGCCACTTAGTTACATGTGATTATTCAGCACTTGAAATATAGCTAGTGTGACTGAGGAGCTAAGTATTAAAATTTATTTAATTTTCATTAACTTAATCTAAATGACCACATTTGGCTAGTGGCTACTACATTGGACTGCTTGGCTCCAGAGTGTAGAAGACGCTTCTGGTGCACAAGAGAATGACGTTAAGACCTAGCCCTTGAAATCAGGCAGATAACATATATAGTAGACCTAGTCAGCCTACACTCTAGAGCAGTGGTCTCTTTAACATTTTGGCTTGTATACTCCTATCATTAAAAAAATAATCTGAACATGTGCCTCCAATATATGTATATTTACTTATGAATTATATCTATGTTTCACTGTACTAAAATGTACATTATAAAACATACGTACAAAGTAGATATTTTAAATTGATGAGCTCAAAAACAAATATAGAAGTACTAGCATTTTCTATCCATATTCAGTGGAATGTGGAGACTACTGCTATAGAAATCCGTTAATTTATTCATACCCTTCTTGAACCCCCAGGCTAGTTATGTTCCCATCTCTGGGAAAGAGGTGAAGTAGATATTCTCTAGGATCCATCCCATCTAAAATTCTATGATTTTGTGATCTGTTGGCAGCATCTCTTTTGCAAAAATCAGTCAGAATGAGGTTGTGAGCATCCTCTGTGCAGGGGGAATAACACAATCCCTACCCTTCAAGGGTTCCTACCATAAGGGGTAAGGCAAGGGATATTCTTTAGAAATTCCTTAGGGAGAAGCCTCCTGCCAGTAATGCTTATCAGTTCGCCCCCTGAGTTGATCAGAGATTATAGATATAACTATCTGCTGAGTTAGGTACTATTGTAAGAAAACTAAAGCCCAGAGAGATCAACTAACTTGCTAGATCACACAACTAAAAAGTGCAGAATTAGGTTTTAATCCTAGACAATTTGACATCAGGCACATGCATTAAATTTTTAATGGCCATGCTATACTACTTTCTTGTATAGTACAACTTAATGAAATATAAACTAAGGACCGAAATACTAACAAATGGTAACTGGATCAGAGTTGTAACAAGGCTTCTTAGAAAAGGTAAATTATAGGCTAAGTATTTTATTTTAACTTTTTATTATAGAAAATTTCAAACATAAAGTAGAGAACCTTCACCCAGCTTTAACAATTATGACATTTTAAGGCTAAGTTTTGAAGGGGATATGGAGATGTGTATTGGCAGGGAGGGCATTGCAGGAAAAGTCAATGGTCTTTGGGGAGCCTTGATAGTGGGAAGAAACAAGCCTGGTACAGAGGGCAGTAAGGAGATGATCATTTTGGCTAGTGGGTGTATTTTCAGGAAAAGGGATTCTTTATGGTTTCCTCATGAGGATGTGGGTAAGGGAACCCAGAGTGGCTGAAGTAAGAGGTAACTTGGTTCTCACTCTCTCTCTTCCCCAACCCAGGTTCCCTAGGCACTGCAGGCCGAGTCTGTAGCAAGACATCTAAAGGGACAGACGGTTGTGAAATCATGTGCTGTGGTCGAGGGTATGACACAACTCGAGTTACCCGTGTCACCCAGTGTGAGTGCAAATTCCACTGGTGCTGTGCTGTGCGGTGCAAGGAGTGCAGAAACACTGTGGATGTCCATACTTGCAAGGCCCCCAAGAAGGCAGAGTGGCTGGATCATACCTGAACATATAAATACCTCACTCATCCCTCCACTTCAAACCTCCTGACTCAAAAGCACAAGATCTTTGCATGCACACCTTCCTCCACCCTCAACCCTGGGCTGCTACAGCTTCTATTTAAGGACTTGGAAAGTACTCCAGAGGGACTCTGGTGTCCTAGCTGGTTTCTTAGCCCTGGGAAGGAGTTGACAGGGGATGTAAAAAACTGAGCGGCTCCCTGACTCCCCACTCTGGAGGTTAGAAGGCAGAGTGGAAAAGGTAGGAGTCTTCAGAGTGATATGAGTTGCACTAAAGCACATGGTCAAGGTTCATTTTTCCTTTCCCTTGCATTGGCTTCCTGACACATCTTGTGTGTGCAAGAGAAAGGGTACCTGGAGAGAACTTCTTTTTTTCCTACCTGGCTGAGGGTAGATGGGACAGAGATGAAACCACATATCTCTTCCCTGGGTCAGTGTGAGCTAACTGCCTGGTACCCCAAAAGAAACTCTTAGGCTGAAACATTCTTCCATTATCAAGAGCCTGGGATTGCTAGATAAGAGTTAGCCATAGCAGACAAGTTCCATTCTCATGCTTTTATGTTTATAAACTGCTGTGTTTTGTAGGAGAAAAGAATTATATAACTATACAAACATACATTCTCTTCTAATCTCTCCTTTTCAACCTGTATCAGCCAGCACTGCCTCTTCTGCTCACTTGCTGACTGTACAAACTGAGTGGCATGCAGTGTCATGCCATGCCTAACAAACAGATCATTAGAATACCGTAGAACACTCCTAAGAAAGAGTAATTTAGTAGGTCTGCCTAGGCCTTGGGATTTTTACTTTTTTAAACTTTCCACGCATCATTCTGGTGGGCAGCCAGGTTTGGGAAACACTAAGTAAAAGATATGTGACTCACGGAGCATGGGAGAGGGTAACAAGCCTGATCTCAAAGGCCCACATGAGGCATTAGTGTATACTAGGCAGGTAGAGATCTCTGGCTTTGGCAATTTTTAGGAGAGGATCCTAGCCTTTAAAGCTGGGAGCAGGAACCAGTGGTTACAGAAGGAAGGCGAGCTGGGTCTTGGGGCCAAAGTGGTAAACAGCTTAGAAAGCAACCTTTCCTCATTTATTCAACAAATCTTTATTTAGTGACTCTCCAAGTCCTGGTGATTATTATCCTTCAATCCACATTTGGCTTAAATTGGGGAGTTCCTTCTATGCTACTACCGCTGCCTAACTAAGCTTGTAGTGGTAGAGTCTCCAGAGATAGCAGGCTTAGTAAGCTAGAGGGCAGGACACCGAGTCCCCAAAATCATGATGTCCTATTTTTATGTGACTTGGACAGTGGTTATCTCTTGCCTGTTGATATTTTAAAGGAGCAGAGTGGTATAGACAGAGCAGTTATGACAGACTTGGGTTGAAATCTCAGCTGTGCCAGTTACTATTTTTGATATTTTGAGAAAGATACCCACATTCTCTGAGCCTCTATCTTCTCACCTGTAAAATGAGGGTACAAACTTATCTCAGATATTGAGTTTTAATTATGCCTCAAACTCCAGCCAATAGACCCTCTTACCAAAGCCTGTAACTGGTCTAGCCCATCCTGACTTCTCTCAGAATCTTCAGTTCAGGACTATAAGGTACTGACAGCAGGCTGTATATTAAGGAGCCTACACAAGGAGTTCTGAATATAGGCCACTTTCCCGAGTTCCTCTCCAGCACCCCTTGGGGTCCTCAATGTTTGTGGAGCAGCTTTACTCCGCACAGGCAGCAAGAGGATGGGGGTGCTATAGCTCTGGGCCATGGGGGCAGATTTATTTGGATGATAGGACTAATATTTGTGTAACCTGCTGAGACCTATGTGGGAGAGTTTAGGGTGGTTTTTCTTTTGGTGAGGGGGTTTGCTCCAGTTTCACATCCATTAACACAAAACATGAACTAGTCAGGGCCCTTGTGGTCTGCGGTGAGGGGATTCCTGTGGAGAAATAGGACTGAGTGAGTCAGGCCAGGGGAATGTCTTCCTTGCAGAGTGGAGTCAACTGGATAACTGATGAGCCAATGGTGGGATTAGGGAGGGGGGAAATGGGAGGGGAAAAGAAGAGTTTCTGACATCTTGAGCTAGGATTAAGAGGAGGAAAGCTCTAAGGTAGTGGAAGGGTAAGGGGCTCACAGTCAGTCTGAACTCAAGAATAGAGTTGAATGAATTACAAAAGGGTGCTGTCTTGTATGCTGGGCCACTGGGAAGAGCTCTCAGGTCCCAGTTGGCTTCAGCTCTCACAGGGTTATCCAGGTTACCACATAAATGATAGCCTAGGCCTTCCATGGGAAATCAACCTGAGCTAAATCTACCTGTGTTCTATTATCTTATTCTTTCTTGGTTCTTACCCTGTGGAAGGAATCGGGCCTCTTCTGGCATCTCATACTACTCTGTGCTTTTCCCTGGGCTCCAAGTTCTAGTTCATAAAGACCAAGTTTTGCAATTTCCTATAAATGGTTAAGAGAACAGCAAGCTGTCCAGAGAGTGAGAGGTCTGAAAAGTGAGGTGGATAGTGAGAGAAAAGAGGTCCATGTAAGCCCCATTACAGAGGCTATGTGGCTCCAGAAAAGAATAATGGCCAAGCAATTAATTTTTCCTCTTATTCCTTAGCTTGCCTCTGCATTCCGACTGGCTTTACACAACTGGCATCCATTCTGCAGAACAGAAACTAAACAGAAACTAATACAAACAGAAACTAATTTATTTGGAACAAGCAGCAAAACAAGAACTTTATTTGGTGCAGTCAGGGCCCCATTTAGTTCTGCTGCTACTCACTCACTGCCTCTAATCTCCCCCTTGCCCATCTCTCCTCTGCTCAATAGAGGCCTGTCCCTCAGATCAGCAGTCTCTTAGCCTGCCACCTCTGTTTCACTCCTTCCTGTTGGTCTTCATTTCCTTTAGCTTTTAATATTTATGTATAATGCATTGCAGAAAATGCTATTTGGATACAAATTAAGTTAAAAGACATTATCCTTTAAGGATCTTAGAATCTTTTAGAGAGGGCACAAGAATTAAGTACCTCAGCTGCACAGCCTATAGCCAATTTCTCTTATGTAAAAGTAAGAATGCCAGCCTTAACATAGTCCTGCAGATAAAAGCCAACTTGTATTATTGCTGGCCTTGAATAATAGCATGAATCCATACTCTTCCTTAGAGTGATACTAGAAAAATGAAATCAGGGACTTCAGATTATTTAAAAGAATCAAACATTGCCTGGCCCTGAGCGTCTGTCTGCAAAGTCTTGTAGGTCTGACTCCTGACCACTCACTGCCTCCGTCTTCTTCCTCCCTGTTACAGAGAGTAATTTCTTCCCTTTCTCTCACCTCCCTTAGTAAGCACACCAACCACTAAGTCCTTCGCCAAATTCTCAGACCCACTCAGGACTTTGATTTCTCCATGGCTTAATGTAAGAAAGATAACAAGGATTTTTTTCCCCTCAGCCTTTCTGAGGTTTTATTTAAATGCCCTCAGTGGTCACAGGGCAGAAACCCAAGGGAAGAAGGCAGGGAGAGTGTGTTTCTCATCCCTGGGAGGCCTAGATGCAGCCTGCAGCCAAATTACAGCACCAGAGAATAATGTAATGCATTCCTGGGTAGGTCGGTGGGACCCTGGGCGCCTGGGCCTTGTGGAGAGAGGTGCCAGACACAGAGCTCTCCGTAAGCAATCCTGCAGAGCCGCCCCCTGGTTCAGAAATGAAATACGGGAGAGCTTCACATTATGCAGAGACCTGTAGCTCACACCTGGTTATTGATGGCCTTGGTGGAGGCCTCTGCCCCCACCCTCCACTCGGGAACTGCCTGCTACTATGGGGGTTGGGCATCTTTGAAGCAATGTTGGAAAACAAGAAAGAGATGTTTCCTTTTCACTCTGCCCTTCCTATCAGCCTGTGCACAACCGTGAGGATATATATACACAAATATCTCAGGCTGCATATGGGTTCTAGTCATCCTCTTTCTCCCCAGCAACAAAAAAAAAAGAGAAAAAAGCAACTAGATTTCAATCAAACACTTCAAAACTCATACCAGTAACAGGGGTTCAGCTATAACCAAGGAATATTATAAAATTATCAACATGCAGGCAGCTGTTGGTTTGGCACCCCTCTGGGAGGTGGCAGGGGAAGGATACAGAAAGGGCATGGAGAGAAGAGATCAACAGTGGACAATTCCCACCCAGGCAGAGTGGCTGAGACTGTAGAACTTCTCATGGCTGGTTCACGCTGGAGAGAGTGCAATTCGTGTCCTACATGCTATGAATGATAGGGCAGTCTCCTATGACTGCACGAGGTACGATTATCAGGCCTCCTACTCATGACCTGTTATTGTTTTTAACTCTTACTAGGTTTGAAAACAGGATAGGTTTAGGTTCCAGAGATGATCTCTACAAGAGAAAGGCACTAGAGGGGAGCAAGCAGTGGCTTTACTAGGGTAAATATGTCACAGTTGCTGCACTAGACTGAGCTTTCCCAGAAGCTGGTGATTGGCAGGTTTCAGGTAACGGCCAGTGGGGTGTCAGTAATAGACCTGTCCCTGACCCCAAAGGTCAAAGTGATAAAAGAGAGGGTATAGGTACGTTTTTCCACTTCCCATTTATGGCTTAAATGATCTCTGAGCATCTCTGTGGTCCTTCCCCATTTACTTAAGATGTTTTAGTCATCCTGGATTTGAGAAAGCAAGGTAAGCATTCTCCCTTTTGTCCCCTAACTCTGAACTGTTCTGGCTTAAAATTTGCCTTTGCTCACTTCTGCCTACGAGTCTATGGATAGAACAGCTGGGCATGGGAGTTCTCTCTCTTTGGCCAAAAGAAGCCAAAATTGGATGACTTTACCTCAACACCATCAACCCCAGTAAGCAGACTTGACCAAACAGAAAAGCTAAGCTGAGTGAATAAAAAAGATAGTTTAATCCACAGCTGTTCTATTTGACAACTTTCAAGGTGGGGCTTCCCTAAGAATAACGGTGATATTTATAAAAAGGTTCATGTATAAACACTTTAGCTTATATGTAATTGTCTCACCAACCCTGTGATAGGAATTACGCTCATTGTACAGGTGCCGTTCAGAGAGGCTCTGTGATTTGTCCAAAGTCCTGTGGATACTGAGTGGCTCAGCCAGAACTCAAACCAAGGGCTTCTGACTTCAAATCCTGTGTGTTCTCCTCAAAGACTGAGGGTGCCTAGGGCTGGAGGCACAAGAATCCCAGCACCTTTAGGACAGAAATTGATACAAAATATCCTAGGAGAGTATACATGAGCAGAATTTACAAAAGGAACAGCTTAGGCCTTCCTTAACCTCATCAATGAACCCCCTTTTTGCCATTTCTGCCACTAATACCACCACCACCAAATGATCACTATACTACATTTAGTGGTCCATGTTTAATCAGCTCTCGTTCCTAATTCTTTCTATTCCTTTTTTCTTTTTCAGATTAACAGTTAAATTTTTGTTTTAGTTTTATCTAGTTCTTTTAAAGGGATGCTAAATGTGTAGACAGAGCAGAAGTAGTCATGAGAAGCCATGAGAGGAAATTATTAAAGCTTTGGGCTTTTAAAGTATGTATTAGAATTTCCTTTGAGAGTTCAATCTTTTTAAAAATGCTGTCAACTCCTGGTCTAGGAAAGTAAGAACAGGGAATGAGAGTGCTTAAAAAAAACTGTCCTATCCCAGGCCAGATGCCTACTCACAGCCCAGTAAACGTCCTGGGACCTCTAGCCAAGACAAGCTATTTATCTACACCAAGGCAAGGAGTATCTACCCTGCAGAGAAACCCGTGTAAGATGGGGCAGACAGCAGATTTTCACTTGATCAAAAACTTTTGCTGCTCTCAACCCCTCCTCCTACCCTCATTCAAAATCTGGACTTCTGTTTAGGTCTGAGACAGTGAGACAAAGCAGCTCCAAGAGATGATGTGTGTAAGGGGAACCCTTCCCTGTTCAACCCTGGAATGCATTCCATTAGAGACAGCATAAGCCCTCACATATCCTACCTATCCCACTCCTGAACCCCAACTGTGAAGGCAGAAAGGAAAACTGCAGGAACACCATGTTCATCAATCATAGATCTGGGATGCTACAGCTACCTGACCTGGGCCCCCACTTGAGCTAGGGGAAGAACACCTCATGAAAACAGTCTACCTATAGTTAGGATTTCTCCCAGAGCAAACCTTACTTTTTGGTCCATCGATCTTGGCTCTCACTGTTCTCCTTGCTTCCCACCCCCACTGCCTCCGCATGTGGGCTCAGAAGTCATCATCTAAAGAATTCCACTGCTCACCTCCTGCATAGCAGCACAGCCCCATGAGGCCGCACACCAGATGGAGGGGATAAAAGTACGAGGTCATGGCTTCTAGCAAGAGGCTTTTTCTTAAACTAACCCTGACTCCTGGAAAAGAGGCAGAGCAGGAGAGTGTCGAGTGAGCTGCTGACGACAGCAGCTTCAGAGGTCTTGTATAAAAAGATAACTGAGCTTTCAGTGGAAATTTCTCTACTCCTGGTCTCATGTCTACTTCTCGAAGGTGTCTGAATAGAATGCAGAGACTGTCAGACCAAAGGGTTAAATCCTGCCCAGTTGTGGGGACCTATTCAGCAGGCTGCCATACACATGCTAAGGTGGAGGCCAAACCCTGAACACATGCCCCGTTTCTCCAGGAATGTAACTATGAATAAAGGGAAAGGGTATGGAAGGTGGACTAGAACTCAGGGGAAATTGAAAAGGTTGTCAGTAGGCCTTCAAAATGTTTGTGTATAATGCACAAAGACGGGGATGCAGAAGGATCATCATTCCTAGAACTGTTATGTTTGCTGGGTGACAATGTACAGAAGCAATAATTACAAAGAGACAAAACAGTCTAACACTGAGAAACAGAAGTCTCAGAATAAAGGAATCAGGTGAATGAGAGTAATCAGGCTTTCTATAGGAGGTGGCTTTTGAGCTGGATTTTTAAAATATAAGGAATGTCCTGGTTGAGAGCAGACAGAGGAAGGCATTCTAAATAGAAGGAACTGGTTTATGCTGAAACTTAGAAGCAAGAACGTGCAAGCAATATATAAGGAATTTCAAGCAAATACATATTATATACACTAGAGAATATAGAGAAATTAGAATGCTGAGATCAGGGCTTAAATAATGTGAGGTGACTGCATGTGCCCAGACTATCAAATGGCTCAGAGTTCCCTATAGAGCCACACAGCATCTTGATCTATGTCAGTAAACACCAGGGCACCTATGGGAAAACACAAGGATGAGTCCATTTGTTACAGATACTGGGACTAGAAGACAGCTACACTGTAAAACCCACAAAATGCTAAGTATCATTAATCATAGTTCCCTATCATTTGAGATTCTGGGGTAAATAAGAGATATCAAATATCCTATCCAGAACTGTGATGCATTAATGTAGGTTTACGGGCCTAGAACCTGACACAAATCAAGCCAAACTCTTAAGAAATTAGAATGTAAAAAAGGAACTCTTTAAAATAGAAAATACATGTTTCTCTCCCTGACTCTCAAACTTAAAACTTGACTGGTCCCCTATATCCTGTGTGGCATACTAGACTTTTGAGGCTAGCACATTCACCATAGCTGTGGCCATACTGAATAGGAAGAGAGCTATGAAAGAGCTTTAGGGACTGCAAAATCAGTTTACTAATAAGTGAGAGGATAGTTCTGGTGTACTACAGGGTGCTAGAGCAACAGCCAAAGACAAGATACAAATTCCGATTTCATAAACTTCGAATTAGGTCTCTGGCTTCTTGCACTTGTTGGAGGTAAAAACAGAGCTATTTATCGGGCTTCTGCCAAGTTTCCTAACTGAACTTTCCTAACCTCTGATGACAAAAACTGCAAGGCAACCCTGTTCTTCCACAGCATTTTCCTGGTGCCACTTTCAAAAACAGAATATTGAAATGTATGTGTGTGTGTATATATACATATATGCATTTATACATATATATGTATATATATAAATTATATTTATGAACATTGAATAAGCCAAAAGGTGAGCAGTATCTTAAATTTCTGCTTTACTTAACTGGCACAATTTAGTTAGTGCTGGAAGGGAGGCAACCATTTAAGTGATAGCATTTGTTGGTATCATCTTGGTATTTTCCTCCTCCCCTAGGCAGTTTATAAAAGGTGATTTCTGAAACCCTTCACAATAGAAAAGCTCAAGGGTTTACATTCAACTGTGACACCACTATGAATTCATTAAGAAGCATGTTTCAGGTTGCACTATAATTTCCCTATGTAACATAAACCCATGGAATCTGACATAAGCTGATTGCTCATGCTGGTTATTTTATTTACATTTCTGAATGGAAGGGATCTCAATACTCATAAAATATCTTACTAACTTATTATTTTTCATCTGTTCTCCCAGAGCAGCTATTATAAAACAGGCATAGAGACATAAGTCTCAACTTGTATGACTGGTTAAGCAACCAGGGAAAAGTTACTGCTCCACAGCAATTTTTTAGAAAATAATTCAATATGGAGCTTGAGACCAAATGAGATATTATTACTCTAAATGCTATGTGAAAGATAAAAGTTAAAAAAACAGTGTTCATTATCTTCGTTGAAGTCCTATGGGAGTAGGGGGTAGTTCACAGGAACTTAGGGGGTCTGGAGTTTACGTAAGTCTTTCTTTAGAGACCTAATGTTAGCAGACACAGCCTAGTATAAACGGGAACACAGGTGAATGGATGAGAGTGGGCTCCTCACAACCCAGAAATATGAATGCGCCTCCTTACCAGCATGTTACTGATCAGACTTCTGAAATGGAAGATATCATCAAGCATCTAATTCATTATTTGGAGATGTATGTTCTGTTCATCTATCCAAAGAATAATAATTTCCACTTATTCCAGAAGATATAGCAAGCTTAGATAAATTGCTAGAGAAGTAACAATTACCAGTTAACTCCAGAGCCTGATCTGCGGTCTTCTGCCTGTAAGTCTGTGTTCAAATCATCCCACTTTCTTTCTTCTGCTGCCACACTGAGTTAAATCAGTATATTCTTCAACCCTCTAGTACAGCCTTGGGCCTACTCTTCTACTCAATATACTTTCATGATTTTACCATATCTAATGATTACATGCCTAGCAGGATAAATTCCCCAAGGACAGGTTCTGTACCTATTTTTAAAAATATTTTAATATGTATTTCAAGGTCATATCCCCAATGATCCAGTCAGTACTTATACTTGACTGAGCCCAATAAAGATAGGAAATCTTGGGCTTCCCTGGTGGCGCAGTGGTTGAGAGTCCGCCTGCCGATGCAGGGGACACGGGTTCGTGCCCCGGTCCGGGAGGATCCCACATGCCGCAGAGCGGCTAGGCCCGTGAGCCATGGCCGCTGAGCCTGTGCGTCCGGAGCCTGTGCTCCGCAATGGGAGAGGCCACAACAGTAAGAGGCCCGTGTACCACACACACACAAAAAAAGATAGGAAATCTTTTTCAGTTGTTTATAGAGAGAAAATCTTGGCAGTTCCTCCTGTAAAAATGTAGAATTATCCAGGATTCAGAATTGATCAGCAAAATTCAGCTTAGAAGAGAGGGAAAAGGCATCTTATTTTAGTACCTTAATCCAATATCCTTTTATTATTTTTCTTAATTAACCTAATATATTTTCAGAATCAGTCACTGCAGGGTACAGCTTTGACATGAACAGTGGGCTCTGGGAAATTCTGAGTGGTTCTTTCCCTTTCTTTCTCACATGTCCACAGAGTTACATGAGTACCTAACTCTTTTGTACCTAAGTCTTTAGTCCTAACTCTTTGCTGTCCCATTCTGCTTCTGACATCACACTTTCATTTTCTAAACCAGGATGGTCCTTAGCCCTTATTAATCTGTCATTATTAGGAATGAGAGGATATAAAAGACAAAGATAAAAATGAATGAGTATAGTACGCTTTAGTCTTACGGCAACTACTATATGAATCTGAGGGGTGACATTTCTTATTTCAATCTTGAGTTGTGGAGCACTTCATTTTTTAATAAATTCTAAACTATTCAGATGAACATAATGAATACTGCTGTTTACAAAAACACGAACTTCATCATTTATGTGTAAGGATGAGTCTTTCATGTCCGATATCTGAAAAAGAATAAAATAAAGAGACCTCCTTCTATTTCCTCTTGTTTGACTGAAAGGAAAAAGCCTCTATCAGTCTAGATTGACTTTTTTGGGTCACTAAATCTTATGTGAGGCATGTGAAAATAACTCATCAGTCACTTCTAGTCAAATGAATAAATCTGCAAGGATGAAGTAATCTACTGTTATGGCAGTAGCCTCTGTCTTACACTAATACATGTCTTGCCTACCTTAAACCCCTTACTACTAGACTATGAGTTATTTGTGAACAGGGATTGTGTTTTATATTTCATAAAGGTGCCCAATAAATACCTGCTCCTTGAATGAATGATGAACAAATTCATTAGTAGTAACATCTGAATATAATGAATTCAAACATCAAAAACTTACAGTATTTTACAGGATAATCATTACCATACTATAGCATGTTAAAGAATATTAGTTAACATATTTTTAAATGCTGGGGCTCTTTAAAAACTAAACTTTGAAAACAAATTAAGATAAGCCCTACTGGAGTCTTTTCATTCAATAAGCCAGTACTGAAACAAGAATCTTTTCAGGGTATCCAGGATTCTGAACTGCATATTCTAGTGCAGGTTTTTGGTTTTGGATTTTTTTAGAGTCAGTATTATAAGAGCAAATTACACCAAGAGCAAATTAATAAGAAAAGTCTACACAGCTAGGGCTTTGTTGAATTAGAATCCCTGGGCTCCCAATAAGGACTAAATCCCAAAGGGATAACAGTCAAGTAAATAAAAAATCCATCTGAATTTTATCAGAGGGCAGAGTTTCAACTTTGAATACCCCAGCAACCAAGGATGAATTATGTATAAGATTAGTAAAGTGCCTTCATCCACGCCCCAGCCAGAGAACATTCTTCCACCTCACTGTGACTGAAGGAAAAACAGCAGTGTATTTGTCTGCCAAGAATAGTTGTGGCTATACTCTACGTAGGAGTTTAACAACACTGAGGGATTAAAATTTAATTGTAAACTTGCTGCTACCTGGGAGTAAAAGCTTGAACTCTGGCATCAGAAAGAAACTGGGACTCCAGCATACTGAATAGATGAAAACAAGAGCTGGCATGTTCCTAACAAAGAGTATGAGAGTATGCTCCCTTCTTAAATTCTGCCCCAAACTGCTTCTTTCTCTGTATATCCTATTTGTAATATGCAAGAGTGCTCAATGGGAATATAGCTCTTCTCTACACTTTGAATAGTACATATACATTTCATTTCCAGAATGCTTGAAATTACAGGATGAGGTTAAAGGGTGATTATGTGGTCTGAATTCTCTGAGTATCAGTTCTATTAATTTTGTTGAGCATCACCTGAAGCCCAAATAATTTCTTTTCTTGAAGGTGGCTGTCCAGATGGACATAAGGCAATCTTAATATTATTATAGAACTAAGAGAGATTATTTTTTCCTCAAATTCAGATAGAATACCATTAACACCCAATCTTTCACTGAGGCCTCATCAGCATTAAGGAACACATCGAAGTTTCCCATGTATTGTTACAACTGCTAGAAGTATATCTACTATCTAAAAATCCCACTTTAGCAAAACAAAACAAAACAAACAAAAAAGCCCCACGAGTTATGTTACTATAGACCAAAAGTTTATTCCATTCAGTTAAACTTCCCCTCACAGTCCTTCACAAACTTCACTTTTGATTTTGAAAGAAGAGTGATGTTGAAACATAAGATATAGATTTGTAGTTTATATTGACTTTTTTTTTTTTTTACCATTTCAAAGAATTAATTAAATTCCCTCTGAATCACTACAAATGAGTACCTACTGTTTCTTCAGTATTACTGCGTATTTCAGACAGTTAAAAAGGCTGAAGTTCTTTATACAGTTGTGTGAGTATGTGATATAAATGATCAAACAGTGTTCTTTCTTAAGTGGTTTACTAGCCAGGACAGGAATGAAATTAAAGTGAATCAGTTTGAAGACAGAAAAGCAAATGTGCATTCTTTATTTTAAAACATCAGAGTTCATCAAATAGGCTTATACTATGAAGAATTTTCCAGGTAGCTTATTTGTCTACTTCTACCTTTGCAGTTAACCACTTCTGCAATCTAAGTGCCTTTTCTATTCTCTGACAATCCACATTGGCCTCTTTATTTAAAACTCTTCTCCAAATTCATCTCCTATGGGAAGACACTAGCAAAGCCAATTTACTATCATCACTCCATCAGTCTATATTCCCTCAGCATTACTATATTTGGTTTGAAATTTATTCTTTTGTACTTGTTTTAGTATACGTTGTAAGGTGACATATTTTTGAAACCAAGCATATATATGACTAAAGGGCTATCTATTGTGTGATTTCAAGGAACTCTCTTATCTTTAACGGCTCAAAGTTCCTCATCTATTACATTGGAAGATCACAGTCTGTCCTCCAATGCTTCTGGTAAGAATAAATGACAGTGTAAGTATAAACTCTTAAAAAAAGAAAACTAATGAAGTCCATGTTATTCTTGGTTTAGAATTGTAATATATTAAGTAGTTGCACTAATTTAGTTCTTTTGAGCATTAGAAATTTGATTGGTGGGGGAAGGGGCAAAATTCCACTCAAGAAAAAAGCCAAAATAACTATTCCTCACGATTTTAATTTTCCTCTGTACCCATTATTCTCTCCATTTAGAGGATTATGCTGGGTCTGCAAAACACAAAGATGTTTTCTAAAACAAAACCCAGTAAGTTTCCTAATATGAATTCTAATACCACTAGTGTAATGGGTTTGGAATGAGTGATTTACATCAATATCTGGGCACAGCTCTTCTAAAAACTGCTATGCAGTCCATTTGCCTCAAGTGCTAATAATTAACAATAAATATATTAGTAGAAGTTAGTGACAGGATGTCTTAGACTTTGGCACTGAGACTTTCACTTTGAGGGGGGAAAGATGATTAAATATACTGCCAAATAAATTCAGGGAGAGCTTTTGTGAACTTCACACTTGTCAAGCACATGTTTAATAGGGAAAGAGGGTGCTTTCCACAAACTTCAAAACTGATTAAATCCTGGGGAAGGGATACAGACATGCATTAAAAAGTACATTGCCCTAACTTTTATTATTATTATTATTGTTGTTGTTGTTGTTGTTTTTGCCTTTGAAGAGTTCAGTACTTAGAAAATTTGGATAAAGAAGAACATTAGCAATTTCACAAATTTCTCATTCTGGTTCTTTTTGGAGGATAACAATGAGGATGAAGCATGAGAAATTACCCTTATAAAAAGTAGAGAACAACTTTTCTCTTGCTACAAATATCCCAGTTAATTCAGAAAATCAAAATTGGAATATGCCAGACTGCCCAAATAAAGACTTTAGCAGCACTAACAACGGAACAAAAGTGTAAACATTTAAAATTTTAGACCTGTCACAATAGGCTCATTTTATTATCAGGATATTCTCTGGGAAATACCTCAGATATATTACTGTGGAAACAGCATGGTTATAGAAGAGTATTTTACAGGAATTTAAATTTAGTTACAATTCAAAATGTTTTTAAAACTATATTAGTTCTGGAAAATAATCCATTTTCAAACAAAGTAAAGCAACATTTTAATTGTCAGTTTAATTTCTAAATGGGGCCCTATGTATTTAATAAAGAAGAATGCAACTCTCATAGGCTTTTTAGTATTAATGAAGTCAGATGAAGAATATAAAAAAAATCTTTTACCTATGAACAGATTTCACATCACTGGTTATGACAATGGAAAATTAGGAACCTTTAAAAATATTTTTTTCGGGCTTCCCTGGTGGCTCAGTGGTTAAGAATCTGCCTGCCAATGCAGGGGACACAGGTTCAAGCCCTGGTCTATGAAGATCCCACATGCTGCAGAGCAACTAAGCCCGTGTGCCACAACTACTGAGCCTGCGCTCTAGAGCCTGCAAGCCACAACTACTGAAGTCCACGCGCCTAGAGTCCGTGCTCCGCAACAAGAAGCCACTGCCACGCACCACAACGAAGAGTAGCCCCCACTCGCCGCAACCAGAGACAGCCCGCGCGCAGCAACGAAGACCCAATGCAGTCAAAAATAAATAAATTAAATTAATTAATATATTAATTAAATTAATATATATATATATTTTTTCTACTGGTATATATCAATATATGGTTATAATTGTCTATCAAGTCCCCTAGTTATGAAGACGATCTTTGCCCTGCAAAAAATGATAATTGTGGACAAACCTTCTCAAAAGTTCTGGTCACTGTTCAGTAAAAGACAACAAGCATTTATATCTGCTTATTATTTTTTAAAATTTAATCTGGGGAGAAAAATGTTAATTATTTTTGGGAAGGGGCTGAAGAAATCCCAGTGAGACATTCTGTAGAGAGGTCTTTTGTTAGTATAACATCTGACCTTCTATATCTTTGGAAATCATGCAAACTTGGCTAATGTAGTACTTAAAGAATTAATCAAGCAGATTGTTAGGCCCTAGTTACAGTGGAGCCAGCCAATTATGAGTTGCTCAGAAATTCATCACTGGCCTGTCTAACCACATTTTCCCACGTAAAGATTAGTAGAAATATGTGGAAACTGGGCCCATTCCCACCCCAGCGCAGCTACAATATGTGTTCAGTGAAACAAATTTTAACCAAGTTTTGCCTTAGTGAAACAAACAATTTATTTGGGAATCTTTTTGATTTCTGTCTTTACCCATAACATCTTTTCTGCCAACATTGCAAAGGCTGCCCCATTCAGTTAAAACGCAACTAGGGATTTTTATATTCAAACACACTTGGGAATTCAAAGCACTAAAAAGTCACATGCCACAAGCCTGAATTTATCAGTAAGTTAATGAAATTCCCAAAGACCATCTTCAGTCTTTTCACTGCTGTAATATGCCCTCCCAAGGCTTACTAAGAAGAAAGCTTTTCTTGCAAAAGAGAAATGAAAGAGGCCAGAGTAGATGAAGATTGGTTCTCTAAGGAGAGAGCAGTGCTGCTCTTAAATAAAGAAGCACCTTTCAGATAAGCAGAATCAGATTCCAGTTCATTGGTTTGCTGGCTACCCTTACTTTGAACTCTCATATTTAACCCAGCAGGCTTCAAAGCAGGTGAGAAAGTGATCTACCACTTAAAAGCAATTTTTCCTTTTTCAGGAATTCTGGTCTTAAGAGAATATCAACTCTGATATCAGCACATTCCACATCTCCAGGGATTTATGCAATTTTTTTTTTCATTGCTCTATGTCTAATATCCGGCGAGGAGAAAAATCAGGAAAAAGTCCTAACTTGCTGAAAATGAAGTCTTCTTCCATATAGCTTAATATCATGCAAAAGAAGAAGGGGCACTAAAACCACTGCCCATTCTAGTGCATTCCCTTCCATTTATCTAAATCTGATGTTCAGTGAGGATTATTAAAAATCATTAATCCCTACTGCCTCGCTTCACAAAAAGGCAATTTTTGTAACAAATGCATTTTAACAAATTCAAACTTAATTTACTCTAGCATGTGAGCTAATACAAAAAGATATTAGATGAGGAAGAGACAATGGCAACAATGGAAGGAACTTAGGAAATTTTCTTAAATTGCTTTGCCTTACTAAATAGAAGAACAAATATGTTTCAAAGATTCTTCATTGATTTCTGTACTTCACTGATACTGTACTTGGCTATCAAATATCTGACCTAACTGAAAATTTTAACACAGGCAATTTGCAACTTATCAATTGGTTCTGCTCTATAAGGCACTTTGCTAGTGCGTAGTGCCTAGAATTTGAAACATTTCTCCACTTTCTGGTACACATAATGTAACAGAAGTATAGTACTAACAGTATTGTTTAAATGATACTTAACCACCATTTCTATGGAAAAATGCATTTTGAGTTTACTAGTAGAACATGGCTCCTCCAAACATGAAGGGGGTAGGGTTTCCCACTATAGCTGCACTTTGGTGATGATGATGACAACGACAATGGCAACAACAGCTAACACCTAGTTTTTACTGTCAGCAGACACAGTTCTAAACACTTGATAAATTTTAAACTCATTTAACCCTCACAAAAACCCATGAGGTAGTACTATTCTCATTTTACAATGCGGGGTGGGGGGGGGAATGTTAAGTAACTTACCCAAGGTGGCACAGCCAATAAGTGTCAGGGCTGGAATCCAAAGCAAAGCAGTCTGGCTCCAGAGCCTATGTTCATAACGACTCTACAATCCTACCCCTTCTCCACCTTGATAAGGTGGCACTATCCAGGAATTCTAAATTCTTCTTATTGGGGGTAGAGTAAAGCAGGACTTCTCAAGTTTTAAATGTGTACATAGGATCACCTGAGGATCTTGTTAAAATGCAGATTCAGGAGGGCTGGAGTGGTGCCTGTGGTTCTGTGTTTCTAACAAGTTCTTGGGTGATGGTAATGCTCCTGGGGCAGAGACCACACTATATTAAGTGGTGAAGAAGCAGAATTTGAGCCTCTAGTTTTCTCGCTGTCTGTCTGTTGAGGTATTTGTATATTGAGTTTATAAGCTGGAGCCTGCCTATAATCATTTCCCATTAATTCTTAAAAGGAACTGCCCTTGGAACTGCTGCATAACAAATATCGGTTTGCAGGTACTTTCAGTAAATACTTAACTTTTAGGAATTTAAAATGTACATGTAAAGGCCACAAGGACAAAACGTGGCTGTAAAAGTTTGCTGTCAGGCACATTTTAAACACTATACACTACCAACAAATACCAAAAGATAGTAAACAAATGCCTGTTTATTGTTCATCAACTAGAATCACAGTAAATTAATAACTTCTGATCTAAAAAAGAAGCTTCCACTTTCAAAGGTATAATTATTCATTTTTGGACACTGCTAGGAGCTTGTGCTATGCAATCGTAAAGGCTCTTCTGGTGTATCAGAGATCTCTTAGGTAAAGGCAGACACTATATATATACTATATATATTAACACTGATGAATAGAGCAAACAGTGAGTACACTGCACATTAACTTTAGCCAGTACCTCATGGAAGTACACTACTAACAATGACTACATCTCTACTCCAGATTCTAGATCCTCCTCCTCTCTCTATTTTACCTTCTTCCCACTGCCCTGAGAGAAACCCAAGGACCATCTCTCCCACTGCTTTCCTGTGATCTCAAATACACAGCTGCATATTTTTTTCCGGTTGTTAAATTGACAAGACTCTCTGTCTAGTCCATTTTTTTCCATGCCAGATTACACTGTGAAGTCATTTCAGTTTGAGACACACTCGCTCCCCAGTCAGCACCACTGCAAGCAACAGAGCTACGGTATGATCACTAAGCTTTCTCCTTACACTGAAAGGAAGCAGAACAGTCAGTTTCCAACCCAAATATCTATATTCCCTGAACACAGTAAAAAGTCATCCTTCTTGAAGGCTGACCCAGAATCAAGTGTAGTCTCAGACTCCTAGGCCTACAGCCAGTGGCAACTTAACACATTATACAGTTGACCTTCAGGGAAAAAGAGAAACCAGTGCTCTTACTACTGGTGCCAGAAGAAAACCAACTAATCTTTAAGGCACAAAATAAACTCTTAATGCAGGAAAAGAAAGTGTGAGGAAACAGGGAGTTAGAATGGAGGCACATAGACAAAAATATAGAAGTTACATTACCAAGTAAGGCCTAGTATTTCTATGGTTCTCAGTGCTTTTCTATTTGGGAATATAATGAATAAACATTTTCTTTTGGGGTTTGAATTCTTATTAGTTGGTAAAAATACAAAGATATACAAGACACATTTTTTAAAAGGCTTGGAGACTTACAGGGACTTATCTTTGGTAATTTTGCTTTGAGCCAGTGACATTAATTAACAGGTTTATGTGGAGAAGTAAATAATCATGGGATACTCTCTCTAATATCAGTCCTCAAATACTTTCTGGACCTGGGTCCAGAAATGGGGAAGCAGTTCAAAACTAAAGGGTAAAAATAAAAATAAAGGTCTGTACATGGTTCTACACCCAAGGTTGGGAGATCACTAAGAACATGTAGATATAAAAACAGGGTGAAATTTTGAGTAAAGAGGCACATTCTGAACCCAGGGCAAATGTCGCAACTGTCCCACCTTACCTACTTATTCTTCATCCTAGTTGTACTCTTGAATTTAACGTTCACCAAATCCTGAGAATTAATGATTTCATTTAAATGGAAAAATCAAAAGGCTTCTGTACAAAACAAGGGATTTTTTTTAAATGCCAAAGAAAATGCATTTAAAAGGGGTGGATTATTCTTTAGCTAGTAACAAGGGCTATGCTTACTACCAAAAGTGATCTACAAAGACCAACTTTATAATGTTATGCCATTGTATTCTCTAAGCTTCTAAGCAACAAAAATACAGCTCAAATCACCAAAATCTTATGTTTGACATATTTATGGCAGCAACTTTACAAATCAATTCCTGTAATTTACTATAACAAATATCTTCACTGCTCAGCTGGTTCAGCACAAACAGATCAGAGATGGTTTCTTGTGTGTTTTACAAATACTCTGCACAAGTCCTTGAGATCATACTTACAGCTTTAGCAAAAACACCCATGATTTCAGGAAACTGGTGTGTGAGAAGAGCTATCATTGCTGTAGAAGAACATAGTCCTGCTGTGAAATGGATGAAAAAAGGAAGCTCCTTCTTTGGGTAAACAGAAACATGATGAAATGCTGCAAGGGAGAAAAGACAGAAATGGATTTTATTTCAGAATACAGTGTAAGCCAGTTTTAATATTTTCAAATGAAATCCATGTATAAAAACTAAAAAGGAAAATGTTTTTTAAAAAAAGAACAAGAAGTCTCTGGTCAAGCAAGGGAGAAGGAAATTATTATCCATTATTTTCTCTAGCATCAACAGAACACCTATATAGCCAGACGACTGTCGGGAACTGGGAATAGGATGGCACTGTGGGAAAGAACAGTAATTGTAGTCATGCTGAGGTGGTTTTGAAAAAGAGCTTTGTCACTTATTAGCTGTGTGATCTTGAATAAGTTGCTAAACCCTCTAGTAGTTTCTATGGAGTTGTTATGATGAACACTATAAGCCCTTTATAAAGGTGTTATAATTTTGATCTTTGGGAGCTCAGAGATAAGTATAGAGATCAAGAGACAGACGTGTGGTTGGAGATTTACCAGAACAATAAGTTAACAGTTTTACCCAGTTATTAATAAGTGTCCTATATGTGGCATTTCATTGAGCACTGTAAAAATCTAACCAGAACACCAAAGCCCTAGGATTCTGAACATAAATGGAGTCCCTTGTCTTATTTTACCACATTCGCACATTTACTCAGGTATTATTTTTCTAATGATTGGATATTTCATTACCAATAGTATTCAGGTAGTTTTACGTTATTTGAAATTTGGAAACACTTAAATAACAATACTGAGAGGAGCCTATTACAATGACTGGCAGACAGTAGGTACTCAATAAATGTATGTTAAACTGCGAGTTATTCTGGGACTTCAGTTGACTGCTCAGGGTTGGACACAAACCTAGGAATTCCTGATGTAATATCCTGCATAAGAAAGGAATGACTAATTCAGTGCTGAATCGAGGTCAGCTATAAATTTAACTTTTTAAAACATAATGATTCACAGGGAAGATTACACCTAAGTTTCCTTCAGTAGCCAGGATTTTTTTTATGTCTTATACTATCTTCAGAAAGTATATACCAAAAAGCAAACTCATTAAAAATCCAGAAAATTTCCAGAGCCTTGAGTCATGTTTAAAGTAAAAGGATACCAAGTCTGAATTTTTTTTAGTTGGAAACATTAGAAGCTGTGGACAACATTGTGCTTTCAGCACCCAAAAAAGCAGCCAGTTCCTCCTGCTCTGTCCCTCAGCCATTAGAGGCCAACTTCTTCCAGCAAATCAAAAGATACAAACCATATTTGCAAAGACAGGGAACAAATACTTATATGTGCCAATGGTTACTATAATTGCTTTCGTGTGAGAGACAGCACAATTAATAATAATAATTAAACTGTAGCATTTTGTGGCTCACAAAGTGCTTTAATTTATATTAGTTTAATTTTTTTCAATAACCCTAGGAGATAGATAGTATTATTCCTACTTTTTAAGGTAGAAAACTATATAGCTTTAATAGGATAATTTTCTAAAATATGAAATTTTTATACTATAGGAGAGATCCAATTATTTCTTTTTGGATTGCTTTCCGTAGATTCATTTGTCAGTCAATGTTTGGCTAATACATCAAAATAATGGATGACTAGTACAGAAACACTCCCTTGGAAGTAAAGTTCAAATTTCATCACTGGCTTGTAGAGAAAAATTTATCAAGAGGCATAAAAGACAACTAAATAGCTATGTGAACTAAGGGAATAGTTCAAGTCTGAACTTATGACGTTCATAAGCAAATTCCAGAATGCTGTAAGTCATATCAAGGTTGAAGGAGAATTGAAAACAAAAAACATTAAGTACTCTTGGGTATTAAAACTCCACATTATTAAAAATTTGTTCATTCTATCATAGTCAGAGACAGAAAAAATACTCTAAGAATATACAATATAATCAAACTAAAACCCCCAGAATATCCTTCCTCTCCTACCTTCTAGAATGTGCAAATGAGTAGAACCCTAGAAATAATAAAGGCCTGCCAAAAAGCAAGTTCTCTTCTTGTAGCCTATGGCTCTGACAATACATAACAATAACAACCTTGATTTTATTCACATTACTATGAAAGACGGCCTTATATCAGTCAACCTCTGTAACGATTGGAGGGGGGGCATAATTTTAGGCTAAATGTATTAGCCTAACATAATACACTCTTGTATACTGATGTTCCACAATTAAAGATTCCTTCCTTTGCCTTAAATATCCTTGTTCCCATTAAAATGGAAAAACAATACCTACTATCACCACCGTAACAGGAAAGGAAAAATTTCTAACACTAATGACCTTCTAACTGCCGAAGTCAATGGATTCTTCTCAGTAATTACCTTACTGAATACCTCGGATACTCCTCCTCACTTGTTAATTTTTTCCTCCTTTTAGTTTCTAGGAATCTAGTTCTGGTTCTTGTCCTGTATCTCTGACCACTCCTTCACTGAATCTTCTGACTCCTTATCGGCCACCCATCCCTTAGACATTTTCATCATGGTTCACCCTCTTTACAGTTTCCCTTAGTGATCTCATTCATGCCTAGAAAACGATGACTCCCAAGTCAAGTTTTGTGATGTAGAGAGATGTAGAGGGAATGAGATATTTTGGCAATTTTGTTTACATGACCTGATCCTGTCCCTGCGCCACAGCTGATTGGATCAGGGATGAACACCTGGTAAATGTGATTTACTCTCCCAGAAGTTGTAGAAGTGGGATTGAGATATTCTTCATTCTGTATTATTTGCATGAACAGATGACATGTAAACTTAGAGCTGTATGGGGGTATCAAGTCTGGCTACATGAGTGTCTAAAAAGGGAAAGCCAAACTGCAAAGATTAAGATAAAAATGAAGCAGATACAGACAGAAGCAGAAATGAGAGCTCATACAAAGAAAAGATGGAGTTGGGGAATGAAAAAAAAAGAAAGTGAGAATAGGAGAGGCTGAAAAAGGCAGTCAGAGACAGAGATATACGGACAACTGACTCCTGGAAATCCTGATAGCCTTCTAGTTTCTGGTTCTAGTCTCTTCTGAGGTGCAACTCTAATTGTTGCCTTTGGGTTCCTTGAGATAATCCAGTCTTCTTCCAACAAATTCTCTTTATTTTAAAGCTAGTTTCAAGTGGCTCTCTTATACCCAAAGAATGCCTGCAACATTTACTATTTATATAACATATATATTTAATAATATACATATTATATATAACTTACAAATATATCTTAGCCCCATATATGTAGAGATACAAAATATAAAGGCTACGTATGTATATGTTAAATAGATTAAATAATAAAATATTTAAGCATATACACACCTACATACACACACACGGATGTGTGCAACATACTCAAAAATAAAAAACCCTGGGAGAAAAATATCAGCATACTCAACTTCCATAATCTCTCCTAAATTTTTATCTATTTGTTTGAACTTTTCAGCTCATTAAGTCTGATGTTGTAAAAATGCAACTTTCCTTCCTAGACTTCAGTTCTAATGGACCCAGAATTGTAAAAACTGTGGTATAGATTGATATCGTAAGAGGAAACTAGCGATTATAACTTTCAGCATACT
Organism: Mesoplodon mirus; assembly: GCF_964341445.2. Lineage (NCBI taxonomy): Eukaryota > Metazoa > Chordata > Mammalia > Artiodactyla > Ziphiidae > Mesoplodon > Mesoplodon mirus. Next base: position 105,741,618 of record NC_138978.1, read on the forward strand.
TACCTATCAGTTAAATTTAAAAAAAGGAAAATTAAACAGAAATTTACCAGCTCACAGAGAAAAAGACTGAGTGGATGATAAGGCAGCGGAGACAAAAAGTACAGACTATTCTTTCAAAAGTTTGGCTTCCTGAAAGCAGGAACTAGACGAAAACACTCTCAGCAATCATAACCCTATGTATTTCTGGTTCTCCTCCTGACTCTTTGACTGCTCTTTTTAAAACTGGGAAGTATAGTCCCTCCAACTTCACTCTTCTTTGTAAAGATTGTTTTGACTGTTCTGGGTCCTTTACTTTGCCATATAAATTTTGGGATCAGCTTGTCAACTTGTAGGAATTGTACTGAATTTATAGATCAATTTGAAGAGAACTGTCATATAAATAATATTGGGTCTTTCAATCCATAAACGTGGACTGTCTCTCAATTTACTTAGATTTTCTCAGCAGTATTTAATGGATTTTAGTATACAAGTCTCACACTTCTTTTGTTCAATTTATTCCTAAATTGTTTGTTCTTTTTGATGCTACTGTGATTGGAACTGTTTTCTAATTTTCATTTTGGATTGTTCATTGCTGGTATATAAATAAACGACTGAGTTTTGTATAATTACATCCTGCAACCTTGCTGAACTTGTTTATTAGTTCTAATAGTATTTTTATGGATTTCTTAGGATTTCTTGCACAGAAGATCATGTCACCTGTGAATAAGGACAGTTTTACTTCTTTCTTTCGAACATGAATGCCTTTTATTTCTTTTTCTTGCTTGACGGCATTAACTAGAACCTCTAGTACAATGCTGAATAGAAGAAAGCAGACATCCTTGTCTTGTTCCTGATCTTAGCGGGAAAGCATTCAGTCTTTCACCATTAAGTATGATCTTAGCTGTGGGTTTTTCATAGATGCTCTTTATCAGGTTGAGGAAGTTCCCTTTTATTCCCAGTTTGTTCAGAATTTTTATCATGAATGGGTGTTAGATTTTTGTCAAATGCTTTTCTGCATCTCTTGTCCTTTATTCTATTACATTTTCAGATGTTAAAGCAACCTTGCATTTGTGAGGTAAAGCCCAATTGGTCATGGAATATAATCCTTTTTACATGTTGGTGGATTCAGTTTGTTAACATTTTGTTGAAGATGTTTGTGTCTATATTCATGAGAGATATAGCTTTCTTGTAATGCTTTTTGTTTAATTTTGGTGTCAGGGTAATGCTGGTCTCACAGAATGAGTTGGGGAGTGTTCCTCCTTTATTTCTTAAAAAGAGTTTTTGAAGGATTGGTATTATTTCTTCTTTAATTGTTTGTAAGATGACTGCTTTTTTTTTTTGATATCTTTAATCTTTGTGTCCTTCATTGCATCTAGCACAGTGTTTTACCCAAAAAATATTCAGGAATGAACTAAATTATGCAACTACATCCAAGAGGTGGCTAAAATAGTATTTAAACAGCATCCTGAATTTCAACCAGAGGTACTTTTAAAATGGGAGAATACTATGAAAAACAATCTCACAACTAATTTTAAATTTAGGAAAACTTGAATATTTACTTACGAGGTAATAGCTCTCTATCAGCAGTCTCTGTGCAGCTGGGATAAGGATAAAATAGATGGCCTTTCTCTAGTGGGTATGGAATCATTCTAAAAGCTGAGTGAAAAATAAAATACATATGTTGACATTCAATTCAATCTCACTTTCATCCTCTACTACAATCAAAGCTATTTTGGAGACGTATTTTTATTAAATTTTCACACAGTGTTTTATTTTCTTTTTTAGAGAGATATTTTAGATGAAAGAAACAAAGTACGCAAAGGAACAAATAAGGAGAAGAATAAGATCTATATAGAGAATCATGAATGGTCTGGCTGAAATAAAACTAAAGGGAGTAACGGATGGTAAGACTAGCTGTGTCCTTCTTGCCTCAGTCTCCTTATCACAAACACAATAGACTTAACTCTCCACGTGTGAATTCCACTTCTTAGGGGAATCACATGACTATTGTAGTCATAACTACTGGCAACCTAAGAGTTCTCAATGGCTCCTAACTTCATATGTGAGCTGTCACCAAGTTTTCTGTGAGCTTAGTTTAGATCAGGGGTCACCAAAGTACCTAAATTAAGTACTAAATGGATCACCTTTGGCCAGACCTGGCCCACTGTTTTTGTAAATAAAATTTTATTAGAATACAGCCATGCCTGTTCATTTATATATTATATAAGACTGCTTTCATGCTATAAGAGTTGGGTAGTTGTGACAGAGACTATGGCCCACAAAAACTAAATATTTACCATCTGGCCCTTTACAGAAAAAGTTTACCCATCCCTCATCTAGATTATCATCAACTCCTACAAACTTCTTAAAGAAGAAATCCTTATTGACCTACTCAACTATCAAAGTTGAGATAAGGTTTTTGTTTTTCCCTTAGTCCTTGGCTCTAAAAACTTTTGTTAAAATATGGATTTTGTTTTGCTACAATAAAATATAGTGATTTTTCCAAAGTCACAGAGCAAATCAGTGGCACTAGGAAATCATTCATCAAGATGATTATTCATGAAATACAGAATAAATCATATACTTATTGAAAACTTCCTATGTGCCAAGAAGAACACTAGGCACTGAAGACACATACCAGGTGAATGAGATAGAGCACCTGGTTTTGAGAAGCATACAGACTACTGGAGAAAAAGCAAAAGAAAGTCTAATTACCCCAAAACATCCAGCTCCTCAGTTTTAGTAGTCCCACTTTCATTAATCTGTATATTGTCAGTATCAAGCACAGCGTCTGACCCTCAGCAAGATGTTAATGCAGAGGTTCCCAAATTTTCTTGGTTCAAGGACATGTGGTGTCCTTCGTGTCTCAGTAATTTGCTATTGATGCCCCTACACTGAAAGAAATATCTAACAATTCCACTTATTAAGTAGTGGGTCTGATCAACTTCAAAAGTTTTTGTTCTAATAACTTAGCAGCGATATGAAAAAAAAAAACATATAAATTAACGAAAAAAATAGTTATTTTATTTTTAAATAACCATCATTTCTTCCTAATGGGATATATGAGCCTGTTGGGCACTGCATAATTTCTCGAACCTTGGAATCACATTGGACACCACTATCTTCATTTCCTGTTCCACACTGATTTTTGTGTGGTACTTCTTTTTTTTTTTTTTTTTCGGTACACAGGCCTCTCACTGCTGAGGCCTCTCCCGTTGCGGAGCACAGGCCCCAGACGCACAGGCCCAGCGGCCATGGCTCACGGGGCCAGCCGCTCCGCGGCATGTGGGATCCTCCTGGACCGGGGCACGAACCCACGTCCCCTGCATCGGCAGGCGGACTCCCAACCACTGCGCCACCAGGGAAGCCCCTGGTGTGGTACTTCTTTTAATCACAGCAACTAACAAAACCCAGCTTTGCAAAGCTATGACAACACTGAAAAAAATAGAGAATGGAGAGCTATCTAATGTTGAAACCGTGAACTATCTAGAGCTACAGTTTGAATGGTGTATTGCTATGTTTCTACTAAAAATTTAAAATATCCCATGGCACTCTTGTGAATTTGCTGTAATACCCAAAGGTGCCTCAGTGCAAACTTTGAGGAGGTTAACCGATTTTAGTGAATGAACATTGAATTTATTTTTGAATTTTCACTGACAGGTGATTTTAAGAAGTTACAAATGAGAGGTCTGGTAGTTAGTGGAAAATAATCCACTTCGCCAAAGAAATGTACGAATAGCCAATTAACACATAAAAAGATGTTCAACATTACTAATTATTAGGGAAATGCAAATCAAAATCTAAATGAGATACTTCTCCATACCCATTAGGATGCTATTACCAAAAAAACCAGGAAATAACAAGTATTGGCAAGGATATAAAGAAAGTGAAACCCCTGTGCATTGCTAGTGGAATGTAAAATGGTTCAGCGGCTATAGAAAATAGTATGGTGGTTCCTCAAAAAATTAAACACAAAATTATATGATCTAGCAATTCCACTTCTAGGTATACACCCAAAAGAAATGAAAGCAAGAACTTGAACAGATATTTATGTACCCACGTTCGTAACAGCATTATTCACAATAGTCAAAAGGTAGAAACAGCCCAAGTGTCCATTGATGGATGAATGGATAAACAAAATTTTGTATATACTTACAATGGAATATTACTCAGCCTTAAAAAGGAATAAAACTCTGACACATGCTATAACATTATGGTAAGTGAAATATTAATATTTTACTTACCATAATGAAATATTGAAATATTAAGTGGAATATTGTATGATTCCACTTATATGAGATACCTAGAGTAGTCAAACTCATAGAAACAGAAAATAGAATGGTTACCAGGGGACTGGGGAGGAGGAAAGAATGGGGAGTTATTGTTTAATGGGTAGAGAATTTCATTTTGGGGTGATGAAAAAATTTGGGGGAAGGATAATGGTGATGGTTGCACAACAATGTACATGTATGTCACTGAACTGTACATTTTAAAATGTTTAAAGTGGTAATTTCAATGTTATATGTATTTTACCACAATTTAAAAAAATTTTTAAAGAATCGAATTGATATCAGTAATGAGGAAAATAGTTTCATGTTGTACACATCTCAAAACAAAACCAAAAAAAAAGTCCAATTTTTAAAATATTAGAACAATAGCTAACCACATTAAAAAACTTATAAATGAAGGGATATAAGTTTCCATTCTTTCCTTATAAATACTTAATTTAAGTGAACATATAGCAGAATACCCAAACAGTTTCTCATTCTGTTTTTCCTAAATGTGGCATTAATATAAGCACATTACACGTTTCTTCTACCAGTAAACCAATAAACACCACTGAGTTCACTTCGAAACCAATCTGAACAGCTCCTTAAAGAAACTCACAATCTCATTACAAAAAGACTGCCTGTGGGGCCTCCCTGGTGGCGCAGTGGTTGAGAGTCCGCCTGCCGATGCAGGGGATACGGGTTCGTGCCCCGGTCTGGGAGGATCCCATATGCCGCGGAGCGGCTGGGCCCGTGAGCCATGGCCGCTGGGCCTGCGCATCCGGAGCCTGTGCTCCGCAACGGGGGAGGCCACAACAGTGAGAGGCCCGCATACCGAAAAAAAAAAAAAAAAAAAAAAAAAAAAAAAAAAAAAGACTGCCTGTGAATGGAATAATTAGTCAGAAAGATTAGTGTTGCATTTGGAAAAGAATACTTACTGCCTTCCCATGTACACTGTAACAGATTAAGAGCACCTTCTATTCGCTTCCAGTGCTGAAGATGAAAGAAAGCATAGGCAATTGCTTCACTATCGCCCCGTTTCAGAATGTGTTCTGGAGGTAAAATGAGACTTTTCATCTCTAGTAAATACTAGAAAAATAACACACACACATAGACACACCACAGAAAAAAAAGAAAAATTATGCTAAATTCAAACATCCACAAAAGTGTAGATTCAAATTTTATAAAGTTAATTTTGATTTAAAAAACAAACAAACATTAAGCTAGTTGAAATGACATGAAGGTCCTACTGACAAAATGCTTATATAAATGCAAATTCCAAAGATCAGAACATTCCTATAGGTAAAAATAAGGTAATAAATGGTTTATGTGTGACTTTACTAAACACAAATGGAAACTCAAGCTGAGGAAATAATGTTGGAGGAAATTACTTACTTTTCCAAAAAAGAATAAGTGTAAAAAATTATAAAACACAATTTTGGAATAACACGTTGGGGCAACATTCAATATTTTTTCTTTATTCCCCTTCTATAGTGAAGGAACTTAATTGTTAATAAGTTCAATTAAAGTAATATTTACTGAGTGCAAGTCACTATGCTTGTTAGGGAATGCCAAAACACTATTCTCTAGAGCTTCCTAAGGTAATGAGAAAGACAGATTTCTTTTTCTATTTTCTCGGCTGCACTGCACGGCTTGTGGGATCCTAGTTCCCCAACCTGGGATTGAACCTGGGCCCCTGGCAGTTGAAAGCGCAGAGTCCCAACCACTGGACCGCCAGGGAACTCCCGAGAAAGACAGATTGCTTAAGTTAAAAATTTTAACCAGACTGGGACTTCCCTGTGGTCCAGTGGTTAAGAATCCACCTTCCACTGCAGGGGACGCAGGTTTGATCCCTGGGTGGGGAACTAAGATCCCATATGCCTCGGGGCAACTAAGCTCGCGTGCCACAGCTACTGAGCCTGCGTGCTCTAGAGCCCATGCATCACAACTAGAGAGCCCGCATGCTGCAACTACTGAGCCCATGCGCTCTGCGCCACAATGATGGGCCTGCGCACCACAAGGAAAGATCTCACATGCTGCAATGAAGATCCCATGTGATGCAACTAGAACCCTAAGCAGCCAAATTAAAAAAAAAAATTATAACCAGACTATGGTAAGTGCTTCACTAGAGGTACAGATGTATACAGGAATATGGATAGGAGGTATTAATTTTTTAATTTAGTTTTTAATAACAGCTTTATTGAGATATAATTCACATGCTTTACAGTTCACCCATTTAAAGTCCACAATTCAATGGTTTTTAGTATGTTCACAGATATGTGCAACCATCACCACAATTTTAGAACATTTTCATCACTTCAAAAGGAAATCCCAAATGTATACTGGTGCAGCCTCTATGGATAACAGTATGGAGGTTCCTCAAAAAAACTAAAAATAGAGTTACCATATGGTCCAGCAATCCCATTCCTGGGCATATATCCGGAGAAAACTATAATTCGAAAAGCTTCATGCATCCCAATGTTCACTGCAGCACTATTTACAATAGCCAACCTAAAAGTCCACTGACAGATGAATGGATAAAGATGTTATACATATATACAATCGAATACTACTCAGCCATAAAAAGAATGAAATAATTCCATTTGCAGAAACATGGATGGACCTAGAGATAATCATACTAAGTGAAGTAAGTCAGAAAGAGAAAGACAAATACCATATGATATCATTTATATGTGTAATCTCAAATATGACCCAGGGACTTCCCTCGTGGTCCAGTGGTTAAGAATCCGCCTTCCAATGCAGGGGACACGGGTTCAATCTCTGGTCGGGGAACTAAGATCCCACATGACGTGGGGAAACTAAGCCTGCGTGCCACAACTACAGAGCTCATGCGCTCTGGAGCCTGCATGCCACAACTACAGAGCCCACATGCTCTGGAGCCTGTGTGCCACAACTAGAGAGAAGTCCGCATGCTGCAACGAAAGATCCCCCATGCCATAACTAAGACCCGACACAGCCAAAAATAAAATAAATTTTAAAAAATAAAAAATAAAATAAAATAAAATATGACCCAAGTGAACTTTTATGAAACAGAAACAGACTCATGGACATAGAGAACAGACTTATGGTTGCCAAGGGGAGAGGGGGTGGGGGAGGGATGAATTGGAAGTTTGGGATTAGCAGATGCAAACTATTATATAGAGAATGGATAAACAACAAGTTTCTACTATATAGCACAAGGAACTATATTCAATATCCTGTGATAAACCATAATGGAAAAGAATATGAAAAAGAACATATATATGTGTATAACTGAATCACTTTGCTCTACAGTAGAAATTGACACAACATTGTAAATCAACTATACTTCAATAAAAATTTTAAAATAAGGAAACCCCATACTCTTTAGTTATCACTCTCTACACCCACAATCCCCCTAAGCTCTAAGCAACCACTAATATACTCTCTGTCTCTATAGATTTGCCTATTCCAGATATTTCATACAAACAGAATCACATAATATAGGGTCTTTTGTGACTGGTTTATTTCACTTAGCATACACCCATGTTGTAGCATGTATCAGGACCCCATTCTTTTTTGTGGCTGAATAATATTCTATTGTATGGACAGACCACAGTTGTTTATCCATTCATCATTTGATTGACGTTTGGTTTTTACCTTTTGGCTATTATGAATAATGCCGCAATAAACATTTGTGTATGAATTTTCATGTGAACAAATGTTTTCATCTCTCTTGGGTTACCTAGGAGTGGAATTGCTAGGCTATATATGGTAATTCTATGTTTAAGAGGTATGAATTATGATTTAAACCACTTGATAGAATTTGGGATTTGAGCTGATATATAAAGACAGGTGGAATGTGGATGAGCAGGCTGGGGGGTATGGTGGGGAGAAGAACAGGAGGACATATTCAATGTACAGGGCCAACTTGAACAATTTTAATTCCTGAGACTTGAGAACATAGTGCAAGATGAGTGAGTGTGCCTGTTAAAGAAGGATAAGTGAGTGTGCCTGTTAAAGAAGTTATAACCTATCAATTCTTATTCACATATGAAATTAAATTCTAAACTCTTGAAGAAAATACTTGCCTTAATATTATAATCCATAACAAAAGCAGCATGATCAGTTACTGCACTAATCAAATATACTAATTACATGAAGAAAGATGCAAAATTACACTTGTATATCATCTTTATTATTAAAGTGGTCAACTTAAAACAAAATCTTTTAAAAAATATTTAGTTAGCTAACTACTTCTTCCAAAGACTGAGGCCAGAGTACACCTCCCCTACTAGACTAGGTGTGAAACAACCTCTTTGGTTTTCAATAATTTGATACCAAATTATGTGTCATATGGTCCAAACTACATTAACATCTATTATAAGATATAAAAAGAGAAACATTCCAAAGGTGTCTTAAAAGATATATTCTCACATTTCAAATTCTAAGTTCCTCAGGTCATTTACACAAGCTAATAAGATAAACAACATAAATTAAACAGTTGAATGTGTGAAACACTTTGTAAAACTACTACAAACAGGAAGAATTCTAAAAATAATTGAAGTGGTTTTAAATTTTAAGCCTTAGGTTATTAATCAATACATATGTACTCATGGTATTAATACATCTAAAGTAATTTTTCTTTTTTGTTTATGGAATGTGCCTTTCCAACACTCACTGAGCTTAATGCTCATCTTGAATTACTCTTATTCCTATACCCCAATAAAGGTGAAATTAAAAAGCAAAAAGATAAAAAGAATAAATACTCTTAGTCTTGATGTCTCTAGCTCTCTCCTCAAACTGTAAGAATGCAGTCTGCTTATCAATTTATTTTAGCAGATGTCACAAGCTATGAGATTATTTACTAATCCAGTTTGGGGACTTAACATTTCCCATTCAGTTTCTTAAAGGAATGCAGCAGAGGTTGTGTCCTGGTCAAGCAAAGCCCATTTGCTGCCTGGCTGGGTTCTCTACCCTTAGTGCCTTGGGCCTATATTCAGGAGGGTAATATTCTTTCTAATCCTCTTTAATCCTTGCCCATTTTTTAAAACACAGTAAAAGATCACTCACACCAGGCGACTGTGGGAAAATGGACTCAAATAGCTGACCTCTGACACGACTCCTTATGCTCTTTGCAAGTGCACTAAGAGCTTCTTCAGTAGGAAGCAAAGAAAATGAAGCAAACACAGTGGAATCTCCATCATAAAAAGAATATCTTATTTTCAGAGAGGTTTAATACTTAAACCAAGTCCTTTCGATTAGAGTTATGTTTTATTTTACAGATAAAAACATCTCAAATTATTTTCAATGTGTTTTAGAACCCTAAAGCTTTAGACTAAACCCTATCTTGGTAGCCACTTAGCAAATGGTAAGCAAAGATATTAAGTTAACAATTATTGAGTAAAACTTATATTATAAAAAGTATCAACTTAATATATCTAAAAATACTTTTGTGAATAGCAACTATATATTATACTTTCACTGAGTAATAATCTAAGTGACAATTCAGAATCAGATATGGTACGTTTATTAGGAAATAATACTTCAGTTTATATTAAAAATCTTCACTATTTAATCATTAAAAAATTGTTTCCTTATGCTACCTTATTTTTTATTATCATGTCTTACCTACCAGCAAATGTCCTCTACAATTTGACTTCAAAGAAATTCTTATTTTTCAGTTTCTGAAAATAGGACACTGAAATAAAATATCACTCTCAAAATATAAAGAAAAATTTTCAGTTTAAAGAGAATATACTTAGGGACTTCCCTGGTGGCACAGTGGTTGAGAATCCGCCTGCCAGCGCATGGGACACGGGTTCGAGCCCTGGTCCAGGAGGATCCCACATGTTGCAGAGCAACTAAGCCCGTGCGCCACAACTACTGAGCCTGCGCTCTAAAGCCCACAAGTCACAACTGTTGAGCCGGAGCGCCACAATTACTGAAGCCCACGCACCTAGAGCCCGTGCTCCGCAACAAGAGAAGCCACCGCAATGAGAAGCCTGCGCACTGCATTGAGGAGTAGCCCCCGCTCACGTCAACTAGAGAAAGCCCGTGGGCAGCAATGAAGACCCAATGCAGCCAAAAATAAAATAACTTAAAAAGACACAAAAATATATACTTAAAATATGTAATTATAGGATTATTACTCATTTTACCTCCTCCACAAAGTGCTACTCAAGAATTTCTGCTACCCAGAATAAGCTGTAGTCACTACACAATAGAAAACATATCCTTCATATTCTACTTCAGCACCTAGTATATTACACTATCCAAAGCAGGTCCTAAAATAATTAACTGACTAGATCTGACATATATAGCTAAAATGTCTTCAGACTCATACCTTTAAGTATTTCAGTTTTACTTAAAGATATTTTCTAACTTTCTGGGCAAACTAAAAACAAAACAAAATGAAAACAAAAAAATTCAGCTATCAAGACTTTACTTCTGTATGAAGAAGAATATGAAAGGTTAAAAACTGACGGGTAATTTGTTTTGTTTTGGTCTCTCTTTTTTTTTTTGCTTATAAAAGTACATGCTCACAGTACAAAAATGCAAACATTACAGAGTTACACATAAAAGAATCTATTACAAGATTGGAGAATAAAAGAAAAAAGGAAATAAAGATAATAATCTGATTTATGTTTGTCTGGATTTCTTTTTTTTAAGTATAACATACTGATTCTACTTTTCTTAAATATAGTATCAAACTGTTACGCAACTCACTTTTTACTTCACTATATATCTTGTATATCTCTTCCCATCTCTATATAGATCTAACTCATTTAAAATATAGTATAGTATTCCATTAAAAGCTGAGTTCTTTTATCAGTTAAGAAATAAGGTCATGCTGAAATTGTACTACTGTCCTTAAAAGGCCCAAAGTGACATAATGTAGCAAAACTCACAAAATATTAAATGGCTTAAAAATTTGATGGGATCTAAAATTTTATTTTCTTTACCTTAGATAGGTCTTTATAGTAATGCAGATCTAAATTACAAACATGTTTATTTACCAAACATTTATTGAATGCCTGTTACGTGCTAAGTAGAATATCAGACATAAAATGATGCTAAGACAAGAGTCCTGCTTTTTAAAAAGCTCACAACTAACTAAGGGAGAGACATACAAACAGACCAAAAAAAAAAAAGATGATTAAGGTACTAAAGAAACAGAAGAAAGAGCCATTATCTATGCTGGGAAAAGTGGGAAAGACACCTCTACAAAGGAGGCAACAGATGAGCAGGATCTTGAAGAATGAGTAGAAACTTGCCAGGTAGAGAAGCGACTGAGCATATGTACAACGGTAGGGAGGCATAATGAGACCTGGCCAATCCAGGGAATAGTAGCACTGGAGGTAAGGAACAAGGCAGAAGTGGTGAGGAGCGAGGCTGGAGACAAATACTGGGCCCAGACTATGAAGGGTTTCTATACACGCAATACTATGGGGTTGGTCCTTATCGTATAGGCAATAGGGAACAAGCAGAGCCCTTTAGGCAGAGTAAGATTTGCTACTTAGGTAGATAACTCTGGCAATGGCCAGAGTAGGGAGGGGTTGATGGCAGGGAGACCACAGAGGAATCTGTTTTAATGGTCCAAACAAAAGATGGTAGAGTATTTGAGATTACTGTATTTCTACACATACATATCTGTATGTTTAAAAATGCATAGAAAATGTCTGGCATCATATACACCAAACAGAAACAGTCTTTACGTGAGAGAAGTAGAATTGGGAGAGAAGAAACAGGGGATTTTTTACTTTATAAACTTCTAAAGAGTCTAAATTTTTTTTAAAGCATTCATTACTTTTATAACAATAATAATTTTTAAAAGAATAGGGCTTCCCTGGTGGCGCAGTGGTGAGAGTCCACCTGCCGATGCAGGGGACACGGGTTCGTGCCCGGTCCAGGAAGATCCCACATGCCGTGGAATGGCTGGGCCCGTGAGCCATGGCTGCTGAACCTGTGCGTCCGAAGCCTGTGCTCCGCAACGGGAGAGGCCACACCAGTGAGAGGCCCGCGTACCGCAAAAAAAAAAAAAAAATAGGTAGTGAAGGTGCACAATGAGCAGTGACAGTGGGGATGGAGTAGATGGCTAGATCTGAAAGAGATATCAAAGGTCATAATACGAGTCGGTAATTTGGAAAGAGCAGAGTAAAGGTTAATTACAGAAGAGAATAATAAAGCCGTAAGTCAAAATATAGAAATAAGGAAGGAGAGGCAAGTTGGAGAAGAGACTAAAAAATAAATTTTAAAAAAATCAGTTTGAGACACATTAAAGTGTCTGAAGTACTTACTAGATACCCAGGTAAAAATTTCCACAACTAGATAGAAATGCAAGTCTAAAGACAAGGAAGGAAGCCAGAGTTAACATATTTGGAAATAACTGGCAAATAAAATATAGTCAAAGACATAAACCAAGACTGGTACCTAGTATGTGCTGCAGGACCTTCCATATTACCTCCAAATCACCTTCTTGTTATATCTGGAATTTGCCTGGGCCAGTTTTAACTAGTGTTCAACTATGGACAATATACTCAAATAATTACTCAAAGTCTCTTGCTTTTCACTAAAAATATTAAAAATTAAAGCTACTTTGGAAGCTATAGTTAAAAAGACATAATGATGTGTGGTCTGATGGTATCTTTTATAACTCTAAATCCATACCTATGCTTGCGCTCAAATTCACTTTAATTTTGAATTGCTTTGATCTTTATAATTTATCTCTAGATTACTTTGTTTCTATTACTTTGCAAATCTTACAACAGCTTTTGACCAAAAGCAATATAATTCTGACCTGAAGTAACGATAATGCTTTATAATCTTCCTCTTAAAAGCAGAGGTTAAAGAAAAATCTCTCTGAAGGCATCTGAAATTAAGGTACTTTGCTCTTGATCAGTCATGCACATCAAGACCAATTTATCTCTCCAATTAGTTTTCTCAGTGCACATTCTATGAGATTGGACAGGCAGGCCGAATGCAAAGATTCCACATGGAGGTGCATTATAAGGGAGACTAAAGAAAGTTCCCAGATAGAAAGTAAACAACTGCTGTATGAATAAACTGAAAGAAAACATGATACTACCTAGCAGCCTCAGGAGCAAAGGGAAAGTGATATTATATTAAAAGGAGAGGGACGGGAGGCTAAACAGGGCATGTGCTTCAGGAAAATGACTTTCCAAATCATCCTACAGAGCAGCACCTCAAGAGATAAGCATTTCATATCTCAACCCTTCCACCTGGGCCACAGTACAATATAATGGAAAGGCAAAGGCCTCACTGTGCTCTAAGTATGGGTCACAGACTTTAACGCCACTTCCCTTTTCTCCCTGTACTCCTGCTATGCCACTCAGAATCTCAACTGAGTGCCCATCTCCCTCATCTTTTACTTATGCTGCTATAATATAAGTAGTCTGGCCAAAGAAATGTAAGCCTGCTGCTAAAGACCTAGTACCTTCTCTGATGGATGGGACTCATAACATCCTACGGGCTTCAATTTCTGATCAGCCAGAATGGATTTTACCTTTTATGTATCAATTTATTTTTAAAATTCCCGTTGCACTTGTAAAGGCCTCCTGGCATGGTCTACTTTCTTAGCAGCACAATACCAAAACCAGTTTTATTGTAAAATAAGAAATAATAATTTTAAAAAGCCACAGATAGCATACTCCTAAACATGTACTCAAGTTGTAGAGATTTACTAAACAAGGTTTTGTTTTGTTTTTAAATGTTCTACGCCCTCTTCCCTCAAGGGCTTCTTCTGGAAGACACAAACTGTCCTCAGGGTATTAAGTAATTCAAATTAGTTAATTCCTAACTGTCTCACCTAACCATCTTCACCTTCACCCCATCTCAACAAAGGAATCCCCAAATCTTATACACTCTAAAGCACTAAACTAATATTTACAAGGAAAGAGGACACACTGGAACAGCCTAAACAGGAAGAGAAAATGGTAACATAGTATAATAAAGCAGTGATGGCCATAATAATAAATGCTGTTGCCTGACACTCAGACATTGTGTTGAGAACTTCACATATATCGTCTCATTTAATCAGGAGGCATGATACCTTGACAGTGTTTTCCATGTTGAGTCAGATTCTTTTTTCTTTATTGAGGTATAATTTAAAAACAGTAAAATGCACGGGTCTTAGGTATTCAGTTCAATGAGTTTTAACAAGGGACTTCCCTGGTGGTCCAGCGGTTAAGAATCCTCCTTCCAGTGCAGGGGATGCGGGTTTGATCCCTGGTCAGGGAACTAAGATCCCACATGCCGCAGGGCAACTAAGCCCGCAAGCTTCAAATACTGAGCCTGAGTGCCACAACTACAGAGCCCACACGCTCTGGAACCTGTGCACCACAACTAGAGAGAAGCCCAAGTGCTCCAATGAAAGATCCTGAGTGCCACAACTAAGACCTGATACAGCCAAAAATAAATTTAAAAAGAAAAGAAGAGAAAAGAAAGAAAGTAGACAAGCAACACCATCACCCCAGAAAGTTCTCCTTTCCAGTTAATACCTCTATCCTGACCACCTGAGGCAACCACCGTTCTAATTTCTACCACAATAGATCACTTTTGCCTTTTCTTGAATATCACATAAATGGAATCATTCAGTATATATTCTTTTGGACGACGCTACATTTTTAAGATTCATCCATGTTTTGCTGTATCAGTAGTCCTTTTCTTTTTATTGCTAAATAAATTTTTTTCTCTTGGGTGTATACCTTGGAGTAGAACTGGGTCATAGGGCGAGGTATATGTTTAATTTTATAAGAAATTGACGAAGTGGTTGTATCATTTTATATACTCTTAGCAGCAATGTATTAGAGTTCTAAATGTTCCACATTCTTACCAATATTTTATCAGTATTTTTAATTACAGCCATTCTGATAGGCATGATACCTTGTAATTTTATAATGCATTTCCCTGATAACCAATGATGGTGAGCACCTCTTTATGTGTTTATTGGACATTCCAATATCTTCTTTTCTGAAGTATCTGTTCAAGGCTTTTGACCATGTTTTACATTAAAGTTGTCATTTTATACTTATATATTCTGGATTTGAGTCCTTTGCCAAACAAACAAACTGGAAATATTTTTTTTCCTATTTGTGGTTTGCCTTTTCATTTTTTTTAGAATGATGATGATTTTATTTTTTTATTTATTTATTTTTGCCACACCGCACAGCTTGCGGGATCTTAGTTCCCCAACCAGGGATCGAACCTGTGCCCACGGCAGTGAAAGCACGGAGTCCTAACCACTGGACAGCTGGGGAATTCCCTGCCTTTTCATTTTTCTTAACACTGTCATCAGTGAGAAGAATTTTAAATTTTTGAAAAGGCCAATTTAGAATTTTTTCTCTTACAGTTAAGTGCCTATTGTGTCCTAGGAAATCTCTGTCTACCCCAAAATTGCAAAGGTATTCTTAGATGTTTTCTTCTAGATGTATAGTTTTAGCTCTTACATTTAGGTAAATGATCCATCTCAAATTAATGTTTATGTATGCTATGAGAATATTTCATGATTTTTCCCCCCATTCAGACATTTAGATGTTCCAGCACCATTTGTTGAAAAGAGTTTCCTTTCCCCACTGAACTGCATTGGTGCTTTTGTCAAAAACCAAATGACAAAATACATATAGATATATTTCTGGACTTTCTATTCTGTGATTTTGTTTTTAAGGCAAGTATCTCAAATTTAAATCTAAAAATAATAAAATTTAGAAGAATTTGGTGGTAGTATGCTAATAAAAAAAAACCTTCAATGAAATATTGCAGCAAGCTATTGCTAGATCCTAAATTAAAGTTAGATAATACTATTCTAACTGATGTGTAAAGTGTCATACTAAGAACAATTACATCTATAGTAAATCACTGATATTTTTGGATTTAATATTTACGATTTAAATCATCTGGGCTATCTCTAAACATCCATGATTTATAAAGCCATAATTTTGCTAAGGAACAAATTTCAATCATTTGTGCTCTGAGGCTTGTGCACACATGTGAGTAACTTACCAAATGAATAACCCTAGTTGAATCTTCAGCATCCATATCTCAGCAAGGTTCACAACACATCCTCATGTTCTCATTTCAGGAGTAAAATTATATGTTATACTGGTATTTCTCAACCCATGGAGATTCACAATGGTTTTGGACCATATTAATCAAGAATGTCAATGGCTAACTATAATAATAATGTTAAAGAATACTTTTTATAATAAAAGGATGAATTTAAAAATGTGCAAAGGACATGGATATTTATCCAAAAAGGATATACAATCCCACTCCTGGGCATATATCCAGAGAAAACCATAATTAGAAAAGATCCATGCACCCCAACGTTCACTGCAGCACTATTTACAATAGCCAAGACATGGAAGCAACCTAAATGTCCACTGACAGATGAATGGATAAAGAAGATGTGGTATATATACACAATGGAATATTATTCAATCATAGAACGGAATGAAATAATGTCATTTTCAGCAACATGGATTGACCCAGAGATTGTCATACTGAGTGAAGTAAGTAAGACAGAGAAAGACAAATATCATATAATATCACTTATATGTGGAATCTCAAAAAAAATTGGTACAAATGAACTTATTTACAAAACAGAAATAGAGTCACAGATGTAGAAAACAAACTTATGGTTTCCAGGGGGGGACGGGGGGGAGGGACAAATTGGGAGATTGTGATTGAGATACATACACTACTATATATAAAATAAATACCTAATAAGTACCTACTGTATAGCACAGCGAACTCTACTCAATACTCTGTAATGGCCTATATGAGAAAAGAATCTAAAAAAAAGTGGATATATGTATAACTGATTCACTTTACTATGCACCTGAAACTAACACAACACTGTAAATCAACTATACTCAATAAAAATTATTTTTAAAAATTAAAAAAAGAAGATATACAAATGGCCAATAACCACATTAAAAGATGTTCAACATCATTAGTCATTAGGAAATGCAAATCAAAATCACGAGATGCCACTTCACACCTACTAGGACAACTATAGTCAAAACACAGACAATAACAACTGTTGGCACAGATGTACAGAAATTGTAACCCTCAAAAATTGCTGTAAATTTTTGGGAATTTTTTACATTTTTTACATTGGGAATGTAAAATAGCACAGCCAACTTTGAAAAAGTTTGGCAGTCTCTCAAAAAGTTAAGCATAGAGAACTACCATATGATCCATCAATTCCACTCCTAGGCATATACCCAAGAGAAGTGAAACCATGTGTCCACACAAAAGCTTGCACATGAATATTCATACCAGCATTATTCATAATAGCCAAAAAGTGGAACCAACCCAAATGCCCATCAACTGATGAATGGATAAACAAAATGTGGTATATCCATACAATGGATTACTACTCAGCCATAAAAAGAAAGGAAGTATTGATACCTGCTACTTATGCTAAGTGAAAAGGCCACATATTATATAATTCTAAATCTACAGAGACAGAAAGTAGATCTGTGTTGTCATGGATTCGGGGAGGGAGGAATGGGGAGTGACTGCTAATAGCTACAGGGTTTCTTTTGGGGGTAATAAAAATGTTCTAGAATCAGAGAGTGGTGATGGTTACACAACCTTGTGAATTTACTAAAAACCATTGAATTGTATACTTTAAAAGGGTGAATTATATTGTATGTGAATTATTTCAATTAAAAAATACTTTCTATAAAACTTCTTGATGGTTGGATAATAAAAAAATGTGAGACACAAGAATGAATGAAACAGGATGCTATGGAATATTTAAAAGGTATGAAATATTTTCTACCATAAAATTTTAAAAACCAACAATTTCTATAGTAGCTGAAAGATACATAATCTTTTTCTTGTTTGGTAACTAAAACAAAATGTTTATTGAACCAAAGCCATACCTAGGTAATGAAGAAAAAGTCAAAAATCATGAAAACATGCTGTTCTAATTTTTTACTATTACTATCACAGTTACTGTATACTGAATTCATTCTGTAGATTAAAAAAATCTGTAAAAGCAATCAATACTGATGAAACATCTAAAGCAAATTCATAGCCTGAAGAGATTTATGTGATCTTTTTCTACTTCACTTCTAATAGCTTCCAGCTTTAACAAATTGCACAGCTCTAGACCTACAGCCATTTCTGTTGTAGTTATGTGGAAAGTAGCCAAAATAGTTCCTTCTAAAACAGCTTTACAATTTGTCATTTTACTGGTAAGATTCATACAACATTTGAAAATTTGCATAATAAATTTGTAAGAATAAAAGATTTAAAAATATATGTATATATATTTAAATGTCACTGTTCATTAGGTTAAGTAAGTTATCACGACAGATTGTTGAAGTCTGAGGAAGAAAACCCCTAAAGCCCTTTATGTTTGCGGGCTCCAGCTGAGAGAATCACAAATAGAGACTATAACAGAAGAGAGAGGGAGAGAGAATATCTGTACATACTTCATCACTTGTAAAACCCTAGCAAAAACAGCCACAAATTCCAGCGCTCTCCCAATTCATATAACAGTAATGTTATTTAAGTGGGATATTATCCAAATTGTTGGAGCATAAAATTTCCCCCTAAAACCTTAATTTTTATCCTGTTTGGTAACACCCAGCTTAAACTGTCTATCCACAAACAATAATGTAAGGTTACAGAGCCATTCTACTCAGTTGGATATTTTGATAGAGTTGAATTGTCAACTGGTTTTGATATTTAGGTAAGGGGAAAATATACAAATTTCTACCTATAAATAAAAATGATTTTTTTTCAGGTAAGGCTTTACTGGGGCTAAAAATGATTTTCAAATATTGCAGTATATACATATTACATACTTATTAAATGTATATTTATATTTAAATAACATATTTTACAGTTTTAATGATGTATATACTTTATATATCACAAAATTTACCATTTTAAGTATACAGTTCAATGATTTTTACTAAATTTATACAGTTGTGCAACCATCACCATAAAAAGTTCCCTCATGCCTGTTTGAAGTCCATCTCCACTCCTACCCACAGCCCCAGGGAACCACTGGTCTGCCTTTTGTGTCTATAGTTTTACCTATTTCATAAATTTCATATAAATGGAATCATACAATATGCTGTCTTTTTTTTTTAAGGAAATATAATACACTCCTTGGCTCAACTGTAAGTATTGATGATAATTTATTTTTTTTAATATTTATTTAGTTATTTGGTTGTGCCAGGTCTTAGTTGTGGCAGGTGGGCTCCTTTAGTTGCGTCAGGTGGGCTCCTTAGTTGCGGTTTGCCGGCTCTTTAGTTGTGGCATGCAAACTCTTAGTTGCGGCATGCGTATGGGATCTAGTTCCCTGGCCAGGGATTGAACCCGGGCCCCCTGCATTGGGAGCGCAGAGTCTTAACCACTGCGCCACTAGGGCAGTCCCCAATATATTGCCTTTCTTTTTTTTAATTTATTTTTTGGCTGTGTTGGGTCTTCGTTGCTGCACGTGGGCTTTCTCTAGCGGCAAGCTGGGGCTACTCTTTGTTGCAGTGCGCAGGCTTCACGTTGCAGTGGCTTCTCTTTGTTGCAGAGCATGGGCTCTAGGAACATGGACTTCAATAGTTGTGGCTCACAGGCTCTAGAGCGTAGGCTCAGTAGTTGTGGTACACGGGTTTAGTTGCTCCGCGGCATGTGGGATCTTCACGGACCAGGGCTCAAACCCATATCCCCTGCACTGGCAGGTGGATTCTTAACCACTGCGCCACCAAGGAAGTCCCCAATATGTTGTCTTTTGTGTCTGGTTTCTTGCACTTGGCATAAAGTATTTGAGGTTCATTTATGTTGTTGCATGTACTTATACTTTGTTCCTTTTTAGTGCTAAGAAGTGTTCCATTATGTGGATATATCACAATTTATTTATTCATTCACCCATCTTTGGACTGTTTCAAATTTTTTGCTATTGTGAATAATATTGCTATGAACACTTCATACAAGTCTTTGTATAGACATACGTTTTCATTGCTCTTGGGTAAATACCTAGGAATGGAATTGATGGATCGTATGGTAAGTATATGGTTAACTACACAACTGTTTTCCAAAGTAGCTATACTATTTTAAATGCCTGGCAGCAATATACGCATTTTCTCTACATTCTTGCCAACACCTGATATTGTCAGTCTATGTGAGTATAGCCATTCTAGTGGATATAAAGTAGTATCACACTGTGGTTCTAATTTGTGTTTTCCCAATGACTAATGATGCTGAGTATCTTTTCATGTGCCTTCTTTGATAGCTAATTCATAAACTTCTTCTTTTTTTTTTTTTTTTTTTTTTGCAGTTATGCGGGCCTCTCACTGCTGTGGCCTCTCCCGTTGCGGAGCACAGGCTCCGGACGCGCAGGCTCAGCAGCCATGGCTCGTGGGCCTAGCCGCTCTGCGGCATGTGGGATCTTCCCGGACAGGGGCACGAACCCGTGTCCCCTGCATTGGCAGGCGGACTCCCAACCACTGCGCCACCAGAGAAGCCCCCTATAAACTTCTTTGATGAAGTGACTATTCAAATCCTTTGTCCATGTTTTAATTGAGTTGTTTGTCCTATTATTACTGAGTTATAAAAGTTCTTTATAAGTTCTGGATACCAAACTTTAAGATAAAATGACCTGCAGTCATTTGGCTTACCTTTCCATTTTGTTAACGATAACTTCTGAAGAGCAAACATTTTAAGAAGTCCAATCTATCAGTTTTTTTCTTTTATTGATCATGCTTTTGAAGAAATCTTTGCCTAACCCAAGTTCTGTTTCCTTCTAGAAGTTTTATAATTTCACCTCTTACATTTAGATCTTTGATCCATTTTGAGTTAATTATTTATTTGGCATGAGGAGAGGGTCTAGGTTGTTTGTTTTTCATATAGATGCCTGATTTTCCCAGAATCATTTGTTGAAAAGATTATCCTTTCCCCATTGAATTGCGTTGGAACTCTTGTTGAAAATCAACCGACCAAAATTATGTGAGTTTATTTCAGGATTCTCTATTGTCTTTCACTGATCTACATTTCAACCTTCATGCCAATATTATACTATCTTAATTACTGTAGCTTTAAAAGTGTCTTGAAATTGGGTAGTGTAAGTCCCTCTAACCTTACTGTTCTTTCTCAAAACGGTTTTGGCTATTCTGGATCCTTTGCATTTCCATATAAATTTTAGAATGAGCTTGTCAGTTTTTTGTTTTGTTTTGTTTTGTTTTTTGTGGTACACGGGCCTCTCATTGTCGTGGCCTCTCCTGTTGTGGAGCACAGGCTCCGGACGCGCAGGCTCAGCGGCCATGGCTCACGGGCCCAGCCGCTCCGCGGCATGTGGGATCTTCTCCGACCGGGGCACGAACTCGTGTCCCCTGCATCGGCAGGCGGACTCTCAACCACTGTGCCACCAGGGAAGCCCGAGCTTGTCAGTTTTTACAAACAAGTCTACTAAGATTTTAATAAGAACTGCATTTAATCTACAGATCAATTTGGGGAGAACTGTGATCTTAACAATAATTAGTCTTCTAATCCACAAACATGGTATATATCTCCATTTATTTAGGTCTTCTTTAATTTCTCTCAGAAGTATTTTAGAGTATTTCACTATATGTGTGTGTAGGTTTTTAAACTCAAAACAAGTATCACTAAAAGCATCACAGATTATTTAGACAGATTCAATATGAAGGTTAATATATATTACATATCCAACAATTTAATTTTATAATTTGGGCAATGCCTGGGATTTCCGCTACCCTCTCCTCACCCATGTGGCTCTGGCAGTAGTTTTGAAAACCAATGCACAATGCACACCATCAGAATTGTTACTGCTGAAACTGACAAAGGACTAATCTCCAAAATACACAAGCAGCTCATGCAGCTCAATATCAAAAAAAACCAAATAACCCTATCCAAAAATGGACCAAAGACATTTCTCCAAAGAAGACATACGGATTGCCAACAAACACATTAAAGGATGCTCAACATCACTAATCATTAGAGAAATGCAAATCAAAACTACAATGAAGTATCATCTCACACCAGTCAGAATGGCCATCATCAAGAAATCTACGAACAATAAATGCTGGAGAGGGTGTGGAGAAAAGGGAACCCTCTTGCACTGTTGGTGGGAAGGTAAATTGATACAGCCACTATGGAGAACAGTATGGAGATTCCTTAAAAAACTAAAAACAGAACTACCATATGACCCAGCAATCCCACTACTGGGCATATACCCTGAGAAAACCATAATTCAAAAAAAGTCATGTACTACAATGTTCATTGCAGCTCTATTTACAATAGCCAGGACATGGAAGCAATCTAAGTGTCCATCGACAGATGAATGGGTAAAGAAGATGTGGCACATATATACAATGGACTATTACTCAGCCATAAAAAGAACGAAATTGAGTTATTTGTAGTGAGGTGGATGGGCCTAGAGTCTGTCATAGAGTGAAGTAAGTCAGCAAGAGAAAAACAAATACTGTATGCTAACACATATATATGGAATCTAAAAAAATAAAATGGTTCTGAAGAACCTAGGGGCAGAACAGGAATAAAAATGCAGATGTAGAGAATGGACTTGAGGACATGGGGAGGGAGAAGGGTAAGCTGCGACGAAGTGAGAGAGTGGCATGGACATATATACACTACCAAATGTAAAATAGATAGCTAGTGGGAAGCAGCTGCATAGCACAGGGAGATCAGCTCCGTGCTTTGCAACCACCTAGAGAGATGGGATAGGGAGGGTGGGAGGGAGATGCAAGAGGGAGGGGATATGGGGATATATGTATATGTATAGCTGATTCACTTTGTTATAAAGCAGAAACTAACACACCATTGTAAAGCAATTATACTCCAATAAAGATGTTTTAAAAAAAAAGAATTGTTACTGCTGAGAATACACTTTACGTAAGAGGGTTTTTAAAGCAGAAAAGAACAACCCCAGGAACAGACAATCCCTATTTTGTTATTTTGAGTGGGAATTAAATAAAATTTTTAGATATCAATGGTGTATTTAATTTGAATAGTTCTGATTAATAACTGCTGCTTATCTTCTCACACAAGGAACAGATTTCCACCCCATCCTGGGTAATAACAATAACAACCACTTCTGTAAAGCTTACTACATGTTAGGTACTCTTCTAAGCACTTTAAAGATATGCACTCATTTAATCTTAATAACAACTCTAAGAGGTAGGGAATATTATCCCCAGTTTACACATGAGGAAACTCAAGTCTAGAGAAGTTAAGTAACTTGTCCAAGGTAATACAGCTAGGAAGTAGTGGAGCCAGAATTCAAATGTAGGCAGTTTAGTTGCTGAATCCGTTCTCTTGACCACTCTGCAGCAAGAGAGAGCAGAGCATTTCATATACAAGTATTTTTAGACCTCTGCTTCCGGTAATGGAAGACTGGGTAACTCAGATGAACCCTCCCAGACAGCTAGAAAAGCTGTCAATTTTAAAAATTGAATCAAATACATCAGAGAATTAACAAAGGGTAGAGAATTACCAGGCCACAGCCCAAAGACGGCAGAAAGCAGAGAAGTAAGCCACACCTGGGGCTTCTTTCACTATAGGGACATTTGACAATTCTGGAAAAGATAGCTAGGAGGCTGTTCAGTATTTCTGCCAGTTTCATAAGGCTACAGGAACAAAAGTTGAAGTCCAAGTCCTGTCAAGAGTGAGAGCCTGGCAAAACCCTCAGGATTGGACTGGGACTCTGAAAGGCTGCATCTTAGGAATAAGGGTGAACCAGAAATAAACTGAAACTTTCATGGACTGCAGTCCA
Organism: Mesoplodon mirus; assembly: GCF_964341445.2. Classification (NCBI taxonomy): domain Eukaryota; kingdom Metazoa; phylum Chordata; class Mammalia; order Artiodactyla; family Ziphiidae; genus Mesoplodon; species Mesoplodon mirus. Next base: position 105,765,627 of record NC_138978.1, read on the forward strand.
GTTTCAAGTCATCTGGGTAGACCAGAACATTTCAATCCCTGAAACTGAATTAAGGTGATCCTGTCCTACCAATGCTTCTTCCAGGCATCTAAGGGCAAGGAAAATCCTCTATGAAGGAATATAATATTACCTGAGATTTTAAGCTATTTCTACAATTTTTCAAATAAAATATCTGGCACATAGTGAAAGAAAATCAGGCATAAGAGAAAAGACAATATGAACATGATGCAGCAGAAAAAAACAGATATTAAAAACAGAAACAGGGACATTCTAGATATTGGGATTATCAGAGAAAGACTTTAAGATAACTACTTTATTTTCAAAGAGATAATAGATTCTATTTAAACTTTTGGCAGAGAATTCAAACCTATAAATAATATGAGAGATGTGAAAAATAAATAGAAATTCAAGAATTAAAAAATGTTTCAAAGGGGTGAAATCACACAGAGTATGTTCTCTGGCCATGATGCAATTACGTCAGAAATCATTGATAAAAAGATAATTTTCATATGTTTTAAAATTAAGAAATACACGTCTAAATGGAATAAATATACCTCTAAATCAAAGAGGAAGTCATAGTGGAAATTAGAAAATATTTTTGAACTAAATTATAAAAAAAATAATGCTATAGTATGCAGTTAAAATTGTACTTAGAGAGAGGTTTATGGACTTAAATGGATATGTTAGAAGAAGAAAGACTAAAAATTAATGAGTTAAATACCTTATAAGAAGATACAAGAGGGACTTCCGTGGTGGTTCAGTGGTTAAGAATCCGCCTGCCAAAGCAGGGGACACAGGTTCTTGCCCTGGTCCGGGAAGATCCCACATGCCACGGAGCAACTAAGCCCATGTGCCACAACTACTGAGCCTGTGCTCTAGAGCCTGCGAGCCACAACTCCTGAGTCCACGTGCCACAACTACTGAAGCCCGCACACCTAGAGCCTGTGCTCTGCAACAAGAGAAGCCACTGCAATGAGAAGCCCGCACACCGCAACAAAGAGTAGCCCCCACTTGCCACAACTAGAGAAAACCCGCACACAGCAATGAAGACCCAACGCAGCCAAAAATAATTAATTAAAAAAAAAGAAGATACAAGAAATAAAAAAAAATAAAATGGGGCCAAAGAAAGTTGAAAGAAGGCCGTAAAGAGCGGAAATGAATGAACCAGAAAACAAACAGTAGAGAAGATCAACAAAGCCAGAGGTTAGTTCTTCACAAAGACTAATAAAATTGATAAATCCCTGAGGAATCCAATAGAGGGGCAAAAAGAAAGGTAGCCAGTGTTATGAATTAAAAAATGGATGTTACAACTGATTCTGCACATATTAACAAGCTAATAAAAGGATTTTATGAAATCTTTATGCCAATAAATTTGAAAATTTTGATGTAATAAATTCCTAGAAAAATACAACTTACCAAAAACTAACACAAGAAGAAACAAGAAATGTGAATAGTTATGGAATGGTTAAAGAAATTGAATTTGTAATTAAACTATTAAAGATACGAAATTTGTAATGAAAATTCTTCTCACAAAGAAAAATCCAAAATCAGACAGCTTTATCAGCAAATTCTTCCAATCACTGAAGGCAGAAATAATTCTGATTTTTACACAAATTATTCCAGAGAATGATAAAAGAGGGACAATTCCTTAACTTGTTTTATAAAGCCAGCAATAAAGGAAAAGTATAGACTAAAAATATAAGAAAAGAAGGAAAAACATAATTAATAAACATAATTAATGTCAGAATGGTGGTTACGTTTAGGCAGGAGGGAAGAAGTTGTAATTGGGAAAGGGCAGGTGGGTTTCTGGGGGCTGACAATGTTGTTTCTTGACCTCAGTGGTAGTATCCACCACTCATTTGCTTTATAATAAATCATTAAGATACACATTTCTGTTTTTTACACTTTGCTGTATATGTATTACAATTCACACTAAAATTTTTATTGAAATTTATGGGACCAGTTTTACTTAATGAGAGAATGGCATAAATATTTGTTGACTCTCATCCTTAGATTTCAGTAATATTCTTGACTCTGTCTTTACTTACTCTAACAGACTTACAACTTGCATTTCTTCGAGATTATTTTTTAGAGGTTAATCCTTTAATGTTTACTAGTTTCCAAATTCCACTAACATATTATATTGGAATCAACAGTTACAATTACTCTTTTAAATAAAGGCATATTCTTGAATACTCTATACTCCCTAACTTGGGCATTGTTTTTAAAACCCAAAATTTCATCTCGGGTTATAACACACAAAGATTAACCAATGATCTGTATGTCTGCAAGGTGTACAACATTAAGACAAATGAGATGAGTACAGTTCATCTGGGACTAAATAAACATCAACTCAGCAGTTTTTCTGGGAACTTTCACATCTGTTTCCTAACACTGATTATTTTAATCTATTTGTCTTCAGTCTTTGTCTACCCAGCCCTCATTCAAAAGCATCTGTCTAGATGTAAAAAGCTTTTATAGTAACAGGAAATTTGATTTAATGATCTGAAATATGAATGATCTTTTATTAGGACCAAGCCATTTTATTTCTTCTCTATAACTATAGTAAAAGGACAGCTAAGTGAACATATTGTACATCAAATTTTATTTTGACAGCAATTATAAAGCCTGTACTGAAATACTGCTCCTATCCACCTTTCTAAATTCTTTTTAACATCCCCTTTAGGGCAAACACTAAGCATCAAAATATAGCAGATTAAAACAATTCTGCCTCAAACTATGGAGACCCAAACTTTGGTCTATACACTGTTATCAATTTGATTAACTTAAATAAAAGTAGTATTTCTATCATAAAGTTTCTTACTTTTGGAACATGAGGATTAAATTCCACAGCTCTATGAATTGCTTCCACAGCATTAATTTCTGCTGTGCTTAACCCTCTTCTGGAGGCTGTTTCTGGAGAAAATCTATAAGAAAACCACAAAATGAAGAAATAAATATTTAAATAAATAAGTATTCTAATCAATTAATTAATTGAGATCTTAATCTAGCCCCCTAAATAAAGAGGTTTCTGGTGATGGCCAAAGTCAAAGCCAAATAGCTACTAAACATAAAAGTAAAGCATTTGGTTCAACATATAAAGGAAGGTAGCATAAGAAACGGAAATCTTCAAGTTAAGGTGAAGAAAGCCTTCAGAAGTCCATTAAAGGCACACTTTGGGCAAAGTAATAAAATAAGAAATGCTACACAAGGACATCTAGAGAATCTCATGAAATAGAAGTACATTCTTATCAAATTTTCACTGTTCACAGACTGGGAACAGTCCATTCTAATTCATATCAAGCCACAGTAATCTAAGGTGAAAGAAAGCAGTTGCCATTTGGTTGGTTTCTGAATAACTTACCTGTGGAATAAAGAGAAATTCATTAAGGACAGCCAAAAATACAAGGAAATCAGAATAACTCAGAATTATAATCTCAAAACAGGTAACATGAAACCTATTTCCCTACCACATACCTTACCATTACCATCATAGCTACTATGTACTGGATGTACTTTCTATCTAGCACTGCTTTGGGCATTTAACACATATAATCCTCACACAACCATCCTACAGTATTATTATTCTCATTTTACAGATAACGAAGAAACTCAAACTGATTAACTTGACCAAAGTTCCACAGCTGGTATGCTGTAGACTTTGAATTTGAATCCAAGTTTACTTAGCTCTAAAAACCTTGCTCTTTCCACTACACATAGTAAGAAGCTTCTAAGCCCCATAACATCAAGGGTTATTCAGCAGGAAGTAGGGGGGGAAAAAAGCATTGTTTAAAGTCAGTGGATGAAAAACAATATTGAGTTTAGCAGTCTTTCTAAACTATTATAGTTTTCATAACTACTTACTTATCTGAAACAGTCCTTGTCTTCAATAGTGCTGCTGTATAACAGATGGCTGCTGACTTTGGAAGGCTTATATCTATAATAATAATTTTTAATTTAGGTAAGAATCACAAAAATATCTTAAGACAATTTCTAATAAGAATAATTCATAGTTCAAATTCAACAAATATAATATAGTAGTAAAAGCACATGGACATATAATTGGAAAACCTGAGTTTGAATCTTGATTCTACTATTTACCAGCTATGCATCCTTGAACTAGCAGCAACTTCTTTAACCTCAGTTTTCCCAAAATAGAGAAATGGTACTTTTCTAGCAGAGATTAAATTAAACCATGTCTGTGAAAGCCCTCATACAATGGTAAAAAGTACTCAACAAATGCTTATAAGAAGCTGCTTATAATAATACTATCCAAGGAAAAAGCCATTGTATAGACAGAACTATGTAAAAACTCCACCTTTTCACAGAGAAGAACTAAGATTAAAAAAAAAAATTAACGGGACTTCCCTGGTGGCCCAGTGGGTAAGACTCCGCACTCCCAATGCAGGGGGCCTGGGTTCAATCCCTGGTTGGGGAACTAGATCCCACATGCTTGCCGCAACTAAGAGTGCACATGCTGCAACTAAGAAGCCCACATGCCACAACGAAAGATCCTGCGTGACACAACGAAGATCCCACATGCCGCGACTAAGACCTGGCGCAGCCTAAATAAATAAATAAATAAATGTTTAAAAAATTAATAGTAGTTAAATCCAGGTGACATAATCATGGGTGGTTTTCATTTTTTTCTTCTTCCGATGTTTTTGCATTTTCTTAAATGATGATTTTTTATAAAATAAAAAGAAATTGAGAACTATAATGAAATTAATTGTATAAGTTCTTTCTTAAAGAATGACCAAAATAATGTTATTGGCAGAGTAAGACTACAGAACTCTCTTTCCAGATTCCAGAGTTATACCAGCAAATGGAGAACTAAAGAAGTAAACATGCTTTTAACTTTTTCAGGATTCTAGAAGGGTAAAAACTGGGGACTCATAAATAACTGAAAACACAGATGCATATCCAAGTTACTAGTTTTATTTTATTTTTAATGAATAGGTCCTATCTTATTTTTCATATTCAGTCCCTAAGCTTGTTCATCATAAGTATCATAAGCAGGCCATGTATCTGATAAGTAACATATGGAAAGAATTTCTCACAAATTTCTCCATGAGCCTATACTACTCTAAAGCACTTCCTAACAATTCCAGATGTTTAAAAGAAATAAACTTCTCTTTCCAAGTGTAACAAATTTCAAACTTTCCAAGTCATGGAGATTCCCAAGCTAATGGGTAGGAGCTTACAACAGGAGAGTGTGAATAAGTGACTTATATGTGTTCTAATACAGTGAAAGATATGACCAGAAATATTATGCTATTAGGATGTTTTCAACTTGGGATTAAAAGCTGATGCCTCACTCAGAATGAGGAGAAAGGCTATGCTTCTCAAAAATTATCCCAACTCCATTTGTGGTAAACTGGCACTGTTATCGTATAATAATAAAAATAGCCAACATATATTGACTTCTTACTTACTGTTGGGAGACTAGTAAACAAACAAATGGAATACCTAAATTTAAGTTCAAGCTTGCCACTTACTGGCTAGAAGACCTTACCCAATCACTTAACCTTCCTCTGCTCCAGTTTTCTTATTTACTAACCGGAAACAGTAAAAATATTGTACTTGTCCTACCACCTCACAAGATTGTTATAAGGATCAGATGAGATAACAAATTACACTTTGTAACTAAAAAGCATTGTAAAATGTTATTCTGAGTTACTCTTATATATACTCTAAGCAACTTCTGTTAGCCTTCCCTGCCACTCCAAAACAAATGAAGTGCATAGCACCCCATACTTTTCTATTACCTCACCTAACACGCTATGCCTCAATATAACTACTATTCATTTGTCTGTATGTTCCACTAAATGGTAAATTCTACGAGGGCTAAGTCCATGTCTTCTTATTCACCACTGTATTCCAAGTGCCCCACTCACATTAGGCGCTCAATAAACAAATGAATACATCTTGAGAGAAGGAAAGTTCCTCCTTGCAGACTTTTGCTACCAAAAGTACTGATAAAGAAGATACTTAATAGCAACTTGTATCCACAGATACTAGATACTGACTGGTAAGAATGCAAAGAGAAAATCACAGAAATACCAGAGTAGGATCACATTTATGATTACTTAATAGAAAAAAAATACTTTAACCATGCTATCAACTAAGAGAATTATCACTCACCATCATATTTTGCTAGAACTGCTTGGACATCTGCATAGGCCTGTAATTCTAAAAGTGATTCTAGGAGATTTTCATGGATGTTCAACATGGTAAGAGGGGGAAATTCTTTCATCAACTGTATATTAAAAAGAAAAAAGATTAAAATTTTACAAAAGGAACTCAATAGAGCTGAATCAAATTCACTGAGGTAGAAATTCTTTTGTCTCTTAAAACTGTGGAGACTCAACCTCTAAGAAATCTATGTATATTAAATAAATATCTTGTTATAAAACTATCAATTAAAAAAAACAGTGATTCTGGGGAATTTCCTGGCGGTCCAGTGGTTAGGATTCGGCACTTTTTCTGCTGGGGCCCGGGGTTCGATCCCTGGTCAGGGAACTAAGATCCCGCAAGCTGGGCAGCACGGCCAATCAATCAATCAATCAATCAGTGTTAAAAAAAAAAAAAAAGGAAAACACATAGTGATTCTGCATTAACTTAACTGGCAACTTAAAACATATTTTGTTTTTGAAGGAATAAAGATAAAGGTTGAGTCATCAAATTTACTTACATCTCTCATTATTTTTACTGCTTCTCTTATTCTTCCTAATTTTCTTGCACACATTGCCAGTCTTCTTTTAATATACACCAGTACATTGGTATCTCTCCCTATTTAGAAAAACAACAAATGACACAAAGCTATCACTTTTATATTATGACCTGCTACTTCATTAACATATTACCAGTTAATTTTATATGCTTACCTTGGGAGGTTCAATTAAAATTAAATTGTGTCAGAATGGAAGAATATTAATAATAGTTGAATTTGGGTGATGAACAATGAATGAAGGTTCATTATACTGCTCTATTTTTATAGATGTTTGAAGTTTTTTATATTAAAAGCTTAAAAAATATATATATAGGATTACTTTTGCCTCTAACATTAAGTAATCTGAGTACAGTATATATAAAGTAATTTATGTATACTTGGCAAGTAGATTTTACTATTAAAATAAAAGACATACATTAATAGGAAGAAATAACATTATTAAGTTTCTGCATAAACAATCTACTATTTTAATATTCTCTATTATCTTAGCTGACAAACAAAAGATATTCAAAACAAAATTTCCATGCCAGCGTAAATTTTTGGTCAACAGCAAGTAACTAACAAACTACAAAACTACTTCTAGAAAGGGCTAACAAATATTTATGGAACTATCTCATAACTATATCTGAGATTATACAAGGACAAATGGCATGACCTTTTTACAGATGTAGTTTCATTAGTTCCAGACTGCAAAATTACATATTCCCACAGTTGTGTGCTATAACAACACGCATTAATGAAACATACTATATAAATCAATATTTAGTTTAGAGAGAAAACATGATCCTAATTTTAATTTACACAAACAAAAGATTTAGAACTTAACTCCAGGAGATAATGCATTATATAAACATACTTCAATTTATTGCCCACTATCTGCCAAAATCATGAAACTAAAGTCCTCTGGCCACACAAAATAGCAGGAAGCAGCAGCATTACAGATTCTAACATCTTTGGTAAAAGTGTCTCGATTACAACTGGGAGAGTATGCCCGAGAGTGGAAAGAAAGGACCTCAGTTGCTATGGCCCATATGGTCTCAAACACATCATAGAGAAAAAACAACCAAAGAAATAGTCAATATCAAGTGTAAGGCTGGTTTTGTGCTGAAAGGCCACTCCCTGGCACTATATGGAGATATATACTGTCTGAAGAGCAAACCAAATGATATACCTCTACTATTGCTTGGGTAAGGGTGAGGATAAAGGTAATAGCTGCTTATCATCACTAGAAGGTTCTCTTGAATCTTGAATACTTTTGAGTTGTGTTTCTCCAATGACCAGCCCAATTCTCACATGAAATAAATTACTGTTAAGTTTCAGAGCAGCACATCTCTCAATAACCAGAACAGATCTGTTCCCTTCTACAAGCATTCTCTAGCTAATATACATTTCTGTCTTGCTGACTTGAATAGATTTGTTATCTCTTACGAAAAGTAGCTAACTTTTAAGTATTAAGTTTTTAAAAATTTTTGTTGTTTTGTGTTTTACACATAAAACAGGCAGTTGCAGGAACTAAAAGACGGGAAAATTAGTTCAAATTCACTTACTCAGTTGAGCTTCATGCTGAGGACTTTGGTGCTGGCACTGTTGTGACCGCCTGTAAATTGTTTCTCCTGCCTTGAGTGCCTGTTTAAATAACCTTTCAGCATCTACAATAGTTGTTGCTTCTTCCTCAGCCAGTAGAACATATGCAGTAGCACAGCTATAAAGAAAGCAAGCAAGGCAATTTTAAGTAAAATGGTAAAACAAGTATTTTCTTTGGGGTATGTCCCTTTACATCACATTTCCGTATCTTTCCCTATACTTTCTGTAATAGGGAAGAACATTTGTATTCTATTACAAATTAATCACTATAGGGATGTTGCCTATAAGCTTAAATTATATATAATGACCCATCTCTCAGAACCCTGTCTCTCAGGTAATGAGCATTAAGCTAAAATACTTCTGTTCACCTCACAAGAAACATCTTGACCAGGCCCACCTGTGAATGACTGCAGGGAGGAAGAAATTAACACATCCCCTCTGGAGGCTGATGGGAACCAGAAAATGTTTGACTTTACTCCCTCCCCTTTTAATATAAAAGAAGACTGAGGGCTTCCCTGGTGGCACAGTGGTTGAGAGTCCGCCTGCCGATGCAGGGGACACGGGTTCATGCCCCGGTCCGGGAAGATCCCACATGCCGCGGAGTGGCTGGGCCCGTGAGCCATGGCCGCTGAGCCTGCATGTCCGGAGCCTGTGCTCCGCAATGGGAGAGGCCACAACAGTGAGAGGCCCGCGTACCGCAAAAAAAAAAAAGAAAACTGAATTCCAACTCAGGCAAGATGGTTCTTTGGGGCATGAGCCCACCATCTTCTCAGTTTGCTGGCTTTCCAAATAAAGTCATTATCCCTTGCCCAACAACTCATCTCTTGATTATTGGCCTGTCATGTGGCGAGCAGTATGAGCTTAAACTTGGTAATAAATTTTGGTTGTTCATAAACACTTTCTATTTTTTGTTTTTGTTTTGTTCTGTCATTGCTGTTAAATGCCTCTTGTGAAGGGGTATCTCATTGTGTTTTTCATTTTCATTTCCCTTATGATGAATGACACAGCATCTTTTCATGTACTTTTCGGTCATTTGTATGTCTTCCTTGAAGAAACAGACATTTCAAGTCCTTTGCCAATTTTTAATTGGTTGTCTTTCTGTCATTGAGTTGTAAGAGTTCTTTATATATTCTGGATAACTAGACCCTTATCAAATATGACTTGCAAATATTTTCTCATCCTGTGGGTTGCGTTTCCACTTTCTTGACAGTATCCTTTGATGCACAAAAGCTTTTAATTTTTTTTTTTTTTTTTTTTTTTTTGCGGTTCGCGGGCCTCTCACTGTTGTGGTCTGTCCCGTTGCGGAGCACAGGCTCCGGACACGCAGGCTCAGTGGCCATGGCTCACGGGCCCAGCTGCTCTGCGGCATGTGGGATCCTCCCAGACCGGGGCACGAACCCATGTCCCCTGCATCGCCAGGTGGACCCTCAACCACTGTGCCACCAGGGAAGCCCAAGCTTTTAATTTTGATGAAGTCTAATTTATCTAATTTTCCTTTTTTGCTTGTGCTTTTGGTGTCATATCTAAGAAACCACTGCCAAATTGACAGTCATGAAAATTTGCTCCTATGTTTTCTTCTAAGAGTTTTATAGTTTTAGCTCTTAAATTTAGGTCTTTAATTTTTAATTGTGTATGATGTGTGTTAAGGGTCTAACTTCATACTTTTATATGTGGTTATCTATCTGTTACCATTTGTTGAAAAGACTATTGTTTCCCCCACTGAATGGTCTTGGCACCCTTGTGAAAAATCAATTGACCACAGATGTATGGGTTTTTTTCTGGACTCTAAATTTAATTCCATTAATCTAGATGGCTATTCTTATTATTTAATTACTGTAGGTTCATAGTAAGTTTTGAAATCAGGAAGTGAGTCCTCCTACTTTGTTCTTTTTCAAGATTGTTTTGGCTACTGGAGGTCTCCTATAATTCCATATTTTAGGATCAGTTTGTCCATTTCTGCAAAACGGGCAACTGAAATTTTGATGGAGACTGCACAGAATTTGTAGATCAACTTGAGAAGTACTGATATCTTAACAATAAGTCTTCCAATCCATGAACACAAGATGTCTTTCCATTTATTTAGGTCTTCTTTAACTTCTTTTGATAATACTTCATAGTTTTCAGTGTACAAGTCTTGTACCTCCTTGGTTAAATTTATTCTTAAGTTTTGACGCTATTGTAAATGGAACTGTTTTCTTAATTTCCTTTTCAGATTGTTCATTGCTACTGTATAAGAAAACAACTGATTTTAGATTGATCTTGTCTCCTGCAACTTTGCTGAACTCTTTTATTAGCTCCAATAGTTTTTTGGTGGATTCTTTAAGGTTTTCTATATATAAGATCATGTCATCTGTGAAGAGAGATAGTTTTACTTCTTCCTCTCCTATATGAAAGCCATTTTCCCCCTCTTCTTGCCTAAGTGCATTGGCTAGCACCTCCAGTACAATGTTAAATAGAGGTGGTGGGATTCCCTGGTAGTGCAGTGGTTAAGAATCCACCTGCCAATGCAGGGGACACGGGTTCAAGCCCTGGTCTGGGAAGATCCCACATGCTGCAGAGCAACTAAGCCCGTGCACCACAACTACTGAGCCTGTGCTCTAGAACCCGCAAGCCACAACTACTGAAGCCCGCATGCCTAGAGCCTGTGCTCTGCAACAAGAGAAGCCACCACAATGAGAAGCCCATGCACCGTAACGAAGAGTTGCCCCTGCTCACCATAACTAGAGAAAGCCCGCACACAGCGACAAAGACCCAATGCAGCCAAAAATAAATAAATAAATAATTAATTAAAATAAAATAAATAGAAGTGGCAAGAGCAGACTTTCTTGCCTTATTCTTGATCTTAGCAAGCTTTCAGACTTTCACTCTTAAGTACATAGTTAGCTGTAGGTTTTTCATAGACGTTCTTTATCAGTTTGAGGAAGTTTCCTTACATTCCTTATTTGTTTTTATAATAAAATGGTGTTGGATTTTGTCAAATACTTTTTCAGCATCAACAGAGATGATTGTGTGGGTCCTGTCCTTTGTTCTATTAATGTGATGTCTTACATTGACTGATTTTCACATGTTAAACCACCCTTGCCCTCCTGGGATAATCCCACTTGGTCATGGTGTATAGTCCGTTTAATCTGCTGCTGTATTTGGTGTGCTAGTATTTCATTGAGAATTTCTGCATCTATATTCATAGTGAATATTAGTCTGTAGTTTTGTTTCTTATGATGTCTTTCTTTGGTTTTGGTATGAGAGTAATACTGGCCTCACAGAATAAGTTAGGAAGAATTACTTCCTCTTCTTTTTCTTTGAAGAGTTTGAGAAGGACTGGAGTTAATTCTTCTTTAAGAGTTTGGTAGAATTCAGTGGTGAAGCCACCTAGTCCTGAGCTTTCTTTGTTTGGAATTTTTTAAATTACTGATTTAATCTCTTCATTTGTTATAGGTCTATTCAGATTTTCTATTTCTTCTTGAGTCAGTTTTGGTAGTTTGTGCATTTCTGGGAATTTGGCCATTTCATCCAAGTTAGCCAGTTTGGCATACAATTTTCATAGTATTCTATTATAGTATTTTTAATTTCTTTAAGGTCAGTAGTAATGTCCCCAGTTTCATTCTTGATTTTAAGTAAGCTGAGTTTCTCTCTTTTTTAATTGGTCAGTCTAGCTTAAAGTCTGTCAAGTTTGTTGATCTTTTTAAAAATACCCAACCTTTAGTTTCATTGATTCTGTCTATTGTTTTTCTATTCTGTTTTGTTTATATCACTCTAATCTTTATTACTCCTTCCCTTCTGCTTGGAGTTTAGTTGGCTCTTCATTTCTAGTTCCTTAAGGTATAAAGTTAAGTTTTTGATTTTGAGATCTTTCTTCTTTATCAATGAAGGTATTTACAGATATAAATTTTCCTCTGATCACTTCACAGCTTTTGCTGTATTTCATAATTTTTTGGTATGTTATGTCTTCATTTTCACTCATTCCAAAGTATTTTTCTAATTTATCTTGTGATTTCTTCTTTGGCTCATTGGTTGTTTAAGAGTTGGTTGTTTGGGCTTCCCTGGTGGCGCAGTGGTTGAGTCCACCTGCTGATGCAGGGGACACAGGTTCGTGCCCCTGTCCGGGAAGATCCCACATGCAGCGGAGTGGCTGGGCCCGTGAGCCATGGCCACTGAGCCTGCGCATCCAGAGCCTGTGCTCCGCAATGGGAGAGGCCACAACAGTGAGAGGCCCACGTACTGCAAAAAAAAAAAAAAAAAAAAAAGAGTTGGTTGTTTAATTTCCACATATTCCAATATTGTGAAATTCAAGATTTCCTTCTGTTATTGACTTCTAATTTCATTCCACTGTAGTGAGGGTGAATAGTTTATATGATTTCAATCATTTTAAGTTTATTGACAATTGTTTATATCCTAATTATGATGTATCCTGAAGAATGTTCCATGTATACTTGAGATGTTGTTGGGTAGAGTGTTACATAGATGTGTTAGGTCCAGTTGATTTAGTGTTGTTCAAGTCTTCTATTTCCTTGTGTATCTTTTGCCTAGTTATTCTATCCAGTATTGAAAATAAGGTGTTGATGTCTCCAACTATTATTGTTGAATTCTTTATTTCTCCCTTCAAGTCTGTCAGTTTTTGCTTCATAAGTTTTGTTATTAGACATATATAAGTTTATAATTGTTATATCTTCTTGATGAATTGAACAGCTTTTATCATTATATAATGTCATTCTTTGTCTTGTAAAAAATTTTTGTCTTAAAGTCTATTTTGTCTGATACCAGTTTAGCCACTCCAGCTCTCTTTGATTACTATTGGAATACTTTTTTACACACTTTCACTTTGTACTTCTTTGTGTCTAAAGAATCTCTTGTAGACAGCATATAGTTGGACTACTTTTTTTCCTATTTATTCTGCTAATCAATGCCTTTTAATTGAAGGGTTTAATCTATTTACCTGTTTAAGTACTTAGTGATAAGGAAGGAATTGTTTCTGCCATTTTCCTATTTGTTTTCTATATGTCCTTTTTTTTGTTCTCAATTCCTGCATTATTGCCTTCTTTTGTGTTAGATACGTACCTTCTAGTATACCATTTTGATTCCCTTATTACTTACCACATTTTTTTGTTATTTCTTAGTGGTTAACAGTTAACAATTACATTTAACATCTTAACTTATAAAAATCTAGTATGAATTAATACTAATTTAGTTTCAATAGCATACAAAACCTTGCCCCTATATAGCTCTTCCCCCTATCGCTTATGTTGTTATGGTCACAAATTGCAACTTTACAAACTGTATGTCCATCAACATAGATTTATAGTGACTGTTTTACATAGCTGTCTTTTAAATCATATAGATAAAAAGAACTGCAAACCCCCCCACAATTAATATTGACTTTTTAATTTGCTTATGTAGTTACTTTTACTGGCATTCTTTATTGTTTTGTGTGGAGTCAAGACTGTCTAGTATCCTTTTATTTCAGCCTGAAGGACGCCTTGCAGCATTTCTTGTAGGACAAGTCTACTAGCACTGAACTCTGTTTTTGTTTATCTGGGAATGTCTTAATTTCTCCATTTATTCTGAAGGACAGGGTTGCTGAGCATAGAATCCTAAGCTGACAGTTTTGTTTTGTTTTTTTGAACTTTGTGTTATCCCACTGCCTTACATGGTTTCTGATGAGAAAGCAGCTCTTAATCTTTTTCAGTATCACTTATATGTGACGAGTTGCTTCTCTCTTGCTGCTTTCAGGCATCTCTCCTTATCTTTGGCTTTCGAAAGCTTGATTATAATGTGTCTCATTGTGGATGTCTTTTGTGTATGTCATACTTGGGGTACATTGAGCTTCCTGGATGTGTAGATCCATATCTTTCATCAAATTTGGGATCTTTTCAGCCATTATTTCTTTAAATAGTCTTTTTGCCCCTTTTGGTCTCTCTCCTCTCTTTCTGGGACTCCATTACGCACAGGTAAGTATGTTTAAAAGTGTCCCACAGGTTTCTTAGGCTCTGTTCACTTTCTTTCATTCTTTTATTTTTTACCTAAATCAAGTTTGCTGACTCCTTCTTCTGCCTGTTCATATCTGCTGCTGAACCTCTACAGGAAATTTTAAATTTCAGTTATACTTTTCAACTCTAGAATTTCTATTTAGTTCTTTTTTATTATTTCTACCTCTTTACTGGCATTCTCTAATGGTGAGACATAATTCTCATGGTTTCCTTTAGTTCTTTATACATGGTTTCCTTTACCTCTTTGAGCATATTTTAAATAGTTGATTTAAAGTTTTTGTCTATAAAGTCCAAAGTCTGGGCTTCCTCAAGGACAGTTTTTATTCATTTTCTTCTTTTCTCTGTGTAGGGCATCATTTTGCTTCTTTGCATGTCTTATAATTTTTTTGTTGAAAACTGGAAATTTTAAATATTATAATCTAGCAACTCCAGAAATCAGATATCCCCTCCTCTCCAGAGATTATTGTTGCTGCTTACAGTTGTGACTTTTCTGAACTGATTTTGTAAAGTTTGTATTCTGTCATGAGTGACCAGTGAAGTGTCTGCTCCTTTAGCTTAATGGTTAGTCAGTGATTTGACAGAGATTGCCCTAAACACCTGAAACCAAAAACAAAACAAAAAGCAAGTCTTTGCAGATGGGTTGTGTGTGTGTATTGGGGCATACCTTCAACATTCAATCAGGCAGTTTACAACTCTGCCTTAGCTTTCACTTTCTGTTTGTGCAGAACCTGAAAGTCAGACACACATGAGAGCTTAGGGTCTTCTTAAATCTTTTCTGAGCAGGTGCCCAACTCTGGGCATGTGTGGAGCCTCTGAGACTCCCAGGAATATGTGGAAGCGTTTAAAAGCGTTTATTTCCCAAAGTTTCTCATTCCCCAGCCTTTCCTCCCAAGCTTTCTAGTTTGTCTCTTGTTTGCCCTAGTTGTTATCCCTTGATCCTGGCAGCACTGGCTAATACATTTGCCTTTAAATATTTTCAACAATGCCCCCACAGTGTAGCTGTGTCAGTGCTGGGAGAGTTTCGAATTAACCAAAATATAGGCAAGCCCTTTGAGCTAGTTCTTCAGAGAGTAACCAGACGGGTCAAAATAAACAACCATAATTCTTTGAGAAAAAGGTCCGTTCTGCTTCCTTTGATAGTAGGAATTATACCCAGAAGGCAGACTGTTGTCTTCAAGGCTGCCACTGACCTAGGGAATGGAGGATGGGGTCAGTGTTAAGTTAAAACACCACAAAGCTCTCTTACAGAAATTCAGCTATTTTTTTAAACTGATTAAGCATTCTCCAGGTTGCAATAAACTTTGATTAGTTTTCAGAGTTTCAATAAAATTCATTCACTGCTTGTTGAGTTCCCTACACTGCCAGTTTTGTTCCACCTTGGGTAAGTCTTCTTAATAAGGATTAGTATATCTGTGGTAGGGGAGTAAGGAGGGGTACAGGGACAATGCTAAGTTCACATTATTCAGGAGGCATTCCTTGATTAATCCCAACTGGAGCCATATTTTTACTCTTGGCACTTATTTAATATTAGATTAATACTTATTGATCTGTCCCATTTAAATATTAAGTTCACTTATTTTTATTTTTTATTTTTTTTAATTTATTAATTTAATTTATTATTTTTGGCAGCCTTCAGTCTTCATTGCTGCACGCACGCTTTCTCTAGTTGTGGCGAGCGGAGGCTACTCTTCGTTGCGGTGCGTGGGCTTCTCATTGCAGTGGCTTCTCTTGTTGCAGAGCACAGGCTCTAGTAGTTGTGGCACGCAGGCTTCAGTAGTTGTGGCTCGCAGGCTCTAAAGCACAGGCTCAGTAGTTGTGGTGCACGGGCTTAGTTGCTCCGCGGCTTGTGGGATCTTCCCAGACCAGGGCTCAAACCTCTGTTCCCTGCATTGGCAGGCGGATTCTTAACCACTGTGCCACCAGGGAAGCCCCTAAGTTCACTTATGATTCTACATTTTGTTTTATCAAAATATAAAGTTGATAAAAGGAGCTATAAAAAAATAAAGCTGCTGTAGGGCTTCCCTGGTGGCACAGTGGTTGAGAGTCCGCCTGTCGATGCAGGGGACACGGGTTCATGCCCCAGTCCGGGAAGATCCCACATGCTGCGGAGCGGCTAGGCCCCTGAGCCATGGCCGCTGAGCCTGCGCGTCCGGAGCCTGTGCTCCTCAACGGGAGAGGCCACAATGGTGAGAGGCCTGTGTACCGCAAAAAATAAATAAGTAAAATAAAGCTGCTAACATTAAAAAGAATTAAATTAAAGCCACATTTTACTTATTTTGAATTCCCTTCCCGTGCCTCCAATCCTACTAGCAACTTCAGTTCTCAGGACTGAATGGATGCTTTAAATAAATGACTTAAATGAAAAACAAAATTAAAACAGGTGGCTTAAGTATTTTAGTACTCTTTAATTATCAAGTATTATCACCAATCAGATCAGCATTCTCCCTTTTTAAAAGTATTTCTAGCATAATTTCTATTCAAAAGCATAGGTAAGTTTACAATTTCAGAAGCAAAATACAAATGTCAATGAACACTGCAAATTTTGTCTCTAGTATGCAAAAAGAGAAAGGGGACTATTAATGACTCCAAGTGTCTTAGGAACAGAAAAAAGGAAACAAAATCACTTGCCTGGGTTTCCTTCAAAACAAACTTATTTTCCATATATTTCAAACTTACTCATTGTTTAATTCTAAAGCTTGATAGGCTGCTTTGATTCGAGCTGGAGGATTTCTTTCCCTCCATGCCTTCTGCATAACTGTAGGAAAAACATTTCAAAAAGTAGATGATATGGTAAACATAAAGTATCTTATGCAAAACGTATGAAGAATGAGTTATAAAAGTAAACAAAGATTTAAATAACATGTTCTTAAACATAAGAAACAAGAAATTGGGGTGATGGCTCACATTAACCTCATGAGAAATTTACATTAAATTTGGAAGCTTCACATAAAGTAGAAATTAAAATATTATTTCTCTGATTGATATGAATAATAACATAGATGGTAATTAATCAAGTTAATTATATCATTATACATGAACATTTATATATCTAAATGCATATTAAAATTGATATCAGATTATAATCTATGAAATATTCTAGTTCCTTTATCCTCTTGAAAAGGTTCTATGGAACTGTTAAAAATATACAAAAAACTTAAAAAATACAGTATTTATTTAATCAATGATTCAATCCATGAAGAATGTTTGAATTTGCATTTTGTATAAAAAGGGGGGTAAAAAGGAATTAACTTAGACTATAGTATATTTATGGAGAATGTCAGTCTCTACTAAGAGTCAAGAAAAGCCTGAATTAGGATCTCTCTGGAATAACAATATTAGTTTTGTTGTCATTTATTGCACCAAAATTAAAATTTCACACTAAGCAAAGTTTCTTAAAAATTAAACAAACAGGGACTTCCCTGGAGTTCCAGTGGTTAAGAATCCACCTTCCAATGCAGGGGACGCAGGTTTGATCCCTGGTTAGGGAACTAAGATCCCACATGTCGCAGGGCAACTAAGCCCGTGCGCCGCAACTACTGAGCCCCCGCGTTCTGGAGCCCACATGCTACAACTAGAGAACCCGCACACTCTGGAACCTGAGCACCACAACTAGAGAGAAGCCCATGTGTCGCAACAAAGATCCCATGTGCCGCAACTAAGACCTGACCCGACGCAGCCAAATAAATAAATAAATAAAAATTTAAAAAAAAACTAAACAAACAAAGTAGATCCATGAAACTATCTGGCCTATTTCAAGTTCGATAAGAAAAATAGAGAATCTATGAATGTTGCTTTTGGAACAAAACCTACAACTGTCCAGAAAGAATAATGTGGAAAATGTTTGAGTTTTCCTTTGGAAACAAAATATTAGTCTTGGCTTAGAAAAGGAGACAATATATTCTGCTTGGGTAACAAAAATACATTTCTCATATCAAACATGTCACCAGCTAGCTGACAGCTAATGCTTCCTGAACTTGACAAATTGATGCAAGTCAGCACCCATTTGATAATGACTAGGTAAAGAATAACATTTTGCTTAAACATTAAAATATTACATAAAAATCAAGTATAATATTTGACTTGCCATTTTTGATGATGAGGCTCTCTTCTATAAGTTACATGATATTTTCAGGTTAAATTTTGACACTGAATCTTTATTAACAGTTTAAATGGTTATTTGGTACTCTAGCATATTAAGTATATATAGTAATTTATTTAACCAGTTCTCTTTTGATGGATAATTAATTTTTTGCTAATATACAAATATTGTGATAACCATCTTTCAACACCTATCTTTGCAAACCTGACCAAATATTTCATTTTTAGAAGTGGAATGGTTGCAAAATGTATGCATCTTTTATTTATTTATTTATTTATTTATATTTTTATTTTTTGCAGTACGTGGGCCTCTCACTGTTGTGGCCTCTCCCGTTGCGGAGCACAGGCTCCAGACGCGCAGGCTCAGCAGCCATGGCTCACGGGCCTAGCCGCTCTGCGGCATGTGGGATCTTCCTGGACCGGGGCACGAACCCGTGTCCCCTGCCATCAGCAGGCCGACTCTCAACCACTGCACCAACAGGGAAGCCCTGAATGCATCTTTTAAAGGATTTTGGATATATATTTCCAAACTCCTCTCAATGAGACTGTATTAATTTACATTTTTTCAGGCAGTGCAGGAGAGTAACTATTTCCCCACTCCCTTAGCAACACTGAGTAGTATCAATCTTTGCTAATTTAAAACATGAAAACTTATCTCATTTGCATTTGCATTTCTTCTATTTCTAGTAAGGTCATCTAATCCACCATTAAGCATTTTTTCCTATTCTCATGTTTTCAAATGCTCTATCCAGCCTTATTATTCCTCACAACCAATGCAGTTCTAAGCCAATGAGGAAAGGGGAAATAAAGTAGAGGAAGGAATATACTTCCTTCTAAAACAAGGTTTAGGAATAATTTAAAGCAATATACTCATTTAGTATTTAACTGTCCTCTTTAAGAATACTCGATATGCTTAAAAAATAACACAAGCAGTTAACAATTCAATCAAATTTATCTATTTTTCAAGTTAAATACTATTCTAATATGCTAACCAGCAGAGGAGACTACCATTCAACCCAAGACCATGGGTCACAAATATAAATGCCTTAAGACCAGACAGAAAACATAAATAAGTGAACTAAAAGCACATGCACTGTCTAAGAGAGTCACAGCTCAGGTCTAACTAATTACTGCCAAGTGGAAATGCAGGTCCATATTTCCCAACTTAAAATTGTAAATCTGGAGTTTAATGTTAAATCTCCTGATTTTTTTAAATGTTGAAAAAAAAAAAACATGAAAGCAAATTATCCAAAAAAACACTGCTGGCTGGCCCTGAGAATATGTTTGTTCACTGTCCTAAATAAACAAATCAATAGAATAAGAACAAAAATCTACTAATTTAGGGCTCCCCTGTTGGTGCAGTGGTTAAGAATCCGCCTGCCAATGCAGGGGACACAGGTTCGAGACCTGCTCCGGGAAGATCCCACATGCCATGAGGCCTGTGCACCACAACTACTGAGCCTGTGCCCTAGAGCCTGCAAGCCACAACTACTGAAGCCCGAGCGCCTAGAGCCCGTGCTCCGCAACAAGAGAAGCCACCACAATGAGAAGCCCGCGCACCACAATGAAGAGTAGCCCCAGCTTTCCTCAACTAGAGAAAAACCTGCACGCAGCAACAAAGACCCAATGAAGCCAAAAATAAATAAAATAAAATAAATACATTTATTTTAAAAAGTCTACTAATTTAGTAATTACTGATGACAAGAGTCAAGAGAAATTTGTCACATCACATATATAGGTACGTTTGTCTTTTTTTAATATAAAACTATAGACATAAATCATTATCTTTATGTGAGTATCTGAAAAGATCAATATGGAACCAACAGTCCATTTCTGGATGATCATTTGTGGATAAGGTTTAGTTCAGTCTTTAACTGGGATTATGCATACCTCTACAAGTACTACATGAAACTTTGCAAGGACCAAAATGGGACACACGGTTTTAAGAGAATCAATTTCTAAAGCTTCAACTATATATGACTCTTTCCTATAACTGATCTACCTGAAGAATATTCCTCTGATTGGTCTGTCATGCTGGTTTTCCTTTCCTAGCCAACATACACTCCCCGACTCACTGCATCCCCTAAAGATATATTACCTTTTCCTACTTTACAAAAGAAAAGTTTACTTTTCACCCATCCTGAATCTTTCCAAGGTACATTGCCCTAGAGTGTAAAGATCTCCATGTGCCTCAAGGGACAATTCAAAGTTTGGGTTTGGGAGGAACCATTTTTAATCAAGGAACCTATAATAGGGATTTGTGCCATTTACTTATTTAACAGTGAAGCTCAGCATTAGAAATAGAGTATTCTGGCCCCTGGAATTTCTGAATTCAAGTATATTGTAGAGTGGGGAGGGAGTGATAATTTTTATCAGTTCCATTTATCAGCACCCTTTCTCCCCTTACTATCAAAGCATGCATTGCTCCTAAGGGAAGGTACCCTCATAATAAGGCAAAGAAAGCATTAGTAAGGGATAATAAAGGCAGTGGAATCTTGTTTTGGCCAAGTGATAAGCTCATGGCAAGGCTTTAAGACTTATCTATCTTTCTATCTTAGAATCTGAATTCAGAAGAGAGATGGTTGTCATAGGGATGCATGTTAACATGTTTATTCAAATTAAAAAATGAAGTCAGACTTCTCTGCCAGAAAGTAAGTCTGATTTAGTTGACAGGAATGACAATGAGAACTCACCCAGCCAATTAGGTTATATGGAGGACTCTTTCCAAAGTTTGAAGAGCCAAATATGTAGCTCCAAGGATTTGACAAAAATATAAAGTACATGATTCCATTTAGAACTTTATGATCAAAAGAAACTTAAAATTTAAAAAATTTATACAAAAACTGTTTATTGTGGAAAAGTATTTAAGTGTGATTAATAAACTCTCAAACATAAAATAATTATAATAAAATCATATAGAGGTGTGGAATGGATATGAGTTCAACAAGAAAAAGTACTTATATAAAATTTACTACTGTTAGAGTATCTGTTCATGTGCTTTTCAATGGATCATGGTGGATATCAAGTCATTAGATTCCTTGAAATACATTCAAATATAGAGTATTTTAGTTTTATTTTTAAATGTCTATATTTATAATATGTTAAAAATTACATTCTTTGCAATTATTTAACCTTATGATGTCAAGTTAAAAATGTGTGAAGGGGGCCTCCCTGGTGGCGCAGTGGTTGAGAGTCCGCCTGCCGATGCAGGGGATACGGGTTCGTGCCCCGGTCTGGGAGGATCCCATATGCCGCGGAGCGGCTGGGCCCGTGAGCCGTGGCCGCTGGGCCTGCGCGTCCGGAGCCTGTGCTCCGCAACGGGAGAGGCCACAACAGTGAGAGGCCCGCATACCGCAAAAAGAAAAAAAAAAAAAAAAAAAAAAAAAAAATGTGTGAAGGGTGGGCTTCCCTGGTGGTGCAGTGGCTGAGAGTCCGCCTGCCGATGCAGGGGGTTCGTGCCCCGGTCCGGGAGGATCCCACATGCCACGGAGTGGCTGGGCCCGTGGGCCATGGCCGCTGAGCCTGTGCTCCGCAACGGGAGAGGCCATAACAGTGAGAGGCCCACGTACCACAAAAAAAAAAAAAAAAAAAAAAAATGTGTGAAGGGATACATAGTTTTTCAAAATTCTTTTAGGAGGTATGTGAACAAAAATGTTTTAAGACCACAGCTTTAGTGGATAGCCATTGTTGCTATTTGAAAAGCCTGCCAAGGTTTGCAATTCTGCCCATGAGAGGGAGGTGAAGCCTTAATATCCAGAGTCACCTCAGTCCTCATAGTTAACATACAATACTGATTTTCCACTGCTATTATTTTCTTAACATTATACTTTTGCCATTAATGTAAACATTAAGCATATAAACATACAGCAATTCCTTTTTCTCTGATTTGCAATTAAACCATTTTATGTAACCATACCAAAAATCCTTGGGTTTCCTGCTACTATACATGCTGAATATATTTAATGCAGCAGAGATATAGCTCAATGAACTCACTTCAATGTTGGAAAACTGGCTGTTTTTCAGACCCTAATTGTTGGTGATTTTCTTCTGCCTATCAATGTGATGAGTAGAAGCAGTAATAGTATAGTGGTTAAGAGCCAAACTTGAGCTTGAAACCCAGCTTTTTCATTTATTAGCTAAGTGATTTAGGGCATGTTACTTGTTTCCCCTTTGCCTCAGTTCCTTTATATTTAAAATGTGGCTGATAATAGTACCTATATCATGAAGTGATTGGGAAGATTAAATTAGTATCTTCATATAAATTGCTTAGAACAGTGCTTGGCACATAATAAGTGTTATACAAGTGTTAGCTATTATTACTGAAATTGCTTAAGACATCTGTGACACCAAAGCTATTCATTCATTCATACTTCCATCAAAGAATAAATATTAATATTTACAGTATATCAGGCAGTGTTCTAGATGATAGGGATTCAAAGATGACAAATACAGTCCCTAATTTCCACAGTTTCACACATTATTAGGGAGGACAAACATTAAAACAACATGATAAATTAGGAAATAAGTGTTTACAGTTGAATAAATTAACTAAAATTATTATAAAAGTGAGGTTTGGACTAAGTACTATAGAACTGCAGAGAAGATCAGGGAAGGCTTCCCAGAGAATGAGACTTTTAATTTTGAAGGATAAAAGTAGAAGCATAGATAAGGCGGGAGAGGGCAGTCAAAATAGTTGTGATAAAGATCCCTGTCTTTAAGCCAAACATTTAAGAGTTTCTTTACTCACTTCTACAGAGAAGATTAGAGAAAACTAAACACAGACATTTCTATGATCTTCCACCACTTTACATGCATCTCTGACTTATGACTGGAGTAAAATATACCCCATTTTTCTCTACATGCTGTGTCCCAATGTTTAACTTTGCCTTATCCTTTTTTTTTTAATGTGTAATTATAGGTGTTAACTTCCCCAACCGAAACTGGGTACACTGTTCTCTGTATAAGCAATTGCTGTATTTGATCTGAGAGGTTTTTTAAGTAATAAAAGAAGCAATTTAATTAATTTTTGTAAAATACTTTAAATTCTATAAAGAATTTAAATTTCATCTTATAAAAGACAAAAAAGTACGATAACCTAGTTTATAATCATAATTAGTTTCAATTTAATCTGGGTTTTTTTATCAATGATGCAAACAACTCCAAGCCAAATAACTTTGTATAATAACTCTAAAAAACTTTAAAAATAATTTTTATGACTACTGTTTACCCCAAGAACATATATGACACATACCTGTGTCTGAAGGACGTAAAAAGTCCGTGTCACAGGTGAAAAAGGTCTGATGGTCCTGAGCTGACAAATTCATGTCATAGTATGTAAGTGGCTCTTTACCAGTCACCCAAGTGTATCTTTACCAAAACACAATAAAATATGTAAATTGAACATGAGAGAGCATCTGTCTGCTACAACAGACACTTTTTAAAATTCAAAAATATACTGCTACAAATCTTATTTCAGGATGTTTCAAAAGCTTATTATAATCAATAAAACAAAAGAGATAACCTATCCAAACTACTTAGAGTACAATAATAAAACATCAAGAACCAAAACGGAAAAGGCTAGATTATTCAACAAACAGTACTTCAAAGTTGAATTTGAAGGGATAAAACAATTTGACTTAAATATATACTTTTTAAAGTATACTTAAATAAATTCTCACTGAATTAGAATTAAGTATTAAAAGTAAACTACAAAAAAACTAGAAGAAAACACAAGTGAATTTTTACTAGATATCAAGATGATAAAGCATTTTCAAAGCATAAAGGCAAAAAAAACTTCTTTCAGATTTTACTAAATTAGAAATTTTACCTTTCATTTCCCCCTAAAACCCTCAATAATTAATAGCAGGTAACAAACTATCTAATAAATACATTTTAAAATATCCAATCTCAGTGGTAATTAACAAATAACAAATTAAAATAACTAATTTTTACTATTCAACTATAAAATTGGCAAATATATATTGTCAAGGGTGAGGTGGGACTCACATATTGCTGTTATAAATATAAATTGGTATTTACATTTCTTTTTCCAGAAATCAATTAGATAATATCTATCAAGAGTCTTAAAAATATTCACACCTAGTTAGACGATGGGTATATGGAATTCCATTATACCACTCTCTCTACTTTTGTTTATTTTTGAAATTTTCCACCATTAAAAGAAGGAAAAATTAAAGGGGGGGCGGAAAGGGGGGTAAAAAACTGTTCACACCTTTTGATTCAGTAATTCCAGTGCTACAAATCAACCCTAAGGAAATAATCATATATGTGGCTAAAGATTTATATATAAAGCCATCCCTCTAGAGTAAATGTTAACAGTGAAATATAACCTGTGACCTGGATAGGGGAGCAGTAGGTAAGTTATGTATGGTACCTCCATATAATAGAATACAGTACAACTATTAAAAATCATGTTTTTGAAGAAATTCATGTTTTGAAGAAATTCTGTGGTAAATTCACACATAATGAATTTCATATTATGATGTTCAAGTTTTGTTTCTATATATGCATATAGAAGAGAGACTGGGTGGAAATACTAATAGCAGTTATCACTTAGTGGTAGAAAAAGGTGATTTTTTATTTTCTTTTTTATACATCTTTTTATTTTCCAACTTTCTACAATGAATATGTATATATTTTATAATCAGAAAAAGCATTTTAAAAGCACATTGTGTCATTTATATACATGATCAAAGATTTTAAGTTATTTAATAGTATAAGTTGCCTTTAAAGTCGCTATTTAAAGTTTTTAGCTATTTTAGGAGAAATTATCATGAAGAAAAAGGAAAAAGCAAATCTTTGTTCACTTAGCAAAGTTTGGTATACTTTCTAAAATCATTAAAAAAATGAACGATCTACATTAATCCCAAAATGATTTAAAGCAGCTAAAAAACACATGCACAGTATCAATAACTTAAATTAGCAGTAAATTTTAAAAGACTCAGTAAGGTAAAACAAGGATTGGGCCATAAAATGGCTCATACCAAAGAATTCTATACACTTGTTAAATGTTGGCTACGATATGATTCCAAGCTTCCTAGAACCACACAATGATTACCAGTGCAATGTAGACTTTTACATTAAGACAAACTAATCATTCAAAAAAGAAGCATTAAGAGTTCGTTATACTAAGATAAGAAATTCCTCTTTAAGATTTTCATGAAGTAGATACTATAAGATAACAAGAATAGCCTAAAAACTTTTAAATAAATACAGTGAGAAGTTCAAGGACCTGTTTCTTGCAGAATCCCTTAATATAGGCTAATGACATCTATCATAAAAGCCTAGCTTTGGCTTCCCAGGATGTGACTGTCCTACACTATCAAGTACTTATGCACAGGGATTACTGCTAAATTATTTTGTATCCCCATCATTTTGCATAGTGCCAATACATAGTAGACATAAACTGTTTCTTGTTCAATGAATTAAATAACATGCCCCAGTCTACCTCCAGGTAAAACACAGCCCTTTCAAAACAAAAGTAAAGTATCTTTGGTCATAAATTTCAAAAGTCATTTTCTCATTTAGAATAAAAACCAGAAGAGAAATGGACACAATAGTGTAGCTAGGGAATGGCAATACGAAATACAATATAAAAATATTATGCTCTGTACCGTTGCACAAATGAAATTTATATTCACATTCAGATTGATATTTTCTAGTGAATCGTCAAATAAAGTTTGCAGTTGAGCATATGTGCACAGGAATATGCTGACATTTGCAATTTTTTCTCAATCTCATGAATTCTTTGAAAAGGCTTTCTGCCATAAACCAAGAGCCAAATGTATACTTATATCACAAACATATGGTTTGATGCAATGTTTCTCATGATTATAAAAGTAAATATAGTCAAGATGCTGCCAATTAAACCATGGGCTAATCATTTTACCTTATATCAGTATCTCCAACTAGAAGAGCTGTGATATATTTGTAAAAATAAATTTTTCCATAATACTTTTATTCTAAAACCAATGCCATAATTATACTGAAAGCAAAATGTAATACCTCCTATATTCTGCTCCTCTGAAAAGATTTAGCGGATTTCTCCATACCTTGCATTCTAAAAAACAAAGAGAAAAAGGGGGAAAATAAGACCGTTTAATCAAATGTAGTTAAATCTTAATTTGGTCAACATGTATAGTCACTGTATGTTAAGTACAGTGCTAGCCACATATAGCACAAAGATGAATAAGGCATGGATCACCCCTGCTGTCACGCAGTGTAAAACTAAATCTAGTCATTCCCTTATTTCTGTCTCCATAGCATTTGGTTCACAATTCAAGTACAGCACTTACCATATTACAATGTGACTATCTGGTTTTCAGTTTCTCCTTTAAAATATGAGCTTTTAAAACTTTGCTCATTTTGTACTTCTGGAACCTACCACAGCACTTGGAACTAACTTAACTGAATTAAATGTAGCATGAGAATTAGTTATGTAAACTATCACCTACACTGTGTGATAAGTGCTATGATAGAGATATATTTTGTTCCAAGAGATAAAAAGGAAGTGATTAAGTTTGCTCTGGAGAAATTAGGGGAGACTTTAGAAAGGTTGTGACATTTAAACTTGAACCACTGTAAAAATGAGTAGAAGGTTGCCAGATGAAGAACATTCTAAGCAGAGAAGTATCAGAAAACCACACAGCATACTTAGGTTAGAGTACATGGTAGAAGGTGAGAGGGAGAGCTGTAAATGAGGCTAGAAAATAGACTGCGGGAAATTGATGAAGGGGCTTACATACCATGTAAAGAGTTCAGACATTATCCTTAGTCAATCAGAAGCCATCAAAGGTTTATAAACAGAAAAATAACAAATATCAGGACTTTGTTTAGATCAGCAGTTCTCCAAGTATCATTCATGGAACTGCAAAGTAACAACTCATTTCATAATAAATGTTAAGACATTGTTTGCCTTTTTAACTTGTTGACTTGAACCCAACCCTGAGAGTAAGGGCGTCCTTCAATTTTGTGCCCCAAGCACCTGTGACTTGCCTCACACTAGTCCCAGTCCTGCAAAGTTGGGCTAACGGTACAAATCAAAGGTTGGTAAAATTGCTGGTACTTTAAAGTAGTGGTCATTGGATTCCTCACCCCCACCCCAGTAAACAAGGCAACCAAGTATGATGGTTGTCTCCAGTATAAGCAATTGTTTTTTGAGCTGGACTGACCTTTTTTTTTTTTCATGGAATCTCGCTTTTACTTGAAAGAGTCACTAACAGACAAACTTATGATTATTCAGACAGATACCTGGCAAACATTTTCTCAAAGTTGAACAAAGTGAGTCTGTCAAATTCAAGAAAGAAAAAACAGTATTTGCTGCCAATGATAAAACTTGAGCTTTCAAGTACATATTAGAATTTTGAAAAACTTGTATCAGTTACCATGAGCTTGACAATTTCTCAACTTAAAGGCTTTCCTGTGAGATTAGTGGTGATATTAACAAATGTCATTTTTAAAAATTATACAATATTTCAATATTTGGAAGACATGTATAACTCAGGGAACGAGTGTTTTCCAAATGGCCAATGCATGATTTATAAAATTATTCATAAGTGAAAGACCCATTCAAAATGGGACACCAAGGGATTTTAATGTACAGAACATGAAAAGTTAACTGGTATAGCTTCAGATTCCACATTGCAACTAAACTTTAAGAAAGTACCTCAGTAAATTTTGGTGTTGTTTTGAAAATGAATATCCACAAACTTCTGAAAAGGTTATTAAAATACTTTTCCCTTTTCCAACTACATATCTGTGTGAGAACAGATTTTCTTCATAGATGTCAAGCAAAACAACATTTCACAACAGACAATGCAGAAGCACATATGAGAATAAGCAATTTTTTATTAAGTTAGATATTAGAGATTTAAATAAATGTAAAGAAATGGCAGTCTACTGATTAAAATTTTCTCGTTTTGGAAAATATAATTATTTTTCATGATATGTGTATTAGCTCAGGCTGCCATAACTAAATACCATAGATTGGGTGACTTAAACAACAGAAATTTAGTTTCTCACAGTTCTGAAATCTGGACGTCTGAAATCAGGGTGCCAACATGGTTAGGTTCTGGTGAGAGCTCTCTTCCTGGCTTACAGATGGCTGCCTTCTTCCTGTGTCCTCACATGCCTCCTCCCATAGTGGAGAGAGAAATTAATCTCTCTTCTTCTCCTAAGGCTACCAATCCTATCACATTAGAACCCCACCCTTACAACCTCATTTAACCTTAATTGTCTCCTAAAAGTCCTGCCTCTAAATATAGTTACATTAGAGGTTACAGCTTCAACATATGAATTTGAGGTGGGGGAGAGACACAGTTCAGTTCATAGAACTATGTTAACAGGCAATGAGTTTCCTGTTATTTTAAAAATAACTACTAAATAAATATTTTTTAAATTTGTTTTAATTTCTAATATGGTAAATATTGTGGATATAATCAATATATAAACAAAAGCTCTTTGAGGTCCTCAATAATTTTTAGGAGTATAAACGATTCCTGAATCTAAAAAATTTGAGAACCACTTTTTTACATAGTAAGGGGAGAGAATGTACTAAAAGGAGAAGTATCATAGGCAGGGAAACCAGTTAGGATATACAGCAATAGTCCAGGAAAGAGATATCTAAGGCCTACATATGAGACACTGAATGTTGAAATAAAAGAAGGTAAAATACAGTCAAGGTAATTTTTTAGGGGAATCAATAGCATACGATGAGGGTCAATAGTCTGGAGAAGGAAGGGGAAACAAAAGAGATATAATCTAAAACAACTCAAAGGTTTCTATTTTGGAAATTAATAGATTTTAGGATTATGGAAAGGACCTACTAAAAGAAGATAATTAGCAGTTTCACTTTGGTCAGAATGAGTTTAGGGTTGCTTAGGGCCATCAGAGGTGGAGATTTCTAGCAAAGAGTTAGAAATGTGGGTCTAGAACATAAAAGAGAGCTTGGGGAAAGAAAGTTAACATTGGTTCTCCCAATATATGTCTGTGGATGATAATATTATAGAAGGAGATGCAGTTACCCAGGGAGAGAAAGTAGAACCAAAGGAGAACTGTGACTCACTTCTGAGGTCAACTCATGCATCTCTTCTGTGAAACATTTTGTGGCCTTCCTTCCAAGAATAACTGACCATTCCCTCTTTTATCACCATAGTATCTTCTATACACTATATAAAAGTATCTTTTGTGGGCTTCCCTGGTGGCGCAGTGGTTGAGAGTCCGCCTGCTGATGCAGGGGACATGGGTTCGTGCCCCGGTCCGGGAAGATTCCACATGCCGCAGAGCAGCTGGGCCCGTGAGCCATGGCCGCTGAGCCTGCGCGTCCGGAGCCTGTGCTCCACAACGGGAGAAGCCACAACGGTGAGAGGCCCGCGTAACGCAAAAAAAAAAAAAAAAGTATCTTTTGTATCTTTTGCCATCACTTATTTATACGTCTGTATCCTATACTAAGCTGGAATGTTCTTAAGGTTATCTTCACTTTCATTATGCAATGGTATACTCAATCTCACAATAGGGAATAAGATTGTATAATGCATTATTGTTATAATTATTTACATACTGGACTCTGAGCTTCTTGAGGACAGATCTATGTCATATTCATTTTTTTTAAGATTTATTATTTGTTTATTGATTGATTTATTTAATTTTTGGCTGCGTGGGGTCTTAGTTGCAGCACACAGGATCTTCGTTGTGGTGCGCGGGCTTCTCTCTAGTTGCGGTGTGTGGGTTTTCTCTTCTCTAGTTGTGGTGCGCAGGCTCCAGGGCACATGGGCTCTGTAGTTGTGGCGTGCAGGTTCCAGAGCGTGTGAGCTCTGTAATTTGCAGCATGCAGGCTCTAGTTGAGGTGCGCAAGCTCAGTAGTTGTGGCACGCAGTCTTCATTGCCCCGTGGCATGTAGGATCTTAGTTCCCTGATCAGGGATCGAACCCGTGTCCCCTGCATTGTAAGGTGGATTCTTTACCACTGGACCTCCAGGGAAGTCCCTCATATTCATCTTAATATGCCTTATTCTTAAGAGTTCCGTAATTATTTCATGAAAGGGGAGAAAGGAGTAGGGGAGAGAAAATTACCATTATTCCTTCCTGTACTCCTGAATGGCTGCCAACCTCATCCTTACTAATCCTGGTCAACACCCACTCAAGCTTTTTTTTTTTTTTTTTTTTTTACTTATTTATGGCTGCATTGGGTCTCTGTTGTTTCACGTGGGCTTTCTCTAGTTGTGGTGAGTGGAGGCTACTCTTCGTTGCGGTGTGTCGGCTTCTCATTGTGGTGGCTTCTCTAGCTGTGGAGCATGCGCTCTAGGTGCGCAGGCTTTAGTAGCTGTGGTGCGAGGGCTCAGTAGTTGTGGCTTCCGGGCTCTAGAGCGCAGGCTCAGTAGTTGTGGTGCACAGGCTTTGTTGCTCCACGGCATGTGGGATCTTCCAGGACCAGGGCTCAAACCTACGTCTCCTGCATTGGCAGGCAGATTCTTAACCACTACGCCACTGGGGAAGTCCCCCACTCAAGCTTTAGGGCTCAGTTTAAACAGTTCTTTCTTACAGACTTTCCCTGATCACACCTAAAAAGTGCCAGCAACTGCACTCAGGTAGTATTTTTCTACTAAATTAATATAACTCTAGTGGTTTACTGAACAAATGAGACATTATGACATTCTGCAGAATTAACTCATTTGTATGAGTTAACTGTATGACTATAACCTATACCACATGAAAGAAACAATAATCCAAAAATGTCATTTCTATCTGGCTTCAAATATTTTACTTTCCTAATTGCATAATTACTAGATACATATAGAGGAATAGTCTACAGTTTATGTATGACAACAGATTATCCATACATGAATAACAGATTTTGATGTCTTTGTAAATATATTGAGAAGAAAAACTATTTTTCCTAACTTCGCTCTCTTGGCAGAGATGGCTAACTGTCTCTGTTCTCTCCTTTACAGTAATAATATTCCCTTATCACCTGTGCATATATACACTGAGAAAATGATTACAATTTCTAGCCTCCCTTACAGCTAGTTCTGGCTATATGACAAAGGTCTGACCAGTAGAAAGTAAGTTGAAATAGTATGTGACACTGCTCGGAAGTGTCCTTGGTTGCTGTGGGGTGGGGTGTGGGGAAAGAGTCTTCTCCTGGCTTATTCTCCTTCCTGATGACTAGACTGTGGACATGATGGCTGAAGCCAGAGCAACTGTCTGGAACCACAAGGAAAAACTGCATTGGAGATGGTTGCAAACAAAATAGAAGGAGTCTAGGTCTCTGATAATCATTGCTCTCCGTATCAGCCATGGATTACCTATATTTAAAGGAAAGACAAACTGCTCTCTACTGTTATGAGTTTTCTATCTGCCACAGCCAAACACAACCTTAACAATACAGCTCTGAACACACATTAAGTCAGTAGTAGTCACCTGACAAATTCTGTCTGCTGGTTTCACTTTCTCTGCTGCTGGAAGGAGAACCTGGCTCTGAAATGCTGCCGTCTGCTCCTCCCATCAGTGGTCGCAAATGGCTTACAGATACTTGCTCAATAAAAGATGTGCCGTGCTTATGGAAGTACCACCATTCAAATATCTGTGACAAACAGAAAACATCTTTCACTTAAAACAGAATTAATCAGCAGATATATGACCTCAAATCAAAACATTCTCTCAAGATGTTCCTGTTTAATTCAGCATTTGAAACGTGCCCTCCTTCCAAAAAATAAGCCAAACACAAGATTCCCTGATGACACATGCCAAGCCAAGGTAAAATGTTTTGCAACTTTGTAATGAAATTCAGACAAGCTTAGGCAACACTAGAAGAAATACGTCTGTAAATAAAGCATTAAAAAAACAGTAAGAAGTGTTTAAGCTATAAATAATGTAACTTACATTACAATGTCATTTTAGTCTATCTGTAGCATAATTAAAAGACAAATTTTGAAACAACTAGCATGGTGGATTAACCACTAAACTAGGGTTAGAATGCCCACATTTGACTCCCAATTCAGCCATATATTAGCTGTGTGTTTTGGGCAAGTTAACTTCTAACCTCTCAGAGCCTCAATGTCCTATCTAGTAAATATGGTTAACAAGAATTGTAAGTGCTTTTAAAAAATAAAGTACTACTCCAGTATTTGGTAGTATTATTAATGTAGGTTAAGAGTCAAGTTGATTCCCATATTGAACCATTTAAAAATCAGGATATTCATTTCTTTCTGTTTCCATGGTTTATCATTGTTATAAGAAGAGGAATCAAAAAGCAGCTGGTTGAATGAGCAGAATGTTTCATATTCGGATACTCCAGCCTTTTCAACTCCCTTTGCTGGCTCCTTTGGGTCTGAGCTTAAATGACATGTCCGAGGGAACTTTTCCTGATTCCACAGAACAGAAAGCTATGTTATGCACTCCCACTGGCTCTTTTACTCTCCTTTCAGAGTAATCTTTTTACTCGTAATAATTAGTTAAACAACTGGCTTTGTTGCTGTTCTTCAAGCTTCCAAGCACATTACCTCTTCAGGTAGAAATAACACAAGCAGCACAGCTAGCTTTCTCATTTCAGGTGGTAAAAGAAATTATAAATAAACTTTGCTAATAAAAACTCATCAAGATTTCAAGGGTAATGACACAGTTTAACCTTTAAAATGTTACTTGAATTCTTAAGTTTTGTCAATTTAAAACGTTGGTTTAAAAACAGTAACAACAGGGCTTCCCTGGTGGCGCAGTGGTTGAGAGTCCGCCTGCCGATGCAGGAGACACGGGTTCGTGCCCCAGTCCGGGAAGATCCCACAGGCCGCGGAGCAGCTGGGCCCGTGAGCCATGGCCGCTAAGCCTGCGCGTCCGGAGCCTGTGCCCCGCAACGGGAGAGGCCACAGCAGTGAGAGGCCCGCGTACCGCAAAAAAAAAAAAAAAAAGTAACAACAAATTTTAAACACTTTTACATATTACATATGCAAGTTATATATTATATAAATGTAAGCTTTCTCCCCTCCTTATAAACGAGGAAATTAGGACTCAGAATTCATGTGACTTGCCCAAAGTCATCAGATAGTAAATGGCAGAGTCAAGACTCAAAACTACATCTGCTGGCTCCAAGACCAATGCTTTTTCTACTACATCAGCTGTTTAAAGATAGTTTATCTTCTTTATTTAGATTTTTATATGCTATGACAAAATATGCTAAATTATGAGTAGGCTTTATAAATCAATAAATTTTGAGGCTTTTAATAACAGAGTTTTCACCCAGAATTCCTCAATAATTTTTTTTAAGTCAAGAGAAAAATTTTTCTCATCTGGTATTTCACTTCAACAAAATGGTCAAGTGTTCGTTCCTATTTAAAAAAACAAAACAAAAAACCACTCCAATATAAATGCTATTATTTTTACATTTCTACTATAGTTATAGAGCACCACCTAGAGATGAGAAAAAAATACAGAAAAATTTCATTGGCCATGCATGCCATAATACTTCCTAAGATTTTTATCTGTAGCAGTATTTTTCCAAAGTTTATACTATGAAACACTAGTTCCCAGGGATGTTAATAAAGATTATAAAATTTTAAAAAATCTTTTTAAAATAAAAATGATAGCTTGGTTAAATAAAGCAAGGGAAAGCTGAATTAAACAGGTTTCTTTATTGTGGCACTTCTTAGAATAACGTGGCCAAAATTCATTAGTGTATGTCATGTTGTTGCAAGCTTTCACACACACTATCTCATTTAATCCTCATAACTATGAAGTTGATACTTTTTTTTTTTTTTTGGCTACACCGGGTGGCTCATCCAACCCCGGCCTCGGCAGTGAAAGTGTGGAGTCCTTTGGGGCTTCCCTGGTGGCTCAGTGGTTGAGAATCCTCCTGCCAATGCAGGAGACACAGGTTTAAGCCCTGGTCCGGGAAGATCCCACACGCTGAGGAGCAATTGAGCCCGTGCAACACAACTACTGAGCCTGCGCTCTAGAGCCTACGAGCCACAACTACTGCAGCCCGCGTGCCCTAGGCCCCATGCTCCACAACAAGAGAAACCACTGAAATGAGAATCCTGTGCACCGCAAGGAAGAGCAGCCCCCCACTCACCACAACTAGAGAAAACCCGCGTACAGTAACGAAGGCTCAATGCAGCCAAAAATTAATTAATTAATTTTTAAAAAATTAATTAGTTTTTAAAAAATTAATTGAGTTGAGTCCTAAACCACTAGACCACCAAGGAATTTCCAAGTTGATACTATTATTATCTCCAGTGTACAGATGAGGAAATTGGAGCTTTAGAAAAGTTAATTCACTTTCTTGAAGTCATACAATTAAAGTGATGGTTAGCCTGTCTCCCAAACTCTGCTCTTAAACAGAAGGTAACTGGCAGCCTATAAGCCTAATTCAAGACGGATAAATTTTTAGTCTGCCCGATATTGCCAACATTAAAGTATTGGAAGATTTTATATAAAAACTTTATATCCAGGTTCTCTTGAAATCGTCTGAAAAAATTGGAAGACCTGGTAATACTGGTCTGCAAGTCTACATGGCAACAGTTAGCTTTAGCCTTTTCTAGAAGGAGTATGTACTGTCCAGATTACCCAGTCTTCAAAGTAAATAAAAATTTCAATTTTTACACTCTGCCAATTTTACTCATTTTTGTTACTAAGCCGAGCCTGCAAGCATTTAGATCACAACCCACCTCCCACTACACCCCCACAACATACAATAGTCTTTTATACGCAAATGAATACTATCGATCTCTAAAAGTGGAGAGGAAGTTGCAGTGTTTTTTTAAATGTTTTTTCACATTTTGAGAATGTGAAAAATTTTGAGAATGCTGATCTATAAGTATTTTTAATTATTATAATCACTATTTAAAGAGATCTGATTTTAAGATAAACACCAAAGCACAAAGGAAATGGAAACTACTTACAAATATTAGTCCTGATATCAAAGAAGATGTCCCTGTAAGTGCCACATAGAATTTGGGCGTCAATGAATTTAAAAATACTGTCACTGCCAAAAAGAATAAAAAAATCAAAGTTAAAAAAATAAGTACCCAAGTTACAATTATGCAGGTGTCTTTATGAGTGGAGGGACATAAGTAGTATTAATATCTAGTATGAGATTCAGTTGATAAAGTTGTAATTTTTAAAAAGCTACTTTAAATTCTCATTGTATCACATCTTTAAAATGCCTTCACATATGTAAGCGTAGGATTTTACACTACTGATTTGTTAAATAAGCAAATCAAAATGAGATCATTTAGCTTGCTGTTGAGAATAAAACCAGGAATATCATAATTTAGACAAGAACTTTTGCAATTCCATAAGGATAATATGAACAAACATACTGTTACAAAGGAGGATTAAAACTACTTCCTAATTATTTTGGTGAGATACAAACCAGTGTTTCAAATTAGAAGGAAGGAAACAGTGTGTGTATTTGGTATGTCAGCTACAGAGGCAAAATAACCCAAAAAGAATAGCAAACTAAGAGCTCCCTAAACCTGATTCACTGAAAACCTGGACCACATTCTTCACTTCAAGTAATTGTCTCATAAATACTTTGGGTTTTAGAAAGAAATAAAAATCTGTAAAGTCATTGACTCTCATCTAAATGGTGTATCTAGTTAATGTAAAAAAAAATGATAAACTCAATGAATAACATTTCACTGAGCATACAAACCATTAGTAGTCACTTCATTAACCTGTAACAGAAACACCAAATTAGC
Source organism: Mesoplodon mirus (assembly GCF_964341445.2). Taxonomy (NCBI): domain Eukaryota; kingdom Metazoa; phylum Chordata; class Mammalia; order Artiodactyla; family Ziphiidae; genus Mesoplodon; species Mesoplodon mirus. Next base: position 105,801,736 of record NC_138978.1, read on the forward strand.
TTTTCAAACAGTCTAGGAAGGCCAATTTATCTAGCTTATTTTAGTGTGTTAGTTGCATCTGAATTTACATACTATGTTCTTAAAAAGTCCAAAACATTTCAGAACATTATCTCACAGTCTTTCATGTCATTTCACAGAATAGAAAAGGGGACATTTGCCTTCTCTTGTTACAGAAAAATAAAACACAATACTGACAGTCATAATCATCCCATAACAAAAATACTTCCATTTTAATCTGAGGTTGCCAATTTGTAATGACATGGTAAGAAGCCCTGGCTCCCATCCACTCTGTCCTGGCTACAGCTAAAGAATAATATTTGCAGAATCCAAGGGAATCGTCACCTCTTATACGTCTTTGTAACTTCAGCCCACACTACACAGCAAGCTCTCTACAAATGTTGAAAGAACGAACTAAGGAAAGAACCCACTGCTGTTTGTGGCTCTCTTTCTCTTTACTTCCTGTACTGGTCTATTTTATTACTCAAGATAAAGCCTAAAACAGAGAACGGACAAAAATATCACGAAAACTATTTCCTGACAAAACTATTTTAAAACATGAGAATGGCTGGCTAAGATCGTGTTGGTTTCTTTCAGATTTTTATTGTCTGGGTGTAGGTTCTCTCAGCTGAGTGGCGGGAGAATCAAAAGGTGTGTATAAATTCTGCATTCAAGTCTGAAAATGCTCTCATCTGCCCTACCACCTGAAGCTTACATTTTATCAGGTGGCTTCTCCTCGGGTGAACGAGGACAGAGGAGAGAGGGCGGACCTTAAGAGCTTTAGGGAGGAGCCGGTAGTTGCAGCTCAGGTTTGGCAATCAGCTGCGGAATAGCGGCCCAAGAGAAAAAGAACCCACTCGGTCGCACACAGCGACTCATTCTGCGAAGCCCTCCGGTGATACTGAAAATCTCTGCCCTTTGGCCCTTGCCCCCGGCACCTCTCCTGCCCCCCAATCCCCCACGCCCGCCCGTCCCTCGGGAGCTCTGGGCCTCTCACCCGCTGCCAAATTCTCACAGAGCCTCAGCGGGACCCTCAGAGCGTAAAGCAGCCCCAGCCCCGCCACGAACCACAGCGAGGCCCCAGTGCCCGCCAGTCCGGCCCGCAGCCGCTCCCTCCAGCCCAGCGGCGGGCTCAGGCCGGGAGCAGGGGCAGGAAGAGACGCCGCAGCAGTCGCTGCTTCACCTAAGCCGTCACCATCCGCCATCTTGCCGCTCCCGGTGGCGCCGGGAGTTGGGAGGGGAGAAGGGCAGGAAACCGGGAGTCGGGAATCCTGGGATAGTGGCGGACCTGAAGTTGGCCTCTGTGAAGGCTCAGAGTCCCAGGGAACGGGGACCGAGAAGATTTGGAAGGTGGAGGAGCGCCCCAGGACTGGGGCTACCTATTCCTTCCGAGGGAGGGAAGGGGCGGATAGCGGCACCTATTCTGGAGGAACTGGGCTAAGATGTGACCCCGGAGTGAAGTGTTTTAGCCTCCAAACGCGTGAGGGTCACCTTCCATCCCATTCCTGGGGTTGAAAAAGCCACCGAGCGTTCCAGAGTCGGAGCAGCACTTAGCCCTTTGGACTCGGCTGCCATGGAGAGCACTGGTACCGGGAAAATCTACAGGAGTAGCGACTGCAATTTGGTCGGCCGGAGCTCGGGCGCCAATACCAGGCGAAGCACGCTCCCAACGTCCCATAGATGAATGGGGAAATTAATGTAATTCAGTGAGAAAAATATTAGACTTAAAATCATTTAAGTCACGCCGACTTACTGGGGCGTCGGCGCCAGGACCCACGCCCGTAACTGACATGGCGCCCTAGCGGTCGGCGTTTCCGGGCGGGTCCTTCAGACGGCCCTCGCTGTGATTCCATCATTCGGCCTCCTTCCCGGCCTGCCTCGCGCCAGGGCCGGGCTGGGCCAGAGCAGCCCAAGATGGCCGACTTCGAGGATCGGGTGTCGGATGAGGAGAAGGTAAGGGGTCCGCCTCTCTCTCTTACCTCTTCCCGGGACAGGGAACGGGGGCCCGACCCGGCTGCGGTGGGAACCCCAGCAGTACCCCCAGAAGAAAGAAGCTTCTTGGCCTGTGCTGGCATACGCTCTCCGCAGTCGGGATGCTTCCCTCTTGAGGGGCTTTCCTCTGCCTCACGGTGGCCCCAGTTCCCCATTCCTCAACTCTCTTTTCCCCCCGGGCCTGACGCACAGCCCAGTGGCCTTCCTGCGAGCGAAGAGACTTTCCCTTATTGAATCGTGACTGTGGACTCTTTTTTGTATTTAAGAGAGGGGGCGATGATGATGTCGCGACGTATCAAGAAGCAGTTATTTTACCGCCTTTAGCTGCAGGGGCTCACCCCATCCCCCCATCTTTAGCTATGATTGGGGCTAGCTTAGGGCGAGTCACTTCCTGGTCAGGGTGGCCTCTTAACTTCCCTTTTGCTCCTCCTTCCTCAGGAAGTGATTTTGCTGTCACGATTTCTCGACAGGGAGAGGTCTCTAAGGTGTTGGCCGCCTATCCACACACACCTCTTTTCCCACATGCTGTCGGCTGAACTAATTCGCAGTAATAAATGTGTAAGCCTCAGGGACATTTGCTTCAGGATTTGAACACCACTCTTTTCTCTGTAGACACTCCCTTGATTGTATGTATACGGCACCCGCGGTGACTCCATCCCTTCTTCCATCTTACAATCTTTTAACGATAATTTTTGAAAAATAGTTTTCCATTTCTTGTTAACAAGACTAGCCAATGATTTTTTCTTTTTAACTCCAGAAAGGTTTTATGTAGCACATAAACTTCATGTTAACACATTCAAGTCTGGACAAAGCATCCTGCCTTCTTTGGTGCTCCAGTGTGGTATCTTTTTGATTATAGTTGAACTTGCCACTGAGTAATTTGTACACTTATTTCTTTAAAAGTGTCTTAAATACAAGAGAATATTTCACCTTAGGTGGAATAACTTTTTTCCTGACAACTGCACACCTTTCTTAACAGTTTGTCAGGCTTTTCAGTAAATATGTTAAAGATTTGAGAGTCCATGGAAATCACAATGCTTTCATTACATAACTCGTAATAGGACAAGAATTATGTCTTTTGTTTTCCACAGTGGGTTTTACAAAATGTACACCCTTGAATGCTCTGTAAATGTATCTGGGGTTTTCCTCTTTTAATAAAAGAGATTGGGATGGCAAAGGGGACTGTTTATGATCCAAGAGTCCTCTGTACAGAATAATTTGATATATCATACATATGCCATGCCATTTTGAAACGCTGAAGAAAGTGCTAAATATTCACGTGCCATTGAACAACACTTCAGCATTAGATTTTCTCATACTTGGAAATTGATTCTCATAAATGTATAAGATTTAGGGGGGGAAGGGCATCTTACACTGTATGTGAACTTATGCTAGAGAGAAAACTATAATAAAATCTTTATTCTAAGGCAAACAGTTATGATTCACAAGAAATTAAGTTACAGTGAAAATCATGGGATAACAAAACATTTGTTAGCCCAACTGATGGTCCTCTTACTTTAAGCAAAAATACTGTTACAGTAAAATTTCACTAAGAATTTAAGGTAATAAACTTTTAAGTTTACTAGTGTTGGGTTTTTGTTTTTGACACAGGGTTAGAATGCCTTTCTAATTAAACTTGGGGGGAAAATATGTATTTCAAAGTGTAAATGAAGATGTTTTTGGATATTGACAGTGTTCAAATTAGTAACATTAACAGCCTTGATTCTGTAATAGCAGATCTCTGACCAGTTTTCTCTTATCTCCCAGCATACTTCTTTTGCTGTTTAATTTTAATAATGACAAAGCAAACAAATCATAATTAGTAAGGTAAATCTACTGCCAAAAAATGTTGATGAATTTTATATTCAGTGAACAGGTTTTAGATTAACTACATTGTTTTCATTAGTGTTGATAATTAAGAATAGCTGATATAAAAATCTCATATAATAAATCCATATGATTTGGGATTACTGAAATTTTGTTAGATTTTTATTCCCAGAGATGAAGTGATCTGTATTTCTCTGTTGTGGATCAATAAGTAAAAAGAAAGGGCTTTGACTTGTAAGATTACTTAAATTCTCCTTCAGTTTTATACCTACCTTGACCCCTTTTCCTCCAGGCTTCTGATGCCTTTTAACTGAATTCAAGAATTGAAAAAGTATTTTTCCAAAAAGACTTGTTGATATGAATATCTTAGCATTCATAAACAATAAGTGACCCTTAAGCGAGATTCTTGTTGTACAAAACTTTCATAACCAAGGCACTATTACAAACAAGATATTTTCAGCCTTAGTTTGTATATTGACTCTTCCTCGAAGGAACCGTGAAGTTTTCATTTTTTTCTTATTTTAAATAAGACCTCAACTGCATTTGATTTGATTTTTTTTTAACACATGTGTGTCATGCCAAATATATTTTAATACTGCTTTTTATCTTTGTTACATTTTCTGAAAGCAGTGAACCCAGAGGTGAATTTGGTGGTGATGGTCTCTGATTTCCTTGCAAGTATTTCTATAAAAGCTAGTAAGATCAACCATTCTCATAACTAACTGCTGAAGTTTTTATCACTTTATAAAGAGGAAGTTGGGTTTTTTAACTTCTGCATTGTTACCTGAAATGGTCATGATGAGCTGCCTAAATAAAACAGGAAGTTGAAAGTATAATAACTTGCAGAAATAAATACTTTTAGTTTTATCCTCAAGTTCAGTTTCTGAGAATGAGCTCTACTCCTCTAGTTACTTAGACTCTTCAGTTACTTGGTTCCAAAATGAAAAGATGCCATAATTAGGAAACTTGAGGTGTTTGGATTCTTTGCACTGACTGTTTCCTTTATTTCATGATTCAGCATTTTTAAAACATAAGTGCAGACAGAATTTTAGGGCTGAAAAAAGTGCTACTAGCACATTTTTGTCCCTTCAGCCTAACTAGTAGAATATTTGTGTACAACTTCAAAAGTACCATAACTGAAAAATGGATCCCTTTGCTTTTAGTTTAGACAATACCGTTTTTAAGGCACTTTTTGAGAAATGGGCTTATCAAAATTATTTAGGAGAGATGTGGAAAATGTTGTAAATAGATACTGAAATTTGAGGGCTCTGTTAGAGCTCATGAAAGATATTTATACTTTTAAAGTGGATTTCCTTGATTATGTGTTACCCCCTTAATTTAGTAGGTGAGTTATTACCCTTATAGGGCGAAATAAACCATAAAGCTTAATTGCCATGGCTATTTTATAATAAGTCGTTGACTAGAATTAATACTACCATTTTAAAATCTTCTGTTAGCTTTGCTGAGTAGTATTCATATAATCTGTTACAAAGTCCTTGGACAGGAGCATAAAGCCTAAGCAGGTACAAACTCAGATGCCAATCTTTGGTGAGGAGCGTAGGTTCATTATAATTTCTTCTAGAACATCTAGCTATTTTATTAGGACCAGCCTTAATGCTAAGCAAAGCAGTGTAATTTGTCAAAAAATTCAGACCCCAGGTTGGTCTAATTCAGAAGCCATGCTTTTTTCACAATACTGTTTTTAGCATGTATCCGTGAATGAAGAAATCAGAATAGAGTCATCCATTTAATGAATTATAAATGAGGTATTATGGGGGGGTAGTGGGAAGGAATGATTCTGAGCCTCAGGAGATTTGGCTGTCCTTGCTATGCTTTTGGTCACCAGTGTGATTTTTGAAAAATCACATACCTCTGTGGGCCTCGAAAGTTTTCTTCTAAAATAGGTAAGGGAAATTGGATCAGACTGACTGAACAAAGTTTAATGAACTTTTTCAAACTCTAATTAAAAAAACACACACACACACAACTCTAAGAAACTGAAACATTAAAATGTTCCAGGAGTTTCTGTCATTGTTTACTTTGGCACATTTGCCCCATAACGAACCTGTGAAATCCTTGGTTACTGCAACCAAGTCTTTTTATCTAGTTCCTAGCATACTACCAGGTACATAGTGTAGGCACAAGCTATTGGTATGAAAGAGACCAATCAATCACAGGTTCATTCATTCTTATATTTCCCCAGCTCATGCTCCCTCATTCTCCCTCCCCAATTATTTCTGGTAATCTGTAGGTATTTCTTGTGTTCAAGAATGTGTCCACACTCTGGGTGCCTCTTCCAGCATTCATTGTGCCTGAGCATCTACTGCCGTTACTGGTGCTCTGTCATGGCACTGCTAAGAACATTTGATCCCCTGGGAGCATTTTCCTAGTAAATTCCATAAAGTTCCGAAGCCTTATTGCATATCAAAATCAGTATGTATACTGTTGTCCCTAGGTATCTGTGGGGTAGTCGTTCCAGGACCCACCCCCACCATACCAAAATCCACGGATGCTCAAGTCCCTTATATAAAACGTTGTAGTACAGTCATCCCTCTGTTTCAGCGTCCATGGATACAGAGGGCCGACTATGTATACTTTGAGCCTTGAAAAACCCCTAATAAAAGTATTTCCTTCATCTTCTATAAGTTCTCTCCTTTAAAGCTCAGAAAAACACACACTGTAGGATCAGGTGTCATTGTTCTTTTCTGTCTCCAGTGCACAAACTCCTTCACCTTTTTGAAAAAAATAAAAAAGTTAAAGTCCTTATATGGATCAGGTCCTGAAAATAAAAACCCTGAATAGGGGAAACTAGTTGTGATAATTTTTGATAGACAGTTTGACTACTTACGGATTTCTGAACTAGGTGATAATTTTAATATGTACTTACTATTATTTTCCCTTCTTCCTTTATCAGAACCTCCTGCCAACCTCTGCATTTCTGCTCATCCCACCAGTATTCTCTTTTAGTCACATAGGGTCGGAACACTGCCATCATCTTTTTCATCCTTAACCTCTCCTCTCATGTTCAATTAGTATTTCAGTCCTGTAAATTCTTCTTCCTATCATTAGGTTCTCTTCCTCCATTTCCATTAGTCTTTTTAAAAAAATTATTTTGAGTATATAGGAACTATAATCACATGCTTAAAATGGTAGGAAAGGACATGAGTAAAAAGTCCCCTCCCACCCATTTTCCAGCTGCCCAGTTCCCTTGAGCTGCAGCCAATATTACCAGTTTCTTTTCTATTTTATGTATTTATTTCTATTTTATTATTTTCAAATAAGTATACTTTTCATTGAACAATATGTCTAAACTGTCCACATTCCTTTTACCATTTTCTTTATACAGGACCTTTTCTTATGCTTGGATTATTTTCAACAACATTCTTAATTGTTCTCTTTGCCTCCAGCCTCCCCTTTTCTTTCTATATTTTCACTGATTTACCATCTTCATACTACTAAATTTTGAGCAGTATGTAAAATTTATCTTTGCTATAACTACACATGCATATTGTTAGGGCAGTGTCTCTGTAGATGGAATGTTCAGTTGAGTGCATCATTTGAAGTATAGGTTGTGATATATATAATGCGTAAACAGGAAGACAGCATGATACCAGGCTGCACTAAAGAAAGGTGGTGGGTTTATCGGAACATGAGAGAACTTTGCCTTGTGAATTCTTTGTTTTGCATCTAGGTTACATTTAAGTCCTTATAATATGCTAGATACTTTATGCATTAAAATGTATTCATCTCAAAATATCCCCATAGGCTGCTTACCCCATTTTAAGTTGAGTAAACTGAGGCACATTTCACGTTAAAAAAAATATAACCAAGTGTCCAGAACTAGTAATAGTAGAGCAGATGCAATCCGCTGGTAATCTACTTCCAGACCTGTGCCTTTACCCACTTTGATTCCTTTGAGTAGATAGTAGGTAATGAATTGAGATAGCAAACAATTCTACTGAAATAATGGCATAATCCTAAACTGCAGTCAAGTTTAGTGGTATAGTGATGTGGATGCTTGTATAGACACTGAAATACTGATGTTTTCTGGTCATGACTGCATTATAATTACTACCAAATTTGGGGAATGCCCTGGCGGTCCAGTGATTAGGACTCTGCATTTTCACTGCCATAGGCCGGGGTTCAATCCCTGGTCCGGGAACTAAGATCCCGCAGCGAGGGGAAAAAAAATTACTACCAAATTTGCATAGTGCTCTTTTGAGCGTCTACAAATATGCCACTAAGAATTCTAGTATTTAAAATGTGTTATAGGGGCTTCCCTGGTGGCGCAGTGGTTGAGAGTCTGCCTGCCAATGCAGGGGACACGGGTTCGTGCCCCGGTCTGGGAAGATCCCACATGCCGCGGAGCGGCTGGGCCCGTGAGCCATGGCCGCTGAGCCTGCGCGTCCAGAGCCTGTGCTCCGCAACGGGAGAGGCCACAACAGTGAGAGGCCCGTGTACCAAAAAAAAAATTAAAAAAAAAAAAAAATAATAAATAAATAAATAAAATGTGTTATAAACTCAAGGTATTGAGAAACATGACTTTAGAAGTTTAAAGATCTTGAAAGTCCTCATGACAAGGTCAAGAGCACTGTTTGCCTTCTTAAGAACCTCAGAACATTATTGCCTACAGCAGAATTGCTTATGTGTTTCTTTCAAAAGCAAGATTTCTGGGTTCTTCCCTAGACCAGCTGAATCAGAATTTGGGTGGACTGGGCTTCCCTGGTGGCGCAGTGGTTGAGAGTCCGCCTGCCAATGCAGGGGACGCGGGTTCGTGCCCCTGTCCGGGAAGATCCCACATGCCACGGAGCGTCTGGGCCCGTGAGCCATGGCCGCTGAGCCTGCACGTCCGGAGCCTGTGCTCCGCAACGGGAGAGGCCACAACAGTGAGAGGCCCGCGTACCGCAAAAAAAAAAAAAAAAAAAAAGAATTTGGGTGGACCAGTGTTCAGGAATCTATTTCTAATAAGCTTCCCAATAATCATTGTGCAACTCAAGAACCACCATTCATATCGTAATCCTCTGCCTGTTAAGTTCAGAAGCTTGATTCATCAGGATAGTAAGGGACAAACTCATATTAGCTAGGCTGATGAAACTAGTGTATAAAAGGAGGATAGCAACTAATTTAATAAATACAGGAGGGATTAGATTCTTTTTTTCAAGTAGATCAGATACATAGGAAATCAAATTATAATTTTCTCAGTTTAAGCATGGAGTCAGAACCAGAGATGTAACTATACAGTGTAATATTTTAATGGTGTTTTCCTCCATAGTAGGGATATATATCCAACACCAAGACCAAGTCAGATCTTTGCGTAGTGCACCTTCTAACTTTTAACAGCAGTGGACTTTCTTTCTCCAGACAAATTTTACAAGGCTGGAAGGAAGTCATTATATATCAAAAATTTGCATATTGCAGTTTCTCCTGCAGTCTTTACCCTCTTAGTTAACGGCACCTTCATTCTTTAGTTGCTCAGGCGAAAAGTTTAGTGTCATCTTTGATTCCTGCTTCTCTCACAATACACATACTGTCCATTAGCAAATCCTATAGGCTATGCCTTCAAAACATACCTAGAACTTGGCTGTTTCTCACCATACCCCTATTTCAACCACTCTGGAAGAAGCCACCATGATTTCCCATGTAGATTATTGCACTGGCCTTCTCTCTGGTCTCCCTGCTTCTGCTTTTGTCTCTCCATAGGCAGTCTGTCCTCAATGAAGCACCCAGAGTGATCTGGTTAAAAAATGTAAGTCAGAATATGTCACTCCTCTGCTCAGAATCCTCCAGTGGCTTCCCACCTTTTTCAGAATAAAAGTTTTTACTCTAACTACAAGTCCCTACATGATCTGGGATTTACCTCTTTACCACTTATGTCTCTGACCTTATCTCCTACCTATTCTCCCCTGGTCCTCTCTAGCCACACATCCTCACTTAATGGGTCTTTGCATTTGATCTGTTCTTTGGAGTTCTCTTCCTTCTATATCCCTCACTTCCTTCAGATATTTAATCAGAAATTACCTTCTCAGTGAAGCCCTCTGTGATCATCCTGTCCAGTTCCAATCTACCATTTTATATCCTCTTTCCCTGCTTTATTATTACTCCTTAGCATTTATCACTAGCTAGCATACCATGTAGTTTAGTTGTTTAATCTCATCTATTGTTGGACTTCCCTGGTGGCACAGTTGTTAAGAATCCACCTGCCAATGCAGGGGACACGGGTTTGAGCCCTGGTCTGGGAAGATCCCACATGCCGCGGAGCAACTAAGCCCATGCATCACAGCTACTGAGCCTGCTCTCTAGAACCTGCGAGGCACAACTACTTAGCCCACATGCCACAACTACTGAAGTCTACGCGCCTAGAGCCCGTGCTCTGCAACACGAGAAGCCACCGCAGTGAGAAGCCCGTGCACCCCAATGAAGGGTAGCCCCCGCTCACCACAACTAGAGGAAGCCCATGCGCAGCAACAAAGACCCAATGCAGCCAAAAATAAATGATCATAAATAAAGTAAATATTTAAAAAATCTTATCTATTGTCTCTCTACCCACTATAATGTAAGCTCTGTAAGGACCATATATTGTTGAATCACCATTGCCTAAAACAGTGCCTTCATAGTAGGCCTTCAGATATTTGTTGAATGAATGAGTGAATGAATCTTGCTTGGATAGTATTCTTTTTTTTATTTAACATCTTTATTGGAGTATAATTGCTTTACAATGGTGTGTTAGTTTCTGCTTTATAACAAAGTGAATCAGTTATACATATACATATGTTCCCATATCTCTTCCCTCTTGCGTCTCCCTCCCTCCCACCCTCCCTATCCCACCCCTCTAGGTGGTCACAAAGCACCGAGCTGATCTCCCTGTGCTATGCGGCTGCTTCCCACTAGCTAGCTATTTTACGTTTGGTAGTGTATATATGTTGGATAGTATTCTTAATTTCATAGTTAACTAAATCTTAGAGGGCAGACTAATTTCCAGGTTTTGTGAAGCCATATTGAGGACTCCAGTACTTCCAGATTAATTTTTGTTAATGGAACTTCCCACACAGAAGGCTTTGGCAGTTCTCCATTACCTACAGAATAAAACCAGAATTGTTGTTTGCGTAACTACTGCCATCTGACTCATTTTACTCTTCCTTTCGCTTTTATTTTCTCCAAATAAATCTGTTTCTACCAAACTGGTCTGCTTACAAAACACTGTTTCTTCCCTACCTTTTTTTATTCTTACCAGTTCCCTTATTTGTAATGCCCTCCCTCTTTCTCCCACCTCCCTACTATTTAAAGCGCTTTGTAGAGCCCAGCTTAGATCCCCTTCCCTGTAGTTGTCTTTAACCAACCCAACCCATATCCATCTCCTTCCTAAGAGTTCCATGTTGTATATTGTCTGTAATACTCATTTGGCAGTTTTGGTGCTTTGAATTAGTTATTTTTAAATGATTGACACATCTTTACTGAGGGCTATTGTTTGTAAAGTTGTTTTGCTAACAGTGGTAAAGTATACAAAGATTTGAAAAGCCAGGATGCTGACTGTATGCTTGTCTTATGTTATTTGTATCCACTGTGAAGATTTGCACTTAGTATTAGCTTAAGGTAGTGGCTTTCAACCTTGGCAGCACATGAGAATCACCCTAGGAAGCTTTTAAAAATTCTGGTGCCCAAGCTGTACCCCAGGTCTATTACATCAGAAGCTCTGTGGGTGGAACCCAGGCATCAGTAATTTTAAGGCTCCCCAGGTGGTTCTAATTGTATAGCTGTTCTTCAGAACCAAGGCTTAAGGCAAAAGGGAATTTGTTGGCTTACTTCTTTTGCCATTCTCCTTTTTAATTTTTTTTTGGCCGCGCCGGGTCTTAGTTGCGGCATGCGGGATCTAGTTCCCCGACCAGGGATCGGACCCAGGGCCCCTGCACTGGGAGCTCAGAGTCTTACCCACTGGACTACCAGGGAAGTCCCTGCCATTCTCCTTTTTTGTCTTTATCTTTAGTACTCAGCTCACCTCAGTGCCTGGGACCCGATAAAGTATAGTTTGTTTTGTTTTGAGTGAATGAACAAATTGGCAAACACAAAGATTCAATAACATCTAGGCATTTGCTTAGGGAAAGAAAGTTAAGTATCTGCTATGTCTAAGTCCGTCTCATGTTACCTCATTGGATTCTTAAAGTAGTGCTAGATATATGAGCAGGTATTATACTCACAGATGAAGAAGCTAAGACCCAAGTAATTAAGTGCTAAAGCTGGCATGTGGAAACAGATCTGACTCCCAATGATTTTGAAAAAAAAAAGTAAATTTGGTAAAAAGATATACCTTTAAGTTAGAAATACCATAACGTGCCAGATATGCACCAGATCTTAAAGGCAAAATGCTTCTTCCCACTGCATCTGTTTCCAAGCCAGCATGGGCCCTCACTGCTGAACTCTGCCTATTTGGACTTGGCATTTGCATCATTGCTTTCTGGCACGTGAATCTCAAGGCGTTTGGGTGGATTTTCCCCTGATTTCTTAATTTGGTCCTGATTATTTCCAAAACAATAGTCATTGTATCTGGCCGCTTGGAACTTTTTACCTATCTGCCCACGCTCCTAGGATTGGGGGTGAGAATGTATATTTTAACAATTCGCTTATGTGATCTTTTCACTCACTTTAGTCTTTTTTTCTAACCCATTAGAACACTATATCTCAGACTTTTATATTTCCTCAGTTCTTGATCTAGACATTTAGGTAAATCCTCTAATTAAGCCAAATAGGGTCCTTTCCCTCCTTTCATATGTATATCAATGCTGTTTTGCATTTAAGATCAGACAGCTTTTTTATCTTTACTGAGATTGAGCCAGTACTTTTTTTGTTTGTTTTTTGACTTAAGGCTTTGTCACTTTGAACTTCTAAATGAACACTAAAGATATATACTTGGAAATCTTTTAACCTACATTTTGGATGTATTATATTAGGATAGTCCAGAGTGAGGACTGAGGAATGATTTCCTTCTAACTCGGTGCATAGAGAAGTTGTAAATTAAAAGGGAATGGTTGGGAAAGATAACTAGAAAACAAAATAGGAGCTATTTTTTGGTTCTTAAATGTTGTAAATTTTATGGTTAAGTATGTTGTTTTTATATTACTGTTATACAGCGTAAAATACAATGCTGACTACTGTTAAAGAAGATTAATCTGACACTTGTTAAAATGATAAGAAGACTTTATTCAATACTTTTGTATTAGGGGAGAGAGATTGAGTTCAGGTCCAAATAAGCAAAGACTGCTGGGCATGAATAGCCAACAAGCAAGTGAGCGGGTCAGTAGGTGGAAAATTACTAACAGGAGACATCAAGGGTAGAAGGATTCTTGCTAACAGAAGATAGAGGACTTATACATCAAAGGTTGGGGACAAGGAACTTCAACAGATATCAAGAGTGGGGGAATTCTCTTTAAACTGAGAGCAGGATTCTTGCTAAGACTGGGCTAGGCAGGCCATAGGCAGGATGGGGCCAAGATAAAGACCTAACTGAGAAGAGGGCTCAGAGAAGCCTGACTAAAGTTTGGACAAGGAGAAAGTCTTTGGCACTCCATGTGTGTTATATTATTACTTTAATAAATCTTCAAGCTGTTTTCTTTAGCATTGGTAGACTTTTTAAAAATGAAATTGCTCTACTTAAACTTGCCTGCCTTCACTACCTGTTTGTGTATAGTGGTTACTAATAGAACAGTTTCTAAGAAATACTTGAAATGGCTTTTAAAAGAGTATACATAAAACAAATTACTTGAAAGTGTCGCCATCTTTTTTATAATGTTGATTCTAATTTAGACATATCTATGCTTTTTAAACCTTAGGCCTTACTGATAATGATAAATCAAAATAAACTATCAATATATACATCTAAAATTTTATTTTTTTGGCCATGCCACACGGCTTGCAACATCTTAGTTTCCCTGACCAGGGATTGAACCCTGGCCCCTGGCAGTGAGAGCACAGAGTCTTAACCACTGGACCGCCAGGGAAGTCCCCTAATTGCATTCTGAATCTTTATAATATCTCCAGGTCTAAACTGGGAAAATAATATTTAGCTTATTTGGAATTTAAAAAAACATAGCTAACCATAAGTTTATTAAGTGAAACCTTTTATTCCATATGGCCTTGGAGATCACTGAAAATGTATTTTTTTCTGAAATTATAGCCCCAAATTAAATTCTCACTAGCCTCTGGGAACTCTCTGCCAGCAGGGATTTTGTTTGATAAAGGCACTGAAACTGGAATTCTAGAGCTAGTTTGATACTGAAATACATGCATGTCAGCAGCTTGGAACCATCTATTAAATTATTGCCCCAGGCAGTTTATTGTTGATATACTGAAAGCCTTAGAAGCAGACCAAAAAAATGAACTACATTGAGGCAAGATGTATTTTAAAACAAACAAACAAACAAATAGCATCCTAGGGGGAGAGAGAGATGAATGGGCAAAGCACAGAGGTTTTTTAGGATGGTGAAAATACTCTATGGTACTATAATGGTGGATACATGTCATACATTTGTCCAAATCCATAGAGTGTGCACCACAAAGAGTGAACCCTAATGTAAGTTACAGGCTTTGGATGATAAAGATGTGTCAGTGTAAGTTCATCAATTGTAACATACCGCTCTGGTGGGGATTTTAATAATGGGGGGGACTGCACATGGGGGGACAGAGTATATGGGAAATTTCTGTATGTTCCTCTCAATGTTGTTGTGAACCTAAAACTGCTCTTAGAAAAAATAGTCTTAAAATACAAAATAATAATAATAATAATAACAACAGCAGTAACATCCTAAATATCTTCAAATAGGAAAAACTGTCTTAAGAAATAACATTGAATTCCGTGCAAATAGAACTTTCTTACCAGGATAAGAATAAGGTATTATCTCTTTCTGGAGGAGGAATGCAACTGCTTATCCTTGAATACTTCTGGAATGATGTAGAATAAAAATAAGTAAAATAAATATTTATGAAAGCACAATTTACTACTATTTTTTTGAAGTATAGCCTAGTTGAAAACATGAGTAAACTTTGAAAAGATGTATTATCAATTTAAAGGGAAGCAGAGGGACTTCCCTGGTGGTCCAGTGGGTAAGATTCTGCACTCCCGATGCAGGGAGCCCGGGTTTGATCCCTGGTCAGGAGCTAGATCCTGCATGCACGCTGCAACTAAGAAGTCTGCATGGCAACTAAAGATCCCGCATGCCACAGCTAAGACCTGGCACAGCCAAAATAAATAAATATTTTAAAAATAAAAATAAAAAAAAATAAAGGGAAGCAGAGTAGAGTCACTTTTAAAAACTTTTTTTGGTCAAAAAAAGTTGTTGATGTTTATAGTTATTGATGAAGATTGTAATGATGGAGAATATTAGGTGACTAGGACCCAAAGAACTTCTGGAAGGGAGGAATTATTTTCTCAATAATTTGAAGGCTTTGTTCAGTTTAATAATTTAAAGCAGCAATTATCTTGTTGTGACCGCTTAATAATAACTGACATTTACTGAGCCTCCATATTATGTTTTAAATATTTTGCCAAAGACTTGACATATATTATCTTATTTAACCTTCACAGCAATTCTAAGAAGTAGATAGTATCCCACTTTAGGGAGAGGCTGTGATTCAAAGAGATTAATAGACTGAAATTCAAATCCAGGCCTGTCCAACTCCAGAGTCTTTATCTTTCCATTTTGCCATAGTACCTCATAATAATCTTAAAAGCTAAGCACACTTCCTTAGTGTCATTTTATTCAAAAGGGATTTTGTAAACATTTACTAATTGCCTATGTGCCATTTACTTTGCTAGACCCTGTATAGGATAGAAAAAGAAAGCAAGGCAGTTTGTCCAAAGAAAACTTAAGTCTTTGGGAACAGAATGGTACCTATAGAACTAATTGTCAACAGCAGTTATATTTTAGGTGCTATGATAAATGTTCAAAGTATGGTAGAAGTGACAGAGGATTCTTGAGACTTTAAGTAATGGGGAATATATCTTTGAAAGAAACAGATTCCCCAACCTTGGAAAATAGGAGTGATTTAGACAGGCAAAGATGAGAGAGGCACAAACTCAAGGACAGTGTGAGTAAAGGCCCAGAAGTGAAGTCTTTAATACACTAATGAGGGAGATAAAGATTTTCATAGATACCTTGCTGGCAGAGATTTGGCTCATGAAGTATACAAAATTTGGGCAGTATAAACTGACCTGGGCCTTGCTGATAATTGGAATATGGATATTATCTAGTGAAAGATTTCTTCCTTGCCTGTCTGGAATTATCTACCGAGCATTCACAAAGAGCTGCAGTTGTTAAATATTCAACTTCAAATTCTTTTGTTAAGGAAACTACTTTAAAAGGTAGTTATGAATAGATGTAATATTGAAATGTGTGGGGTCTGTTATTAAAAGATTATTTAAAGGAATTCCCCGGCGGTCCAGAGGTTAGGATTCGGTGCTTTCATTGCCTAGGGCCTGGGTTCAATCCCTGGTCGGGGAACTAAGATCCCACAAGCTGCATGGCGCAGCTGCATGACAAAAAAAAAAAAAAGATTTGAGTTTTATAAAAATTTTGTAAATTTATTTTTCTACTACATTTTCTAAACTTTCTTACTAAAATTTACAAAATTAAGCAGTTTCTAGGGAACAATGGGATATATTCTCAGTTTCATTTTTAAACTTCAGTACAGATATTAGTAATATAAAAATGAAATTTTGAATATTGTAAGGATTGAGTATTTTACTTTATTTTCCTTTTTGGAGAGGTAAGAGGATAAGAAAAATGGGAAGAAGCTGAAATCTAAGAAAACTTATCTTTCATTGATACTTATAGACTTTAAATTGCCCCTATTTAGGTTAGAAACATAATACAGTGCCTTCCATGAAATTAACATTTTGGGAATATTTAAATATATGAAGGGGTAGAATTGTGTATGAGGCTTGAGTTACTCCCCCTTTAAAATATACATGGAGTTATACCCTTTAGCGCAGACACTATCATATTAATGAATGTTATGTACAGTGAACCTGTTACTTTATGAAATAGGGACTTTTTTTTTTTTTAAGCAGAGTGAAGTTTTTGTTCAACTAAAACGTCCATAAAAGTGATTCTCAATTAGGAGGGGGATTACATGCCTCCCCTCCATGGGATATACCTGCTGTCACCTTTCTTTCCCCATCCCAATCTTGAGAATGATTGACTAAATTACTGTTACTGTGTCATCCCTCATTTGTATTGCAGCAAAAATATTTTTGCAATCACTAGCTCCTTAGCCATTTCTCTTTTCCCTTTTGCTTGTGCCAGTGATTTTGTTTACCTCTGTTAAATTTCATCTTGTTAGTTTTGACCCAGTTTTGAAGCTGGATGATAAAATTTTGACTTTTAGTTATTATTTATCATTTGATTTACCCCTCCCAACTTTGTGACAGTTGCAGCTTTCACAAGGAATGCTTTGTCTCAATTCCTGGTTTAAAAACAAAACTGTAAAAGGGCTAGGCCAAATCCATCAGATCACACTATAGATAATCCTCCTGAATTTTAATACCTATTAGTACTGCATAGTATAGATGATTGTCTAGTTCAGTGCCACCCCTTTGTACGTATGTGACCTTGGACAAGGCACTTCTGAACCTGTTCCTTCATTTACAGTGGGGATAATAGTCTCTTCCCTGCCTATTTTTAACAGGCTGTTTTAAGATCAAAAGAGAGGTTATGAGAGAGTTTTGTAAACAATAAAACAGTATTCATTCATTTACATTCCTAGCTTGTGCCAGGTCTCAGTCCTAGGTATACAACAATGAACAAACATAACAAGTTCTTATGCTGTATGCTAGGAATTGGCAGATCTGGTCCACTGCCTGTTTTTATATGGCCTAACAGCTAATATATTTTGAATGGTTAGAAAAAAAATCGAAGAGTATTTCATGATGTGAAAATTACATGAAATACAAATTGCAGTCTCTAATGTGTTAACTCAATGAGAGTAATCCTTTCACACTGTATAAGTGTATGTATATCAAAATCATCACATCGTACACTTTAAATATCTTATAACTTTACTTGTCAGTTGTACCTCAGTTAAAAAACAAAGTCTTACTGGAACACAATTATGCTCATTAGTTTACAGTTGGGACAGAGATCATGTGGCCCACACAGCCCTAAAATATTTACTGTCTGGCCTTTTACTTTAGCAGTTTGCAGACCCCTGCTCTGTGCTCTTGGAATTCTTTTGGAGGTGTTGAGCAGTAAAAATAAGTATATGTTCAGTGGTAGCAAGTTCCTTGAAGAAATTTAAAGCAGGTAAGGGGCAAGAATTATGAAGGGTGTGGAGGGTACAGTAGCTAATTTATAGAAGTCAGGAAGTCAGAGAAGGGTACTTTAGTAGGTGATATTTGAACCGAGACTTGAATGAAGAGGGAAGTGAACTCTGATAGAAGAACATTTCTGGCAAAAGGAATAAAAATTGCAGTAGCCCTGAGGTGGGAGTGTAGCTATAGGTCTAGGAGCTAAACAGTAGGAGAATGAGAGAGGGTGAACCAAATTGTAAAAGAGACTGTGGAGCACACTTTAGATTTTAAAGTGATTATATAAATATATCATTACAATTTCTATTACAGGTATTCCTTCAAGGTATTTTTATGGTATTATTATAGTGACAAATCAACTTAACACTTCAAAGCCTGTCTTCAAAGACTGTCAGATGTTTATCTAATACTAAGTATGGTCGTCACATGGAGGGGGATTGGTTCAGGGACCCCCGAAGATGTCAAAATCTGAGGATGCTCAAGTCCCTTACGTAAAATGGTGCAGTATTTGCGTATAACTTACGCACATCCTGCCCTATATTTTAAATCATCTCTAGATTACTTGTAATGCCTAATACAATGTAAATGCTATGTAAATAGTTGCTAGTGTATGGCAGATTCAAGTTTTGACTTTTGGAACTTTATGGAATTTTTCTTTCCTCTGGATATCTTCGATCCTTGGATGCAGAACCCATAAATACAGAGGGTCGACTGTAATCCATCTTTTTTACTAACTCTCAGAAGGTAACATGGGGACTGTTGACCATGACAGTGGTTTTTTTTTTTTTTTTTGGTTTGGTTTTATTTCTGGCTGCGTTGGATCTTTGTCGCCATGCGCGGGCTTCTCCCTGCAGCGGCTTCTCTTGTTGCAGAGCATGGGCTCTAGGCGCACGGGCTTCAGTAGTTGCGGCATGTGGGCTTGGTAGTCATGGTGCAGGGGCTTAGTTGCTCCACAGCGTGTGGGATCTTCCTGGACCAGGGATCGAACCCATGTCCCCTGCATTGGCAGGCAGATTCTTAACCACTGTGCCACCAGGGAAGTCCAACCATGACAGTGTTTTAGGACCCCTTGTTGGCATCTAATGATGTCTACATTTCTTTTAACTGCTCATTTAGAACTTCACCCTTGCCAAGTGGATATATCTTCAAATCTCCCCACTTTCATTAAAAACTAGATGTTTCGGTTTCTTTAATTGGACATTTCTCTGGTTCTTGATATTCTCAGATAGTTTTCTAAAAATTATTTATTGTATGGGGAATGTTGGCATGCCCCTTTTCTGCTTTGTAAAAAATTTAAAACATTTTTTTCATACAAATAATTTATATTCCTTGTACAACTTTTTGAACATAGAGATAAGCCAAAAAATAGACGAAAAGTATCTTTTGTAATACTACTATCAGTGGTAGTCCCAGTTAAAAGTTAGTAGCTATACATATATGTAAATATATATACTTAAAAAAAACAGGAATACATCATTTTGTAGCCCTTTTCACTCAACAGCATGATAAATATCAACCCATGTTAACAGATAGAAGACTTCTCAAACTCTTCTGCTTTCAGGACCCATTTACACTCTTAGAAATCTGGTTGTTTTTTCCCCCCGTTTTATTGACATATAATTGACATACAGCACTATAAGTTTAAGGTGTACAGCATATGATTTGACTTACATACATCTTGAAATGATTATCACAGTAAGTTTAGTGAACATCCATCATCTCATAGATACAAAAGTAAAGAAATAGTTAAAAAAAAAAGTTTGCTTACGGTGAAAACCCATAGGACCTACTCTCTCAACAGCTTTCGTATATAAAATACAGCAGTGTTAACTGTTTATCATTTTGTACATTACATCCCTAGTATTTATTTATCTTATAACTGGAAGTTTGTACCTTTTGACCCTCTCTCCCCACCCGTGTCTCTGGTAACCACAAATCTGAATTCTTTTTCTATGAGTTTGTTTTTGAAGTATAATTAACCTACAACACTATGTTAGTTCGTGTTATACAGTGTAGTGGTTTGATATTTCTATACATTTCAAAATGATTACCACAATAAATCTAGTTATGGTATGTCACCATATAAAGATTGTGCATGAACTACAACCCTTAATAGTTATTGATTATATTCCCCACACTGTACCTTTCATACCAGTCACTCATTTATTTTGAAACTGGAAATTGTACCTCTTAATCTCCCTCACCTATTTCTTTCCTCCCCCCACCCCCTCCCTTCTGACAACCACCTGTTTGTTCTCTGTATCTGTTACTCTTTCTGATTTGTTTTTTAGGTTCCACATATGAGTGAAATTATATAGTATTTGTCTTTCTTTGTCTGACTTATTTCACTTAGCATAATACCCTCTAGGTCCATTCATGTTGTTGCAAATGGCAAGTTTTCATTCTTTTTTATGGCTAATACTCCATTGCATATATATGTGTACACACACACACACCACATCACATCATTATCCATTCATCTAGGTTATTTCCATATCTTGGCTATTGTAAATAATGCTTCAATGAATATAGAGGTGCATTTATCTTTTCTACTTAGTTTTTTCATAGAAGTTGAGTTTTGGTTTTTGTTTGTTGGTTGGTTGGGTTTTTTGTTTTCTTTTTTTTTGGCTGCACCATGTGGCATGTGAGATCTTAGTTCCCTGACCAGGGATTGAACCCCTGCCCCCTGCAGTGGAAGCACGGAGTCCTAACCACTGGACTGCCAGGGAATGCCAAGAAATTGAGTTTTTATTTATGTGGCTTATATGTATTGTATTAGATATTAAAACTTACAGATTTTTAAAACAATTCATTTTAATATAATGATAAATTTATTGCATATTAACATAAATGATTAGTATTTTGTGTTTTTTTTTAACTTTTTTTTGAAAATGCAGAAAGAATCAGAAAAAGTAGCATTGTTTTACATTATGCACATCTTTTAAATATCTGCATTCAGTCTGTTATGCTGTGTTGTCTTAGTTTGTACATATCGTTCCCTCCACGGGGAATGCTGTCCTTGGTATCTACTCATCCTCCAATCCAGCTCAAACATCACTGCCTTTGAAGGTCACCCCAGCCCCTCCTTATATACATATGTAGAGTTGATTGCACCTTCCTTTGTGCCTCATTGTGCCTTTTAATATTTTCTATATTACTATCTAGGTGACAGATCCTTTGAGAATAGTGACAATGTCTTATTCAGTATTTAATCTTTATTTACTGACTCTTCTCTTCCTAGCTGCTCGGTAAATGTTTGCTGAATGGATGAACTGCTACTTTTTTACATGCAGAGTCATTTCATCCATTATCCAAATGACTGTTTTTCAATTATGGAAACTCCATCAGATTTTATAACTTTTGAAAATTTGTGGATAGCTTCAGAAATATTAGTAACTTGAATTTACAATTTGGTAACTTTTATGCATTCAGACATTAATAAGTAGTATGTAAAATATGGCTGTGGCTTTTTTCTTTTAAGGGAAGCTGCTTTTGGGGTAGTATATGAATATATTTTTGAACTACACACACTTAATTTTGCTTGACCAAGGGGAATTTCATAATTATGTAAGGATTATGGGACATACACCTTGACAGAAAGTGGGATAGACCATAGCTGCTCAACAGACTTGCCACAAATAGACTAAAAAAAAGGTTTGTTATTCAAAATAGGTTTGCTAATTTCTTAAATAAGTGATTGACACCAACAGTTGACAAGTACAGTAATATGATTAAGTGTACATGCCAAAGCAGATATACACAGTTGGAAATCCATATTGGAACTATTAGTCCTGTGTAATATAATTCTCATGAGTTGAGCAGCATTTCTTACTTCCTAATTAGAACCCCTTGTTTTATTTTTGTTGCTCAGTTAATTTAAGAGCTTTATGGAATATTTCCTCTTAATCTCCACCAGTTTTCATCCCAGAAAAATAATATATTATCGACAATTACCCTGTCACATTAGGGTTCTCAAACTGTATGTGCATAAGAATATCCTAAGGTGTTGGTGATATAGATCCCTCATACCTGCTTCCAGATGGTCCACATAAAAGTTTTGTTTTCTAAGTCTTAAGAAGTCATATAGAATTTTATAGCTCAAAGAAATTTTGCAGATCTCCTAATCTCTTTTAGGAGTAGGATTATTATGAGGAAACTCAGAACCAAAAAAGGTTAACAATGTTTCCAGAATCACAAATCTAGTTAGTTAATGGACCAACAGAGCCAGTAATTAGAATCCAGGTTTTCCATTCTGCCTTGCTCCATGAATCAGTAAGCCTTTCTTGACTGAAAAGATAAGTTTGGCTATGGAGCAGCTTTTCTTTTACTCTTTTTAGAATCAGCAAAGTCACATAAGATCTTCCATATAAACCTAGGGATTCTAAAGTTGTAAAGTATTTCCATCTTTTTCTAATTCTCTTCTCAATCCCAGCTTTATTTTCCAAAGATTCTTAAAAGTCTTTTTTTTCCCCCTTAAGAATGGTTTGACTTTGATGATAACCTTAATTTGGCTGGGTCAGTAAGAACTTAAAATTGTTTGAAGGAAATGGAAGAAGTCAACAGAGGATGCCTATCTGGAAAGTAGAGCTCACCTTATTGTCAGATATACCATGTTCCTCTTTGCCCCTCATCAGTGATTTGATCATCTTTTTACTCATTACGTCAGATATTAGGGAATTTTCAATGTCCTTTCTCTCATAGTGTGTTAGAATTATACTGAGAGACCCATTTGAGGTCAGTCCTATTATCATTGCTAACATCATTATTACATATATAGAGATATAGATATAGCTAAATGATACTCCAAATTGTTTTTTTTCTTTAATATAGGTTTGTATATTCTTTGTATTTCATATTTTACTTTATGAGAGATGAGAGACTGATTTATATGGCAGACTGAGTACATGGTTTTACCTTACCTTTTATGCCAAAACTTTTAAAATGAAAAAGTAGGAAAAAGTGGAATGAGAAGAGAAATAAATTAGTAATAGTTTAAGTAGTGTCATGGGAGGACATCTATTTAAGGAGCAAGAAGGGAAGAACTCAGAACAGTCTTGGAGTGGATTAGTTGGGAAATTGTTCTCTAAACTTACTAGACCACTTGGCTCCTCCTTTCATTCCCATCTGGGCTAAGCTGCAGAGGAATAGCATTTGTCCTCAGAATATAGCAATGAGAATGAGCACTGGGAGCAGAAAGGCAGGGCAGTGCCCCAAGGAGCCTGTGGCCTTAGGAGGCTCACTCAGAAGGTAATCAGCTCATACATTCTCAACAGCAAGTCTACTCTTTCCCTCCCCTACAATCAAGGAGACAAGCTACAAGTAAACAGAACAGGCAAACTAAATTAAATTCAAAGAGGAGCAACAAACATTTGTGGAAAACCAGTACCATGAAAGAGAGGCACCAAACTCGACAAACAGTATATCTAAATTCTTAAGAAACAGTCAATAAAACAAGACTTTAAAATAAGTATAGTTAATAACCACAAGGAGACTGAAGAAATTATTGCACATACAAGAAATAAAGTCTTAGAAATTAAAAATGGAACAGTTAAAATAATTGTCTGAAAACAAAATGGGCACAGCTGAAGAGCATGTTAGTGAGTTGAAAAATGGAGCTGAGAAATTCTCCCTACACAAGGCATAAAATGACAAAAAAGATAAAACATAGGAGGAAAAATTAATTATGCAGGTTAGATAATAACATTTCAGCATACATCTCTAATCAGAGATCCAGAAACAGATTGACAGTAGTGGGCAGGGGAGGGAATTAGAATGAATAACAAAAGAAATATTTTCCATGGCATTTTTAGGGCCTTTAGTACAGTGTTGAATAGTTTAGGTGACAGGAGTCATCTTTGTCTTGCTTTTAAAATTAGTGACACTGGGCTTCCCTGGTGGCGCAGTGGTTGGGAGTCCGCCTGCCGATGCAGGGGACGCGGGTTCGTGCCCCGGTCCGGGAGGATCCCACATGCCGCGGAGCGGCTGGGCCCGTGAGCCATGGCCGCTGAGCCTGCGCGTCCGGAGCCTGTGCTCCGTAACGGGAGAGGCCACAGCAGTGAGAGGCCCGCGTACCGCAAAAAAAAAAAATAAAAATAAAAATTAAAATAAAATAAAATTAGTGACACTGCTCATGTTTCATCATTATTGAATAAGCCATAAAATTTTAGTAGATAACCCTTTATAAAGTTAAGGAAGTTTATTATACTAAAAACTAGTAGTTTTGTTGTTGTTTTATGATATTTGGATGGGTGTTGAATTTTGTCTTTTTTTTCCAGCATGATCACAAGGTTTTGCTTTTAATTTGTAAGTTACATTGATTTATTAGTATTGAATCATTCTTGCATTGGGATAAACACAAATTGGCATAATACCAATTAGTTAATATTTTATTTAGTTTTGCTGAACTGTCCATAAATGAAATAGTACCGTAGCTTTCTCTTTTTGTGACTGCAGTATATTTTGACCAAAAAGTGATTATTTAGCTTTTTAAAAAGAAAAATTCAAAATTAAAGCAGCATGTATATCCCAAAATTAGAACAAATCTGCATTGGTAATAAACACTTTGAGATGTTTTGTGAGAAGAAAATCTGAAGGCTCCTAAACAGTAAGGTTTAAACAGGAAATTATATTTTAAGGGATGTGATAAAAATTTTGTTATCTGCTAATTCCTTCCCCTCTTATATGCTACTCTTCTCCTTCCCCTCTTATATGCTACTCTTCATAATTCTTTTACTAAAAATTTTATTTCTCTTTAGGTACGCATAGCTGCTAAATTCATCACTCACGCACCCCCAGGGGAATTTAATGAAGTGTTCAATGGTGAGTAAAGATTCGTACTTAGTTATTTTAAACCCTCCTTAATCACATACGAGCACTTATTGAGTGTTTGCTATCTCTTTTAATCCTTATAACATTATAGCTATAGCTAAGGAAATCAAAATTCAAAAAGGTTAAAATAATTTATCCCACATCACCCAGCTGGTAAGTGTCAGAGCAAGGATTCAAACCCAGGTCTGAGTCAAAAGCATGCTCTTAACCCATACATTAGGGTACCTATCTTATGTGAGAAAAGATTTAAAGTAATTTAATACTGATAAATGTAGAAATAATGTTTAATTGTTTTATATCATTATAAAATATAGCTTAAGTCTCTTCAGTGCTTTTACTCAGGAAGTGCCATAGCATAGGACATTTTCTAGAGCAGCTGGGGCTGAACTGACTGTATCTGGGAAGCTTGTTAAATATACAGATTCCAACGTTATCCTCTAAAGATTTTCATTCGTTAGATCTGGGGTAGAATGGGCAATCTGTTTTATCAATCTGTTTTATCAAGTTGTCCAGGTGATTCTGAGTCACAGCCAATTTGGGAACCACTATTCCTATATATGTACAATCTTCCATTCTATTTACTGTGTTAACACAACTTACAGAATGAAAAATGTAAATGAGGCATTATAACATTGCGTTAATATCAATCATCATAATCCCATTTTAAGTTATAAATTAATTCATCTTAAAGTTCCCCTTAAGTAAAATCATAATCTTTGTGCATCTTGGTTCATTTTAGCAAACATTTATTTTGAAATTCTAGTTTTACATTAGAAGGTTACCTGCTTAAAATATCATATAATAACACGTATAGACTACAATTCTGCAACCTGTGGAAAGAAAACCATATTCACAGAAACACAGACAAAATGAAAGGGCAGAGGACTTCGTACCAGATGAGGGAACAAGATGAAACCCCAGAAAAACAACTAAATCAAGTGGAGATAGGCAACCTTACAGAAAAAGAATTTAGAATAATGATAGTGAAGATGATCCAGGACCTCGGAAAAAGAATGGGGACAAAGGTCGAGAAGATGCAAGAAATGTTTAACAAAGACCTAGAAGAATTAAAGAACAAACAAACAGAGATGAACAATACAATAACTGAAATGAAAACTACACTAAAAGGAATCAGTAGCAGAATAACTGAGGCAGAAGAACGGATAAGTGACCTGGAAGACAGAATGATGGAATTCACTGCTGCAGGACAGAATAAATAAAAAGAATGGGGCTTCCCTGGTGGCACAGTGGTTGAGAGTCCGCCTGCCAATGCAGGGGACACAGGTTCGTGCCCCGGTCCGGGAAGACCCCACATGCCGTGGAGTGGCTGGGCCCATGAGCCATGGCTGCTGAGCCCGCGCATCTGGAGCCTATGCTCCACAATGGGAGAGGCCACAACAGTGAGAGGCCCGCGTACCACAAAAAAAAAAAAAAAAAAGAAAAGAAAAAAGAATGAAAAGAAATGAAGACAGCCTAAGAGACCTCTGGGACAGTATTAAACGCAACAACGTTTGCATTATAGGGGTCCCAGAAGGAGAAGAGAGAGAGAAAGGACCTGAAAATATATTTGAACAGATTATAGTCGAAAAATTCCCTAACATGGGAAGGGAAATAGCCACCCAAGTCCAAAAAGTGCAGAGAGTTCCAGGCAGGATAAACCCAAGGAGAAACACACCGAGACACATAGTAATCAAATTGACAAAAATTAAAGACAAAGAAAAATTATTGAAAGCAACAAGGGAAAAACAACAAATAACATGCAAGGGAACTCCCATAAGGTTAACAGCTGATTTCTCAGCACAAACTCTACAAGCCAGAAGGGAGTGGCATGATATATTTAAAGAGATGAAAGGGATTAATCTACCCAGCAAGGATCTCATTCACATTTGATGGAGAAATCAAAAGCTTTACAGATAAGCAAAAGCTAAGAGACCTCAGCACCACCAAACCAGCTCTACAACAAATGCTAAATAAACTTCTCTAAGTGGGAAACACAAGAGAAGAAAAGGACCTACAAAAACAAACCCATAACAGTAAGAAAATGGTAATAGGAACATACATACTGATAATTACTTTAAACGTGAATGGATTAAATGCTCCAGCCAAAAGACACAGGCTCGCTGAATGGATACAAAAACAAGACCTAAATATATGCTGTCTACAAGAGACCCACTTCAGACCTAGGGACACTGTATACAGACTGAAAGTGAGGGGGTGGAAAAAGATATTCCATGCAAATGGAAATCAAAAGCTGGAGTAGCAATACTCATATCAGATAAAATATATTTTAAAATAAAGAATGTTACAAGAGACGAGGAAGGACACTACATAATGATCAAGGGATTAATCCGAGAAGAAGATATAACAATTATATATACACCCAACATAGGAACACCTCAATACCTAAGGCAAATGCTAACAGCTATAAATTAGGAAATTGACAGTAACACAGTAACAGTGGGGGACTTTAACACTTCACTTACACCGATGGACAGATCATCCAGACAGAAAATTAATAAGGAAACAGAAGCTTTAAATGACACAATAGACCAGATAGATTTAATTGATACTTATAGGAAATTCCATCCAAAAACAGCAGATTACACTCTCTTATCCAGTGCACACAGAACATTCTCCAGGACTGATCACATCTTGGGTCACAAATCAACCCTTGGTAAATTTAAGAAAATTGAAATCATATCAAGTATCTTTTCCAACCACAAGGCTATGAGATTAGAAATCAGTTACAGGGAAAAAAACGTAAAAAACACAAACACATGGAGGCTAAACAATACGTTACTAAATAACCAAGAGATCACTGAAGAACTCAAAGAGGAAATCAAAAAATAACTAGAGATAAATTAAAACGAAAACACAACGATCCAAAACCTATGGGATACAGCAAAAGCAGTTCTAAGAGGGAAGTTTATAGCAATACAAGCCTACCTCAAGAAACAAGAAAAATCTCAAATAAACAATCTAGCCTTACACCTAAAGGAACTAGAGAAAGAAGAAGAAACAAAGTCCAAAGTTAGTAGAAGGAAAGAAATCATGAAGATCACAGCAGAAGTAAATGAAATAGAAACAAAGAAAACAATAGCAAAGATCAATACTAAAAGCTGGTTCTTTGAGAAGATAAACAAAATTGATTGAACATTAGCCAGACTCATCAAGAAAAAGAGGAGAGGACTCAAATCAGTAAAATTAGAAGTGAAAAAGAAGTTACAACAGACACCACAGAAATACAAAGCATCCTAAGGGACCACTATAAGCAACTCTATGCCAATAAAATGGACAACCTGGAAGAAATGGACAAATTCTTAGAAAGCTATAACCTCCCAAGACTGAACCAGGAAGAAATAGAAAATATGAACAGACCACTCACAAGTAATGAAATTGAAACTGTGAGTAAAAATCTTCCAACAAACAAAAGCCCAGGACCAGATGGCTTCACAGGTGAATTCTATCAAACATTTAGAGAAGAGATAACACCTATCCTTCACAAACTTCCAAAACATTGCAGAGGAAGGAACACTCCCAAACTCGTTCTACGAGGCCACCATCACCCTGATGTCAAAACAGACAAAGATACTAAAAAAAAGAAAATTACAGACCAATATCACTGGTGAATATAGATGCAAAAATCCTCAACAAAATACTAGAAAACAAAATCCAACAACATATTAAAACGATCATACACTATGATATGATCAAGTGGGATTTATCCCAGGGATGCAAAGATTCTTCAGTATACGCAAGTCAATCAGTGTGTTACACCATATTAACAAGTTGAAGAATAAAAACCATGTGATCATCTCAATAGATACAGAAAAAGCTTTTGACAAAATTCAACCCCCATTTATGATAAAAACTCTCCAGAAAGTGGGCATAGAGGGAACCTACCTCAACATAATAAAGGCCATATATGACAAACCCACAGCAAACATCATTCTCAATGGTGGAAAACTGAAAGCATTTCCTCTAACATCAGGAACAAGACAAGGATGTCCACTCTCACCACTATTATTCGACATAGTTTTGGAAGTCCTAGCCATGGCAATCAGAGAAGAAAAAGAAATAAAAGGAATACAAATCGGAAAAGAAGAAGTAAAACTGTCACTGTTTGCAGATGACATGATACTATACATAGAAAATCCTAAAGATGCCACCAGAAAACTACTAGAGCCAATCAATGAATTTGGTAAAGTTGCAGGCTACAAAATTAATGCACAGAAATCTCTTGCATCCCTATCCACTAACAACGAAAGATCAAAAAGAGAAGTTAAGGAAACAGTCCCATTCACCACTGCAACAAAAAGAATAAAATACCTAGGCATAAACCTACCTAAAGAGATAAAATACCTGTACTCAGAAAACTATAAGACACTGATGAAAGAAATCAAAGATGACACAAACAGATGGAGAGATATACCATGTTCTTGGATTGGAAGAATCAGTATTGTGAAAATGACTATACTACCCAAAACAATCTACAGATTCAATGCAATCCCTATCAAATTACCAGTGGCATTTTTTACAGAGCTAGAACAAAAAATCTTAAAATTTGTATGGAGACACAAAAGACCCTGAATAGCCAAGGCAGTCTTGAGGGGAAAAAACGGAGCTGGAAGAATCAGACTCCCTGACTTCAGACTATACTACAAAGCTACAGTAATCAAGACAACATGGTACTGGCACAAAAACAGAAATATAGATCAATGGAACAGGACAGAAAGCCCAGAGATAAACCCACACACCTGTGGTCAACTAATCTATGACAGAGGAGGCAAGGATATACAATGGAGAAAAGACAGTCTCTTCAATAAGTGGTGCTGGGAAAACTGGACAGCTACATGTAAAAGAATGAAATTAGAACACTCCCTAACACCATATACAAAAATAAACTGAAAATGGATTAGAGACCTAAACGTAAGACTGGACACTATAAAACTCTTAGAGGAAACCTAGGAAGAACACTTTTTGACATAAATCACAGCAAGATCTTTTTTGATCCACCTCCTAGAGTAGTGGAAATAAAAGCAAAACTAAAAAAATGGGACCTAATGAAACTTAAAAGCTTTTGCAAAGCAAAGGAAACTACAAACAAGATAAAAAGACAACACTCAGAATGGGAGAAAATATTTGCAAGCAAATCAACGGACAAAGGATTAATCTCCAAAATATATAAACAGCTCATGCAGCTCAATATTAAAAAAAACAAACAACCCAATCAAAAAATGGGCAGAAGACCTAAACAGACATTTCTCCAAAGAAGGCATACAGATGGCCAAAGAGCACATGAAAAGCTGCTCAGCATCACTAATTATTAGAGAAATGCAAATCAAAACTACAATGGGGCTTCCCTGGTGGCACAGTGGTCGAGAGTCCGCCTGCCGATGCAGGGGACATGGGTTCGTGCCCCGGTCTGGGAAGATCCCACATGCTGTGGAGCGGCTGGGCCCATGAGCCATGGCCACTGAGCCTGCACATCCGGAGCCTGTGCTCCACAATAGAAGAGGCCACAACAGTAAGAGGCCCGCGTACTGCAAAAAAAACCAACCAAACAAACAAAAAACTACAGTGAGGTATCACCTCACACCAGTAAGAATGGGCATCCTCAGAAAATCTACAAACAACAAATGCTGGAGAGGGTGTGGAGAAAATGGAACCCGCTTGCACTGTTAGTGGGAATGTAAATTGATACAGCCACTACTATGGAGAACAGTATGGAGGTTCCTTAAAAAACTAAAAATAGAATTACCATATGACCCAGCAATCCCACTACTGGGCATATACCCAGAGAAAACCATAATTCAAAAAGACACATGCACCCCAATGTTCATTGCAGTACTGTTTACAATAGCCAGGTCATGGAAGCAACCTAAATGCCCATCGACAGATGAATGGATAAGGAAGATGTGGTACATATATACAATGGAATATTACTCAGCCATTAAAAGGAGCGAAATTGGGTCATTTGTAGAGATGTGGATGGATCTAGAGACTGTCATACATAGTGAAGTAAGTCAGGAAGAGAAAAACAAATATCGTATATTAATGTATATATGTGGAACCTAGAAAAATGGTACAGATGAACCAGTTTGCAGGGCAAAGAGACACAGATGTAGAGAACAAATGTATGGACACCAAGGGGGCAAAGTGGCGGGGGTGGTGGTGGTGGTGGTGGGATGAACTGGGAGATTGGGATTGACATATATACACTAATATGTATAAAATAGATAACTAATAAGAACCTGTCGTATAAAAAAAATTCAAAAATTGAAAAAAAATAATGCATATATGTGGAATCTAGAAAAATGGTATAGATGATCTTATTTGCAAAGCAGAAATAGAGGCATAGACGTAGAGAACAAATGTATGGATACCACGGGGGAAAGGGGTGGGGAGGGAGGAATTGGGAGACTGGGATTTACACATACACATTATAGTTACTGCGTATAAAATAGACAACTGATGGGAACATACTGTATAGCACAGGGAGCTCTACCTAATGTACTGTGGTAACCTAAATGGGAGGGAAGTCCAAAAGGGAGAGGATATCTGTATGTGTATGGCTGACTCATTTTGTTGTGCAGCGGAGGCTAACACAACATTGTAAAGCAACCATCCTCCAATAAAAATTTTAAAAATAATAGAAAAAAAAAGAAGGTTACCTGCTTAGTTAGAGGAACTGTGTAATGTTCATTTGCACTTGGCTCAGAGCCCCACAAATTGTAGATCAATCAATAATTTCCACTGGTAAAATGAATGATGCAGAGCAAAAGTAACTAAGAGAACATATAAATGTTATTTACAAGGAGTGAAATAATATAATAGAAATAAATCAAGACATTCTTCTTTATAGACTTGTTTTTTGGATATTTGAGCAGTAACACCAAGAAAAACAAATGCAGCCTTTCTTTGCCTAGTCTCTCTTCCATATTGACCAAATGTAAATTTTCAACAACAGAGCTTTTAGAAATACTCCTATGACGTGAACTTTATCCAGCTGATTAGCTCAGATAAATCCTTGACTTAACAAAAATTAGTGGTCTTTGTAGTTAGAAGTACCTTGTTGTATTTCTGACAACTGAATGTACTTTATAGGATTATCATGAGAATAATTGATACCAAAGCATTAGATTGAGTTAGCAAGCTACTTATGACATGACGGCTGGTTTTTATTGGCATGCTACACATTGGCCTCTGCCAGCCCCTTCTTTCAGAAGCTCTAAGAGTCAGTTGCCTTTGGCTTATAATCAGCCTTCTCTCTTGGAGTTAATGCTTGGTAGTTTCTTAGTAACAAGGACACACCTCTTCCAAAAGAAAAGTGACTAGACAGCTTTTTAAAAAGATTGTAGGCCCCACGTTAGATTCTCTAAAGAAAAATATGTTCAGCAATTTCACTGCCACTGACTGAATTGTGCCCAGTTTTCTTGGTCTGATGTTACAGAAAAGCCTACAATTCTTAATCTATTTTAAAAGGATTCTTCAGATACAAATAAATAGTCCTAACTGTAACCTTCTGTAAACCATGTTTTTCATTTGCTATGAAATTCCTTGAGAATTTATTGTTGGATTATTGTATCACAAATAATTCTGTGTATATCAGTGAACATTAGCATCTGTTTGTGTACATTTTTAGAATTTCTACATATACAGTACATCCAAAGACTAATCTTGCAAAGCCTGGTTTTCTAAAAATCTAATCTAGAAATCCGCTAAAATTTCTCCAAGTTTGTCTTCTACTGAACATTTGAATTTTAACATCTTTAACATTGTTTTCCTCCTCAGATGTCCGGCTACTACTTAATAATGACAATCTCCTCAGGGAAGGGGCAGCACAGTAAGTATCTTTCGAAGTCCACTTACTTGTTATTCTAATATTGGGTAAATTATGTTGATAGTAAACTAGTACCCTGAAAACTAAGTTTAAAATACCTCAAAATAAAGCAGTTGGTTTTTAACAATTTTAGTTGGGTTTTTTTTCCCTTGGAGAAAACGTATTCCCCCAAAATGTTGTTTACTTCCTTAAAGTTTATTTTATATGGTCTTACTTATTTTTATTTTTGCCTAGATTTTCCCTGTTAAAGCAGGTTTAGTTCTTTTAGTTCAGGCTGAATTTTTTTATAACTGCCAGTTATAGAAAGATTAGGCTGCTATTGAGGAGTGATAATGTTTCTCAAATTGCCAAAAAATAGCAGATACTCAGAAAGTACCTTAATAGAGTTAACCATAGAATAATTGCATTATTATTCTACCCAATCATTGGCTGCTTATCACTGTCAGGCTAATTAATGTTTCTAGAATATCATTTTCATTTTGTCCTTGTCCTCAAAAACATTAGATTGGTGGTTGGTTGGTTGGTTGGTTGGTTTTCTTGTCTTCTTCAAATCTAAATACTATCTAGCTTTCTAGGCCCCCTGTTCTCTGGCTTTATCACTACTGTTCTTTACTCTTCAATACAAAGTACGCTTTCAGTTACTGTCTATCCAACTGGCCCAGAGTTCCTCTGTAAAGAGGAAATCAGAATTGGATAATGACTGGGCAAGTGTGGGGTGGGGAGATGGAACAAGGATTTTGATGCAGAGCAACAAATAATTATTATTAAGGCATTTGGTGTGATACATAATTTGTTTAGATTTTAGGTGTAGAAAATGTTTTAAGAATTGCTGCCTGGGAAAGTCTTCTGCCCTGTCCATACTGCTTTTTCAGAACTCATTTTGGGACCAGATCCTACAAACCTAAAATTTGCACAGCATCACTATAATTGCCATAATAAACGATACCCCAATTATACATTCTCTTTCACTGTTCTGTGAACTACCTTTTTCTTCTTTCTTTTGGCTGCGCCACATGGCATATAGGATAGTAGTTCCCCAACCAGGGATGGAACCTGTGCCCCCTGCAGTGGAAGTGTGCAGTCCTAACCACTGGACTGCCAGGGAATTCCCTGAACTACCTTTTATATTTATTTATATATAATTATTTTCTCTCCCTCTTCTCCCTTTTTAAAAAAAAACAGTGCATTTGCCCAGTATAACATGGATCAGTTCACACCTGTGAAGATAGAAGGATATGAAGATCAGGTAATAGTTGTTTCTATTAGATAGACTGTGCCTGGAAAGTAGTAGAAATACTATAAAACAGATGTCTGAAGATAAGATGCTGAATGAATGTATGTCTTAGTATTCTTAGCTTTTGTAGATATTCTACATATTAGGAAATTCTTCCTCCCTCTGAAAATACTAGGAGTTTCTTTGAAGAGAGAGCTGTCCCTAACAAGAACAGTAAAAGTAAAAGGAATTGAGTTTTACACAAGTTTTCCAGCTGTCTCTAATTCTCCTTGGTAAGAATAACAGGAGACATTATATTTAACGGGAAAACAAGAATTCCTGTTCCAATACAGGAACAAAGCAAATACATATTCCCATTTTTACCACAGTTATTAACATTATATGAAAGGGCTTTACAAATTCATTAATGTATACTTCAAAGGCAATATGGCACCAAATAGCAAATGCCTTTTAAAAGTCTGAATCCCCTTTGAACCCACAAGTCCATAGAATTTATCCTAGGGAAATAAGTATATAAATGTGTAAAAAGATTATTTGAAGCAAGGTTTATGATAATGAAAAACTGGGAACAATCTAAATGTCCAACATTAAATTAAATATCTATAAAGCAATTATACTCCAATAAAGATGTTAAAAATTTTTTTTAATAAAATAAAATAAATAAATAAAATATCTGTAGACCAAAGTCCTATGTAACCATTGAAAACTGATAGCTGGGAATATGTTCATGATATATTAAGCTAAAACATAATATGTAGCATTATGCTAGTTTATTTTTTAAATAGATATTTAAATGAACAGTTATACTATATTAGAATCTGCATCTTATATTCTGTGAAAGGTACATCTTACTTTATGTGCCACTAAGAAAGAAAAAACACTGTCAGTTAAACTATGACACAGTCCTAAGATGCTGTCAAGTTTAAGATGTATCCCATTTTATGAGATGTTAAATCATGAGGGGAATGTATGCATCTTTAGACTCAGAAATAAAGTAGTATATAGATGTGCATAGAAATGGAAATGTGGGAAAATATACACCAAAACGTTAACTCCCTATGTTGGGATTACAGGATTACTGTAATATGTTTTGTTTGTTGTTTTTTGTTTGTTTTAGTTTATATTTGTGCTTATCTTTATTTTCTCAATGAAACTAGATTAATTACAAGTATAAAAGACAAAAAATACTGAAAAATACATGATAAATATTGCTTACAGTTGATATTGTGTACTTCACTA
This sequence comes from Mesoplodon mirus, assembly GCF_964341445.2. Classification (NCBI taxonomy): domain Eukaryota; kingdom Metazoa; phylum Chordata; class Mammalia; order Artiodactyla; family Ziphiidae; genus Mesoplodon; species Mesoplodon mirus. The sequence goes on from NC_138978.1 coordinate 105,836,989, forward strand.
ATACAGTGGAATTATTGAAATAATAAGGTCTGTGTCCAGATAATGATATAAGAACGTTCCCATATACATGCGGTAGCCAGCTTAAAAATGTAGTCAAAAGGAGATCACATTCTTAGCCACAACAACAACACATTACCTAGACATAAAAGGGAAATATGGAAAGATGTTTGAGTTATTAAAGTAGATGCCATCACTGCATATAACAGAAAATCAACTACAGTGGGTTAACTAAATAGAGACTATTTTTGTCACATAAGAAATCCAGAGGTAATATTTTGGGATGTTATGGCAGTTCCATATCATCAGAGACGCAAGTTGCTTCTAGCTGTCTGTTGTGCCATCCTTATGTATGGTTTTCATTATCATGTTCTCAAGATAGCTGATCCACCTCTGGGCACTGAATGCATGTTCCAGGAAGGACGAAGGAGGAAGGTGCAAGAGGTGCTATTGGCTGTTCAGAAGCACCTTCCACTGATAAACTGTTGCCAGAATGCATATCACTTTATCATTCCTAGCTGAGAAGTGTTGTCTTTTTAGTTGGACATATTGCCTTCTTGAAAACCTTTGAGGTTCTATTTGTAAGGAAAAGGGAGAGAATGGATATTGGATAGGAAACAAGCAAGAGTCTGTCACACAGTTCATATATACCCACTCACACACACACATTTTAATCAGAGAAATGAATGGAAAATTAAATAGATGTAAATGCCACATTTCTGAATAAGGAATATAAATAATATGGAAAGTTTATCCGATTTAGAAATATAAATAATATGTGAAGCTTTTTCAAATAGATTCCATACAATTCCTAATGACAATTGTAATAGACCATACAGGATTATTCTGATCAAGAACAACAATGAAGGAAGACTAATGCTAGCAAACATAAAGACATAAAGCAATGATAGTAGAGCCTTAAACTAAGTAACATAAAATAGAAGGGAAAAGGAAGTAATTGATAAAATGTATAAGTTTGATCTAATTTTGATTTCCAAAGCCAACTGTATACCTAGATTAATTCCAAGTGTAGTTTAAAGGTTAACTATTTTTTGAACATAAAAATTTAGTAGGAAATGGAAAGAGATTCGTAACTTGCATAATGATGAAACATTAGAAAAGTTTATCAAAGAAAGTGACTTCTGCAAAATAAAAAGATTTTAAAAATAAGATTTAAAAAGGAGAAAATATGTACCTCAAACATAATAAAAAGGTTATTCAAATACCTAAGGGTGGTGCCAAGAGTTCAGTGGATAAATGAGCAACAGACGTGAACCAACTGTATCCAATTGGAGAATACAGAGCAAACTTGAAAAGTGTTAGATCACCTACTAATAGTAATTAAGGAAGTACAAATTAAAATTTTAATGTGAATATATTTACCTTGTAGTTACAAAAGTTGCAAAATTATAATGAGAAAGCTTTATGAAGGTAAAACTAAGGAAATAGTTTTATGTATTTTTCCTACTGTCATTATAAACAAGGTTTTTAAAGATAGTCTGATGATAAGGACAGAAATCTCAAAAGTAGGAATTCTTTCCAAAGAATTCTTTTTAAGGAGAAGAGAAAACTTTATTTATGGTACAATTTATAGTGGCTTTCAATGTTAGAAACTGTAACTAGCTTAAAGCTCCTTCAATTCAGAAATGATTAAGTATACTATGGTATGTGTAATGAGATATACATATAATGAGATCGTATATAGTTAATTTTAAATGGTAACTATGTCAAAAGACAAATGGCAAGTTAGGGGAAAATATGTGGAACTCAAAAACACATGCAAAAGGATAATCTCCCTGAGGTCCAACTAGAAAAACACCAAAGACTCAGTAGAAAAGTGGGCAAAAGTTAGGTACACATAGTTCACCAAAGTGGAAATATAAATGACTTTTTTTTTAAGGTGAAAAGAAGTGGGCTTGTACCATGGTACAACATCCTGTGATGGCGGTTTGTCGATCTCTATCAAAATTATGAATGCATTTACCCTTGACCCAACTGTCCTGCTTCAGGGAATTTATCCCACAGGTGTGCTTGGCACATGTACATAATTTGTACATAACGAACATACAAGGACATTCGTTGCAGTATTGTTCATAATAGCAAAAGATTAGAAACTACCCAAACTATCTATTAATAGGGGACTGGTTGAATAAATTTTTGTACACCTGTACAATAGAGTCATACATGGCTATAATAAACAAGGAGGTTCTCTAAGCACTAGTATGGAAAGATCATCTAGATATGTCAGATTTAAAAAGAAAGAAATAAAAAGTACAGTATAGTATTCTAGTTTTTGTGTAAAAGAAAGGGGTGGAGAATTAGAATATTAAATTCTATTTGTTAAAAAAAAAAGAATAATCTAAATCGGAAATTGGCAAATTTTTCCTGTAAAGGGTCAGATAGTAAATATTATCAGCCTGTGGGACAAAGAGTCAGCCTTGACTACTCAGCTCTGCTATTGTAGCAGGAAAGCAGCCATAGACTATACAAAAACAAGCAAGTGGGGCTGTGTTCAGCAAAACTTTATTTACAGAAACAAATGCCACCTCATGCATAGCTTGCCAAAGACAACTCTTGCTCTAAATTAATAAAATCAGTTACCTTTGTGTGGAAAGGGGGAATATGTTGGGAATTTGGTGAATGGGAGATAAAGGTGAGAAAAAGATTTTACTTTATATAGTATTTTTCATTTTTGAACCATGTGATTTATTTTATTACCTATTTTAAATGCTAAGTGTAATGACTCTGGAAAAAGTTCATGAAATATGTGAAAAAGGAATACAAAAGTGTACATATAAGTTATTACAGTTATATGTATATACATAGGTTGTATATTAAACAGAAACCAAGAAATGAAGGGTATTGTTAGGATGGGGGAAATGTTGCAGTTTAGAGTTGACTTATCCCAAAACATAATATTTTTATAAAAATAAAAATGTGAATTGGTTGAAAAATTGATTATGAAAGAGAAATCTGACTAAATGAAAAGTTAATCGTCTCCAGAATTGTCTTTGTTTGTTTTGTAAAATGTGACAAGAAGAACTGTCTTTTTTTACAGAGTTACTTATTTTTGTAATTATTCTTTGGAAGGTCTTAATTACAGAACACGGTGACCTGGGTAATAGCAGATTTTTAGATCCAAGAAACAAAATTTCCTTTAAGTTTGATCACTTACGGAAAGAAGCAAGTGACCCCCAGCCAGAGGAAGTAGATGGAGGTCTGAAGTCTTGGAGAGAATCCTGTGACAGTGCTTTAAGGGCCTATGTGAAAGATCATTATTCCAACGGCTTCTGTACTGTTAAGTATCTGCCTGCTTCATTATTAGAGTGTTGTTTTTCTTATATTTACCTTATCATTTGGAGGCTTTGGCCAGCCACAAACATCTCTTTTTTTTTTTTTTTTTTGCGGTACAAGGGCCTCTCACTGTTGTGGCCTCTCCCGTTGCGGAGCACAGGCTCCGGACGCGCAGGCTCAGCAGCCACGGCTCACGGGCCCAGCCGCTCCACGGCATGCGGGATCTTCCCTGACCGGGGCACGAACCCGCATCCCCTGCATCGGCAGGCGGACTCCCAACCACTGCGCCACCAGGGAAGCCCTACCTAGAAATATTTTTATTTCTCCTGTCCTTAAGTGGGTTGGGTATGGGGTGGGGGAGGACATTTCTTCAGTCAAGATAGTAATTCCTGTAAGTTACTTCTCTTTCTTCTTCTTCCACCTTGCCTCTCCTCCCTCTCCTCTACTTCTCCCTTCCCTCATCTCTCTCTGCTATACAACCAAACCATGGAGCATTCTGCTCCTACTAGTGCCTTCCTCATTACTTATCCACTTCTTAACCCTATGAGTTTTGGCTTCAGTTCCTGCTCTACAAAAACTGCTCTCTGAGGTTACTAATGATTCCTGAATTGCCTGACCCAGTGTCCTTTTCTTGGTCCTTGACTTTTGTATGGCATTTCACACTGAGGCCAACCAGCTACTTCTAGAAATTATCTTTTCTTAGACTGCTATGTCAGTACCCTCTAATTATTCTTACTGTCTCTGCTTATTTCTTTTTCTTTCCCCTACTTTTGTAAATGTAGGCATTCCCCATTGCTGTATTTCTCTCTCTCAAAAACTCATAGTTTATTTAATGTAAGGGAAGTTACAGAATTTGGTGTCAGAAAAGCAATGGGTTTGGGTTCTACCTTAACCACTTTCTGAATGACCTTGGGCAAGAAGCTCTATGAACTTCAACTTTATCATCTATAGATAATAACAGTGTGTTTCACTATATTTATTAGAGCAAAAGGAAATATAAAAACATTTTGTGGACTGTAAAGCCTTTTGTTTTTTCTTTTCCTTGGTGGTCACATTTTTGTTCACCTCTCCTACACTAAGAAACAGTTGGTATTTCTAACTCCTAGCTGGACATTTCCATCTGAATTTTCTGACTTGTTAATGACACCACTGTCTTTCTAGTCACCTAAGCATGCATGTACTTTGACCCCTTCCTTTCTCTTGCCCTTCACTTGCAATATATTGCCAGACTTTTGACTGTGCTTCTGCATCCTTATGCCCATTGACACTACCCTGTTTTACTGCCTAGATAAATTCTGTGGCCTAACTTTCAACTTTTCTCCCATTTTACTCTGTACACCAATATTGATTATTATCCCCAAATAATAGTTCTGGTCATGTTGTTTTGGTTTCTGTCCGTTGCCTGTAGAATAAAGTCCAGTCTTCTTACCTTACATCTACTACTACATGGCCTAAATCTACAATCCTATGTTATCTTCCACAGTTCCACTTCACACACACCCTCTAACCTGACAGAACTAATTACCATTGAGTCATTCACTGGACCAGCACCCCCATTTTCTCCCTGAACTGCCTACTCATCTTTATTCTCAGTCTCTACGTATCAGAATCTCATCTGTCTTGTAAGGCCCATTCCAACTGGTACCTCTCTTGTACCCTAAACCTAAAGCAGTATTTCCTTCTGTATTCATTGTACCACTCTCTTCTCTAGAACTTAACATGTGGTTTGTGTTCATATTCCATGAACTCTGAGTTGTAAGCTTACCCTGTTTGACTCTTCATCTCCCCCAAGGATTTAGCACACTGCTTTTTTATAGTGTTTGTTGCTTAAATATGTTTTCAAGAATCTAACTTTTTTTTTTTTAACAATAGGTTTATGCTAAAACTATAGATGGGCAACAGACCATTATTGCATGTATTGAAAGCCACCAGTTTCAGCCTAAAAACTTCTGGTAAGAAAGTAGATGTTCTCTTCTTTTTAAAATCTAATTTAATATAGGAAAGAAACCAAACCAGCAGTTGAGACTTGTTTTTTTGTTTTTTATAAATTTATTTTATTTATTTTTGGCTGTGTTGCGTCTTTGTTGCTGCACACGGGCTTCCTCTAGTTGCGGCGAGCGGGGCTACTCTTTGTTGTAGCACACGGGCTTCTCATTGTGGTGGCCTCTCTTGTTGCGGAGCACGGGCTGTAGGCGTGGGGACTTCAGTAGTTGTGGTGCATAGTCTCAGTAGCTGTGGCTCGTGGGCTCTAGATCGCAGGCTCAGTAGTTGTGGTGCATGGGCTTAGTTGCTCCGAGGCACGTGGGATCTTCCTGGACCAGGGTTCGAACCGGTGTGCCCTGTATTGGCAGGCAGATTCTTAACCACTGTGCCACCAGGGAAGCCCGAGACTTGGTTTTTAATCTAACTAGCTTGCGATAAGTTATCTGACTTAGAGGCTTCAGTTCCCTACTGCAGAATGAGGGATTTGGATGTGATCATTTAGATTTCTTCTAAGATTTTATAATTTATCTTTCAAATAGTACTCTTACATTGAGTGAGAATAAGTGATTAATAAAGTACCCAGTGGAAAGTGTGAGTTTTACTTGAGTTTGTTTAATAATACTTGAGTTACTGCATAACTCAGTGGCCCATCCATTTGTTTGTGGAAAAGCCTCTCATGAGCAGAATAGGCATGGTTTTCTACTCCAAGATAAAAAATGAAAGGTGAAAGTCAAAATAACTTAGAAAAGGCTTATGATTAGGCCAGTTGGATACAAACTTACATTTGAGTGGATAGAGCCCTGGATTTGTCAAACTGGAAATGACTTGTTTCTTTTTTTTCCAATTTCCCAAATTCTCTGCCTCAGTGGCAAATCACCTTTCTCTTATTGTTAATTCTGCAGTGTTGTGTGTGTGTTTTAATAGGAATGGTCGTTGGAGATCAGAATGGAAGTTCACCATCACACCATCTACAGCCCAGGTGGTTGGCGTACTTAAGATTCAGGTGAGATCCCAGTATGTTAATAGGCCATGTTAAAACATCACATCTTTAAAACAAACATGCAAGTTGATATTTGTTCTGACATTACAAATAAGGAACAGCTATATGTAGATGCAAAAGGAGATCAATGGTAAATAGAAATAGAAGTTGAAGCCTCCTTCCTAGGGAAGTACTGTAGTTAATCAGAGCTATTCTGGGTTGATAAAGGATAGTCATGTGAAGTGTACTGCTTGCTTGTTATTTTTCTCTTTCAAAGATAACCTAAGATTTTTCCAGGAATTATCAAGCAGCAGTTCTATGAAAGAAGAAAATAACTAATTATTAAGAAGTGACTATATAGCAGCTACTGGAACTTACTTAGAGTCTTTTATGTATCTCGTTTAAATGTGTACATATACATATACTTAAGGTTAACTCTTAGCTCTGAAGAAAGCTACATGAATGGACTTGTTGTTTTGTTTTATTTATTTATTTATTTTACAGTAATGACAGGAGGTTTTAAACCAAGTAAATAAAACAGAGGAACTAGAGAGAATGGCCAAGTGTGATAAACCAAGCAGAGTAGATTTCTAATGCTGGTGTCAGAACAGACAGGCAGGTGAATAAGGAGCTTATTAACTCATTTGATGCCTATCTGGATTGAAGTCTTCTGATATCCTAACAGGTTTGACTTTCAAAATTCATGGTGATTTAATTCTTAAGCCCAACTAACTCTGAAGTCAGATTAAACAGTTAATGATATCTAAGAAGATCAGTACCTAATTTTACCTCTATTGTATTGTGGTTAAGTCTTGCTTTAATAACAATTAGCAAGAGTTGCCTTTTTAAATGGTATAATTTAATCGAAATATACATAGGAGATGTCATCTGTAACCACTTTTTTCGTACATACTGATTACTTACTGCTACAAGTAGCTGCACCTCTCTTCCTGGGAGCTTTTCCTAGCTTTAGGAGCATTCCCAGCTCAGATGAGGCAAACTGGAAGTATTACATTCATAGCTCTGGCACAGCCCTTAGTGCCATTCAAAAGCTGGTGGGTAAATATGCCAGCTTCTTCACCCCTCAGGTGGGACAACTCTAAAGCCTGTTCTGCGTAGTCTTCCAGAGTCCAGTGCCCGCAGCTGTAATGTGCTCCTTATTGCACCTAGAACACTTCCTTGCCTTCTGTGTCTCATTTCCTCAGTCCTTACTAGTGCTTCCTGAGATTACCTCCGAAATAAACTTTATCTCACAAATCTTTATCCCAGGGTCGGCTTCTGGGGGAGCCCAACGGAAGAAAATATATTGTTCTATATCTGTTGACTATGTCTATGAGTAGCCCTATGCTCTTGACCTCTTGTAACTGTGGCATCAGTATTAACCTGGCAGCTTACTATAAACTTATGCAGGGAAATTTATTTTCCTCCTAGAAGGAAATAAGTTACTCGTGTTTCAGCTTTGCCAAGGCAAACCTATAAATTAAGAGCGCACATCACAGAGGTTTCTGATAAGACTTTTACAACAGGGCCCAGTACCCAGACCTCATTTATAACTTACCCCAGACTGGCTGATCACACTCAGGGGGAAAGCTTACTTCATTTACATATCTTTTAAAAATCAGAGTGAGAGTTATTTGGAAATGTCATTAAGATATTTAAACCTTTGGTTATTCTATAAGCAGAAGGATAGCTCTGGGAAGGCAACAATTTCTGAGGATTTACATTGATGATAGTCATGTTGAAATTTTTATTAGCAGATGAAACCTAGGAAAGGTTTTGTTACTTTTGGTGACTGTGACTGAACCTATCGTGTAAATTGCTGAAACTTCCTGAGCCTTACATCTAGTTGAATGGTTAGTCTGTCTCTTGGGTAATCCTCCTTCTTGCTAATTGTTATCATAATTGTAGTACCCCACTTTGCCTTACATCCTCAGAACTGCTTTTGCCTTATTTATTTTTGTAGCCTGATTTACCAATAGAATATTTATTTTTCAGTCCTGTCTTTAACCCTCAATCAAGCTTTTCCTGCACTTGGTCAGATCTACTTAACCAAAAACGATGATGGTATATATGGAGAGATGTGTAAAGGATTAGGATCCATTAAAATTTCTTGGTTTTCACAGAGAAAAACTAATGTTAATTGATTTTATTTTAATACTTTTAAGAGTGAAATCTTATTTAAGATCTTTGTATTCACAATGCGTAGCACAGTGTCTGGAAAGCAACAAGCCCATAATAAATGTTTATTAATTAATAATGAGTTTTCCCTGCTTAGGAAAGAGAATTCTTAAATTTAAGTCTTCTGTGAATTTTAACCACCACTGTAAATTACCATTGGTCATATTAATTATTTGCTCAGACTTGATAAGTTTGGGGATGGCTGAAAGCATGGATTTGTGCTCTAAGCAGTAAGTTTCTATGTGACCTACATAACTTGCTCAAACATTGTCTCTCACAGGTTCACTATTATGAAGATGGCAATGTTCAGTTGGTTAGTCATAAAGATGTACAGGATTCAGTAACTGTTTCGGTGAGTGTGGAATATTTAATGTCTGTCTCACTTTCATCTTGTTTTTGTTTAAAAAAAATTAGTTTTGATCCTGAGTACTGATTCTTTCTTTTTCTTTTAATTATTTTATTTTTGGCTGCGTTGGGTCTTCGTTGCTGCGTGGGCTTTCTCTAGTTGCGGTGAGCGGGGGCTACTCTGTGTTGCAGTGCGCGGGCTTCTCCTTGCAGTGGCTTCTCTTGTTGCGGAGCACAAGCTCTAGGTGCACAGGCTTCAGCAGTTGTGGCTTGCAGGTTCTAGAGTACAGGCTCAGTAGTTGTAGCACACAGGCTTAGTTGCTCCGCGGCATGTGGAATCTTCCCGGGCCAGTGCTCAAACCCGTGTCCCCTGCATTGGCAGGCAGATTCTTAACCACTGTGCCACCATGGAGGCCCCTGAGTACTGATTCTGCCACTAGAAATTTAGGTTGTTTTCACTACTTTGATTTTGGCAGGCTTTACTTTTTTTTAAAGCACTTTATAAAAGATTCTACTTTTTTATATTTTTAAATTTTTATTAAATATAGTTGATTTACAATGTTGTGTTAGTTTCAGGTATACAGCAAAGTGATTCAGTTACATATATATATATATATATGTATATATATATTCTTTTTTTAGATTCTTTTCCATTATAGGTTATTAACATACTGAGTCTAGTTCCCTGTGCTATGCCATAGGTCCTTGTTTTGGGCAGCTTATAATTGTTAGTATGTAACCAACCCGTTTTGTTGGTTGCTTGATGTTAGTTCACAGTCTTTGACTGAGAATAGTGATAATGGCTTTAGAGAATTCAAACTTCTTTTTCTTTCTCAGTTGTGAGATTTGCTCAAGGAACAGCAGTATCTTCAACTGATAAATACCAGGAGGAAGGAAAGTTTGCCAAACTAAACCTTAGAGGGGTTATCATTCATACATTCATATCATTAGAGAAACCGAACATTTTTAGGAATATTCAATCAAACAGTATTGTGTTCCATACCTGGAAAGAAGGGACATAATTTTTTGTGCATTCACAGTACTTCTTTATATTCCTAGAAGTTACTGAGCACTCTCAAATAGCTTTTGTTTATGTGTGTTATATCTATCTACCTTAGTAGAAATTAAAACCAAAAAATGTTAAAAATACTTATTTATTAATTTAAAAATAACAATAACAGGGACTTCCCTGGCAGTCCAGTGGTTAAGACTCCGTGCTTTCACTGCAGGGGTGCGGGTTTGATACCTTGTTGGAGAATTAAGTTCCTACATGCTACAGCACGTGGCATGGCCAAAAAAAAAAAAAAAATCTAAAGCAAAAATAACAATAACAAACCCATTACTTGTTAACCTTCACTTTCACAATAAACAGCTGTATTTTCCAAGTTAAAAAAAAATCAGTGAAAAGAATGTCACTGATTTACATTTTCACAAAGTGTGTAATGTCTGACTTAATAAAAGACAACTGGATTCTCATATGTGCTTCACACATTAGCCCTCAAAAAGTAATGAAGTCGGGACTTCCCTGGTGGCACAGTGGTTAAGAATCCGCCTGCCAATGCAGGAGACATGGGTTTGAGCCCTGGTCCAGGAAGATCACACATGACGTGGAGCAACTAAGCCCATGTGCCACAACTACTGAGCCTGCACTCTGGAGCCCGCGAGCCACAACTACTGAAGCCTAAGTGCCTAGAGCCTAAGCGACCGCAATGAGAAGCCGACGCACCACAACAAAGAGTACTCCCGCTCACCACAACTAGAGAAAGCCCGTGCACAGCAATGAAGACCCAACACAGCCAAAAATAAATAAATAAATTTATTTAAAAAAAAAAAAAAGTAATGAAGTCATCACACATTACATAGGTTCTATGAAACTACACTGTACACACGAGAGTGAGAGTGGAAAAGGCAATTACCTATGTCTTAGTATTATTGTGAATAGAAAGTAGTTTTGACTCTTTGAAAGGATCTTGGGATGCTGCCCTGGGCAGTAAATCTCACCCTCTTTAACTCTGTTTTACTTAATTATGAAAGAAAGAGAGAGATTCAATTCATTTTGTACCCGAATCATGTAAAGCAAAATGTGATTGATTGGCTTAGAGGAGCCTCTGAGCTTAGAATATATGACTGATATGTCTGAGGGCATTGTTTATATCATCTTAAACCAGAGATATTTTCAAGGCATAAAAATTTCAAGACATCATGATGTCTTTTGGGCATACTGAAACCAGAGGTATTTTCAAGGCATAAAAATTTCAAGACATCATGCTGTCTTTTGGGCATACTGTAGTAGATTGGAAAGAAGTGTGGGTTTTTTTGATGAGGACCTGGATTTGGATCCCATCTTTATCATTCGAAGGCTGTATAATTTTGGTCAAGTCACTTAAGAGGATTCTGTTTTCTCATCTGCAAAATGGAGATGGTAATAATAACAGATCTATTTCATAGGGTTGTTGTGAGAATCAAAGATAATGTGAATGGGAAAGCTTGAAAAACTAAATTGTTATACAAATGTTAGTTTAGATGGACTTTTTAGTATTTTTTTATTCACTGCTTACTGAATTATATTCACTGCTTAAGAATTTTTAAAATTCTTATTTCCCCCTTTTCCTCTCTCTATTAGAATGAAGTCCAAACTGCTAAGGAGTTTATTAAAATTATAGAGCATGCAGAAAATGAGTATCAGGTAAGATGATTTGAAACTGATTTTTCTATTTCTCATGCCTTATTTTGCTTTTAACATATTTTGTTACACTTCTCTCTCCTTTGAACATAAATATACATGTTGCTCAGTGTTAGTAAGTGTGAGACTTTGCAGACCTTCTTGCATTCTGCTTACAATCAAGGTTTTGGCATTGGAAGGTACTACAGATTTCCCCTAGTATCCCAAAGTAAAGCGTTCCTGTGAAACCTTTCCTAAGTCCAAATGGCATAAAGCAGAGAAGCAATTACCTTAGAACACATCTTGGTTTCAGGTGCACAAATAATTGAGGTACAGCACAGATGCTCACAGATGCAGTTCACAGCTCCAGCTTGCTTGATGCTGAGCTCCTGAGTGTAATTCCTGAGGAAGGAGCTTGGTGGGGTCACTGTTACTGCTCATGGTGCACCCTGCCCCTATAACAGCCTCACTGCAAAACAAATGCTGAACGCTGTTTTTGCTTTTTGCTTTGGTAAAAGCAAAGTGACATAAAGCAAACTTTGGAAAAGCGGGTGATACCTGTATAGCCCTTGTTTTAGAAATAATGTAAGTGGGCTTCTTAACCTGCTTCAGAGATTGGAGAAATGCTCACTAGAAGTCTTACAGCCTGTATGTCCTTAGGGGACTCAAGCATGTCCTTTGACTACATCTGGTTTCTGTTCAAGCAACCTATTTTCTATTATCTATTGCAGACAGCAATTAGTGAAAACTATCAAACAATGTCAGACACCACGTTCAAGGCCTTGCGCCGGCAACTTCCAGTTACCCGCACCAAAATCGACTGGAACAAGATACTCAGCTACAAGATTGGCAAAGAAATGCAGAATGCTTAAAGGCTGAATGTAGGATTCTTCAATACATGGAAAGAAAGGATGCAATGTGTGGTCATATGATAAATAAGTGATTTATAAACAAGAGTGATATTTTGCTAGGGCTTTCAAAGTTAACAGGTTTTCTAGCCTCATGGAATACTGTTGAACCTATAGCATTGTCTTGATTCTTTTGTGTTTTCTGCCTGGTAATTTTCTGTTTTCACTATATCTACTTGTAAATTTTCTTTTTTTAATTCTGCCACATTTAATGATGGAGAGAGATATCTATCCTGGAGTCATTTTACTGTTTAGAAAATTTTCCTAGCTATGAAGCCCTGTCACTGACATAGACAGGTAATATGTTCAGTACTTTTCTACCCAATCCTTCAAAGCACTTCTGGTACTTCAGTGGTTTTTACTGATCAACAGCTAAAGAGGCTATGCTACAAACTACAGCTGAATGGAAGACACATTCATCCTTCTCCCTCCAGTTGCTTTGATCATCATTTATAGCATCTCATAACTATAGTTTCAAACATTTGGATTGGGGTTTTTCAGATCCTTTTTGGAGGCAAAGGAAGTTTTCTGGAAGTTCCATTATAGCCAGCTTCTCTGGGGAAGTTGTTTTTAAATCCAAAGACTTGAACCACATTCCCTACAAATGAACATGTTTGTTTTTTTCCCTTCCATCATTGTTTCCTTCTCATCTAGTACCATTATAGTTATAGACATGTGCATTTTTAGAAGAGTTTTACCCACTTATTATTTTTTTAATATTCAAAAACTGCTGACATACTAGGGATATAGTAGAGTATAAAACTTGAAAAAATGCAGATGTTGAAGGAATAATAGGTATCTTGTGCTTTAATACTTTGTGGCAGAATTGTACTATAAGCGAATGAATCAAACAACTGTGTTAATCACAAACAAAAACTAAAAATGAACCAAAGTGAGAAGGACAACGTTCAGACAGTATCTTTCTATTGTGAGAAGGACAACGTTCAGACAGTATCTTTCTATTGTAACCTGTTATTTAAGGGAATACTAGTGATTTGTTCTGAATAGGATGTAAAACTTTTTCCAAATTACTTCCTCAGTCCTGCCTGCCAACTCAAATGTAACTGTGATATAGCAACCCTTCCCAAGTTTATTGGCAGGTACAGCTGTGATCTCGGAATACACAGGTAACATAGATATGATATAACAACTGGTAATGGTGGATTCATTTACATTGTTTACACTTCTATGACCAGGCCTTAAGGGAAGGTCAGTTTTTTAAAAACCAAGTAGTGTCTTCCTCCAAATACATGTCAAAAGAAGGGTTTGTGTTTCAGCTTTGTTTCTGCTTGGTAATACAGTCAAGCAAGAGTTTATTTCCAAGTGACCCATTGAGCTGTGTAAGCATTTTTGTTTATTTCAAATAAAATATATTTGTATTATTTGTCATTCATACTATCCATCCATACTACACTATCCTCTGTATCAGGTAGTCCAATAGAAATATACCTGTTTTGTTCTTAAATTGTCTGAGTCTCTCCTTTTTGAGCCAGTCTCTTCAGCCTTTGTTCTCAAGGTAAGATATGGAACTGATCTTATTTGATGAGAATGTTCAGGGTTTCTGAAATTGGTTTCTACCTTCAACTACTATAAATTCAGTGACTATCCAAACAAAGACTGCAAAGAACAGCATTTTTTTGTTTGTTTTTTGGTGGCCATGCCATGTGAACCATAGTTCCATGACCAGGGATTGAACCCATGCCCCCTGCAGTGGGGAGCATGGAGTCTTAACCACTGGACCACCAGAGAAGTCCTACCCCCCTTTTTTTCTTTTTTAAAGTTTGAGCAATTTCTCTATGGATCATACTGCTTTACACTCAGTGGCTACTGGTGTTTCAAAGGCTTTGTTTTGGGGTTTCCATTTCTGTCAAAAAGAAAAATCTAGTTATCTTCTCTACCTATCACTCAGAAAACAAGGCCCAAGTAATTATAGTTACTAGGTAGGAAGTAGAAGTGAAAGAATCCCTGCACCGTAAACTTGGGTAATATTTCACATCAACTTAACTCTAAATGCTGCTTTCTTTCCATATGAGTTTAACTTGCTTACAGACATGTGGGAAAGGCTTCTGTCCTGTTTCCCAAAATGGAACCAGAGGGGTTTCAGTGCTTCACCTTCCATTCAAGGCCAGTTCAAATTCCCACCCCGTTGAGGGACATTTAGGTATACTACACTATGTACTTGTAGTACAGGTTCAAGCATTCTGGCCTTTGCCTTTAACTTACTAACCCCATCAGCCTGCCCCATAGATTTCCTTAGTCCATACAGACTTTTGTAAAGACTCTTAATCTCTTGGCTATCTAAAGCCCTTGGTTTCTTATATAACTGGGAGGAAGTCAACTCTCCTTGCCAAGTCCTACACAGACCTCCTGATTTCCTTAACCTCCTTCAGCAGAGTATTTGCTTGAATTGTGTCTATTTTATCACACTGCTGAAATCAGCCTATGGTATCCTAGGGCAAAAGTTTCCCAGCCAGAGGGAGAGGAGTTTTCTGTGAGGCCTCACTCCTATATTTGAAATTTTGAAATTACACTGCTGAAATTTTGAAATTACTGCTTCATTTGTGCCTGGATGGTTGTGCTTCTGTTAGTTGCCTAGTTCTAGTGCCTGTTCTTTTTTTTTTTAATAAATTTATTTATTTATTCATTTTTGGCTGCGTTGAGTCTTCGTTGCTGCACGCGGGCTTTCTCTAGTTGCGGCACGCGGGCCGCTCATCGCGGTGGCCTGTCTCATTTTGGAGCACGGGCTCTGGGTGCATCACCTTCAGTAGTTGTGGCTCGCGGGCTCTAGAGCGCAGGCTCAGTAGTTGTGGCGCACGGGCTCTGTTGCTCCACAGCATGTGGGATCTTCCTGGACCAGGGCTCGAACCCGTGTCCCCTGCATTGGCAGGCGGATTCTTAACCACTGTGCCGCCAGGGAAGCCCTGCCTCCTCTTTTTTATAATCTAGAACTCATCTAGATTCATGAGATACTTAGCAAACCTTGGCACATTTTCTCCAAACTCACAAAAGACTGATACAATCTGAATGCCAATTTATAAATTCATAATTTAAAAGAACTACCAAGCTACTTACTACTTGGGAAATCAAAGAAAGAAATTAAGACTGGTAAATATAGAACAAAACTGGCTGGTCCCATAAGATAAGCTGAGCTAACTAAAATTCTCGCTTGAACAGAGTATATATTAAAAAACAGAGTAGGGAATTCCCCGGTGGTCCAGCTGTTAGGACTGCATGCTTCCACTGCAGGGGGCACGGTTTCATTCCCTGTTCCAGGAACTAAGATTCCACAAGCTGTGCAGTGCAGCCAAAAGCAAAAAAAAAAACACAAAAAAACGGTAGATCTAAGCCCTCTGAGGGCAGAAACCAAATGTATCAAAAAGCATTCTTACGTATGTTGACTCATTTACTGTGGTTATGTTCTGTAAAGTTGCCAGCAAACACTGAATTAGCACATATTGAAACATGGCTCCTAGAGGAGATACAGAGTTAGGTTCCTGCAAGCTTCTGGTCACAACATTTTTGTCAACCAATCAATACATAATCTTGGTTTATATGTTTTTATTTAAATCACCTTATTTAATATTCATTTTTATTCATTAACAGTGAACTCACACTGACAGCTAATGCTATCATAGGAACTTAACATGGGAGTTTTCTCTGTAAGGGACATCACAGCCTTCTTAGGAATACTAGGCAGCGTTTCAGCACTACGTAGGCTGGGGACCATTTTAAGCAGTGAAATCAACAAAAAAGCACAAAAAACGTGACCACAAAATAGACCACGAAAAGGATTTTTATTATATGAGCCTGAAACAAGAAAGCAGGACATGGCCTTGTTCCACTTCAGCTGGGAACATGCACATTGGGCAACTCAAATTTTTTTTGCCACTCTGCACATCCACAGATGACTACAAAAGTGCCGCAAATATTGATTGGGGGGTTCCTAATTTTAGTGAGTAGGTGAATTTGAAAATACAAAATCTGCAAATAACGAGGCTCAGCTGTACCTGCCACAACCATTCCTTTGGTCTGTGGTAGATTGACCAATTTCAGCATCTCAGTTTAAGGGCTGTTTCTAGTTGCCTTAAAGTACAGTCTTACCGGAATACATAAAGTTAGAGACAATTCAAACGCTGAATTGCAGAATCCAAGTAACTACAGAGTAACGAGAATTTTGAAAAAAACAGGGCTTTTAACATTCTTCTCCAAAGTATGGTTATCTTCGGAGGCTCTAGGTTTGTTCCAGTAATGTCATTGGCCAGAGTTAACTTTCAGATTGCCTTCAGTGCTTATTTAGTCCCAAACTAAAATCAACCTTACTACTTTAAAGTCAGATACTTACAAGTACAGATGGATTTGGGGAAGGCTTCAGGAAAGTGAGACTTGAGCTGGTTTGTGAAAGGTGGGAAGGAAGACCATTCTAGCCATCTAGACAGTCACATGTGAAAATAACGATTACAACTCCAAGGGAAGTGGATTTTTCCAGACGAAACTGGTTTATAGAGGTTCCCTTGTAACAAAAGCCACATAACATCACATTTTCACCCATGTTTTTACTATACTACAGCTATTTGTGTATGTTTTGTGATCCAGGAGACAGGCATAATTAGAGCAGGGGGAGGTTATGTACTCAGGAATAATGGGGGCTTAGATTTGTGGATCAGAATGGAGCCAGGATATGGGGATATATGTATACATATAGCTGATTCACTGTGGTATACAGCAGAAACTAATACAACATTGTAAAGCAATTATACTCCAATAAAGATGTTAAAAAAAAAAAAAAAAAGAATGGAGCCAGACATTCAGCTTGGGTATGGTGGATGATTGATAGGTTTTTGAAATGGTAAGTAACAATGCAGTTCTGAGGAGTTCACTCTCTAATACTCAGGCCTCGCCAGATAATTGGGGGAGAAAAAAGATAAAATCTTTGGCTACATTCCTAGTATTTCCCCCTACTTTGAATAAGCAATTTCTAAGACAAGATTTTCCCCTGTTCTGTTTTCCCCCCTCCCTGTAGCTTTGGTTCCCACTGACATTGAATTTCCTGTTGCTAAAGCCTGTTTTTCTTGGCTTTAGTTGCTTGTTGGCCTGGGAAAAGGTACTGGGGTAGCCCAACTGGAGCATGATCTGGGTTCTGGGCATTCTTCACACTAGGTTAGACAGAGCGTGTGGCTTCCTACAGGGAATTACTTCAGAGAACAGCACCACCTTGGATATATTTGGAACTCTGGTATTTTTGTTTAAAGATTTTTTTACTGTAACTTTTATTATCTTTGCTCCATCCTAGTGTATGTGTTTTTGTTATTCAGAAGATAAATAGATGCTGAGGCTTGTTTTAGGTTTGTTCTTGTAGCCCTACCCCCTTTAGTTTGTCTTAACAGTCCGTCTTCTGAAACTTCTTTTACTTCTCTTCCTGGTGCTGATGCTGTAGCTATTAACCATTTATTGCCTAACATAACAGTCTCTTGCTCTCAAGAAGCTAGTATTTTGATGACTAGGGCAACCCTTAGGTAAATACTAGTGACAATTAAAGAGTAATACAGACTGGAGTGCAATTAAGTGCCCAAATATGTGGCTTAAGCCTCTCCACATAACGAAGCCTATGTGACAGAGAAAAGTAATGACTCTTCGTCCCAGCGGAGCCCCTTTTCCCTCCCTCCGACGCGTACTCACCTTTATCAGAGACACTTGGTTCTTTCCCCCCAAACTTCTTGGCTCTTACGCCTTCCTCCAAGCGTCTGAAACCCCGAGAAGGGAAAATGGGGGAGGGAGGGGGGCGTGCCGCTCGCTTCCGTACTTGCCTGTGTCCCAGGCTGTCTGGGGGAGGTGTTAGACGAGCCGCCCCAGTCCAGCTGCAGCCGACCCAGGTCCCAGTCCCTGCCCTTTGCTCCCCTGCTTTTCAATAAGTCCCGAAGTCCTGGGAGGTGGGCGTGGGAGTAGCCCAAGCTGAGACTAGGAAGTCCTCCCGGACGGTTCAGGGGGCCCCAGGCAATAGCCACGTTCGGATTCTGGCTGGAAGCCAGGGGAGGGAGCTTGGGGTAAGGGGAGGGCCCTGAGGGAGGGGTCAGACTCCTTAGGAAAGAGTTAATGGGAAGAGGGGGAGGGGATAGGACGAAGAGACCGAAGGGAAGGCTCAGGTAGGAAAAGAACGGAGGAGGGAAGCCTGGTGGGGGGAGAAGGGAGCCTGCAGGATCAGAGGTCAGAGTTAGGGGGTTTCTCCCCTGCTGCACCCTCATCCTAGGGCCGCCAACTTCCCGCCGCGGCGGCGACTTTCAGTTTCATTTCTACGAACCCTCCTGCCTGGGCCGCAGTCGCCGCCGCGATGCCCAGTAAGTTCAGCTGCCGGCAGCTTCGGGAGACGGGCCAGAGATTCGAGAATTTCCTGGTCGATCGGGGACTGGACAGGGAGACAGATCGCGAGCGGTTGCGGACCATTTATAACCAGGACTTCAAGACCAGGTACGGGCCGGCCCACTCCCCGGCCCCAAATCGCGGGCCCAGCTTGCCGCCACGACCCCGGCGGCGGGGCCACCCTTCCCGCCCCGGGGCGCGGAGGGACGCAGCTCCCCCAGTGGCTCCGGCCGGTCCCGGGGCCGCGCAGTCCCCCCTCCCGCTCAGTGCCCACGCCCCGCCCGCGCCGCCAGCGCCGCCCGCAGCCCGCCCGCTCTGCCCGGGCCGGGCCCCTGCGCCGAGTCCCCGTGGAGAGCCTCCCCGTCATCCCGCTCCCCCGGCGGCGCGGGACCAGTCCGGGGAGCCGGGTGCTGTGCCCACGCGCCGCCCGCGGGAGCGGGTTGCGGGGGGGCAGCGCTCGGAGTGGGGGAGGGGAGCTCAGGAGAGGGCCCATGCTTTGCGGAAGCGCGGGGAGCGAGCTGCCTGCTGGTGCCTACCCCTGCTGCGCAAGCTTTACGGGGACCCCCGCCCCCTCGTCGAGGGGCTACTTCCTCGGTGGTTCACTATCCCAGAGAGCTGAAGAGACGCCGTGTAGCAGGGAGAGTCTCAGGGAGCTCGGGGAAGAAGAAAAGGGCACAAACTGCATACGTACCAAACCTCCATTAGCACCTGTGGCTTCTCCATGGAGACCCGGGCTGGGGCCAGTCTCCTGGAGGCCCCTTCTCATCCTGTGGCTAAAGGCTGTTTGGTCCCCCTTGCCTGTTCCCATCCAAGTGAAAATCAAAGAGACTTCTCTTTCTCAAACCACAGAATTGTGCTTCAAAAAACCTCTATCAACAGGCTGCAGTCTTGGGCCGAAGACCAAGGAACAATTTTAAAGGGATAAATGTAAAGACTTACAGAAATAAACACTGGGTGATGGGAACTTAGGCTTACTAACAGACCTCTTGAAAAAGACCATGGGTTTTCGCACACCAAAAGGCGGATATGGCTGTTACAAGAGCCAAAGAAGTGTTAGACTGTGTTAATAGAAGTGTGGTTTGGGGTGAGGGGCAGGAGGTAAGTGATTCTCCAGATTGACCAGATCATTTCTGGAATATTGTTTTCAGTAATGAGTGTCACGTTTTAAGAGGGACATTAATGAGCTTGAGCAACATCTGAAGAAGGAGCAAAGATGATGATCTGTTTTATGTCCTCACACTGTGCTGGGCACTGTGGGGAATATAAAGAAAAATACACAATCCCAGGGGAGCAGAAGAGGCCATGATATGCATACAGTGTACTACAATAAATGGTAAAATAGCATGACGATTATAATAGAGATAATAAGAAAAATGCTGGAGGAAAGTAAAGAAAGAACAATTACCCTGGAGTCACATCATCAACACTTCACATTCATGAATTCACCTATGTCCAAAAAAATAAGTACAACGTGGCTCTGAACAAAAGGCTACGACTTCTTTTGGCTCTGTTAAAGAGATTATTATTCTTATACTTGTTTAAATGGTGAGGAAGACTCTATTTGATTCTGTTGCAGTAGGGGTATTGCAATGGGGAGAGAGATCTAGCTCAATTCTCAATACAGCAAAGACAGCTGGGAATTTATAACCAAGAGCAGAGTGAGGGGGTCATGGATGGAAAATCACTAACAGGAGACAGTAAGGGGCTGGGGGCGGGGCAAAGTTGAGGCCTAATGCAGAAGAGGGTTCAGAGGGGCCTGACTAAAGTTTAGTCAAGGAGAGAGTCTTTGTCATCTCTAAATCAAAGTTACACAATATCTTCCAATACTGGGGGAAAACAGGCTATGTCAGATAACCGCAAACAGTCATGTAGAAAACTACATGTACTGTACATTATGGGTGAATTTAAAGGATTTCAAAAGTCATTTTTTAGTATGTACTTGTTTTTAGGCAAGTAAGATACCACTCCCGTGAAATTATTAGGGAATTCAGTGGAGAAGGTGGCATTGACCTCGGCCTTGGCCTTGAAGGCTAGATATCTTAGTACTTGGAGGAGGAGGAAAGACTAACATGTTGATTCATTCTTTTGTGAAACCCAGTCAAAGAAAGGGAGAAATGTTTGCCTTGAGAAGAGAAAAATTGGAGAGGACAAGGTAGTTATCCCTGAATATTTTAAAGACTGTCCTGGGGGAAAGGATTATACTTTGGTGTCACTCCAGAAGGCAGAACTGGGTTCACTCAACATGGCCCCCTTGAGGAGTTTCCTGGTGGCCTAGTGGTTAGGATTCCGGGCTTTCACTGCCCGGCCTGGGTTTATTCCCTGGTCGGGGAACTGAGATAACCCGCAAACTGAGCAAACCGAGTGACGCGGCCAGTAAAAAAGGCCGTCTCACCCTCCACCGGGTGGAAGAGATTTCTGTTCTGATTAGAGAGAACTTTCTTATGCTGTGACGTCAACCCTCATCCACCCAATGGGAATTCATTGCTTCTTCCTCTGGCTCTCATAGCTTATACTTCACTCTTGGTTATAGCCAGATGACACCCTGCCTTGTGTTAGAGCTAGTATGTGACTGTCTCCCCACCAGACTGTAGAGCCTCTGAAGGCAGGGACAGGCCTTTCATCATGTTGGCGCCTTCCCTCAGTCCCCAGCATAGAGCCTTGTATGTAGTAGATGCTCAACAGAAGCTTCCAGAATCTAATTGAGTTAGTAGGTAGAGCTGATCTATACGAGAAAAGGCTGTAGGGGAGGTATAGCAAGTCACCTGGTATCAGGAATTCTGGGGCTCTTCCTCCCCTGGGTGGGATAGGTCCCTTCCAACTAGGTTATTTTATGATGTTCTGAAGTGCCCTGTTCCCAACTCTTAACTTTTCCCATCTCTTTATTCATTTAGCAAATATATTTAATGGGGGCTCCACTATTTGCTTGGGCCTTGGTTCCTGCCTCTGGAGTGTAGTCTAGGAGGGAGTGGCAGATGTGTAGACAAACATGTCATTCAGTACTACAGGAGCTAGTATCGTGTTCTGATAGCTGGAGTTCAAATCCTGACTCTGCCACTTACTAGTTGCATTTGATTTTGACCAAATTTCCCTAACTTTTAAGTGTTTAAAATACTGCCTTTCTCTCAGGGTTGTATGAGGCCAGAATAAGCTATCGCAGGTAAAGCATTTCCCCTGGGTAACAGAGTGCATGGGCTTTGGAAGTGGTAGCTATCATTAACAGTGCTGGTTAGAGGAGTCTGTTATGGAATAAGTACTGGCATCGTGAAAAGTTTCTTAGCGATGATTCTTGCCTTGGGCAAGAGACTCATTCTTGTATTCAACAAATATTGGCTGAATGCCTCCTATGAACAAAAGCAAAACTGTGTGAATTGCTGTAGATACACAGAAGGAACCTAACTAAGGAAGATGGAGGCAATTAAAACCAAATACTTTTTAATTTCTGTTGTGATAAGTACTTGTGAGAAAGTCTTGGATGCTTGAGAGCATATAACATGGAGACCTGACCTAGTCTAGGAACCAGAGGTTTCTGTGAGAAAGTGATGTTTGAGCAGAATCTCGAATGATAAATGGAGTTAGCAGATGTAAAGCAAGGGGAGGGCAGTCCAGACTGAGAGAGTAGCACCTTAAAAGGCTACGGGTGAACTCTCGAGAACAGGGGACAAGAGGCCACAGGGAGGCAGGGGCTGAACTGGGCAGGACCTTGTGGCCCGTGGGGAGGCATTGTGGGTTTTTCTTTGTTTTGTTTCGTTTTTAATCTTAACAGAAACAGGAAAGCACAAAAATTTTCAAAGTAGGAGACTGATAGAATCAGGGTTTTTAGAAAGATCATTCTGGACCTCTATCCACAGTAAAAAATACATTTTACTTTGGGGTCTGGTATACACAGCTTTCACAGAACGGTTTGTGTCCTTGAAACAGTACTTAGCTTCACTCGCTGCCCTCTGATATTTTTTATTCTATTTTACTCCAGTTTTCCAAGTCCTGGTCTTGAGAGTTGCAGCCCACAGCTTGTAAATCCCAGAACTATATGTCCCCTTAAGATCGCTTCCAAATCTTGTTAGGTAGCTAGTGAGACATGAGTGGTCCTGCCCTATCCTGGACAGGGTCATCTTTCCCTCCCCCACCTGGACACTGGTGACGAGAACACACCCAGAGATCCTCCCTTTTTTGGTTAAGGACCGCTAAGTTTCCAGCCAGTTTCACGACCAAGCAAGGTATCAAAAACCCAATGGGGGGGCTTCCCTGGTGGCGCAGTGGTTGAGAATCCTCCTGCCGATGCGGGGGACACGGGTTCGTGCCCCGGTCCGGGAAGATCCCACATGCCACGGAGCGGCTGGGCCCGTGAGCCATGGTCACTGAGCCTGCGCGTCCGGAGCCTGTGCTCCGCAACGGGAGAGGCCACAACAGTGAGAGGCCAGCGTACCGGAAAAAAAAAAAAAAAAAACCACAAAAAACCCAATGGGCTTTCCAAACTGCCATCACCAATTGGCGCAGGCGCACCAAGACCTAAGCGATGACTCAGAGTAACCCAGGGTTCGTTATGCTGTATTTATAATAAATCAGCTTTGCAATTTTTGCCCCGCTGTGGGTGGGGCGTGGCAGTTTATGCGTAAGCCCCTGTGCTCAAGGAGAAAAGTTACAGAAGCTAAAGCTGTCAATCAACTTGTCAATCAAATGACGCAGGACACAGGGAGGGACTTTTCACCACTCTAAAAACCAACCCTATGCTCACTGCAGGGCTGCTTCTGGTTCCGAGACAGCCCTCTCTCCTCCCTTCTTGAGAGGGTACTTTTGCTTCGCCTAAAAACTGCTGCTGCTTGAAACTTCTCTGTCTCTTGATTGAATTCTTTCCCTCAAGAGGACAAGAACTGAGGAATGGCCGTTCTACCGGTAACAATCTGATACTGTATTCTGAAATACCATTCCTCGGGCTAGTAGGCTTTCCTGAACTGGGTCTAAACGATTAGTAATTTTTCACCCAACAAACAACAGGGGGCAGGACTTTACAGACCAAGGATGTCCAACGGTGGCAGAAAAGTCTGGAAGGAGGTGCAGCAGTACAATAGCTGGGAATGGCTGAGGTGCCATTTAGAATGGATGTGGGGTGGACCTGTTCTTCAGTTTCTTCTCTAAAATGGGGGGATAATAGTTGCTACCTCAAAGGGTTGTTGTGAGGAGTAAATGAGATAATGCAAGTAGCTACTTAGAACAGCACAAAGTAAGTGCTCAATAAATGTTTTCTGTTGTTGATGATGTTATTGTGTTGTTGATGTGTCATTTTTAATTGTGGTGCATCCACGTGGGGCATATTAAAGGGTTAGACTTAGTCGGGAGACATTATCTGACTTGTGTTTGTTGAAAACTCCTGCAGACTCTTAGGGGATGGACCAGGAGAGGAGGTGTGAAGTCAGAAGCAGGAGGAACAGTTCATAGCGCTTGGCAAAATGATAAGATCATCAAGCAGTTCACAGAAGAAATATAAATGACTAATAAACAGAAGGAAAGATACTTGATTATATTAATGATCAGGGAAATGCAGATTTAAACAAGATACCATTCTTTTCCTTACCAGATTGTCAAAAATTTAAAGGATTGAAGATTTCTGATGTTAGGGTCTGAGAAAGGATTCTCTCAAATTCTTATTAGTGAGAATGTAAGTTTGTACAACTTCTTTGGAGGACAGTTTGGCACAACTTATCAAAGTAAAGATTCATTATTCTCTTTGACCCAGAAGGATGGTTATTGTAACATTTGAAATAGCCAAAAATTGTAGGCAGCCTAACTGTCTATCACTGAACAAATAGTTAAGCACACCACAATGCATTCATACTGTGCTATCCTTTGCAGCCATTCAAAAGAGGTGGCTTGGTAAAATGTCAATGGAAGGCTGTCCATGGTGGTGAAAGAAGTCTGTTGTAGAATAGTATGTGTAGAACACAAAAAATCTGTGTAATTAAAAATGTATTTTTTTAATTCATAGAAAAGGGCCTGGAAAATATATATATCGAACAGTTAAGCAGGTAGTTGGGAGTGAGGGAGTGGGAGCCCTTAGTGTTTTATGCTAGGTATTTGTCCTGTTTAAATATTTTTTAATACTTTTGGTAACCACTCTTTGACATCTCTTTATGCATGCATACTGTCATCCCTTGATATTCGAAAGGGATTGGTTCCAGAACCACGTCTCACACACACACACACACACACACACACACACACGTCTCACACACACACACACACACACACACACACACACACACCCCACCCTGCCGATTCCAAAATTTGAGGGTGCTCTAGTCTCTAACATAAAATAGTGTGGTATTTGCATATAGCCTCTGCAGCATATTCTTCTGGGTTTCTTTAATCACCTCTAGATTGCTTATAATACCGAATACAATGTAAATGTTAGGTAAATAGTTGTAAATACAATGTAACTGCTATGTAAATAGTTTCTGGTGCGCAACAAATTCAATTTTTGCTTTTTCCAACTTTCTGGAAACTTCTTTTTCCGAATATTTTTGGTCTGTGCTTGGTTAAATCCTCAGATTCAGAACCCCTGGATAAGACAGGCCCGACTCTAGTTACATCACACCTATGTAAGTTTACCAACATGGGATCATGATGATCTAATCCTTTTTGTCGTGGACCCCTCTCATATCAGCATCCCACTCCGATTTCCACATTCTGCTCCACACTCAGGTAACTCATATCAATCAGGGTTTGTTTGTTTGTTAGTTATTGTTTTATTTTAAAAAGATCATGTTATACACATTTTCCATATCCTGATTTTCTTATTCATCAATACATCGTGGAAATGACTCCTAATTGTCTGGTATATTCTTCTAACGCATTGTTGGGTTTTTTGCCAACATTTTGTTATGACAAATTTCAAACATAAAGAAAAGTTGAAATAATTTGACAGTGAACAATCATATATCCTTGTTACTGAACACAAGTTGGTGTGCCCCACGCACAGTGAGGCCAAACAAACCGAACCGTCAGAGTCTGGAGCAGAGAAAGGTTTACTACAGGGCCAAGAAGGAAAACAGGTGGCTTGTGCAGCTCCCCGATGTTTTTAGGGAGAAGTTTTAATAGGCAAAATCTGGGATGAGAGCTTCTAGGTGTGTGACTTTCTTCTGTTAGGTTGGTGGTGAGGTAAGCAGTTTGGTGCTCCAGGAATCTTGTGCTCAGGGTGAAGTTACTGTCATCCACCTGGGTGGTGGCCTAAGTTCCTACAGAACTCCAAGGTATTGTTATGTATATTCCTTGAGGAGGAACCAGGACCCTGCCCCAAGGCTGCACTATTGTTTCTTGACTTCAACCCCCTTGTTTCTGCATTCCCTCCTTCCCTGATTAGCAACTGTTTGAATCTGCCTTTTGGAACTCTGGGAAGGTAAAGGGGGCTGAATGAAGCTTATTTCTACAAACAAGAAACAAGGGGCACAGAAAGACTTTTGTGCCACAGGATCCTGCTCGGTTTCACCTCACCTGGACTTCTTAATTTGCATTTGACACATGCCTGCCCATCGATCTATCCATCCAGATAGATAGATAGATAGATAGATATATCCCCGGCATATGGGGATCTTAGTTCCCTGACCAGGGATGAACCCATGCCCCTGTATTGGAAGTGGGAGCCTTAACCACTGAACCACCAGGGAGTTCCCCATCTAGCTATATTAATTTTTTGATGCATTTCAAAGTAAGTTACAGACATCAGTACAATTCACCCCTAAACACGTCACCATGATCATTATTAACTATAACAGTTCAAAATTTATGATATACATATATATATATATATATATATATATATATATATATATTTGGCTGCACCTCACAGCTTTTGGGATCTTAGTTCCCCAACCAGGGATTGAACCCACGCCCTTGGCAGTGAAAGTGTGGAGTCCTAACCATTGGACCACCAGGGAATTCCCGTGTTTACGATTTTTTTTTTAAGTATAATTTACCGACAGTGAAATAGACAAATTTCAAGTGTACTGTTGTGAGGTTTTTTGGTTTTTTTTTTTTTTGCGTTACGCGGGCCTCTCACTGTTGTGGCCTCTCCCCTTGCGGAGCACAGGCTCCGGACGCACAGGCTCAGAGGCCATGGCTCACGGGCCCAGCTGCTCTGTGGTATGTGGGATCTTCCCGGACCGGTGCACGAACTCGTGTCCCCTGCATCGGCAGGCAGACTCTCAACCACTGCGCCACCAGGGAAGCCCTGTTGTGAGTTTTAACAATCCATATACCTGTGTGCAACCCTCTATCAAGATATATGATGTCACCCCAGAAAGTTCCCTCATCTCCTGTCCTGTTTAGTCCTCACCCTTACCCACCCAGAGGCAACCACTGCTCTGATCTTTTTTTTTTTCTGAGATAGTACCTGTTCTAGAATTTTATGTAATGGAATCAGATAGTATGTAGTATGTACTCTTTTGTGTAAGGCATCTTTCACTCAGCATAATGTGTTTGAGATTCACCCATGTTGTTGTATCAGTAGTTGCTTTTTACCACCGAATATAAATCACAGGGACTTCCCTGGCGTTCCAGTGGTTAAGACTCCATGCTTTCAGTGCAGGGGCCTGGGTTTGATTCCTGGTCAGGGAACTAAAATCCAACATGCTGCACGGTGCAGCCAAAAATTTGTGTGTGTGTGTGTGTGTGTATAAATCATAGTTTGAAGGACAGTGTTTTCAGTTTGGGGCTATTTTGAATAAAACTGCTATGCACATTCTTGTACAAGTCATTTTGTGGACATATATTTTCATTTTTCCTGGGATATACCTAGGGGTGGAATTGTTGGGTCATAGGATAGATAACGTTTACTTTTTTTTAAAATCTTGGGCAAGTTGCTTAACCCCTTTTGGTGGTGGCAGCAAAGTCTTCTGGACTGGTCTTCTGGTGTGACCTTGCCTGGGGTTAGGCTGTCCAAGTTTGGACAAGATATATAACCTGACACTTAAGATTCCAAGCCATTGCACAGCAGTGCGGTGTGGCAGCCAGAGGTTCAATGTTTGCATTGTTATCTATTTCATCTATAAAATAACAGTCTGGGATTATTTGATACTTCTTTTACCCATTCTCCCAGCAAGTACTTATTGAATAAATACCAGTGCTAGGTCTACACTAGATGTTATAGTCGCATTACTTTCTTAATGAATTTTTATTCCATGCATAATATAGTAATATATTCTTTTCATTAAAAATCAGAACATTGGGGGCCTCCCTGGTGGCGCAGTGGTTGAGAGTCCGCCTGCCGATGCAGGGGATACGGGTTCGTGCCCCGGTCTGGGAGGATCCCATATGCCGCGGAGCGGCTGGGCCCGTGAGCCATGGCCGCTGAGCCTGCGCGTCCGGAGCCTGTGCTCCGCAACGGGAGAGGCCACAGCAGTGAGAGGCCCGCATACCGCAAAAAGAAAAAAAAAAAAAAAAAAAAAAAAAAAAAATCAGAACATTACATTATATGTTTGGTTTTACAAGAAACTATCAGACTATCAGATCACTTTTTCTAAAGTGATTGATTGTACCATTTTGTATTCCAGCCAACAAAGCACGAGCGTTCTGGTGTTTTTGTATCCTTGTCAGCATTTGTTGTTGACAGCCTTTTAAATTTTAGTCATTTGAATGGGTGTGATGCATTCTTTTTAATGGTTGTGTAATCTGTAGTGTGGGTGTTTACAGCTTATTCAGCTATCTCCCTATTTATGGGCATTTGTTTCGTTTTCAATTCTTGGCCACTGAGAATGACTCTACAGTAAGCATCCTTGCACATATGTTCTTATATGTTGGTACTTTTCTTTTCCATGGGATACATTCTCATGAATTAAAGGATACCTGTATATCAGATGTTAGGAGATATTGCCAGATTGTTCTCCAAAAGGTTGTAATACTTCACCTTTCTACCAGCAGTGTATGAGAGTTTTCTTTTCCACATAGCAACACGTGTTGTGCCTATTTTCCTTTTTTATCAGTCTAATGGAAATAAAATGATACCTCGTTTTTACTGTAGTTTGCATTTCTCTACTTTTAGAGCATCTTTTCATACTTCTGGGTCATTGGAGTTTGCTCTTTACGTTGAATATTCAGCTTTTCTATTGTTCATTTTTTTTCCCCTAGAAATCTAGGTGACTAGATGTGTAAAAGAACTGGTGCTTTTTTCAACTAGTATGTACTAAGTTTGTGATTTAAAAAAAATTTTTTTTAAATTTTTTATGACTGTCACCTTAGACCAGGTGAATTTGGGTAGTAGTAATAGATGTGAGGTATAATTTGAAAGCTACTTAGGTGGTAGCATCTATAGTAGAAGTTGCAAACCTTGTAAAGTTGAGTTGCTCCTGCCCATGTGTCCATGCAGAAGCTTCCAAAGATAGGAGGTTTCACCTTAACACTGTGCTTTGGACTTCTCTTAAAAGCCAGATCTGGCCATCTTGGGCCTGCATTCCCTGCTGGCAATGTCTGTCGGGAGATGAGTAGAGGTTCCCCCCTTTAGACAGGACTTGTGCTCCTGGGTTTGTCCAGTCCCCTCAGGGTTCCGTTGCCTCCCCAGCACTAAGCTGAGAGCTCCAGGGCATTTCAGAGGACCTGCACTTTTCTTGTAGTAGATTATAGTATATTCGTGTAAGAAGGACATGTGTAGGACTACACATGTCCTTCTTACACTAAGGACTCAAAACTGGGACTGTACAGGTGCCTGAGATGGCTGCAGGTATCAGATACCCGTGGAGTCTGGCAGCTGTCAGCATTTGAGTGTGTGCCTGATCCATGGAATTTAGTGACTCACTGACCAGGGGACCCGGGGGGAAAGTTTCTGATGACGCCCTGATTTCAGTCCCTTTGCCTGGACCCCTCAGCAGCGTTTGAGCCTGATACCTGATTCTCCTCCCTCTCTTAGTGGTACCTGCTGTTTTCTCTTCCTCCCTGGGTTATGCTGGCCTCAGGTGTTCTCAGACTACTCACACTCTCCGGTTGTAACTACTACCCAACGTCTCCCTAATATTAAGCTCTGCTTTGACTTTAGCCTGAGTCCTCAGCCTCTGATTCATGGAGCTAGCTGCCTCCAGACCACGGGGATCTCAGACTGACCATGTCCACACTCAAATGTTGTCAGCCCTTCCAACCTCCTCCTCCTCTCGTTTTTACCTCCTATCTCAGGAAGAGTTCCTGAAGCCAAGCCATTGGTTTGGGTGTTGTCCTCGACTCCTTCCCTCTTCCCAGCCTCCGTTCCCTCTCCTGTCCAAAGCCAAAATCTGCTCATGTTATATTCTCAATATCAGATCTGTCCCCTCTTCTATCCTCACCACTGCCTTGTTTGGGCCCTTGTCATCTTTTAATTGGACGATTGCAATGGTCTTCTTCTAACTGGTCTCCCTGCCTACAGTCTTGCCTCCAGCAAAGCCATCCTCCAATCCTGATGCCTGAGTGATCTGAAATGCAAATATGATCTTGCCACTCCCCTGCTTAAACCCCACCAACGGGGTGGTTCTGTCACCACAGTGCAGCCTCTGGTGCAGGCTGACAGTAAGTTGCTACTCTTCCTACTACTGCTACTCTCAGTACTGCCGTCGCTACGAATAGGATACTAATAATAGTAGCTAACATTTCCTGAGCATTTGCTATTGTGTTTTCAAATGATTTATTATCTCTTCAAGGCAAGTCAGAGCCGACTCAAAGTTTTCTGAATGGTATCACTCATTTGCTCGGGGGGAGGGAGAGGGGCAGAGTTACAGGCAGGGGGCACCAGGGAAATGTCCGTAACCATAAATGGTCTTATATATGCCAGTGAGTGACCATGCTGATTGAGCCTTAACAGTTAAATAGGCATTACCATGGTTCCTAGGAGCTAGGATTTCCTCTCATTCCCTACAAAGCATGGAGGGTGGGTGGTCTGCTGTCCAGATCTTGAATGTGTCCATGAAGTGTGTCGCATGTGGGGATGTCCTCTGGCTCTTGGGTACCAGTAAAGGAGGAGAGCTTCTGGCCTTCAGGGTCAAGTGCAGGCTTCATGGCTTGGCATGCAAAACTATGCAAGACCTGGTCCCTGCCCGCCTCTGCTGCCTCCAGCCAATCCCTTCCTTGCACTCTTCACTCTAGTACAACCAGACGGGGTGTGATACTAATCAGAGCGCACCTTACTGAGATCTTATGTGCCAAGCACTGGGCTAAGTGGACACCACAGTGTCCGTCTCTCATGTAATCCTCACAGCCACCCCGGGAGATGAGTCTGCCGTTATCCCCATTTTATAGAGGAGCAAAGTGAGGCTCTGCGAGGTAACCGAGATGGCTCAGCTAGTGGCAGAGTGGGCGGTCCCCCCAGCCTCTCGGCACGTGTTCTCAGTAGACGCCCCGCTCCTCGCCTCACGCTCTGTGCTACCCCCTGCGCCTGAATGACACCCATTCAGCCTTCAGGACTCAGTTCTGACGCCGTTTCTTGGGGAAGCCGCCAGGGCTGAGCCCCACCCCGCTGAGCTCCCGGCAGCGGGCTGGAACGAATGTGTTCCCCGTCTGTGCTCCTCGAGGCCTCTTTGAAGCCCCAGCATCTAGCGCAGTGTCTGGCACATAACAGGTCTCTGTAAGCGTTTGTTGAGCGGACTAAACTGAATTCCAGGCGCTGAACCTCGAGGTTGTTGTTCTTCTGACCAGTTTTCCCTGTCTTCACCTTCTCTAGGCCCAAACAAGCTATTTGATCTCTGGAGAAGGATCCTTTCCCTCCTGCTTGGGTTCCACCTGCACCCTATGACTTCAGGGGGAAACTGCTGTCTGATCAGCCACCTTGCCCACACACCCTGGACATCTGTACTCTCTGCCCCTCTCTCACTCCTCACCAGTGGGCTGGACCCCGAATCCACCCCCTGAATCAGCTTCTTCGGCTTCCCCCTCAGCTTTAGCTCTTTCCGCTTCAGTGTTTGTATCTTTTCTGTCCCAGATTCCCCCTGCCCCCCACCACAAATCTTCCTTTCTCTCTCTCTTCCCTCAGTCCTCCAATTCAATAGCCCATCGTTGGGCTGTTCTCCTTAGAAGTGCACCGTCCACCACCTGCTGTTTTAAACAACCATATTTTGTCTTGAGGGGGTCCCACTGCCTTCCCTGAAAACATTAAAAATTCCTGCCATCCCCAGCCCCATCCTGTCCCGCACAGAGCGGCCCTCAGACGCCCTCCCCAGCTTGCCACCCCCGTCCCTCACTCCCCAGTCTCCTCTGCTCCCGGCAGCTTTGGGACCCCCGCCCCTGGCTTCTCCTCCATGCTGTATGGAATGAAGATTGCCAATCTGGCCTACGTCACCAAGACCCGGGTCAGGTTCTTCGGGCTCGACCGTTGGGCCGACGTGTGGTTCCCAGAAAAGAGGAGAATGAAGCCGGGGTCGGAGATCAGCAAACACCACAAGTCGCTGCTGGCCACGATCTTTTATGACAGGTGTGTGACTGGGGTGGGGGACGTGTCTGGCTGCGGGGAGAGGCGGTTGCCTCCGCTTGGGGTAAGGCTCCATCCTGTAAGGATTGGGGGAAGGGCAGGAAAGGAGCTAATTGGCCTGGGGGAGGGGATGGGTTTCCTGAGCACAGCTGGCACTTGGCCAGCCTCCCCAAGCCTGTAACTTTCTCCAAGGGCAACCCCAGGCTTGGCTGCTCAGGCTCCAGCCGAGCTCTTGACTTCCACTCTCCCCAGGGCTGAGTATCTCCACGGGAAACATGGGGTAGACGTGGAGGTCCAGGGGCCCCATGAAGCCCGAGATGGGCAGCTCCTTATCCGCCTGGATTTGAACCGCAAGGAGGTGCTGACCCTGAGGCTTCGGAATGGAGGAACCCAGCCTGTCACCCTCACCCACCTCTTCCCATTCTGCCGGACCCCCCAGTTTGCCTTCTGCAATGGAGACCGGGAGCTGCCCTGCCCACTGGGCCCTGGTGAGTGGGTTCCCAAAGGAAAGAGCCTCTGGTGGACAGAGTCCTGCCCTAGGAAGGTCTGATGCTTCAGGAACATGCTGTTGGCTGGCCCGTGGGCTCCTACCTTGGGATGGGGCTTTGTGGGGGAATGTCAGGGTTGGGGTGCTGGTGGGAGGGTCCCTTCTCCACCCCGACTCACTCAGCCATCCTCTCCCAGGTGAATGCTATGAGCTCCATGTCCACTGTAAGACCAGCTTTGTGGGCTACTTCCCAGCCACCGTGCTCTGGGAGCTGCTAGGACCTGGGGAGCCAGGCTCAGAAGGAGCTGGCACTTTCTACATTGCCCGCTTCTTGGCCGTCGTGGCCCACAGCCCCCTGGCAGCACAACTGAAGCCCACGACTCCCTTCAAGCGGACCCAGATCACTAGAAACCCTGTGGTGACCAACCGGATAGAGGAAGGAGAGAGACCCGACCGGTAAGTCCTCCCTCCAACCCAGTCCTGGCTGGGGGTGTCCGAACACCACAGTGTGAGCCCTTGGGAAGAACACAGAGCCCCCTTTCCTAACTGTGAGTTCTTAATTCCTCCAGACCTCAGAGACCTTTTCTGTCTAGGAAGAAAAGCAGATATGAGGACAGTGTGAAAAAATTTCAAGTATTTTTGACTATATGATGGATTATCAGTCAGCCAAGGTGGACACGTGTCTCTCGCTCTCTCTCTCTCCCTCTCTCTCTTTTTAAACAGCTTTATTGAAACAATTCATATACCATACGATTCACCCATTTAAAGTGTACAGTTCTGTGCTTTTTTTAGTATATTCACAGATATGTGCAACCATCACCACAATCCATTTTAGAACATTTCATCACCCCCAAAAGGAGCCCGTACCCTTTAGTTATCACCCCTTTTGCTCCCCATTCCTGTCCCCCAGCCCTAACCAGCTACTCATCTACTTTGTGTAGATTTCCCTCTTCTGGACATTTTATATGAATGGAATCATATACGTGTAAACAGCTCTTTTTGACATGTCCAGGTGTTCACAAAATACTGAGCAAACCGTAAGACCATTGTGCTCTTTCTGTTAAAAATATGTGTGTAAAAAAAAAAAAAAAAAAAAAAAGTGTGTGTAGGGGAATTCCCTGGTAGTCCAGTGGTTAGGGCTTCGAGCTTCCACTGCAGGGGGCATGGGTTCGATCCCTGGTCAGGGAACTAAGATTCTGCATGCTGTGCAGCACAGCCAAAAAGTTAAGTGAGTAAGTAAGTAAGTACGTAAGTAAAAATATATGTGTATAATACAATTTGACAAAGAAAAATGTCTGGAAGGCTACATACCAAAAGGTTAACATTGGTTATCCCTGGATGGTGAGAATGTTGTTTATTTACTCATTTATTTATTACCTGTTTTCTGAATTTTTTTTCCTCTGGTGAACATATATTGTTTATATACATATCAATATGCATATATATGTGTGTGTATATACTTTTTTTTTTTTTTTTTTGCCACACCACGCAGCTTGTGGGATCCTAGTTCCCTGACCAGGGATTGAACCCGGGCCCCCTGCAGTGGACGCACAGAGTCCTAACCACCGGACCACTAGGAAATTCCCTATATATATATATTTTTTTTAATGCTTCCAAGTGTCATGCTTTCCAAAAATGAGGATGGTCCAACCTTGGCGTGAGCAGCCTCATGAGACAGTGAGTCCTGCCTCCTAGGGCAAAGGCTGCCGACCCCCTTCAGCAACAGTGTTGAAGCAGAGCCTTGTGCTTCCTCCAGGGAGGGGCCTTCTCAGAGACTCTGAAGGTGAAGGGTCTCTGTGTTTGTAATAGCTTTTCTTCTCTCCCTCCTGCAGTGCTAAGAGCTATGACCTGGAGTTAAGTATGGCACTGGGAACATACTACCCACCCCCCCGCCTCCGGCAGCTGCTCCCCATCCTTCTTCAGGGAACAAGTATCTTCACTGCCCCAAAGGAGATTGCTGAGATCAAGTAAGTACCACCCCTCTGCACCCTTTGTGCTGCTTTATATGTTTCTTTTCCACTGGCTTCTTCCCACTGCCCTATGCCTCTGTCCTCAGCCTCCTGTGCTCAGTTCATTCATCCCCTTACTGAGCACACGCCACGTGCCAGACACCATTCAAGGTGAATCACTCACATGATGGCCCTGACATCCTAGTTGGGGAAAGTGAGCATCTGTCATCTTATTTCGTGTAGTGATGAGTGCTATGAAGAACTAACTAAAAGCAGGGTAAGGGGGTGGGCTGTGCTATTTTGCAGAGGGCAGCTAGTCCTGGCCTCTTTGAGGAGGTGACATTTGAGCAGAGAATGACATTTGAATGAGGTGATGGTGTGAGTAATAGGAGGATCTTGGAGAAAGGACGTTCCAGGCTCCAGGATCCACAGTGCAAATGCGAGTCAGGTCTGAGCTTGGGGAGCAGGGGCTCCCTCCTTGGAGGCCTCTACCCCCATCTGCTTCTCTGCCCTTCTAGTCTTCCCCGATTCCTGATGTCTTCATAGTCCCAGAGCTGCAGAGGGAGAGGGTGGATGCTCCCGGACATGGGGGCTGCCTGACCCATCCCGTTCCCATCCCCTCCCTCCAACCCCCCCACCCATCACTGCCAGGGCCCAGCTGGAGACACCCCTGAAGTGGAGGAACTACGAGGTGAAGCTCCGGCTGCTGCTGCACCTGGAGGAGCTGCAGATGGAGCATGACATCCGGCACTATGACCTGGAGTCAGTGCCTATGACCTGGGACCCTGTAGACCAGAACCCCGGGCTGCTCACGCTGGAGGTCAGGGGTTGGATCGGTAGCGGGGAGGATGGACTCAAGTTAGCCAACCCACAGGCTGTGGGAAGAACAAAAGGAAGATGAAGGTTTTCCTGTCCCAGAGGGCTCAGCAAGTTGCCGAGTGGGCATCTGGGCCCCAAAAGAGGTGTCAGAGCAAGGCAATAGGGAGGACTGGGGTTTTAGTCTAGACTTTGCTACCACTGGCTGTGTGACCTTGGGCAAGTCTTTTGCTATCTCTGGGCCTTAGTTCCCTCACCTGAAAAGCATGGAGCTGGACTAGAGAATTCTTAGAGCCCTCTCCAGCTCTCAGATGTTGAATGGGTACATCTAAGCCCGGAATTACACACGAGAATGGATGCCTGCACACTTATGCTGAGAAAGGCACTCAGTGAGAAGGGACGACAGGTGAGGATGATCAGGGAAAGTTTCCTACAGGAACTGAGTTTTGAACAAGATTTTAAAGGCAGAGTAGGAACAGAGCTGGCCAAGAGGGCAACCGGACTTTCTGGGAAGCTGGCCTCCAAGTCTTGAAATCATTCTCTGGAGGGTTTCCAGGATTCCTGGGCTCAGCATCTCTGAGCACCTTGGGCAGACTTGTCCCTTCTTCATCTCCCCTGACTCTTGCCCTGTCTGGCAGAAGAGGAAAGAGGCAAAGCTCTTTGAACCTGGGGTAGAGGGTAGATCCTCAGAACTTGTGTCTCTGTTGGGGTCTGGAGTGGGCCCTCCACTGGCCATCTCCGGGTTAGAAGCTTGCTGCTGTTCGTGCCCCATAGGTTCCCGGGGTGGCCGAGAGCCGCCCCTCAGTGCTGCGGGGTGACCACCTATTTGCCCTCTTGTCCTCTGAGACACACCAGGAGGACCCCGTCACCTACAAGGGCTTTGTGCACAAGGTGGAACTGGACCGGGTCAAGCTGAGTTTTTCCACAAGGTAGGTGTTGGGGGAATCCTGAGCTACAGGAAGGTCTACAGGTGTCCCGGAGGCCAAGGGAGGAGGGTGTTTCTCCTCAGAGTGAGTGGGACCCCAGGGACAGGGCAGGGGGACCCTGAGATGCCTCACCATCTTCCTCTCCTGGAGGATTGCTTGGAGGTCTGGGAAAGGGAGTGGAGTTGGAGTAGATGGAGAGAGTCCTGGCCTTTTATTGCCCACCCCCTCAATTGGAATTCTTCCCCCTCTCTCTCCTCCTTCCCAAAGCCTCCTGAGCCGCTTTGTGGATGGGCTGACCTTCAAGGTGAACTTCACCTTCAACCGCCAGCCCCTGCGGGTGCAGCACCGTGCCCTGGAGCTGACGGGTCGCTGGCCGCTGTGGCCCCTGCTTTTCCCTGTGGCCTCTCGTGGGGTCCCGCTGCTGCCCTCAGATGTGAAGCTCAAGTAAGACTGTGGGCAGGGGCTCTGGGGCCACTTGGAGTGTGGGTGTAGGGGACGGGGTCAGGGAAGCCTCTGGGACGCGGACAATACCGTGTTTGTGGCCCCTCCGCTAGGCTGTACGACCGCAGTCTGGAGTCCAACCCGGAGCAGCTGCAGGCCATGAAGCACATTGTTATGGGCACCACCCGCCCCGCCCCCTACATCATCTTTGGGCCTCCAGGCACTGGCAAGACTGTCACCTTAGTGGAAGCCATCAAGCAGGTGGGGCCTGAGCGTAGAACCGTGGCCTACACTCTGACTCCCCCCGGGACAAAGCAGTTGTCCCCAGGTTCTGGTTCCTTCCGGCTCCCTGAACGCACGCCCCCGAACTGGCCTCGAGGGCCAGTGTGGCTGTCGAGCACGGCGTGCAGCTTGGGTGCTGCACGTCTCAGTCACCATAGCCTTGTATAATTACGGCAGCAGTTTTCCAGCATTAAAGGGCTGCTGGACTAGCAGGGGGCTGCCGATCTGAACTTGCCTTTTGAGTCACCCCCTCCCTCGGCAATGGGAGGCAAATGCCACACTGCGCCAGCCTGAGTCTCCCCCTGGAGACCAGAAGCTGCTTCTCACACTGTGCTCATCCCCACCCCAGGTGGTGAAGCACTTGCCCAAAGCCCACATCCTGGCCTGTGCTCCGTCCAACTCGGGGGCCGACCTTCTCTGTCAGCGCCTCCGGGTCCACCTGCCCAGCTCCATCTACCGCCTCCTGGCTCCCAGCAGGGATATCCGCATGGTGCCTGAGGACATCAAGGTACTTGGGGAAGGCGGGGACCAAGGGGTGGCTGGTGCTGCTCTGGGTAGACGCTGGGGCCAGGAAACTAGGAGACCTGGATTCTGATACTCGCTGTGTGACCTTGGGTGGGTCAGGACTGCTCTCTGGGCTTCAGTTTCCCTGTGTGTAAAGTGAGAGAGATAAATAAAATTGCCTGGGGGGTGCCCAGACCCAGAGCGAGGGTGAGAATGGAGGTGGAGGTAAGCTGACTCCCCTCCCTGCACAACCCTCAGCCCTGCTGTAACTGGGATGCAAAGAAGGGGGATTACGTGTTTCCTTCCAAGAAGAAGCTGCAGGAATATCGTGTGTTAATTACCACGCTCATCACTGCCAGCAGGTGGGAAGTGTGTGTGTGTGTGCATCTCTTAAATTGTGTGTTAAGAGGTAGCGGGCTGGGGAAATGGGGAAGAATGGTGCCTGGGTATTTGCGGGGAGGGCCAGCTTGGGGGAGCATTCAGGTTTGGTAGTTGCGTGCCTGGATGTGACCCCTGCCTGGCCTGACACCTCCCAGGTTGGTCTCGGCCCAGTTTCCCATCGATCACTTCACACACATCTTCATCGATGAGGCTGGCCACTCCATGGAGCCAGAAAGCCTGGTGGCCATATCAGGTGAGGGGCTCAGGGGCGGGGAGGCTGCGAGTGTGTCACCCCACATGGCATCGGGGAGGTCCCACCACACACCTTTCTCCTCATGCTACCCATCTCCCAGGGCTGATGGAAGTCAAGGAAGCAGACAATCCAGGAGGGCAGCTGGTGCTGGCAGGAGACCCTCGGCAGCTGGGGCCTGTGCTGCGCTGCCCACTGACCCAGAAGCATGGGCTGGGGTACTCACTGCTGGAGCGGCTGCTCACCTACAATGCCCTGTACAAGAAGGGCCCTGATGGCTATAACCCCCAGTTCATAACCAAGCTGCTACGCAACTACAGGTAGCCCGCACCCTCTGTGTCATCCCCTGCCTTCACACCCCCTGCAAGCGCAGCTGGCGGCTCCATCCCACAGTCCTCAGAGGCTGCGTGATGCAGAAAGACTATCAGCTAGAAGGTGGGAGTTCTTCTCCCCAGTCCCGTCCCTGCTCCTCCAGTTGCTTATCTGTACCTTAGGGGATGGTCAGTGGCTCCTAGACACTGGAATATATCTGACTCTGGTCCCAGGTGAAGTTCCTAGGCATCCAAGGAGAAATGAGAAAAACAGGGACAATGTATTTTTTCATAAACCTAATGGTTATTCCAGTTAAAGAGCTATGTTTCCTTTAGTCAGTGAGTTCATATCTCTAAAATGCTCGGATGAGTTCCTACATCTTCAGTTCCTTAGATGAGTCCACTAGGAATTCAACAAATGTTAGCCGTTGTGTTAGTACTGCTGATATTTTTGGATTTAGCACATTATCTCATCCAATAATGGCGATAGTAGGTGATTCTTGCTTTTGTATTGTCCTTCCTTGACAAAATTGAAACTTGAGAATGGGCCCCTAATTTCTTGGTGTTTTCATTTAAATTTGACTGGTCTATGAAATCTGTGGATTGGATGTTCAGCCACATTTGGTTCTGATTTCTGTGGTTAACAGTGCCCAGCAAGCAGCAAAAACTGTAGCTGAATGAGTCTGCTATGCAGTGGGCAGAAAGACAGGAGGATAGTGTGTGTGAGTTCCAGGCAGGTGGAGCGGAGGTCCCTGAGGGCGGGGCAGAACTAATCCGCCCCCTGGTCTTGCTCTTCCTTCCTCCTGCCTCCCAGGTCTCACCCCACCATCCTGGACATTCCTAACCAGCTGTATTATGAAGGGGAGCTGCAGGCCTGTGCGGACGTTGTGGACAGAGAGCGCTTCTGCCGCTGGGAGGGTCTGCCTCGACAGGTGAGGCTGAGCGGGGCTGGGGCTCAGGCTCCTACCCCTGTACCCCAGCCTCCGTCTTACTGAGGGTGCTGGGTAGCAGGAGGCTCTGAGTGGAAGCCACGAGCCCCTCCCTTTGTCACCTAGGCCTGGGATCCCCCACTCCCTGGAAGGGTTTGGGGGTGGGAGGGAAGGGAGGCAGGGAGGTCCAGCTGAGGGTTTCCCCTGACTCCGTGTCCAGGACTTTCCCATCATCTTTCACGGCGTAATGGGCAAGGATGAGCGTGAAGGCAACAGCCCGTCCTTCTTCAACCCCGAAGAGGCTGCCACGGTGACTTCCTACCTGAAGCAGCTCCTGGCCCCCTCCTCCAAGAAGGGCAAAGCCCGTCTGAGCCCCCGAAGCGTGGGCGTCATCTCTCCATACCGGAAGCAGGTCAGGTCCTCAGTTCCCATCAGGGGTGGGTCCCCCCAGATGGTACCTCCTTAGCCAGACCACTAGGCAGAGGGTCCAGCTCAGGCCTCCGCTGGCCCCATA
Organism: Mesoplodon mirus; assembly: GCF_964341445.2. NCBI lineage: Eukaryota > Metazoa > Chordata > Mammalia > Artiodactyla > Ziphiidae > Mesoplodon > Mesoplodon mirus. The sequence continues at coordinate 105,876,887 of NC_138978.1, forward strand.
TCTCAAAAGAGCGCAGAGGTCAGCTGCACCTCCCTCTTTGCCCCCCAGCTCCCTGGCCTCCTGCCTGGCACCCTCTTGCACTGGTGTAATGGCATGAGAGAAAGGCACCTGTCCCCATCTTCCAGGTGGAAAAAATTCGTTACTGCATCACCAAACTTGACAAGGAGCTCCGGGGCCTGGATGACATCAAGGACTTGAAGGTGACCCTCACCACTGTTTCACATTCCCTCCCTGACTTCTGTCCCCCTTGCTTCCCCACTTCCAGACACCTCCTCGGGTCCCTGCCCCACTGCTGCAGGCCAGCCCAAGTCCCTGCTGCACCCTCGCTGCCTGAGACAAACTTGGGCTTTCCCCAAGCCTCTCACTCCTGGAGATCCCAACTTGTAGGTCTGGGATGGGACCAGGAAGCCCGCATGTTTAGCAGGCACATCACATGATTCTTATGATCAGGCTGGTTTAAGGTCTCTGCCCTAAGGATAAAGTCCAGACTCCCCAGCCTGCCTGACCTGTCATGTGATGATGTCCCCACTCACCTCTCCCACCCTCGCTTGAGTCAGTCGGCAGCTCAGTTCTTTCTCAGATAAGAATCACCTGGAGAGCTTTTAGTGCTGCCAGCGCCAGGCCTCCACCCAACCAATTAACACAGCTATCTGGGGGCAGAGCCAGGGCATCAGGTTTTTTTACGGGATCCTCAGGTGATCTCCCATGCAGCCAGGGTTGACACCCAGGGCTTTTAAGAGTTAGAGGGCTCTCCCATGGAAATTCTGATTCCGGTTTTTTGTTTTTTGTTTTTTGTTTGCGGTACGCTGGCCTCTCACTGTTGTGGCCTCTCCCTCTCCCGTTGCGGAGCACAGGCTCTGGACGCGCAGGCTCAGCGGCCATGGCTCACGGGCCCAGCCGCTCCGCGGCATGCGGGATCCTGCCGGACCGGGGCATGAACCCGTGTCCCCTGCATCAGCAGGCGGACTCTCAACCACTGCGCCACCAGGGAAGCCCCTAAGGTTACATATTTTTAACAAGTACTGAGTGATTATCTTCAGGAAAGTTTGAAAAACACTGCTGAGTTATTGTTCTTTGCAGTCCTGTTTTCTTTGCTTTTAGAACCCTTTCGAGCCCCCACCCCTTTAACTGGATTCAGCCTTCAGGTTTCAGCTTCCATGGCACTACCCTGTCCTCTTTCCTGCCCAGCAGGACACTGGCTCACTCCACGGTGACAGTTGCCCTCAGGCTCACTGAGGCGAGGCGGGGCTGGTCCCTGGGTCCCCCACTGCCTCCCTCCCCATTAGGTGGGCTCCGTGGAAGAGTTTCAAGGCCACCCCTCCCCTCTAGGTGGGCTCCGTGGAAGAGTTTCAAGGCCAGGAGCGCAGTGTCATCCTCATCTCCACCGTGCGGAGCAGCCAGAGCTTTGTGCAGCTGGATCTGGACTTTAACCTGGGTTTCCTCAAGAACCCCAAGGTTCGGGGGCTGGGGGGTGGCAGGGACTCCTCCTTCCTGAGGGCCCTTCCCTGCTGTGACCCCAGCACTTCTTCTTATCAGAGGTTCAACGTGGCTGTGACCCGGGCCAAGGCTTTGCTCATCGTGGTGGGCAACCCGCTCCTGCTGGGCCACGACCCCGACTGGAAAGTGTGAGCATCCCACCCGCAATCCCTCCTGGTGGCCACAGCCCCCAGCCTAGGACGGCTGTAGTTTTATGAAGCACACTTGGGGCTCAGTTAATCTTCCAATCTGCAATCTGTTTATCTTTTTTTTTTTTTTTTTTTTGTGGTACGCGGGCCTCTCACTGTTGTGGCCTCTCCCGTCGCGGAGCACCGGCTCCGGATGCACAGGCTCAGCGGCCATGGCTCACGGGCCCAGCCGCTCTGCGGCATGTGGGATCTTTCCCGGACCGGGGCACGAACACGTGGTGTCCCCTGCATCGGCAGGCGGACTCTCAACCACTGCACCACCAGGGAAGCCCCAATCTGTTTATCTTAACAATATTCCCATTTGCCAAGGTTAAGTAACTTGCCCCGAGCCACAGGCCCCGTGTGCAGTACCAAGGCTGGGCCTCCAGCCTCTGCTGGTACTCAGCCAGCCTTGTGCAGCTGTGAGTGTGAATGTCCCTGTACCCCACAGATTCCTAGAGTTCTGTAAAGAAAACGGGGGGTATACCGGGTGCCCCTTCCCTGCCAAACTGGACCTGCAGCAGGGGCAGAACTTACTCCAGGGTCTGAGCAAACTCAGCCCCTCTACCTCAGGTATGGCTGGGCCAGGGTGGGCTAGGTGGGGGGACAGTGCTGAGGGAGGATGTAAGTTACTAACAGAGCTGGCCTCCTCTCTTTATAGGACCCAAAAGTCACGACTGCCAGGCGCGGGAGGATGAAGGGGGCCTGCCCCTGCAAGTGGAGCCCGAGTGGAGGAATGAGCTCTGAGGACCGCCCACCCGACCCTTCCCCTGCTGCTAACATCAAGCTGCTAACAATTGGGGGAAGGGGGAGGAAGTAAAACTGAAGAAAAAAAAAAAGCTTATTCTATGCAAAAGCCTCCTTGTCTCTTCAGCCTGGCCCCAGCTTCCTGAACTCCCAAGATGACCTCACAGGGGAGGGTGGGACCGTCACACCAGCCCAGGGCCATACCCCTCCCTCCGCCCCCCCCAAAGGAACCCAACCCCCATGTCCAGGGGAGGAAACCTAGTGGGAGGTGGCAGAGAAGCCACCCACAGGCTTCTAAGTTTAGCCCAGTGCTCCAGACCACTCCCCTCACCCGCCTCCAAGGCCCAGAGCCAGGCATGACCTCATCCTTTTCTCCAAGACTCCACCCTGCCTGCCCGGGAGTCCTGCCTTTGCAGACAGGGGGCCAGCCTGGCAAGCACCCTGGAGAGATGGGACTCCAGGCTCACAGGGACCAGGAGAGAAAGACAGGAAGCCACACACATGTTGGAGCCTGTGGCCTTTATTCATGCCCCACACCAAGTACAGCCAGATGCAAGGCCCCTGTCCAAAGCAGAAACACCAGGGGCCCGGGACTCTGGGTTACACCCTCCAAGTCCCCTACCCCAGATACTCTCCTGTGAGCCAGAAGTGTATAAAGTGCTGGTGTGATGATCCTCTGGGGAAGGCCAAAGGGATCAAGAGCCCCACCCCTGGACCAAGGCAACAGGAGGAGGGACTGTGCTCTGTTTCCCAGAGTGCTGAGACGGGGCCTACGGCCACCACCATCAGGGCTGGGGAAGCGCGATGCAGTCCTGGGCAGGAGGGAATTAGGAAAGGGAGCCTTCAGCAGGGATCCCTGATAGGGTGGGGCTGCTGGGGGCAGGGGGAGTTTCTGCACCCCTGTGAAGGGAGGTGGGGGGAGGAGGGGAGGCTTGGGGATCTCAGAGAATGGGGCAGCCCCTCCGGCGCTTATTCTTGCGGACCTGGAGGCCAGCCCGAGTGGCCATCTCAAACACCTCCCGCACCCCCTCCTTGGTCTTGGCTGAGCACTCAAGGTAGCCAAAGGCACTGATCCGGTTTGCCATGTCCCGGCCTTCCTCAGATCGAACAGGCTCCTGGGAAGGTAGAAGGAGAGTGGTCGAAGGAAGCTGCTGGTTAGGTGCACCTCACCCATATTTGTAACAAGAACAAATATCTCCTCCAGCCCTGACCCCACAAAGCATCCAAGCCCCAGCCACCATGGATAGCTTCTAGGCTAGAGACCCAAGACATATTTACCTTCAAAATTCTCTCCATCAGCCCTATACCCCACGGTACACTCTTCTCTTGCCTGAGTGAGGATCTACCAACTCCTGACTGACCTCCCGGCCTCTGTTCTCACTTTCTTCCAATCCATCCTCTATGGCTGCCAGAATCATTTTTCTAACATACTGACTCTAACCATATCTGTCCCCAGTTTAAAACTTTGCCATAATTATCTTCAAAGAATAGTCTAGACTCCTTATCCTGGCAGCTCTCCCTAATCAACTCATCCTCTGGCTAGAAAGCCACTTACCAGGTCCCCAAATAAGCCAGCTCCCTCACTCTGGGTCTTTTCCCAGCAACTTATAATACCCTCCGTTCCACATCCACAGCAGCCCACACACCTCCCCAGGTGTACTCTGATGACTCCACCTGCATACCTCAAGCAAAACATCTACTGTAAGAACCCAGTTCGCTGAGGGCAAGGATTTTCTCATTCATCTTAATAGCCCCAATGCCAAACAGTGGACAACAGACAAAATGCCAAGTGACCTTGGACAAGTCACCGTCCTCTGACAGTCTCATCGAATATTGGGTCAGACCCTAAGGGCCTCTCTGGTTCTCCCTCTCCAGGATGGGGGTGCCGGGGGGTAGGAGGTGGACGCTACTGTCACTTCTAACACGGGGAGTCAGTAGGAGGGAGGCTCCTTCACCAGCCTACAAGCCCTCAGAGGGCACCTTCCTCCCCAAGGCCTCCCAGCCTGGCAGCTGCACCCACCTGCTTCATCTTGGCCAGCTCTCTCCGGGTATGTTCATCTTGCCTCAGGTCCTTCTTATTCCCCACTAGGATGATGGGCACATTGGGGCAGAAGTGCTTCACCTCTGGGGTCCACTTCTCAGGAATGTTTTCTGCACAGACACGTCCCAACAGGTGTTGGTGCCTCCACTTAGGCTAGAAGGCGTCCCCTTGTCTCCCCAGGGCAGAGTCTTAGAGGCTGTTCAGCATGATAGTCCCTTTCACAGGTCAACCCCCACCTCACAGTACACACCCTCCCCTGAGCCCTCCGAGGACCAGAGTCACCACAGGGAAGGAGGCTAATGGGGCTCCCCAGCACCCCTCCCACACAGCTTCTGAAGATGGCTGAAAGGAGCCAAGGCAAGAGCTCCCTCTGGTTGGTTGATTCTCAGCCCCCTCCCTCCAACCCCCTCACCCAGGCTGTCAGGGCTGTCGATGGAGAAGCACATGAGGATGACGTCAGTGTCCGGGTAGGAGAGAGGCCGCAGGCGATCATAGTCTTCCTGCCCTGCTGTGTCCCACAGAGCCAGCTCCACCTGTCACACAGGGCCAGTGCTTAGCTAGCCTGAGGGCCCCAGTTACACACCCCACACCCTGCCACCCAGAGGTCCTCTCTGAAATCCCGGTCCCTTAAGTTCACTGAACATCTACCTATTGAACACCTACTATGTGCCAGGGATAGTGCTAATCACTGTCACACAACATAAACTAAGGTGAGTTTCTTAAATCCCGAGACAACAGCGTTTGATCTTTGTGCAGCCATTGGGAGCGCCACTATTTTATTTAATACTCATAAAAACCCTTCGAAGGAGGCCTTACCATTATTTCCATTTCACAGCTCAGGGAGCTTAAGCCCAGAGGCAAAGGGACTGGGCCCAGATTACAGAGCCAGTGTGTAAAAAACCAGGAGGTTATCCAGATTTCCTAAGACTGCAGTTTCACTTCCTAACTTCCACTGGTTCCAGCAGGGAGAGTGAAGCAAGGACCTGGGTGGATGGTGAGCACGGACAACCCAGGTCCATAAGTGATGGGGGCAGGCGTGATTCCAAGGGGCTCTTCGCCTTTACCTGCTTGCCGTCCACCTCTATGTCTGCGATGTAGTTCTCAAAGACAGTAGGGACATAGACTTCTGGGAACTGATCCTTGCTGAAGACGATGAGGAGGCAGGTCTTCCCACAAGCCCCATCCCCCACGATCACCAGCTTCTTTCGAATGGCAGCCATGGCTGGGGCTGGTAGGGAAGAGGCAGTGGGGATGTTGGGAAAAGCCAGTAAGTCCACAAACACTTCTCTGGGGCCCCCAAGCCCTCCCTGGAAACCGAGGCACCCAGTGAAGGGAGAGGAGGGAGGGAAAAGGGCTTGCTCAGGCATGTTCTTGCCAAGAACCAATTGGTCGGGCAACTGAGCTTGAAATTCCTAATCTCAAGGTCAGGGACAGGTCTCCCCCATGGGTTAGAATACAGAAATGGGAGGTGGAAGAACCACCCACTTGGGAGCCAAAAAGCATGAGTTCTAATCTAATCCACTCCCCAACTGTGGGCCCCTGGACACCTAGAGGGGTGCTCAGGGACCAGTGACGTGTCCAGAAGGGCAAGCTTTTATCTATTCTACATATCACGGTTTCAAGTCAGATGTATTTGTTACCAGGATTTCGATACTTTTTAAAGTTTAATAATTGTGAAGGTTCAATCTGGAACACATTGTCCCTCAGTCAGCACAAGTCATGCCTGCCCAGTGAAAAACGAAGAGTCCCTACCCATATGGGGGGGGGTAAGGGAAAGATTATTTATCACACCCCTAGGTGCCAGGCACTGTGGTGGGCATTTGGACAAAAATCACCTCCCTCAGTCCCCAGAAGCCTGGAAAGTAGGTAGTGAGCTCCCCATTTTGACAAACTAGGAAAGTGAGATTCATTGAGGTTAAGAAACGAATTCAGAGCTGTGGCAGGGATGGCACTCAAAGCAGGGCTGTGTGACTCTAGAGTCTGTTGCTTTTCTACATATCACCCCAGAGGTGGGAAGGAGAGCAGAGGGAGGGAAACCCAGACAGAAGGCAGTGGCAGCAGCCAGCAGGCTTCCCTGGCCCACCCTGTCCCGGTCCCCAGAGCCCAGAGTCACACAAAGGAGGCTCAGTCCAGGCAGTGCCCACAGCCCACATTCGGGCAGCCTGCCTTCCTCCCCCTGCTTCCTACTGGGCCTGGAAGCTACACTGGGTCACTCAGCCCCAGGCAGGGGACAATGACCACACTGTAGGGAGCCACACATCTACCACAGCAGAGCGACTGAGAATAATCCACTAGGGAATCACTTCCACCCACTCCCTGGAACAGCCCCTTCCTCCACTCTGTCCAGCTCACCCTGAGGCCCTGCCTACCCCTCCCTGTGACTCAGGGCAAGGAGTCAGCTTCCTGGGGTTTCCATGTGTCCCCTGCCCCCAACACACACCAAACAGCATCTGCACAGTTCATCACACCTTCCCAGCTTCCCCGAACCTAAGCTGAGCCTCACTTCCTCCTTCCCTGGGGAGAGGAGCTGACCTCCAGTCGGCTGGAGTTCCCAGGCCTACAGCCCAGGAGGAAGAGGGCGGGCTCTGGGCCTGAAATGAAGTTGAGGCTGTTGGGAGAAGCGGGGGCTGGAGCCGGTGCTGGGAGGAGCCCCCAAAAAAGAGACAAATGAGGGCCAGTCCCAGCACCAACCACACAGGGAGCAGTTAAAAAAGAAGGGGACGGTAACCTGATCTCTGCCCCAAACCTGGCTTTTTCTCAGTCCCACATCCTGTCAAACTAGGCTGAACTCCTTTACGCCCCACACACCACCACCACCTCACAGCCCTGCCTTGGTCTGCCTTTTAGGAAGCGAATACTCCAGCCCAAGGCAAGCTCTCTTCAGCAGTGGGATCCCGGGTGGCCTCCCTCCCCTCCACACACACATGCACAACAGTGGGATGGGGGCAAGTGGACATGAATCAGAGGGAATTTATAGGAGTTGAATGCACGGCCACACTCTCCTCATCATAACAGGGGCTCTCTCTGATACCCCAAAAACAGGCAAGAAGGCATTCACCCTGCCAGCAGATCCCCTCCAAAAATGGAAACCACCCTTCAGAATAGGGGGTCTCAGGCTTCCCTGGTGGCGCAGTGCTTAAGAATCTGCCTGCCAATGCAGGAGACGGGCTCAAGCCGTGGTCCGGGAAGATCCCACATGCCGTGGAGCAACTAAGCCTGTGCGCCACAACTACTGAACCTGCGCTCTAGAGCCCGCGAGCCGCAACTACTGAGTCCCTGTGCCACAATTACTGAAGCCCGCGCGCCCTAGAGCCCTGTGCTCTCCAACAGGAGAAGCCACTGCAATGAGAAGCAGGCGCACCGCAACGAAGAGTAGGCCCCGTTCACCGCAACTAGAGAAAGCTCCCGCGCAGCAACGAAGACCCAACGTGGCCAAAAATAAATAAAATACATTAATTAAAAAAAAAAAAAAAGAAAAGGGGGTCCCCTGGAAATTCCACCCAGGTGACCAGCACCCTCACCTACTCCCACAGGTTCCATTGGTCCAACTGTGGGAAGACAGGCTGGGGTAGCCTCAACCAGGTATGGGCAGTGTTGATGGAGGGATGGAGAGCATTCACCACTGGGGTGAACACCAGTTGCTTAGGCATGAGTATGCCCGCCCCAGGCAAGGCAGTTTAGGTGGCACCAGATGGTGGTGGGCAGAGGCCAGAACTCCAGGGCAAGGGCATGCATTAAATGACCTAGAGCCCCCCAGCTCAATTAGAAGACGTTCCCTTCAGGCTCAGAAGAGTAGTTGGCCCAGGCCAGGCCACCAGGCCCAAAGCCAAGATGGCGAGAACAACAGCTCCCTGTGAGAGGCAGCCCCTGAGGAACTGCCCCACTGACCCTAAGAGGGACAACCAAACCCCACACGGGGCCTGGAATGACCCTGGAACTTCTGGGGCCTTCCCTGGAATAAAACAGCTGCCGTCTCCTCAGTCATTCTCTAGATTTCCAGATGAACCAGGTTCTGCTGTACTCTGCCCACCACCCCTGAGGTCTAGGGAAGAAATCAGATACCTCCCTCTCAACTTGAAAACCACACACACACACACACACACACACACACACACACACACACACGCACACACGGGCTGGATCCTTCCCAATCTCCTGTACCTCCACTCCAGGCCGGCTCCAGAAACCATCTAGGGCGACGTCCAGACCCCCGGGGCAGTGGCAGCCCCCGCGGTCACACCCGCCCCTATTCCCGCCACTCCACCGGCCCGGCGGTAATTCCCACCTCAACCCGTACTCGGGCCCCGACCCACACCCAAGCCCAGGTCCACAGAGGGCCGCCAGGCCTGGGAGCTAGAGCGTCTGCGCTGGGGCTCCCTCGCGGAGACCCAAGTTGCCGTCTCTCCCCTCGCCCGGCCGGGCAGGTTCCGGGAAGCCGGGAGGAGAAGGGAACTGACTCCGACTCGGACACCAAGAGGCGAGAGGCCCTGCGGGGCAATTCCCGGGGCCCCTCACTTGCAGCCCAGGAGGGCAGGGAGGGGCCGAGCCGGCCCGACCCCAGCACCGCCCAGACGCCGCGTACGAGGGAGGACAGGCGGCCCGCGCTCGGACCAAAGCCCCTCCCCGGCCGGCGCCCCGAGCTCCTGCCAGGCGGAGAAGGGGGGAAGTGCTCTCCTGGGGATGAGTTCCCAGGACGACCCCGCCGCCCAGAGCCCCAACCCGGGATACCTTCCGCTCCGCCGCTTCCAGCTGCGCGGCCGGTGCCGGAGGCAGACACTGACCCGAGGGGCACCGCCCCGCCCTCCTCCAGCGCCGCGGCGGGGAGGGGCGACTCGCGGGGAGGGGCGGGCCGGGCGGCCCTTGGCTTCGCCCGCTCACGGCCCCCACTCACGGCCCCAGAGGGTCGCCCAGCAAGAGTCCCCGGCGCCTGGGGGAGATACTGGGACTGTGGAGGAGTGGGTAGCGGGGCGAGGCGCGGCGAACGGGACCCCTGAGGACTCTGCCTCTGCCCCACCTTCCAGCTCCTAGCGGCGGACCGGCGTCGGGAAAGTTGAGAGGCGCCCGGGGTGGGGTCAGGAAAGGGCCGCTGCTGCCCTCGCGTGGCCAACCGGCCACCCGCGCCTACATCACCTGGGGCTTCGCGGGAGGCGGGACTGGAAAAAGCGTCTTCGGGGACGCCCGCGGAGGAGGCCGCGGAAGATGCCCACCCTCTGCTCCTAGGCTCATTGCGGAGTAAGTACAACCCACCATCATCCCCCCAGGCCTGGAGACCTTTCAGAACCTTTGAGATTCAGGGCACTTGGTTCCACCTCACAATTCCCTTCCTTCCCCCTACCTGGAATTTCCAACTCCTACCCATCCTTCCACCCTGGAATCTTTCTGGATCCCCAGCTGGGAATTCAGTTGCCACCCCCGTTATATTATTTCTGTGCCTCTAGGGACACCTAGCCGCGCCTGACTTGTGCGTTGGGTATTTACCAACACGTGTATCTTCTTCCCTGAAAGGTACCTGAGGAGGTGGATGGAGGATGAGGAAGTCTACTCACATTTCATTAGCTTGTGCAGGGCACACTACATAGCTTCTAATAGTCATCACAGATCTCTAGGTTAAGTGTACCCATCCCCTTTTGCCTGTAAGGAAACTGAGGCTCGGGGGAGTTAAGTGACTTAACTTAAGTGGCTTAATTTTGCCATTTGTATGTGGCAGAGCAAGAACTCAGATAGTCAGGCCTGTCTGGCTCCAAAGCTGGTCTCTCTCCCTACTGCCCACTGTGATCCTCCAACCTGTCCCTTCCCACTGTCTGGCACAGTGTGTCGCACATAATAGATTTTCAACAAATATTTGCTGAATGAATGAATGTTAGAAGTCATACAGACTTTAAAGATCTGAAGAGCAAGCCACACATTTGCTAAATGATGAAACTGAGGTGCAGTGCAGTTTGGTCCCAGGCCTCTTAACTGGCTCAATAAACTGAGGTATGTGCTCAGTTCAGATCAGTTTCTGCCTTCAGAGAACTTACAATCTAAATTCCAAACGCAGACAACTTAAAGATAGGTAATAGTTATTGAACCCTTATTACATGGACCTGGCTCTACATACATAAACTACTTTAGTTCTAAAACTACCTCCTGAGGTAGTACTGTTATCTCCATTTCTCCAAAAAGCAAATTGAGGCTCAGAGAGATTGCAAACCTAGTGCTGGGTCTGGCACCAGGACCCAAACAGCAGGACTTTCAAGCCCCTGCTCCTTAACTGCTACTCCGTACCAACTCCTCATATAGACAGTTACAGTACAAGAGGCGAGCACTGTAGTGGGGGCATGCGTGGGCTGTGGAAGGACAGGTGGAGCGTTCAGGATGAGGTGATGTGTAGATTTTAAATGAGTTGGAGCTACTCCAGACCCACAGAGTTGTGGAAACCACAAGGCGGGGTGGGGCAGAAGACAGGGCCGGAGAAGGAAGCAGTGGCCAGATCATGAAGGTATTTATATGTCATGCTCAAGAGTTGAGTGTCACTTTTGGTCTAGGTGCAGTAAGGAGCCCAAAGTATTTTCTCAGAGGAATCACCAACGCAGATTCACCCTGGGGAAAGGGCTCCCTGGCTGCTGTGTATATTATATATTGGGGAAAGCAGGGGAGTGGCTTGGAGACAATTAGGAGGCTAATATACTGAAGGACTAAGGTAGTGACTGTAGGGATGGACAAATAGAAATATATTTAAGGGACTTCCCTGGTGGTCCAGTGGTTAAGACTCCGTGCTTCCCATGCAGGGGGCACAGGTTCGATCCCTGGTACCCCGGGGAACTAGAATCCGCATGCACCGCGGGCAAAAACTACAAAAAGAATTTTTTTAAGAAATATATTTAAAAATATAGAATCAACAATACTTAGTGATTGATTAGCTTGATGAGGAAGAAACGGAAGCCAAAGGTGCTCAACTCCAAGAACTCTAACTTGAGTAGCTGAGCTGGTGCCCCCTGAGATGATGAGTGGGGAGAAGACATATTTGTGGAGGAAATAATGAATTCAGTTGGAGGAATGTTGAGTTGAAGTGCCTGTGAGATGTCTAGGAGATGTTCTGGAGACAACTGGGACAGTTTTTAGTCAAAGAAAATGAAGACACACACATTTATCCATCTGGTTTATTTGCCAAGAGCTAAAATTTTGGATCTAACTGGCACCCCTTCTTCAGTTAAATTGCCACTAAAGAAGGTCAAGGAGACAACTTCAGAATTTGGGTTGGGAGAGGGTAAGCATGGAGAGGCTGGGATGGTGGAGGGAGGTTCGGGGCTGAGCCCCTCAGGAGTAGCTGCCTGGCCCTCCCAGGGGGATGACGAAGACCGAGATGTCATCCCCGGAACCCAGCTTGTTGTTGGAGAGACGCCAACCACGGTCCCGGGGGGTGCCCCGGGCCCCCAGGACCAGAGCTTGGGCCAGAGCTGTGTACCTGTCAGAAGCACATGTGCACATTCATGTACCAACATGTATATGGGAAGATGGATACACAGGCCGTCATGTGGGTCCCCAAGCATTTCTTCCCTGTGTCCCTTCCTTCCCCATCGTCATCCCCTTGCCGCCATACAACCCCTACCTGCTGGGGTCATTGGGCTCATAGGCTGACAGCACCCTGTCCACAGTGGCAGCTACCTCACAGTCACTGGTGACATCCCACAGCCCATCTGTTCCCAGGACTAGCACGTCATCTGGGCAGTGCTCATACTGCGTCAGGTCATACACTCGTACCTGGTGGGGAGAGAGGGTGCAGAGGGAGCTTGGGGATAAAGCGACCTTGGGAGAAAGCTAGCCTGAGACCCCTAGAGCAGGGAAGGCTAAGGAGGCTCCCATGTGGCTCACCTCAGGGAAAGAGGAGAGGAAGGGCTTGATGGGCAGGGTAGAACTGCAGACCCTGAGGTTGTGGTCTCCCAAGCCCCGGGTCACCCCAATGGTGGCCATCATTCGAGCCTAAAGGAAATGAGGAGGGGACACTACTATAGCCTTCTCCCAGTCTCTCTGGAACCATGGACCCTTTCCACCCCTACCCTCAGGTAGAACCTCCACCTCCCTAGACAAGTTGTGGTGGGTCCTCCTGCCCTCTCCCACCTCTACCATGGAGTTTACCTTTTTGCCCTCCCCACAGACCAGAGGAAACCTGAGATCCTCCAGCTCGATCTTTTTGTAGGCCCTGGGGAGGGGGGAGTACAGGAGGCATCACCCAGGCATCAAAGTCCCTCTCCCCTAGAAGCCACACCCCTTACACAAACCCCTTAGAAGGGCCGCATTCCCCCAGCTCCCAGCCTGGCCCAGCCTCCAGCTTCCACCTTGCTGCTGGCGAGGGACTGGTTGTGTTGCCATGGAAACGGGCCCCAGCTCTGAGGGAAGTGTTACCAGCCAGTCATGTTCTGGTCCCGGTACAGCATCCTCTGCCCCAGCTCCTTAGGCTGAACTCTGCGGGGGAACTCAAGGTGGGTGAATTCACCACCCAGCAGCTCTGGTTTCAGGAAGCCCTGGTGTTGGGAGCAGACAGACAGAGCAGAGGGCCAGGGGGCATTAGGTTTACAGTACACCCTGATGTAGAGGTGATGTTAATTATAGCAGACCCTTAAATGGAGTTTACTGTGTACCATGCACTGTTCTAATATTATTAACATTTATTAGCTCATTTAATCCTCACAACAACTTTTAAGGCAGGAACTCTTGATTTATGGAGAAGTTCAGGGAACTGTTGAAGATCACACAAAGTACTCAAACCAGGATTCAATCCCAGGCAGCCCAGCTCCAGAGCCATTGCTTTAAAGCACTAAGCTATCCTGCCCCTTAAGGGCCTTTGCTGTTTCCTTCCCCGACTCTGACCGCACTTCCTTCCTCAGTTAGGGCCACAGTGGGAGGCACTGGAGCAGCCCACGCTCTTTCCTGCCACATCCTCCACACCAGCTCAGCCCTGCACTCCATAGTCTGTGGAGTGGCCTTCCCCGTAAGCTCCCAGTAAGGAGCGGTCTGTCTGCGTGGTGAGGGTCGGAGAGTCCTTGGGACACAGGGTACAGAGAGGCACAAGATTAGTAAGGAATGGGAGTAGGGAGTTTAGTTCCTACTTACAAGCATCTGAAGACGCTGGCGCTCAGTCTCCGGGGTGAACTCCCGGGACATTGGAATGATTTCTCCATTCCGGACAATGATGGCTCTGCCCAGAGAAACAAAAGGTTTGGGCTCGGCTCTCTGCAACCCCCTCATATAAAGAGTTCCAAAAAGACGAGGCCCTCCCTTAGCGTCCCTCACCCAGACCCCCAGTTTTCCTCCCCTCGTAGCTATTTCAGGCCCTTCCTTATATCTGTGATCCCTCCTGACCCGTTCCAATCTCTGAATGTTAACACCCACCACGTCACTCTCTTCTGTTCCCCCATCCCAGAAGCTTGACCCCTCCCACACACAGCCTTTTTCAAAGCTCCCACCCCATACCTGCTGTCACCTGCATTGGCTACGTACACCTTGCCTAGCAAGTAGACCACAACCAGTGCACAGCAGCCCCCCTCCACTTGGTGGCCATGCCGCTCCCGGGCCATCTGCTCATCCTGCCATATGAGGAAGGGTCAAAGGGGGTGGATGAAGAAGAGGCTCCAGACACACAGCCACCCGCCCACATCTGCAGAAATAAACTGGCCCAGGCAAGCCACACTGGTGGACAGTAGGGAAGACATCGGTATAACACCCACTTCTCCCTCCCTCTGAACCAAGTTCTGCTCAGGTTCTCAAAGCTGTTATGGGTTCTCAGCGTCACCTCCTCAGGCCACCTGACTCCCATACAGAGTTGACCAAAGTGTCTGCCTGGCAAGCCCTTGGCCCGGGCCACCCACTTACCATGAACTGGAAGGCATTCTCAATGGCACCCACTACCAGGCTCTCATGAGTCACTTCCTTCTGCGAAGACCAGCAGGACTGAGGACCAACCAAGTGAGAGGAATCAGAGGAACCTGGAGCCCCCGGGGTGGACGGGAGGCAGAGGGGAGGTGGCGAGGGGTCCTGGAGTATCTCTACCAGGTCCTTTAGCTGCTCCCGAATGTGGCGATGCAGGAGCCTAGAGGCCATTTCGGCAGCTCTGCCCCCTGCATGCCCATCAAACAGGCCCCAGTAGTAGAAGCAGAGTCCCTGGTGGAGGAAAAGTTGGAGGTGAGTGTGTGTGTGTGTGTGTGTGTGTGTGTGTGTGTGTGTGTTATGCAGGGAAAAGAGCAAGACTCTGGGCATCCATATAAACATTAGAGAGGAGGTTAGATTTTGGTATTTAAGGCAAATGAGATTCATTCACTCATTCACCAAAGGCATACTGTGTCTGAAAGCAAAGCATCAAAAAAGTCAAACTCAGAGGATAAAACATGCAAAAATAAGCAATGGTAATTATTAAATCATCAATGAATACATGAGCATCTCCATTTTAAGTGGAAAACTAAATATTCACACTGACATGGTAGAATCTACCTGATCAATGCCAGATAAAGGTTCTGTGCCACTAAGGTAGAAAGCTAGTGAGTTAGGGGGTAGGTCTATCACATGGCTCAGATTAAAACCGAATGCCTAGAATCCCTGGGGATAGGTGTCTCCTGTGGAGGTTAGGAAAGGGGGTGGGGAGCTTACCTGGCCTCGGCTAGGCTCCCTAGGTGCCCCTGAAACACTCCTCCGACCTTCCACATACACCACTTCACAGCAAGCCTGGTCCTCATTGTGCCGACTCTTGCCAGCATTGATGACCCTGTCAGGCCAAAGTGACCACATCAGGTTGGACACCAGACCAGGTCCTGGAATAACTCCCACCTGAGACGCACATACCCTCTCCAGCCTACTGGTCAAGCTGAGAAAGGTCACAGCCACCTGGGAACCAGGCCAGAGGGAGGAGGAGAAGGGAGGCAGGGCAAGGCACAAGGAGTACTGCCTGGGTGTTGGGCTCCACCACCTCCTAGAAAGGCCACAGCAGCACTCTCCCACCTCAGGTCTCCCATCCCTTCCCTAATGGTGCCACTGGGGGAGGACCTGGATGGAGGGAAGGAGGTTTTAATTCCTGGCTTGCCGAGACCCTGCATCCACTCTGACCCCAAAAAACTCTTCTAGCACCTTGTCCACAACACCCCACCCCACCCCACCCTCATGAGCACACCCACCTTCATCCTAAAATCATCCAGTGAAAGTTTCTGCTTTTTCTTTTTCTTTTTTGGCCTCATGTGGGATCTTAGTTCCCCCACACACACCAGGGATCAAACCCGCGCCCCCTGCATTGGAAGCATGGAGTCTTAACCATTGGACCGCCAGGGAAGTCCCAGATTCTGCTGTTTGGCAATGAGTAAGTGCTCCGGCACAGATCAGGAAAGAGGAATTGAAATAGGGTAGGAGTGTTAGCCTCCCTGGACTGCGCAGGAGCCACATAACCCCAAACTCTTCCCAAATAGGAAGTTAAAGGAGCCGGTAGTGGGGCCGCGGGTCCACCAGCCCCCACCCTCAGCCCCTCAGCGCCCCCATCTCCCTCAGTGCTCTGCTCTCCCAGCAGATGCATTAAAAATCCACCGGCCCTGTAGGAATTCCCTAGTGGTCCGGTGGTTAGGACTCCGCGCTCTCACTGCCGGGTCCCCGGGTCAGGGAACTAAGATCCTGCACTGCCAACAAACAACCAAACAAGGAAAAAAAAAAAAAATTCACGCAGCCTTGGAGCAAGCCGGCTGCTGCCGCCACTCCCACCGCTCTGGCCCGGAGGTCCGCTTCCTTGCCTGGCCAGGGCATGTCCACCCGCCAAGGGGTGTTCAAAGGGGGGCCCTCCCGCTTCCCCGGGCGGCCCCCTCCCCCGCCCCTGGGGAAGCCGGCGGCCGCCTGGTGTCGCGGGCTATTTCTGGGTGTGGAGGGGGAGGGGAACGGTAAGAGGGACAGGGAACTGGGGCGCTGGGGTCGGGAAGCCCAAGGAGTTTTTCCAGCCGCCATCTCCTATATTAAAAGGGACCCCCGCTCCTTGAAACCTCTCCTCCCTTAGCCATTAAACTACCGGGCCGCGACTGACAACTGGCCAACTCATCGTTCACGGGCCCTCCACTCTCCGGGCTCTGGGAGAGAACAAGGTCCTGAAGCGGCGCGGGTGAGGATAGTCAGCGAGCTAGAAAGTCCTGAGAAAAGCTGCACCCGACTTAAGAAAGGGCTGGGAGTGGGTGCGGCCCGAAGCCCAGAGGACAGCAAAGGTCCTGGGAAAAAGGAGCTCCTGGCACCGAGAGCGGCGACGGGGGATGCGTCCCAGCGCCCGGGATGCCGAGGTGGGGAGGAAGTTGGGAATGGGAGTCCCATCCTGGTTAGGGTGCCCCCGGGGGCGCTCACTCGGCGTAGCCCGTGCTCCAAGGCAGGCGACGGCCAGTGTCCGGGGGGCTTTGCACAGCCCGGCCAGCGTGGTCATCGGCGCGTCGCAGGCCCCCAGGGCTCAGCTGCAGAAAGGTCGGTCGGGAGAAGCTTGCTCGAGCCTCTACTGTCCTCGCGGGCGCCGCACTCCCGCTCCCAGCCCTAGCCGGAGGGCTTCTGGCAGCTTGTGGAGGGGCGGCGGGTGGCGCCGAGGTCGAGTTGGGCAGGTCCGGCGACTTGGGGCGCGGAGGCGGGGCGCCCCCAGAGCTCACCAGGTGCGCCACGGCTGAGCGCACCCGGTTTAGCATGCTGCCTCCCTGCCCCGCCCTCGGCCGTGGCCCCGCCCCAAGACAGGCCCCGCCCCCTAGGGCTCTCGAAGGGCGGTGCTCGCTCCGGTCAGTTGGGCCCACCATTGGCTCGCGGGCCGCAGGGCCAGTCCCCGGGAAAACTACCTGCGGCTCGGGGCTACCCCGGGAACAGCCCCGCCGGTTCGCGGCCTCTCCCCAGCCCCGTTCCGACTTCTCCCGCCTCCATTTTTTGGGGGGAAGAAGGGTCTGCTATTGTAGGAAGGGAACAGAAATCTTATTTCAGCCTTGCTCTATATTCATCAGCTAGGACTTCCCCATTGTGACGGGAGGGTGGTGCCTCCTCGCCCTGGGTTCGTTGTGGCTAGCCTGCCCAGAGGGTGATGGAGCTGATGATCTCCGTTAGCGACCGCTGGGTGTGAAGCTCCAGGTGTGGTAACACCTCTGGCTGGGGCTGCCGGAGTGAGAGTGAGGGCCAGCGAGCTGGTGCTGGGAGTGGTGTGGAAGTGGTAACAAGGCAGGCTGGAGCCAATCATCCTGAATTAGGGAGCTGGGTAAGTTCCTGGATTCCCGAGGGCGCTGTTCCCCGTGAAGACCACCGCTAGATCCGGCAGAACAGTTACCACTCCGACTCCACTTTTTTTTTTTCAGGACCCAATTTCTGCCCATATTTGGACCTCCCCTGACCCCAGCAGAACTGTTAGTAAGGATAACAATAACTACATTTATTGAGGACTTACTAATAATAGGCCCTCTACAAAGCACTTTCTATACTTTAGGCCCTTTACACTGCACACTAACCCTGCAAGGTAGGTTTTATTATGTTCGTTTTATGGATGACGCAGGACTGGATGCTCCTGTCATTTTACATGACTTGTTCCAGGAGGTCAACAGCCAGTGGGAAATTCATGCCCATGTCCGTTCCCCAGCCACCCACACCTATTCTTAAGAACCAAGCTGATTTATCTAGATCAGAGAGGAAGGGTTAAGAGGTAGGTGAATAGAAGAGAGGAGTGTTCCTCCTCTCCCACCCTCCTCCTCTTAAGGCAAAGGCTGAGAACAGTCCAGGTGAACAACTTCTGTGGCTGCCACCGGGGGGAGACAGAGGCCAGGCTAAGTCCCTGCCTGAGAGGGGAGGGTGGTGCTGACCTGATGCTGGAACAGCTATGTTCCTAAGCCTGGGAATTGATTGTTAGGCCTCCAGAGACACCTCCTACCCCACACATGGTTCAAATGGGGACAAGGCCCTTATGGTCCTAATGCAAGTCAGGGTAGTCCTCAGGGACTGGCACCCAGTTCATGGTGGGGATTCCACCTCTGGACTCTGTCAGCTGGGTGCTTCCTGACCATGACCCTCTCTGTTCCTGGCTAGACTGTACCCCCAGAAGGGGTGTCTTTTCTGGTAGCTTCCAAATACAAATCTCACAATGGTCATTCAGGTTTGTAGACTTCTATAATTATGCCTGCACTTTGGGCAGAGAGAAGGAAAAAGAAGAAAAGAAAACCAGAAAAAGTCAGACCCAAAGGCACATAGAGTGGCAAGGCAGACAGGGAGATAAAGAACATGCTGCTGCTATGAGTATTTCCCTCCTGTTTGAGAAAAACTGGAACCAGCTCACAGATAAATGGCATAAACAGTGGCAGCAAGCCATAGAAGAAAAAATATAACATCTCGGCTATTTTTATTATTCAGTGTTTCTGGGACAGTTTGCTTACCACTTCTCCGTGTCATCCAGCTCCATAATCCCTGCTCTTCACAACACCCATCATGGTGTGACTGCAAGTGGGCCACAGAGCCAGGGCCCAGAGGCCCCCTAGTTCCAGCAACAGATGGTCAGCAGGGATGTCAGCAGCTCCCTTGGGCTCTAGAACAGCCCTCCGACCATACCCAAATCCTAAGACTCTCCTCTCCCTGAACCTCTCACCTCCTATTCCTGGCATCATCACAACTCCTCCATCCTCAGACGACTGCCCCAGAACCTGGTGAGAAGGTCACCACCTCTACTCATCCCTGAGGCAGCACAGAGTGAGAGGCAAAAGGGAGATAGAGTGGGAAGAAGCAGCCTTGTAGGATATTCTTTGCTGAGAACTGCTCAGAGGCTGGTCCTGCCAGGAGTGTGCGAGGCCTCAGCTAGGGGTGGGAAATGGGCATCCTCAAGAGAAATCCCTTTAGGGATTTCCCTGGTGGTCCAGTGGGTAAGACTCCACTCTCCCAATGCAGGGGCCCTGGGTTTGATCCCTGGTGGGGGAACTGGATCCCGCATGCATCCCGCATGCATGCCGCAACTAAGAGTCCTCATACTGCAAATAAAAAAGATCCTGCGTGCCACAACTAAGACCGGGCACAGCCAAAATAAATACATAAATATATTAATTAATTTTAAAAAGACAGAGAGAGAGAGAAGTCCCTTTATCCTAGGCCACATGCAGTGGCTCAGAGCCAGGAACTGGGCTTCTTCCCTTTGCCTCTCCCCTCCCCATTACTCCAACCCCAAAGCCCTCTTAAACTAAGAGGAGTGTCCTTCAATCAAGAGACAAATTCACAGACCACCACTTCCTCTCTCATTTGTCTAATACTTTCACATCCAGAATCTCACCCTGTAAAAAATTACACACTATACAATTGCAATTACATTGCAATTTTTATGGTGAAGAAACTGGGTCTCAGCGTTTTCGTTCCCAAGTTGGGGTTCATACCCATCATCCACAGGCCTACCAAAGCCCTCCTGCCTGCCAGGCCCCTACCCACATGCCTCCCCAGGTCCTTCCTGCCCCAGAGGACACCGCTCCTGGGGTAGAGATCATTTGCTATTTCCTCCTGGATTTTAACATTTTAACACTGAAGGGCTACCATAGCAATCTAAAAGAGCATTGTGAAATAGGATTTTGTGCAATGTGGGAATGTTCTATATCTTTTCTGCCCAGTACAGTAGTCCCTAGCTGCATGTGGTGATTGAGCATTTGAAATGTTGTGAGTGTAAATGAGAAACTTAATTTAAGATGTTATTTACCGTATTGGACAGTGCAGTTCGGGAATCTTCAAGGCTCAAAACCCGTGAGAGTCTGGGCTAGCACTCCTCACACTCAGCACCCCACCCCAAGCCCCAAGACCCAAGACCTCCAGAGTCTTGAGGGACCGCTCTGAATTACCTGCCTATACCAGGGACCACATCACGGGGCTGTCCTCTCTTCCCCGGTCTTGCCTCGAGCGCCAGGGGTCGCTGTGCCCGCGGGGTCGGCGGAGCGTAGTGCGCGGTGCCCGGCGCTGTCTGGGAGGCCGCGGCGGCTACGCCCGCGCGGGGCTAGGGAAGCGGGGGCGGCCCCGGGCTAGGAGGAGGAAGAGGCGGCGGCGGCAGCCACGAGCTCCCAGGCCTGTGGGCGGGAGCCTCGGAGAGACCCTGGCTGAGCTCTGCAGAGCTGGCCGAGCGGGCCCGGAGCTCCCCCGTGCCCAGGACGGGCCCCGCATGACCGTGATGCCAGTTTGGCCAGAGCCCCTCCGCCTCGGGGACGCAGCAACTTGGTGAGGGGGACAGGACTCCGGAGTAGACAGCACCGGAGCTGACCGCTCCCGCCTGCAGTCCGCCTTTCGGAGTCTCGGTCCCGGGCTCAGAGGCGAGGAGAACCTCAGGCCGGCGGGTGGAACCCGTGGGTACCGCCGTGGGGGCAGGTAGGTCCCAGGCGTGGGAGCTCAGAATTGGGAGGACTGAGTGGGCGCGGGGCAGGGGCGGGAGAAGTCAGGGAAAGGTTAAAGGATCTTGTGGTTCACATTCTCAACCCCATGCTGGTATGCAGAGGTTTGAGGAAAACAGCCTGGGAAACTGAGGCAGGAGTGTGGAAGCCTGAGAACAAACCCCAGAAGCTTCTTTCTCAAGCTCTCTCTGAGGGAAGGAATAGAATGCCAGAGAAGGCACCCCATATGCCCACTCCAGGGTCTTTTGGGTCTTGGGGTTCATAGGAGAGATGGGAAAGTTGGGTTGGAGGTGTGGCAGCTCAGAGAGAAATGGGTTGGGGGACTGCCAGAGAAAAAGCACAGCTGCCTTTGTAATGATCAAAACAAAGGTTCCTGAAGGGGGCAGGCAGGGGAGATACCTACTCAGAAAAGAGGTACTTCTAGAAGCTCTCTGCCCGTGGAGCACACCCATCCCAGGGGTTTTGGCATCACTTCCTCCATCTGCCCCCGCAGTCTTTTTCTGGGCTCTCACTCTGGGGAGCTAGGACACATGGCTCTTGGTCCTTCTTGAGCCCCACCATCCTACCTGCCTCAGTTCCACCTCCCTCTGGAGGTTGAGGGAGGGGAGGTCTTGGGGAAAATGGAGATGCTTTGGGGCTGAGGCCGCTGAGGCTCAGAGACCTGGAGGACTCCCGTTCTAGCCCTCTAGAGTGGGAATGGGGCTGAGGGCAGCATAGTTGAGCCAGCTCCTGGCCAGTCCAGGAAGCAGGTGTGATGGGGCTAGGAGGAGGAGGAGGCAGAGAGGATTCAGGACCTCAGGGGTTATTATTCTCAGGCGCCTCTTCCCAGCAGCGGCTGTCAGATTCTGCTCAGGAACTCTTCCCCGGCCTTCAGCCCCTTCCCAAGGCCAGAGAGATGACAGGGTGGGTTCTTAGATACCTCCTACCATCAACCCTGCTTCACTCCTGGCACAGAGAAGCTCCCTCCAGCTTCTCTTCTCAGGCCTACCAACCTACATGTTCCCAGAGTCTGCAAGGACCTCTGCGAATTCCCAGGGCAGAGGAGGGACTCTGCCCCCTGTCCTGGCACCTTGGGGAACAACCTCAGAATTAGGCACTACTTCAGTGCCCAGTCCACCCACTTGCTCTCACCCAGGCCCTCCTCCACCCCCTGCAGGGCCACGGGCTCCCTCTGTCCCTTGCAAACCACAAGAATCTCTCCTATTTGTCTAGGAACAGTGAATCTGAGGCCAGTGGATGAACTGACAGAAGATAAAAGATTCCAAAAAAGGTGAGTGAGGAGACAGTTGAAGAGGGGGAGTTGGGGGAGAGGTGGGTAGACAGAGATCAAGCACCCTACCCAAGGGAGCAGCCGGGTCCTGGCATTTGGTTTGGCCTCTAGTGTTCCCAGCACTAAGCTGGCACCTGAGGGAGCCCAGTGATGCCCCAAGGGGTAGCAGTGCAGCAGAGGGGGTGGTTCATGCCCCTTCTGTGCTTGGGTGGCTCCCAGCTGCTCTGTGCCTCTGATTTACTGGGGTTCCCTCCATTTCTAGTCCGCTCTCTGGGATAGATTTGGGAGATTCAAACCATCAAGGGTGAAGGAGGAGAAGGAAAGGGGAAGAGAGCAGAAGCAAGGTGGTCCAGTGGTAACAGGGCAGGTTTCTGCGCTCAGGGTCTTCTACCCACATGCTGCCTGGCCTTCGGCAAGTCACTTGACTTCTATTAGCCTCCACTTCATTTCTTCCTTTTTATATTTATATTTTGTTTAAGCTGAGTTGCTAGTACCTTCCCGTGGTTCAAATCCCAAAAGATTAAAGAGCAATAGGGAGAGGGATTTCCCTGGCAGTCCAGTGGTTAAGACTTTTCTTCTAATGCAGGGGGTGCGGGTTCGATCCCTGCTTGGGGAGCTAAGATCCCACCTGCCTTGCGGCTAAAAAGCCAAAACATAATACAGAAGCAATATTGTAACAAATTCAATAAAGACTTTAAAAATGGTCCACATCAAATATTACTCAGCCATAAAAAGAAACAAAATTGAGTTATTTGCAATGAGATGGATGGACCTAGAGACTGTCATACAGAGTGAAGTAAGTCAGAGAGAGAAAAACAAATACCATATGCTAACACATATATATGGAATCTAAAAAAATTTAAAAATGGTTCTGAAGAACCTAGGGGCAGGACAGGAATAAAGACGCAGACGTAGAGAATGGACTTGAGGATATGGGGAGGGGGAAGGATAAGCTGGGACGAAGTGAGAGAGTAGCATCGACACATATACACTACCAAATGTAAAATAGCTAGGTAGTGGGAAGCAGCTGCATAGCACAGGGAGATCAGCTCGGTGCCTTGTGTCCCCCTAGATGGGTGGGATAGGGAGGGTAGGAGGGAGACACAAGAGGGAGGGGTTATGGGGATATATGTATACCTATAGCTGATTCACTTTGTTATACAGCAGCGACTAACACAACATTGTAAGGCAGTTATACTCCAATAAAGATGTTAAAAAAAATGGTCCACATCAAAAAAAAAATCTTAAAAAAAAAAAAGAGCAATAGGGAGAAAAATATCTCCCTTCTACCTCTGTATCCCAGCCAACCAGTTTCCCACTCCCAGCCAACTAGTTTCCCTTCTTGGTGGCAAACAATGTTATTAGGGTCTTTTGGTACATTTTTCAGAGCTAGCTTAACCCATATTTGAGCAACATATATAATCCCTCCCTTTTACACATTGAATACACATCACCAGGCACTTTGCTTTTTTTCCCTAAATGATGGATTATCGTTGGAGATCATTGCATGCCTCAGTACATAAAGCATTTCCTCATTCTGTTACAGCTGTCTGGATGGGCATTGCACAAATGGCCCACAGTGTATTTAGCCAGCCCTTTATTGATGGTTGTTTAGGTTGTGTCCAGGCTTTTTGAGTATCAGTTTGCTCATTTGTAAAATGGGTACAAGTAATCCTACTTTGTAGGACAGTCGCGAAGGATTCAAGAGTATGTTTGCAGGGTCAAGTGCTCAAAACATGGCAGTCAGCATTATTATTCCTTCCATGTCACAGCACTCCATGGGGCCATGCCTGGTCCATTCTTTAAGACCCCTCCTAAATGTCATCTCCTCCACAAAGCTTTCCATGTTTTTCCCAGCAGAACAGTCTCCCTTCCTGCTCCCCTTTCTGACTGTAGTACTCACCACTTTCTACAGTGAGTCTGTGCCAGGCTGAGAGCTGCCTGGGGACAAGTCATGCACCCTGCCTGCCTCTGTGCCCCCCAGAGCACGTGGCAACAGTGGTGCTGGCACTGGGCACGGGGAGGGCTCCTGCCTGGAGTCAAGCAGGGTGTGTGCTTCTCTCTGCAGGATGCGTGAGAGGGCCACACAGAACTGGAGCACGGGCGGCTGGCTGCTGGCACTTGGCTTGGTCTGGCTGTGGACCCACCTGGCCTCGGCTTCCTTGCAGCCTCCAACTCCAACAGGTCTAGGGGAGGTGGTGGGGCCCTGGGGCGGGTGTTTTTCCAGGATGCCTGGAAAGCTGGACACCACTGCACCCCGTTCCACAGCAGGCAGATCTCTGAGGCAGAGTAAAACCCACAGATTCAAGGGCAGACCCATTCTCACCTTCCCTTCCATGCCGGAAGGTATTCTGCAGGGAGAGGAGCCCCTGGGTCAGGGCTTAAGTCTAGCCTCCTGGCCTAATTCTGTGGTTTTCCTTCTGGGATGGCTAAAGCCGGTGTAAGCGGATGATCCTCCCCGCGCATTGTAAGCCTTCGGGGCCCTTGGCCTTACCCAGAGGAAGCCAGGAGATGGGGGGATGGTGTGGACCCCATCTTTCTCCTGCCCAAGAGCCAGGCTCTGCCAGGGCGATGAGTGTGGCCTCACTGGGGAGGAAGGAAGGATAGGAACACTGATGTGGCAGGAAGATGTCATCCGTTTCCTCCTCCCCTGCAATTGGAAATCTCTTACCTACCCCTGCCCTGAGCTGGGAGGAGGGGCTGGAGGACAACTAGGGCTGGTGGGAGGGGAGAAGGGGTGCTGGCCTGGGCCGGGCATCTGATGGTGTGCTGGCCCTTTCAGTCCCCGTGAAGCAGGGCACCTGCGAGGTGATTGCGGCTCACCGCTGCTGTAACCGGAACCGCATCGAGGAGCGCTCCCAGACTGTCAAATGCTCTTGCTTCTCTGGCCAGGTGGCCGGCACCACCCGGGCAAAGCCCTCCTGCGTGGACGGTGAGTGAGAGGCTGGGACCCGGCAGGGAGGGCTTGGTCAGAGAGATAAGAAGGTCTGTCCAGGCTTCGCCATCTGCTGGGGATACAATTTCATGCCCAGCTCAGGGCTTTCACTGTCGGAGTCTCAAATGATGGGGCCACCTCTGGGAGGAGGGGCACAGATGTGACCATCCCCATCCCATAGATGAGGAAAGCTCTGTCACAAGCACACGCCCTCCCTCCTGGCCACACCTACTGCCTGGCACATACGCAGATTCACTTCCTCACACGATCTTCTCAGGCCTCCTGTCAGCCTCATCACCTCACACCCACTCCTCCAGACGTTGACCTCTTCACCTGCGGCTCCTTCCCAGGCCTCTTACACATCCCCTCCTCTCGTTCTCAAGCTGGCCTTTACCCTCCCCTCACATGGACACACGTGTATTGCTTGGCCATGAATTCCTTCGTATCCACCCCTTTCCCACGGCCCCACCCGTGCTTATTTTCTTACTCTCACATGGCAGCGCCATAAACGTGCCCACTTGTGCTCACATGCACACACCTGCTTGTGCACTCCCTCAAATGGCCTGCACGCTTGCTCACATACACCAAGGGGTATGTTGAAGACTGTGCCTCTCTGCTGCTGATGTGGTGGCTCAACTCAAGTGTTGCCTTAGAGACAACTGCCCCTGCCTTCACCCCTCTCTGTCTTTGGTGAGATGTAGGGGTCAGTGGGGTTAAGGTTGGTATGGTTGTGTCCCAAGGCCTCAGCCTGAGTACTGCCCTTCTGGGCAGCCTGGAGTAGGAAAAAGACAAGGGGAATGCAGGGCTCTAAGCCAGGGTGTGTAGAAACATGCCCTTATTCTGTACGAACCACTCCCACGCCCACAGCTGCATGCTGTACTTGCAGAGAACTTAGAGCTGCCCTCACTGCTTCCTGCTCCCACAGCCTCCATCGTCCTGCAGAAGTGGTGGTGTCAGATGGAGCCCTGCCTGCTGGGCGAGGAGTGTAAAGTGCTCCCGGACCTGTCGGGATGGAGCTGCAGCACTGGACACAAAGTCAAAACCACCAAGGTATCCAGGGAGAGACACTTCATCCCAGCCCTACTCTTCCCCCTTCACTGGGGGTGGAAAAGGGGGCACAGGAACCCTGGGGTCTAGGATGCCAGTTTCCCAGGGTGAGATCTGCAAGCCATGTGGGCTCATCCCCGGACAGTCTCCCCTGGGTTCGTCTAGACTCTGGGGACTGAAATCCAAGGTGTCCTTCTGGACATATTCCTGATGCTCCTGAGGCCTTAGTTTCCTTCTCTGCCAAGAGTGAGTTTGCCTTCCAGAACATGTCAGGTCCATAGAACAAAGTAGAGAATTGAGGGAATTATCTAGATAATTGAGAGGGGAATCTCTGCAATAGCCATTCTGCCCTCCCACCCCTGCTGCAGGCCCACCCCCACATTCCCACGATTCACTCCCTGTAACTCACACCTGCCTTTCTCTGGTTGAACTGCTGTGCTGACACCAGCCGAGAGGCTTATTATTTCCATGGTTTGCTGCCTGCCCCACAGAACAAGGGATAATCAAAATTTTATCGAACTCGTTAGCAGTTCCATGTGTGTCACGGTTAATCAGTTGTATTGCTCTGTCATGGCCGTTTGTACAGATGGGTGACACTGTGGGGCAAGCCAGAACTCGGCCTCCTGCCTTCCCTCCCCACCATCACACCCAGCAAACAAACAAGCAAAGAAAACAATACAGAAGGAAAGGCGGGCTCCGGAGTTCTGAAGAGAACATTTTCATAAGGCACAGAACAGGAACTACAGCAAGAAAAAGTGTGGCTGGATCTAAAGTAGAGCTTCCTATCTGCAGGCAGGCAAGGGACACAGCCATTCTGAGTATATTTGACTAGAAGAGACCCACCCCAGAGCTTCTGACATTTGTCACTATTGTATGGGTTTGGATTTGTAGCCTGTAGATCACTGTGCTTGCAATTTGGTAGCTACTCTGAAGCAACCAGCAGTGACGCAAGGCTGATTTATGTTTTCATGGGCCACCCAGCCACACTTTCCCAGTCTGGACTGCTTTAGGGGAAAGTGACCTGCATATCCTGGGGAATCTCGGGCACACTGGCATGGGACAGGCATTCCCTTCTCTAACCTTCCCGCATCACTTGCTCTCTAGGTCACACGATAGCTCTTGGGGTCATGACCTGACAGCTTGATTGAGCCACCCACTGGAGAATGGTGTCCAGTTATCAGCTGGCAAATATGGAGATTCACTTCCCTGGACCCACACCCTGTGCAAAGTGCAGCAGCACTCTTTCCAGAGGTATTGCAGTAAAGCTTCTCAGCAGATACGTCCTCATATCTCCAGGCCAATCTCCAGCCACATACCTGTGGTGCTGGGCTCTCCCTGGGGGACACAGAAGAAGGTTAAGATAGAATCCCTACCCTTAAGGAACGTTCAGTCAAGTTGAAGAGCTGACGAAAGGCAATCAAGTTAACTTAGATTAAAGTGTGTGGTATCAGACTGGTTTCTGGCCCATATGCTATGAGCATGTTGGGGGCTGTTCACCCCACTCCAGTTGAGGAGACTCCCATAGCCCTTCAGCCACCCTCTGGCCATAGGGCACAAAGACATAGGCCATATTCACCACCCACTACTTTAGTGGGACCTCACATCGGTCCAAATCCCCGGCAAGCTGCTGACCTACTGAAGGAAAACACTCTCCCCTGATGCCAGACCAGCTGTATCTCATTTGGATGGGGCTGAATTGACTTGGGGAAGGAAAGCAGAGATGAAGCCAAACAACTTTCCAGAAAAGCTTCTGCAGAGGCCTTGCCTGCTTCGGACACACTGGGTACGGGCTGGACAGGACTGTAAAATCACCCTCACCCAGGCACCCCAGGTTTTTGTTTGTTTGCTTCTTTTAACAGATGAGGAAACTGAATCCCAGAGAAATGAGGTGACTTGCCCAAGGTGTCACAGCTTGGGCTCCCAAATCTCTAAGACGGCTGATCTTTCACTTAGCCTGGATGTTGGGATTCCAGCCTGGGCCTTCCATGCTGTTTTTATCTCAAGAACAGGAACCTGCAAAGAACTGGCTGGACAGCTCAATGATTTTGAGCAAGAACTTTTACAAAGTTCACTCCTATCTGAAATCATCCAGAATACCTACCCACCAGGATGCAGGGCCACTGGGTCTCCACTCTGCCCTCAGCCCCAAAACTTCCAAACAGAACCCATGACAGCCCAGAGGTCACTCAGCCCAGTTACAGCTGGGCACTCTGAGCTGGAAGCCTTGTCCACTCTAACCTGTCTTTTCCAGAGTCCTTAGGCTGTGCCTCTCAGTGGCTCTGGCTCCAACAGAGGGTCTGGGTGGTGTCCAGGGCTAGTCAGAGTCCTCTTCCTTCAAAGGCCCTGCTACGCAGCAGGGGAGCCCCTGCGCTGGATGGAGCCTCTGTCCAGGACTGAAGGTCAGCCAGTCAGGCTGGCACCCTAGGTGGTTTGCAGATGACACACAGGCCTCAGGGACTCAGAGACGCGAATTACTTGGATGTCTTATCAATAAGAGAATTACAGCCTCAGTGACTGCTGGCATCAGCTGGGATCAGGTAGGATCCGCTGGGATCACCAGGACTGCAGGGTGTGATGGGGCCTTGAGGGGAGGGGCGTCAGTAGAGACCAACTGGGACAATGCTGAATTGTGACCCTCAGAGAAGATAGATCAGATGATGGGTTGAAGCTGAGAGTCTCAGTCCCCCCCTGCTTCTCTCCCTCCCTCCCCATGCAGTAGAATCAAGACCGTTCACCCCACTCCAGGGTTTATCTTCTTGTTTGCCTTTTTGTTGTTTTTGGTAATGGGGTGAACAATGATGCCAGCCTCCCACTAGGCTGTAGATGTCAGAACTCTGACAACTTCGAATCTTTGCATATAGTGGGGTCACAGGGTAGGGTAGTCAAGGAGTAGGTCAAAGGTTGTCATCACCTCCTTCAAGGTTGGGGAGTGGATTAAGGGATTGGCACTCTTTCAGGAAAGGATAGTAAATATTTGCAGGCCACATACAGTCTCTGGCATATTCTTTGTTTTTGTTGTTGTTTATTTTGTTTCATGTTGTTTTAAAAAACCTTTTAAAATGTAAAAACCATTCTTAGCTCAAGGGCTGTACAAAACCAGGCCCCAGGCAATTTTTGGAAAGTTGCCAACCCCAATAAACCTTTGAAGGCAGGCCGTCTCTGCAGCTTGGGTCTGCCTCCCGGCCTGCCTTCGGTGCAGTGGGAACCTGAGCGTGAGGGGTGGGTCGGGTTTTGTTTTTCTTCTAATGTTCCTTGAGAGACTGGTGAGTGAATTATTTAGGCTACAAATGAGACAGCTTTAGCAGAGTCGGACAATAAGAGCCTGCTCTCCTTGAAGCCAGGATGCAGGCTTCTATACTCCCTCCCCATCCCTCAAGACTGTGTCCAGGAGGGAGGGAGAGGGCTCCAGCCGCCTGCGCATCTGCTGCATCCATAGCCAGTGAGCTGTGAGCTGGGGGATGGTGCTGTACAAACTCCCCCCAAGCTGCCAACCACCGCCCACCCCTGCCCCAGCCAGGCTCCTTGATCCTCCCTGACTTCCCTCATCCCTGCTTCAGAGAAGACCTCCTTCCTTTGGCACATGCTGGAATTTGCTAATTCATTTTTTTAACCCCTCAAAGCCTCCATTTCCTCCTGACCTAATCATATATTTATTTGGTGGACTTTGAGGGGTATTCTTTATAGGGCCAGGAGAGCCCCACACGAGAGGATCTGATGGAGAAGGGAAAGCTCACCTCCCAACAGAAGCTCCCTCAGGTCCTGCTTCCAACTAAGTCAACATTTGTACACATTTTGTAGCTGCTTCAATGGCAGTATAGGAATGCAAATTAATTTTCCTGGAGCATAGGGGTCCTGGATCATCTGTGTTCCTTTTCTCCCCTTAGTGGGATGGGCTGTCAGATTTCCTGAGGTTAGCTGGTAACCCTACCCACCCAGCTTCGGAAGGTTGCCAATTACAGATCATGTGGCTACTTTCTGTGGCCTCCTGGCAGTTTCATTAAGGTCTGTGAGTGACATCCTAATTAATGGCTCCAGACAGTTGGCTAGAGTTGAAGCTGCAGCTTCCTAAAATCACAAGCTTAGAGCTAGAAGGGATTTAAGAGACCTTAGCCAGTTCCCTCATTTGACAGATGAGAAAAGGAAGGCTCAGAGAGGTTAGGTAATTTGCTCAAAGTCACACAGCAAGCTGGTGGCATGTGCTGCCCAGTGATCCAGACAAGTGCTCTTTATGCTACTGCACATTGCCTCTTACTCTAGTATAGATGAGAGCCCTGAAAAGAAGCCAGAATTTCAGCAAGGATGAATGTGAAAGAGCCTCACTCTAAAATCACCCAACCCTGTGAGTTCCAAAGGACAGAATAAAGAAGAATGGGAAGCTTTTAGAGATATATACACAGAAAGAGGGGAGAAGGGACAAAAGGGGGGAATTGAGATCACTCAGAAGAACATCAAAACACCAAAGCACCACACAAAATAATTAGAATAAAACTTGATTTTTGTCCTTTTTGGAGGAGACAGAATGGAGCTCCTGTCAATCTTTGGGAGACCTGTGCAGCAGTTTTGATGGTTTCAGGATTCTTTGGAGCCTAATGCAGGGGGCTGCAAACCAAGGCCCATGGGCCAAATTTGGTCCACCACCTGTCTTTGTAAATAAAGTTGTATTGGAATGTAACCATGCTTATTTGTTTATTATTGTCTGTGACTACTTTCCTACTATGAGATAGCAGAGCTAAGTCATTGCAGAGAAACCATACGGCCTGTACAAGGCTTAAAATATTTACTGTTGGACCCTAGAAAACTTTTGCCAACCCCTGCCCTGACGTTTTTATCAAATCTTTCTCAATACACGCTGACAATTTGGAAAGTGATGACTGTATGTTGAATTTCTAGGTTTGGGTTTTTTTTTTTTTTTTTTTTGAGTCTGTGCTTGTGTCCCCTTTAATCCCTTCCAGTGCCACTTGTGAGCTCTAACAACCAAAGAAACGAAGAAACAACGACTAAGACAGAGGCCAAGAAAAAGACTTGGAACAGATGGAAGCTTCCCTGATATGTTGTCACAGCCCAGATCAGCTCAGTTCACATTTCCCAAGGTCATGTAACTTCTACTTTTAAACCTCAGGGAAGTAACTGCAAGTGCACCCATGTGTAAAGATGTAATTGTGTACGCATGTTTGCTGCTGGTATTTCTGTGCATCTGTGGATTTGAGCAACTCCATGCTCAAAAGCAAGGCTGATATTCAAAATATATAAAAACTAGCTCACCACAGAGACTGGCTAATCAAGGCAAATGCCAACCTGTACGTCAGACCAGGGCATGCTGACTGCACAAAGCCCAGCGCGTTTCCACTCCACCTGCTGTGGCTGAGATGGGACTTCAGAGTAGGGGAGCAGCTAAGCTAGTTCTTGATTTCCTTGGTCTTGTGATGTGTCACTGAGGGTGGGTCTGGGTCCAGAAGCTACTGGACTCAGATGGTTATAAACATTGTATTTGGAATAGACATATAGACTGGGTATAAGGAAGAACAGGCAACTGCCTTTCAAGCCCTACATAAGGGTACACACTCCCCTTTAGTCTGGCTTAGAGGGATAGGATTCCAACCATTTTCAAGGGCTGGATTGACTTCCATGCTGGGTGATTGGCAGTACACAATCGCTTCTGCTAGTGAATGTCTACCTTGTGTCAAGCACATTAGGCTCTTTATGTAGGTAACAATATATTAAATGGGACTCTTCCCATCTCAAGATTTGGGCAGAGGCCTCAAAGGTGAGGAAAAGAATAATAAGGATCAGCTATTATCAGCTACCACATTCTAAATCAAGATGCTAGACTAGGGACTTTTCTGGTGGTGCAGCGGTTAAGAATCCGCCTGCCAATGCAGGGGACACGGGTTCGAGCCCTGGTCTGGAAAGATCCCACATGCCGCGGAGCAGCTAAGCCCGTGAACCACAACTACTGAGCCTGCACACCACAACTACTGAAGCCCACGTGCCTAGAGCCCGTGCTCTGCAACAAGAGAAGCCACCGCAATGAGAAGCCCACGCACCGCAGCAAAGAGTAGCCCCTGCTCGCCACAACTAGAGAAAGCCCGCACACAGCAACAAAAACCCAATGCAGCCAAAAATAAATAAATAAATAAATAAGATGCTAGACTATATCAAATTTGTAAAACGGATGGGCCATAGGCCTTTACTCCCCTCCAGACTGTATAACAGAGGGCTAAGAGCTGAGGCTGAAAGGCAGGTGGTATTGAAGGTCTGTCTGCAGTGAGTTGTCACTTCCTTCCTCCCCCAGCCAAGGGGAAGGTTTAGGTGTCGATTCTGTCTTTCACCCACTTAAGGGGAATTGCAGAAAAGAACTCCAAGAGCTATTGGAGTGTGAGGGACAGAGGGACTCAGGACTGAAAATAATCTAGCAGTGATTGTGGCTGGCTTGTGGGCCTGGATAGTGAGTCTAAAAAAGTGTCTTGGGTGTGAGCTGTACCTCCAGAGCTTAGCAGAGCATGGATGTTTGTTTGTTTTCCAAGGGCCAGATGTGGACTGCCCAAGAGGGCTGCCTGGAATGGAGAGGTGCCCCATGTAGGGAAAGACTACCAGAAGCCATGAGGCTGAGAGGGAATCACAAGTGGCCAGAGAGAGGAGGTACCGGTAAGTGGGGGATCCCCAGCAGCAGGGCATCTTCCAAAAACCCAGGAAAATGTCCTAGATGACAATGTCCAAACCTGAGATGGAAAGAGATTTAGACTCATAGACATTAAATAATTTGCTCAGGATCAAGCAGCTAATAAATGGCAGGTGGTGGTTTTATACTGTGTTGACTTGAGTAAGCTGGAACTACATTTTCCAGAATCCTCTTCCCTGATAGTTTCTGATCACAGTTAGCCAAAAGATTAATTTGTGAATGATTTAGAAGAGATAAGTGCAGTGGTAGTAATTACTTTCTGAAGGTTGTCATGGTTAGAAGTGCCACCAAGTTCCAGGCTGTACTCATTCTCCCTCGTTCCACAACAAGCTTTCTTAGCAACCCCCAGGCCTTCTGACCAAGAGCAACCCCAGGCCAACCCCCAGATGCAGAGGCAACAGGCTTCCATGTAAACTTCTCCACCAACTCTCTAGGATCCTGCTCTAACTACTGGGCATGCCTGACTTCAGAAGGGTTGATGAGTGACTATTCTTTGGTCCTCCAACTTCTCCATTCAGACTCTGATTTCCTCAGTTATTCCAAAAATGTGTAAGCCTTGTTCCTAAAATAAACCCTTGTTTCATAATATTCTTAGTGTCTCTCCTTCCCTGACTGAACCCTTTCTAATATCATTAGTATCAATATCAAATCAGTATCAGATACCATTATAGGTACTGGAAATTGTTCCAGAGGAACAGAACTTTAAGGATAGGACTCTTGAAATTGATCTGTTTAAAGGCATTAATGACCCTGTTGCTAATGGTAAAAGTGACACTGGTAGACCATGGCCAGCAGCGGCAAGACAGATACATTAATTATCACCTGTAGACAACTGTAATCAAATACCTATAGGAGGCAAGGCTTTGGGTAACCAAGTAGTTGCTGCCACCGAACAATTTAATGGAAATAAAGAGTATAATGGGGTTAGTTGTTTCTTCTCAGTGCACCCAAGAACTTTGAAAGAAAATTATGAGCTCAGGTCTTTAAATTCCCAGCTGAAGTAAGGAGTAAAGGAGTAGGATAGTTCTACGATTACCTGAAAAGAAACCCTATTTCCTATAGCTGCAGGGTTGAGATTTTTGAAACCCAAACGCAAAGTAGTCAGGTGGTAGTCTCTACTTTCATTTTAGTAGAATCATTGTTGTGCCCCCTGGTGGAGACATTCTTCCCTTGGGGACTAACACCCTTAAACCAGCCATGCCCAAAGTTTTAGGAACAGGAAATAACATTTGGCTAGTGAATCATTAGAGTTAGGAATGAAAAGAACCACTCCCACTTACCCCATGCTGGTTCACCAGCACACGCAATGAGGACTATGATGGTGGGCAATGTCAAGTGGAAACCTCTAGAATGGCCTACCAAAATGGTAAGCTCAAGGCAATTTCATTCCTGGAGGGATTGCAAAATTAGTATCACCTTCAGAACTTGAAGGATGTAGTAGTGGTGATTCTTACCTCTTTCAAGTTGCCTATTTGTTCTTTGCAGAAAACAGAGAGATCTTGGACAATAACAGTGAGTTATCATAACCAGGCAGACTCCATTTTCAGCTTCTGTTCCAGACATGTTTTCTTTACTGGAGAAGATATCCCTTGGCACCTGGTAGGCAGCTATTGATCTGGCAAATGTTTTTTCTTTATACCTGTGTAGAGGAACAAAATTTGCACCCTAAAATATCTCTTTGGCATGTGGATTATTTCCAGCTAAAAACAATCTATGCCCAAAAAACTCAGGAAGAATCTTTGACCTTACCCCTAACTGCCTGAACAATTTAGATAGAGGGCCTGTTATAGGAATAGAGCTATCACTGAGATGTCTGCAAAGAACATGGGCTAGGTATGGTGGAGGAAACTCTTAGAGATCAGAGTCCACTCTGTGTCCCATATTCTCTGCATAGTGCAGCAAACTTTTGTTTACCAAACATTTGCTTTTCCATCTCCTTCCTCCCTTTTGAAGTTCCAAACCATTATCCCCAACACCCTCTTTTGTCTTTAGCTGAAGATGGTATTTAAGGTGAGGGTTTCAGCCATTTTGGTGAGTTACTCAGCTTTCCTGAGTCTCTCCCATGTATACATGTTATTAAACTTTTGTGTGATTTTCTCCTGTTCATCTGTCTCATGTCAATTTAATTCTTAGATGAGCCAGAAGAAGCCAGAAGGGTAGAGGAAAATTCCTTCCTCCCCAACACCTGTTAATAAAGATCACCCAAAGCAGTTTACTTCCAACTGGCAGGGCCAGCAACACACTTTTACTCTCCCTCCTCAAGGCTTTATCAACTACACGGATGCTATCGTGCTAGATGGATCTGGTGAGTAGAAGGTTGCTAGTACTCCAGACACTGTGGCAAGACACACACATGCCAGATGGTGAGAAATAAATCCCACAGAAATTTAGGAGCTTGCCACCCTTGTAAATTTTCTAGGGACCCAGTGATCTGAGTCTATGTCAAAATACCCCTTCTACAGTGAAAGACAAGTTGCTGTCTCTGGCTTCTCCTACCAGAAAAAAAGAGCTTAAATGCTTAACAAGCCTCTTGAAATTTGAAAATATCCTAAACTTCATTTGGACATACTGCTCTCATTTATCAGAAAAGTCAAATGTCTGCAAGTTTTGAGTAGGACCCAGAACAAGAGAAGGCTCTACAATAGATATGGGCTGTCGTGCAAACTTATCTGCCCCACAGGCCATGTGAACTCTCACAGTGTCTGCACTGTACGGAGCTTTTGGCAACCTCTGAAGATGAATCTCAGAGCAAACCGTTAGGATTTTGGATCAAACTATGCCTTTCTCCTCAGATAACTATTTTCCTTTTGACAGATAGCTTCCAATTTTATTGGGCTCTACTACATACTGGATGTTTGACTGTGAATCACCAAGTTACTGGGTGACCTGAGCTGCCCATCATAAACAGGGTGTTATTTGGCTATAAAGGCATAAAGATGGGCATTCACAGCAGTATTCTGTTATCAGGTGGAAGTGGACTTCATACATGATTGGACTTGAGCAAGACCTAAAGGTAAAAGTAAGTTGCAGGAACAAGTGCCTCAGGTTCCCATGGCCCCTATTCCTGCAAAACTGCCTCCTTTTTCTCGCACCTCTGGCCTCATGAGGAGTTCTCTATGACCAGCTGACTGAGGAATGAAAAAAGTCTGACCTGTTTGACTGCTGGTTCTGCATGGTATGAGTTGGTTCTGCAGGATTTGAATTATTTCTACCAGAAGGTGGAAAGTTGCAGCACTGCTGCCCCACTCGGAGAGGACCCTAAAGCAGCGGTCCCCAATCTTTCTGGCACCAGGGACCATTTTGTGGAAAACAATTTTTCCATGGACGGTGGGGGATGGAGGATGGCTCAGGCCGTAATGCGAGCGATGGGGAGCGATGGGGAGCGGCAGATGAAGCTTTGCTCGCCCACCGCTCACCTCCTGTTGTGTGGCCCCAGGGGTTGGGAACCCATGCCCTAAAGAATAATGGTAAAGGAAAATCTTCCAGTGTGTAAACCTTTGAGCAGTACACATCGTTGCTCATTTTGCCTGGAAGGAGAGATGGCCAGAGGTAAAGACATACACTAAAAAAAAGTGTGTGAGAAAAAAAAAGTGTGTGTGTGTGCGTGTGTGCGTGCTGTGGCTAAAAATTTGACTTGATGTTCAGGGTATTGGAGAGAATGTGTTTGGAAAATTGGTGATAAGGAAGTCTGCGGAAAAGGTATGTGGGTGAACCACTCTAAACTGACACAAAGTGTGAAGATACTCATGTCCCATGTGAATGTTCACCAAAGGGCAACCTCATAAGAAGAGGATCTTAATAGGACACCAAGATGCCACATTCTTTCACCAACCATTTTCTGCAGTCATCCCTGTCTTGGCCCAATGGCTGGTGATCAAAGTGTACACAGTCTAAGATTAGAAACTTTTCAATGTCTTAGTTGTTTTTGTTTTATGTTTTTTTCTGACTGAGCTGCACAGCTTACCGGATCTTAGTTTCCCAACCAGGGATTGAACCTGGGCCACAGCAGTGAAAGCGCCAAGTCCTAACCACTGGACCTCCAGGGCATTCCCTGTCATAGTTATTTTTATCCTGTTGTATTAAATAAATATCCGTTGCCAAGTTTGTCTCAAAAAACAAAGTGTACATGGTGGCAAGAATAGAAGTTACACATGGCTCAGCAACATGAGCTTCTATTCATCAAGTCTGATGTGGTTACAGCCACTGCTGAGTGCCCAGCCCACCATCATCAGAGACCAACACTGAACCGTAAGTGTGGCACCACTTCCCAGGGTGAACAGCCAGCCACAGGCCATCATGGAATGGGCAAAGCTTCTTCTCACTAGTAAATACTTACTCTGGACATGAATTTTCCTTCCCTGCTCACATGCTTCTGCCAAAACTACTATCTATGGACTTCTAGAATATCTTATTCATTCTCACAGTATTCCAACAAACATAGCTCTGACCAAGGAACTCAGTTAACAGCAAATGAAGGAATGTGCTCATGAACACAGAATTCACTGGTCTTATAATATGCCTGATCACCTTGAATTAAATGACATGAAAGAATGGTAGAATGATTTTTTTTGAAGTTCAGTTACAACACTAGCTGAGCACCAGCGCTGGGCAGGGCTTGGGTAATGTCCCTAGGATGCTGTATATGTCCTGAATCAGTGACCAATATGCAGTGCTGTAGTCCTCCCATAGCCAGGATTCATGAATCTGAAAATCAAGGGGTTGAAATGGAAATGGCTCCTCAATTGTAACTCCTAGTGATCCACTAGGGAAAATTTTGCTTCCCAGACCCACAACTTTGGGCTCTGCTAGTTTAGAAAATAATTTGTCTGTCTAGGTTAGTTATATATAAGTAAAATATGTTAATATATATACTTTTCAGTGACTGTACTAGGTGAGGTATTTGCTGAAAGCAAAGGGAATATGGAATGAATAGCAGAGAAAGAAGTTAAAAATACCAACTTTGGGACTTCCCTGGTGGCACAGTGGTTAAGAATCCGCCTGCTAATGCAGGGGACACAGGTTCGAGCTGTGGTCCGGGAAGATCCCACATGCCGTGGAGCAACTAAGCCCGTGTGCCACAACTACTGAGCCTGTGCTCTAGAGCCAGTGAGCCACAACTACTGAAGCTCGCACACCTAAAGCCTGTGCTTCACAACAAGAGAAGCCACTGCAGTGAGAAACCTGTGCACTGCGATGAAGAGTAGCCCCCGATCGCCACAACTAGAGAAAGCCTGTGCACAGCAATGAAGACCCAACGCAGACATAAATAAATAAATAAATGAATAAATGAATAAATAAAACCCAACTTTGACTACATGACCAGTTATAGAAATGAAGACTGTAGTAGTTACAAGTACTTCTGGCTTACATTAATATGAATGTATTAATTTAAATATTAACCAATTATTATCTCCCATTTTCCCACTCATGAAAGTGATCAGGACTATTTACTACTTGAAGGCAAACAGGAAACTATTTAGAAACTGCCCGAGATTTCATCCAGAACCACAAAAATGAATCCATACGTTGATGTTAAAGGTGAAGGTATGATAAAGAGTAAAAGTGTTTCCTGCTTGAGCCCTACCACATCATTTTAATTCAATAAACTGGTTTCGCATACCTTGAATCAGCTCATCTCCATAAAACCCTGTAAGGTAAATGTTATTAACAGCAGTTTATAGATGCAAATGCTCAGAGAGGAATAAAAAATCTGAGAGCCTTAATAGCTGTCTCACTAGCTGGGAGGTCAGGACCAGGAAAAAGCACATGGTAAGTGAGAATCGAGGAGTGGACATTTTTTATGTGAATTGTCTCATTTAATCCTCAAAACAATTCCATAAAGTAGGTGTTACTATTCTGATTTTACAGACAAGGAATCTAAGAGAGGTTAAGTAAATTGCTAAAGATTACACAGCAAAAAAGCGGAAGTTTGAACCCGGGTCTGCTTACTTCTAAAGCTCATATCCTTTCACCACTCATGAACTATATTCTGGTCATCTCCTCAGGGACTGAACTACTCAGAGTCCAAATACTTTACAATTAATGCTTAGGGAAGGTGAGAGGAGCCAGAGGATGGACTGGGTAATAAGCGCCATGATAGAGGTGGGTCCTCTGTGCTACAGGAGGAACCATCTAGAAAAGAAACTAAATCCAGCATAGGGAAGGCATTCTGAGGACCAAGTCTTTAAAGTTGAGTGGGAATCAACCACATGAAAGGGGCGCATGTGTGTGTGTGTGTGTGTGTGTGTGTGTTGGAAGGAAAGGAGGCATAAAGGCTGAGGAAAAGCATTTGCAGAAGAGGAAGGCGCGAGACAAGTTCAAGTAAATAGCTAGCTGTGGCTGGAATATAAGGGACAAGGAGAGATGGTGAGAGATGAGGCTGAAGGTCAGTCAAGAGTGAGCTCAGAAAGAAGCTGGACACCATGTGGTTTGAGTTCTATTTCAAGACAATGGAGGACCTTACAAGGGCCCAGGGGCAAGGGAAGAGGCAGGTTGCCACTTTAGACAGCTGTAAGACCAGATGACAGTGTGCCTATGCAGACAGGGAAACTAGTTACCAGTTTTAGCAATAATCCAGGTAAGAAATAATAAGGCCTTGAACCAAAAGCAGTGGTTGCCTGGGAGTGCAGAGAGGGGAGAGGGGAGGAAGATGAGTATATTTTCAAACTCTGAAATCTCTCTCCATTCCCTAATGGATGCTTGCTTTTTCTCTTCCACCATCACAGA
The DNA here is from genome assembly GCF_964341445.2 of Mesoplodon mirus. Classification (NCBI taxonomy): domain Eukaryota; kingdom Metazoa; phylum Chordata; class Mammalia; order Artiodactyla; family Ziphiidae; genus Mesoplodon; species Mesoplodon mirus. Next base: position 105,916,345 of record NC_138978.1, read on the forward strand.
GGTCTGAGTGCCAGCATTGACCCCATTCACAAGACAAGTGACTGCCTATATGCTGCTTGAAAGACACGAACAGCCCAGCATCCCACCATGCAGCCTTCACCAGGGCCTGTCCAGTGGAGTCCCTTTTGGGGACTGTATTCATATATTACAAAACAAACATTTACTAAGCACTAATTGGTGCTTTTGGTTAATGACATTTTAATGGATCACCATTTGAAACTTAGCTAATTTCAAGGCAAGGTTGGAAGAGGAATTTGGACATGGACTGTGGCAAGTCCAGGGGACCATGCCCAGGAATTCTAGGGTAAGAAAGGAGGGTACACTGCCCAGGAGGGATGGGCTGCTGGGTTGGGACAGAGAGTCTCTGCCATAAGGAATTCCCGCCCTTTAGCTCTCCGGAAGTTTAGGGCATTGGTCTTTCCTTTCACTCTGGTACAGGTCAAGTTTCTCTTTAACTTCTCTTTATGCATATGGATTCCCAGACCTAGCTTGGTCTGTACCAACCAGAGCCTAGGCCCAGCCAAGAAGGCACCTGATGGAGCACCTTCTCTGATGTGTGTTTGGAGGACGATTGGGAAGAGGACACTGAAAAGCTGTTTTTTTTTTTTTTCTTTTTTTTTTTTTCTTTTTGACTGCATTGGGTCTTTGTTGTTGCACACGGGCTTTCTCTAGTTGCGGTGAGCGGGGGCTACTCTTTGTTGTGGTGCGCGGGCTTCTCATTGCTGTGGCTTCTCTTGTTGTGGAGCACGGGCTCTGGGCACGCAGGCTTCAGTAGTTGTGGCTCACAGGCTCTAGAGCACAGGCTCAGTAGTTGTGGTGCACGGGCTTAGTTGCTCCGCGGCATGTGGGATCTTCCTGGACCAGGGCTTGAACCCGTGTCCCCTGCATTGGCAGGGGGATTCTTAACCACTGCACCACCAGGGAAGTCCCTGGAAAGCTGTTCTTAATAGGCGAAGACTTGCAAGCTCCATCAAAGCAGCCCTGGGCCCCTCAGAGCTCTGGAAGCTGACAGACCAAATTGCAGGAGCAGCGTAGCTGCCCCCAAGTCCCACCTTGCACCATCCCTAAGCGCTAGCCAAGGACTACCCACGAGGCATTGATGGCCGAGGGGATGGGAGCGCTGAATTTTTCTCCTTGGGAGTGATACCCAGGACAGTCCTCAAGGCTGGAGGTTAGAGGTTTGCTCTGTCGCTCTGCACAGGGAAGTCGAGTTTACCATGCTGCCTGCTCGAGCACCCGCTGGGTAGCTGGCCACCAGTCAGTGAGACGCGCAAACGCTGTTTGCTTTTAGTCGCCGATTTTTAAAGATTAAGCTGCTTGCTAGTAAGCCAAGTGAACATCAACAATCTTTCCAGGAAAATCTTTTAATTAAGTTTACACAGAAACAGTTGGTCGCAATTGTAGACATTAGTCAATTAGAAGATGTAAATATTTACAAGAGCCAGGTCATGGAAGCAACCGAAATGCCCATCGACAGATGAATGGATAAAGAGGATGTGGCACATATATACAATGGAGTATTACTCAGCCATAAAAAGGAACGAAATTGGGTCATTTGTAGAGATGTGGATAGACCTAGAGGCTGTCATAGAGAGTAAAGTAAGTCAGAAGGAGAAAAACAAATATCATATATTAACGCCTATATGTGGAATCTAGAAAAATGGTACAGATGAACTGGTTTGCAAGGGAGAAATAGAGACACAGATGTAGAGAACAAACGTGCTGACACCAAGGGGGGAAAGTGGGGGGGGGCAAGGGGGACGGGGTGGTGGGATGAACTGGGAGATTCGGATTGACATGTATACACTAATATGTATAAAATAGATAACTAATAAGAACCTGCTATATTAAAATAAAAGAAAATTAAATTTTAAAAAAAAGATGTAAGAGAGGGAGAGGGAGCGAGAGGTAGAGCGGGGTCCCGGGTCGTGTGTGCGTGTGTGTGTGTGTGTGTGTGTGTGTGTGTTGAGTCCAGGAGACTGAAGGTTGTGTGTGCAAGATTTGCGGAGGGAGGTGTGTCTCTGCGGACAGCGCTGGCGGGATGGGAAGGGTCTGTCGGTGCCCCAGCTGGAGCCCTTGAACCTGGAGGAGGAGGGCTGCAGGCAGCGATTCCGAGAGAGCGAGCCCCCTGCATCGCTGAGATGCGCCTCAGTGGGCGATCAGTGGGCCCGGAAGGCCGCTGGCCACTCCCAGCAGCGGGTCGGGTTCCGAGTGAGGGCTTTGCCTTCGGGAAGGGGGCCCGCGGAGAGACGACTTCACCGCGGAAGGCGGAAGGCTGAGCCCAAACGCCGACTAGCGGGACTCGACGGGTCAGAGCGGGTCATCCCCAGGCTGGGCTCTTCCCCCTCAGGTACCCCAAGCAAGGCAGGGGCGTCTCCTTTCTACCCGGCGGGGACGACCTCACTCGGGCCCTGGTTAAGCGGGGCGCGCCCGCCCGCCCCACTCCCACCTGCCCCTGGCGCCGGGTGGCCCGCGGTGGATGGCATCCTGCTCGCGTCCCGCCGAGTCAGGTCACCCTAGGTCTCGGGACGCGACGGTGCAATCCCGAGGCCTCGGGGACGCAAGGGTCCCCGCCCAGCGGACGCGCGCTCGGAGTCCTCTGGGTTCAGCCCGCGTCCGGTCGCCGTCGCAGGTGCCGGGAGACGTCACCGTTTCGGCTGAGTGGTCTGGGGCTCCGGCTGGACGCGCAACACCCCCTCCGCACTCGCGGCAGGATTGGCCTCCGCACCCCTAGCCTTACATCCGACAAGGCTGCGACAGTGAAGGCCGTCGCGCACCACCTCCCCCGGCCCAGGAGTACCCCAGAGCTGCTGAAGATGTTAACTCTTGGATTCCTGTCGGTGGCCGGCGCTGAGGCACTCGTGGAAAGTCTCCCGGCAGAAAGACCCGGGCCTTGTGGGTGAAAATGGAGAGGTACGAAGGGTGCAGATATTGTCTGTGCAAATTGGAGCCCTATTAAATGCTGTCCCTCCTTACTTTTAAGAATCAGCTTTACTGGGGCTTCCCTGGTGGCGCAGTTGTTAAGAATCCGCATGCCAATTCAGGGAACACGGGTTCAAGCCCTGGTCCGGGAGGATCCCACATGCCGCGGAGCATCTAAGCCCGTGCACCACAACTACTGAAGCCCACGTGCCACAAGTACTGAAACCCGCGTGCCTAGACCCGCGATCCACAACAGGAGAAGCCACCACAATGAGAAGCCCGTGCACCGCAACGAAGAGTAGCCCCCGCTCGCCGCAACTAGGGAAAGCCTGTGCGCAGCAACGAAGACCCAACGCAGCCAAAAATAAATGGATGTATTAAAAAAAAAATCAACTTTACTGGGGTAGTTTATATACAGTAAGATACCCATTTAAAGTGGACATTTTGATGCGGTCTGACACATTTTTACCCCCCTACCATGATCAAGATACAGAAAATTTCCATCTCCTCCAAAGTTCCTTTGTGCCCTGTTCCAGGCTACCTTCTGCGCCACACCTCATCCCGCCCCCACCCTCGCCCCCATCCCCACGCCTGGCCTCCAGGCAACCCCTGGACTGCTTTCTGTCACCACATATTACATTTTCATATTTTCTAGAATTTCATGTACATGGAATCATACAGTATGAACTCCTTTGTGTCTGACTTCTTTCAGACACAAAATGTGTCTGAGCATAATGTTGTTGAGAATCATCCATATTGTTGGAAGAATCAGTAGTTTAGTCCTTTTTATAGCAGAGCAATTTTGCATTATCTGGTTACACTGCAATTTGTTTATCCTTTCTCTTGTCCATGGACATTTGGACTTTCCCCCAGTTTTTGGCTATTTTGAATTAAGCTGTTACGAACATTTGAACAAGTCTGTGTGGACATATGATTTAACTTCTGTCAGGTAAATATCTAGACATGGAATTGCTGGGTTACATGAAAAATGAATTTTTAATTTTATAAGAAACTGCCAAACTGTTTATCCAAAGCGGTTGAACCATTTTACACTCTCATCAGTAGTATATGAAAGTTCCAGTCACCTCCACATATTCACCAACATTTGATATTGCTAGTGTTTTAAATTTTAGTTATTCTAGTAGAGGTCCAGCTGTATTTCAATGTATTTTTAAATTTCACTTCTCTAATAACTTATGATGCTGAACTTCTTTTCATGTGTTCATGTTTTTAAAAATTCATATACCAGGCTTCCCTGGTGGCGCAGTGGTTGAGAGTCCGCCTGCCGATGCAGGGGACAAGGGTTTATGCCCCGGTCCGGGAAGATCCCACATGCCGTGGAGCGGCTGGGCCCGTGAGCCATGGCCGCTAAGCCTGCGCGTCCGGAGCCTGTGCTCCGCAGCAGGAGAGGCCACGGCAGTGAGAGGCCCGCATACCGCAAAAAAAAAAAAAAAAAAAAAAAAAAAAAAAGTTTATGGGAGGGAAGCCTTTGGCTTGATGGGGAGGAGGGAAAGTTCACATGGAGAGGGCCCTGGGGATTACTTCCTTGGCAGCTGGATGTTCTGACCAGAAGCAGCAGGTGAGGAGGAAGGAACTGGCCAATTCTTGTTGGTCTGAGCAAGGGTTGGTCTACTACCCCCCTCATTTTCAGGGCTCTGAGTGTGTGTGTGAGCAAGCGATGATGTGAACACTGTGAAACCACCCACTTCCTTTTCCCTTCTCTCACCTCTATCTGCTAGGCGAAGTGTGTAGACTCCTTCCCCTGTTTGTGACTGCCCAGAGTTGTTCTCAAGTCATTTGTGAAATACGCAGCTTCTCAATTCAAGCATAGACTGTAGTTATATCCCTTTACGCTTGGCCCGATTCAGAGACACGGCCTCTCAGAGCTGTGAGAAAACCTAGCTGTCATCTAATTACCCCCTGCTCTGAAGCCCAGAGACCACAGCTAGTTGGAGATACAAACAGGACTGAATCCCAGACTGTGGCACGGCTTGCCTATGTCATCTCACTTCTCTCCATAACCACTCATATTCCACCCCTCAGGCACACTTTATGCCAAGACCACAGTGTCTTGATTACCTTAGCTTTATAATAAGTATTGAAATCAGATAGAGTTGGTTTTTCAATTTAGTTCTTCTTTTTAAAGTTGTTTGGCTATTCCAGGTCCTTTACATTTCCATATGAATTTTGTAATTTGGCTTGTCAATTTCTACAAAAAGCCCTGCTGGGATTTTGATTGAGATTGTGTGTGATTTGTAAATCAATTTGGGGACAAGTAGGTGGAATGTAAGCTGGAACGGAGTTGATATTACAGCATTTATCACAGGGGTCTGAATTTGCCTGTTTAGTGTTTTTCTCTCCCAACAGGCTGTGAACACATTGAGGCCAGGGACTGTGCTTTATTTACCATTTATTGTTTGCTGTTATAGCTCCAGCCCCAAACACTGTGCCTGGCATATAGTAGTTGCTGAATGCATATCTGTTACAGGAACAAATATTTATTTGATCATTTATTTGTTTATTCAACAAAGAATGGATTTTTGTTTGCTTTCATTCTACTTTTTGTCTTCCTTACAGACAGTCTAATCCTATAAATGCTTGCTGAATCACTACCATGTTTTGAGGAATATATCCAAGGCTCTGCGTGTCTTTCTGAAGTGTGTGTGTCTGTGTGCGTGTGTTGCACATGCACACAGGTCTGCAGGTGATGAGTGTGTTTAACATCACAGGAGACCTTCTTCTAACAGCCCTCATTGATAGATGCCTTTCCATTTCTTTCATTCTAGGATTTATGGAGTGGCAGCTGTCGAAGACTAGGTGTTAAAAGCATGTTAGGACACTACCCTGGTGGCGCAGTGGTTAAGAATCCGTCTGCCAATGCAGGGGACACGGGTTCGAGCCCTGGTCCGGGAAGATCTCACATGCCGTGGAGCAACTAAGCCCGTGTGCCACAACTACTGAGCCTGCAAGCCACAACTACTGAAGCCCACGTGCCACGACTACTGAAGCCCACATGCCTAGAGCCCGTGCTCCGCAACTAGAGAAGCCACCAGAATGAAAGGCCCCACACCACAACGAAGAGTAGCTCCCACTCACCGCAACTAGAGAAAGCCCGCACGCAGCAACGAAGAACCAACGCAGCCAAAAATAAATAAATTTATATTTAAAAAAAAAAAGTTAGATGTGCTTCTCCTTTCTCTGCTAGTTTTTTTTTAAATTTATTTTTATTTATTTTTGGCTACATTGGGTCTTCGTTGCTGTGCACGGGCTTTCTCTAGTTGTGGTGAGCAGGGGCTACTCTTCTTTGCAGTTCACAGGCTTCTCATTGTGGTGGCTTCTCTTGTTGTGGAGCACGGGCTCTAGGCACGTGGGCTTCAGTAGTTGCAGCACACAGGCTCAGTAGTTGTGGCTCACAGGCTCTAGAGAGCAGGTTCAGTAGTTGTGGCGCATGGGCTTAGTTGCTCTGTGGCATGTGGGATCTTCCCAGAGCAGGGCTCGAACCCATGACCCCTGCATTGGCAGGCGGATTCTTAATCACTGAGCCACCAGGGAAGTCCCCTCTCTGCTAGTTTTTAAACTTCATTTTATTAGAAAATGAATCAAATAATTACGTCTATTCCTTCACCTCTGAAACATGACTTTCCCCAGTCTGGAGCTAGAGGAAACATTTACTTAGATTTAATGTAGCTGCTGCCAGCTGGTGAAGGCTGTGCCTCCTCTGAGGTCGTGAAGTTCCCTGCTCCATGGATGCTGTAGGAGCTGCTCCTGGGCTGGACAAGGCGCCTAAGGAAGTGGCTCAGCTCCGCATTTCTCTTCAGATATTTTCTCTGCCATTTGACTGAAATGATTTCTACGGTCTAATTAAGTGAACGGTTAAAGCTCCTTTTTCAATCAAAATTCAATTCCAGCAAATAGTAAGAGGAGGAGGGAGAGAGAGAAAACATTGATGAAGTTTATTTAAGCACCATGCTTCCTTTCTGCAGAAAATCACATTGCCTGACAGAAAAATAGCTTCTTCCCATCAAGATCCATCAGCCTGAGTGTACTTTACACTAACTAATCCATGTTAGGGCTCAACTTTGGTCCCACAGCAGAAGGACCAGACCGACTTGAGATTAGAATCTGGTGCTGCCACTTACCAGCTCTGTGGCTTCAGGCAAATGACTTCACATTTCTGAGCCAGTTTCCTCACCCATGAAATGGTAGTTAATAACTCCTACTGTATACAATTCATATAATGATCCGAGAGCAATGTGTAGCATGCAACAAATAACTATTGTGTGTCTCTGGTTTGTGGACTGAGTGTGAGCACAGACCGACATGTGAGTGTGTGGGGCAGAATATATGACCTGTGTGCGGGTGGGGTAAGTGCATCATGCGGGAGGGGGAGCGTGTGGGGTGCAGCTCTGTGTCAATGGACGTCTGCGCATCTGTGTGGCCGTGACCTCTCTGTAGGTGATGAGCCGCAATTCTCCATCCTTCTTGTAGAGGTCTCCAGACAAGCTTGGGTGGAAACCTCAGAGGGGATTGCTTAAGGGTTGTCTGAGGCTTGTGGGGCACGACACCCGCTCCCTTGCAGCAGCAACAGCTCTCAGACCCTGTCTCAGTAGTCTAGACATCACTTCTATGCCTTCATCAGTCCCCGGTGACTTGTTAAAAGGCTTCAAAGGAGAAACTTCAGACTAGAAACCTCACTTGCCATTCACATTTTTTAAACATTGAAGACAAAACTATAAAGACCATATCTGTGAATGCTAATTAGCCTCCAGAGAGGGAGAAAGAAGAGGATGGAAGAGAGACATAGACACAGAGCTGTAGAAGGCCAGAAAGTTGCTGCAGGGACAGCAGGGGGAAAGGGAGTAACTCCTTGAATTCTGTAAAATTACATTAAGGATACAAATGCCTCATGAAGGTGAAAAAGGCCAAGTATCAACAACAAAAGGATCTGATCCCAGAGATGAGTAAGTAAGACCAGAGCTGGAGCTGGAGCAGAATTTCCCTTTTCAAAGAGGCTCATGCAGTGGGCTGGGCTGTCCCCTTCATAAAGACAGCAGAGACCGCCCAGAAGGGGTGCGATAGGCACTAGGAGTATGGGGTGTGATCTGAGGGTGTCTGTTCAGGCTCTCATCCCCAATCATTCATTCCTATACCCACTAACCCCCAGTCACTTATATCTGGACTCCTGCTTTAATAGAAAGTACAAAAAAATGAATCTTTAGCACCAGGTATATTTATAAATACTATCTTATTTAATTCTAACATATCCATATGAAGTAGATACTTAGGAAATATTATCTCCACTTTATAGATAAGGAAATTGAATATCAAAAGGTCACACCTGGGTCTGACTCCTGACAGTGGATCAGGCTGCTTCTAATCTTTGGGTCTTGAAAGTTTGGTTGGTTGCTATCTAATTGTTTCAATCTTCATTTTCCCTCTGATTACCAAGTAAATATATGCTTACTAAAAGCATTTTAAAAATACTGAAACTTACAAAAAAGAATATAAAAATCATTAGTATAGACCTAGAGTCTGTCATACAGAGTGAAGTAAGTCAGAAAGAGAAAGACAAATACCGTATGCTAACACACATATACGGAATTTAAAAAAAAAAAAATGTCATGAAGAACCTAGGGGTAAAACGGGAATAAAGACACAGACCTACTTGAGAATGGACTTGAGGATATGGGGAGGGGGAAGGGTAAGCTGTGACAAAGCGAAAGAGAGGCATGGACATATATACACTACCAAACGTGGGGTAGATAGATGGTGGGAAGCGGCCGCATGGCACAGGGAGATCAGCTCGGTGCTTTGTGACCGCCTGGAGGGGTGGGATGGGGAGGGTGGGAGGGAGGGAGATGCATGAGGGAAGGGATGTGGGAACAGATGTATGTGTATGACTGATTCACTTTGTTATAAAGCAGAAACTAATAAAAAATTAAAAAAAAATCATTAGTAATCCATAGTGATCTGTATTTTCTTTTTATTTTCTTTGTGGCTTTGATAATTATTGTCACTAGTAAGATGCTCTGTTAGAAATGCTTTCAGCTGTAAGAAACAGACAACTTGACTACCAGTACAAAGGTGTTTAAAAAGAGGTTTTTTGTTTGTTTGTTGTATATTAGGAAGTCTGAACAATTGCCACCGTTGATTTAGTGGTTCAGCAGTGGATTGACATTTGAAAATGTTCTTAGCATTTGCCTCATGATTACAACATGGCTGCTGCAGCTCCAAAAATCACAGGCAGGTTCAAGGCAAAAAGAGAAGGCAAGGCACTAGCATCATCTGTTCCTTTATGAGAAAAGAAAAGACTTTCCCAAAAGTTCCTGGCAGATTTCTTCTGTTTAAAATCTATGGGCCATAACTGGGTCACAAAACTACTCCTACTTTTTTTTTTTTTTTTTGCAGTACGCGGGCCTCTCATTGTTGTGGCCTCTCCAGTTGCGGAGCACAGGCTCCGGACGTGCAGGCTCAGCGGCCATGGCTCACGGGCCCAGCCGCTCCGCGGCATGTGGGACCTTCCTGGACCGGGGCTTGAACCCGTGTTCCCTGCATCGGCAGGCGGACTCTCAACCACTGCGACACCAGGGAAGCACCCCCCCGGGCAGATTTGATTGGTCCAGAGGTCAGCTTTCCCAGCATGTAGTACATTAGAATTCTCACTTGATGGAGTACTAATAGCTAATATTTACTGAGCACAGTTCTAAACACTTTACTGATATTAACTGCTTAATCCTTATGAATTTCAATCTTATGAAGTAGGCACTGTTATTAGCCTAATTTGCAGATGAGAATACAGGCAGAGAGTTTAAGAAATTTCTTCAACTTTACTCAGCTAGAAAGTAGCAGAGCCAATATTCAAACCCAGGTAGTCTGGCATCCCCCTCCCTCCTCCCTGCTTGTCCCCCTCCTCTTTCCCCTGGTTGACTTACCAAAAAAAATGCACACCGTGAGAGTTTCTAGTTAAGTTTTATTTGGGGCAAAATGAGGACTGCATCCTGGGAGACAGAATTTCAGATAGCTCTGAGAAACTGGTCCGAGGTGGTGAGGGGGGAGCTAGGATATGTAGGAGTTTTGCAACAAAGGGCAGGTAGTCGGGAACATCAAAAGATTACTGTTAATTCAACAAACCAGATATGCTAAGTTTAAGGAATTTAGCGCTTTTCTATGTATGGGAAGATACAAGAGTCTGGGCTCACTGAAATCAGTCCTTTGAAATGCACCTCAGCTATCTGGGGCCATCATCGTCTGTTTTTACATCCCGAGTTTCCTTCGGGCTCACCATAGGGAGTGGCTGCAGTCTGATGGCTGCTGGATGGCAGGTATTCTTTGCCTTCCTGAGTTCCCTCAGGGCTCACCAGCCCTCCACTGGCCGTGGCTGTAACTGTGGAAGACTGTGACATCCTTTGTTTACTGATGTGGCAGCAATATTCCATTTATCACCCTTTTCCTCTCTTATAAAGTTCTAAACAGGCAGAAAGTTTGGCAGACTGGTATAATGAATTTCCATACACTCATCACTTATTTTTAACCAACTGCTAACATTCTGCCATATTTGCTTCAACTATTTTTAAAACCTCTAATAGATAAGGACTTAAAAAAATAACATTGCCACAATACCATAATCACACACGACTAAATTATAACAGTAATGTCTTCATATTATCTAATACTCAGCCCATGCTCAATTTTTTTCTGATCCTAGCAAAAATGTCTTTCTACAGTTCTTTGATGTAAATAAGGATCCAGAGTTTACACACTGCATTTGGTTGACACAAGTCTTAAGTCTCTTTTACCTTATAGCACTCCCCCGTTTTTTAAAGCCATTAACTTGTAGAAGGAACACAGTCATTTTCCCCACAGTATTTCCCATATTCTGGATTTGCTGATCGTGTTCTGGTGTTGTTGTTTAACGTGTTACTGCACTGTAAACCAGAAGTTAGATCTGGCACACTGCTTACTGTAGCACAGCTGTGGATGCTTCTCCACTCCCCTTAGCATTCATTCCTATTGAGGCAGGAGGTAGATGGGCCCCCAGGGCAAATGGTTTGAGTTCGTTCCTGTGGACCCATACTCTGAAACAAGAATTACAGGACAATTGAGAGAGGAGGCTGGGCCCTGCCCAGACAGAAGATAAGAGACCACATATTCCTCATTCTCGAAGTCAGGAGACCTCCCCGACTACACATGCGCAGAAAGTCTCCTTGGAGGTCCAAAGGGGAGTGATGCCAAGTGACTAAATCTACCCATAGGCCTCTGCCATAGAATCCATCTTGGCTAAGAGATGTGCACACACACCTGGGAAAATCCCGATATATACCAAATACAGACTTTGAACCAGGCAAATCAAAATGATTGGCCAAAGGAAACCCAGAAGAAATGCCCCATATAAGTGAATTAAACTTCCACGAGGACACGACTCACTCTCTGATAGACACCCATGTGTCTATCCACACACACTGTACTCTTTTTTCTCCTAATAAATACTTGTTTCACTACTTTCTGTCTTTGTGGAAATTCTTTTTCTGCAAAGCTGTAGGGCCAGGGCCTTGTCACTGACCGCTAGTCTAGTGGCTAGAATTCGGTACTTTCACCTCCACAACCCAACCTCAATCACTGGCCAGGAACTGAAACCCTGCTTCAAGCCACAGCAGGCCGAGGCCACCCGAGATCACTATGTGCCAAAGGCTGGCATCTTGCTGCCTAAGGACTTTTTGTCTCACTGTGAAGCACACTTACCTGTGCTCTAGGCAAGTCAGGAATGCAGGAGAATCAATGTCCACAGTAGCAACCTTCAACCAATGAACCAAGAGCTGGTGAATGAAGTCCCCAGCTTCCTCATCCCTTAGTTGGGATAACTCTGAAATTTGTTCTATGCTGTCCACATACTCCAGTGAGGTTGAGTTGTACCTGTCTCACTTTCTCACTCCCCTATTGGCATTTTCTGGAGACATCTCCCAACTAAACTCCTTAAATTGAATCCTAGTCTCAGGGTCTGCTTCTAGGGTTACACAAATCAAGACAATTAGATTCTGGTTCACCTTTTCTTTTTTTTTTCTGGCATGCTGTGTGGCTTGAGGGATATTAGTTCCCTGACCAGGGATTGAACCTGCACCCCTGGGCAGTGAAAGCAGGGAGTCCTAACCACTGGACAGCCAGGGAATTTTCCTGAATACAATTTTTACAAGAAATGCAGGATAAATGTTTCATTGACTTTTCTTCTTTTTTAAAATATTTATTTATTTATTTATTTATTTATTTGGCTGCATCAGGTCTTAGTTGCGGCATGAGGAATCTTTAGCCGCGGCATGTGAACTCTTAGTTGTGGCATTCTAGTTCCCTGACCAGGGATCAAACCCCGGGCCCCCTGCATTGGGAGCGTGCAGTCTTAGCCACTGGACCACGAGGGAAGTCCTGACTTTTTTCTTTTTATCAGTTTCTAGAAAAATGATTTAGTGTCCCAGAAACCTTCAAAGGTGACAAAGGATGAGTTTTTTATTTTAAAGTATAATTATGAACTCTCTGATTTTTATACTTTTGACATGTTATTATCCACTGCTGTCACTACTTTTTTTTGATGCTTATATTTTCTCAACTTTGGCTAGTGGGGCCTGATCAAGTTGACCGCTGTGTCATTTTGATGTAACCCCTGAAGTCTTCAAGACTTGATTTCAGGCAAGACAAGAAGACTTGGGCTTACCTTGTACATTTCCAGCTCCAGACTGCATTAGCCATTTCTCCAATAAATTCTGGTTCCTTTTAGTAGGAAATGGTATTTGAGAATACAGCATGTAGCAGTGTTCCTTGCTACTGACTTGTCATTGCTTCTAGGTCTTTTTGAACAGAGCTGAGAAATACGTATTTCTTAGAAAAGAAAAAATATAATATTTCTTAAAAATTAAATTTAAAAATATTTAATATTTATCTGAAAAACATGAATATAGGGACTCCTCTGGTGGTGCAGTGGTTGGGAATCCGTATGCAAATGCAGGGGACACAGGCTCGAGCCCTGGTCCGGAAAGATCCCACATGTCGCGGAGCAACTAAGCCTGTGCGCCACAACTATTGAGGCTGTGCTCTAGAGCCTGGGAGCCACAACTACTGAGCCCACATGCCACAAATACTGAAGTCCACGCACCTAGAGCCCATGCTCCGCAACAAGAGAAGCCACCGCAATGAGAAGCCCGCGCACAGCAGTGAAGAGTAGCCCCCGCTCGCCACAACTAGAGAAAGCCCATGGGCAGCAACGAAGACCCAAGGCGGCCAAAAATAAATAAATAAATAAATAAATTTAAAAAAATGAATATAATGACTCATTTGCTTTATATCTATCTATCTATCTATGTATCTATATGTGCGGTAGGCTGCATTAGTGGCTCGAATTTTTCACTCTATGTGTTTCTGCATACACACCGCTTGCCACGTGTCTTTTTCAGTCTTTCCCTAAAGAAGTTCAGTCTGTTTTACCACTCTTTGAATCTGGGCTGGTCTTGTGCCTATCTTTGACCAATAGAATGAAGCGGAAGCGATGGTATGCCAGTTCCAAAGCCAGGCATTAAGGCTCCTTAGCTATTTCTGCTTAATTATTTGTGCCTGGGAACATGCCTGGTCAAGCCTGCTAGAGACACGTGGAGCAGGGTCAAGGCCCCCCAGTCATTCCAAGAAGTCATTCCTAGATCAGCCAACAGCTATTTGGTTGTTCCATTATTTTGTTTTGAAAACATAAGCAATTATATATATATGTATTCATATCTCTGTATTACTTTCCTAGGTTTGCTGTGACAAAGTGTACTACAAACTGAGTGGCTTAGAAATTTGTTTAGTCTTTCACAATTCTGGAGACTAGAAGTCTGAAATCTAAGTGTTGGCAGGGCCGTGCTTCCTCTGACTTCTACAAGGAAGAGCCCTTCCTTGACTGTTCCTAGCTTCTGGTGGTGGAATTCTTGGCATTCTTTGGCTTGGAGCTGCATTACTCCAATCTCTGCCTCTGTCATCACATGGCCTGGCCTTCTCTGTCTCTGTGTCTACATTTCCCTCTTCTTATAAGGACACTGGTCATTGGATTAAGGTCCACCTTAATCCAGTATGACTTCATTTTAACTTGATTATACTTGCAAAGACTCTAATGTTTGTTGGTATGGGGAGATCCACCCCACCTCCCAACACACACATGGAGTAGAATTGGGTTCAGAGCCCCTTAGCAGGTTATTGAGCTACTCTAGCCAAGGACTTTGGCTGTCTGGACAGAGGGTACCCAAGGTCATTCCCCTGACCCTGGCCTGAGATCTTCCCTTTGTACCTGGAAACCTGTGCCTCCCACTCCTAGAAAAGAGATTGCTAATCTATCATTCCTGCTCCTCACCAGCCCCCCTCCACCAACTCCAACATCTGTCTCTGCCTGATGAAAAGCCAGATTATTCATGACTCCCATTCAGCATTTCTGGTTAAAGCCACACCCCACAGCTGTTTGTATTTTCATCAGAGGCTTTGGCAACTTTTCTCCACTGCCCCCAAAGCCATGTTTAGAGGGAAGATTTAAATATGGGACTTTCAGATCAGCGGCAGCCTGTCTGCAGGCTTGTTTTTATCCCCTCCAGTCTTCTTATTTCTAGGCATGAAGGAAGAAGATGGGAGCCATAGAGGGAGGCAGGATCACAAAGGGGGTCCAAGGATGGGTTATTTCCTCTCAGAACAAATTAATTAGTGTCTGAAGAAGCCTGAGTCAAGTCTTACTGTAAGGGCTGGAGACAGTGGAAGGTTCTTAATCTGAAAAACGAAGACCCTCCTGAATTTGGCCTAGAGAGTTCCAAGCTCAGTTGTCTATTTGCTCCACCTCTGCTGCTTGGGGGGCCTTGCTGGAGCATTCAGGGCCACCTCTACCATCTACCTCACACCTTCTGAGGCCCAGTTGGCTTCCTTTATTCTAACTCTGACCAGCCCAGAGATGGTGTAACACTTGTCTCTGTGGAAAGACGATGGCTTGGAGTCAGGGTGGAACCTTCGTGTGGGTCCTGGTTCCACCATGATCTAACTATGACTTTGGGCAAGTCATCACTCTTCTCCAGAATTCAGTTTCCTAAATTATAAATTGGGAACAGAATCTCAGCCTTGTCTACTTCACATGGGTGTTGTGAGGGTGAGATATGATTGTGGAAATTTCCTGTTTACTTGTCTGACCTACGCACTCCATGCTCCACAGGACAAAAGTATGTCTTACCTGTTAATTATTGTGTTCCCAGCACCTGGAAGAGTGCCTAGCACGAGAGCTCAATAAACACATGCTGAATAAATCATTGTAAATGTGTCTCATCAGCTGTCATATACCATTACACAGGATTATGTTTAATGCTGCTCTGTCTGATTTATGGGAAGACCCTCCATGCACTCCTCACAGCACCTTGAGTTTACAGATCCAGTAAACTCATAGCACAGACCCAGTGTGGGTCTGCCCCTCCAGACTAGAAGCTCCTAGAGGGCAGGGACATCTCTGCATCTTGTGCACCTAGCACTGTACCTGGCACACAGCTTTAGAAATGTCTGAGGAATTAATGAATGGATGAACAATGCAGAGTGGTTAAGTGGTTTGCCTGAGGTCACTCAGCTAAGGATTATGAACTGAAAAACAAAACTTTTTTTTTTTTTTGCGGTATGCGGGCCTCTCACTGTTCTGGCCTCTCCCATTGCGGAGCACAGGCTCCGGACGTGCAGGCTCAGTGGCCATGGCTCACGGGCCCAGCCGCTCCGCGGCATGTGGGATCCCCCTGGACCAGGGCACGAACCCGTGTCCTTGCATCGGCAGGCGGAATCTCAACCACTGCGCCACCAGGGAAGCCCCAAAACATTTTTTAAAAGTTGAATAAATACACTATGAACTCAGGTTTTTGCTAAGTATTTTCCACTATCTTATACCAGTTGTCCTGACTTCCAGGGCTATATTCTCTCCGTTGCCCTCTCATGAGTGCACCTCACCCATCCCATGCTGTCCAGTAATGGGATTTGAACCTCCTGGTGAGGGCAGGTCATTCTACCTACCTGAGACATAGATAGATGTGGATGCAGAGTGTTTTGGGAGGTGATCCCAGGAAACATTCATGGGGGTGGGAAAGTGAGATAGGAAAAAAAAGAAAGCCAATAAAGAGATGTTAACAAGCCAGCTACCACTGTGGACAACTGGAGACCTGTCTTGCTGGGGAGCCTTAGGAGGTGGTGAGAGACATGCCTTAGAGTCATCTCAACTGAGGGCGAGGAAGCTAGGTGCTTATGCCCTACCCTGTTGTCATTCATGGAGGGGTGCTCCTTCAACTCTCTGGTACTTCTGGTTTGCCAGCCATGCAGATGTTCTAAGTGGCAGCCTTGGAGTATGGAGGTGAATGCTAAGGGTATGTGGGCAGAGCCCACTGAGGTCTCATCAGGGTCCCAGCCTGGCTTGGTGTCCTTTGAGTCTTATCCTAATCTTCTGTAAAATAGAGGTAACAACCCACCTCCCCAGCTGGGCTGCGGTGAAGTTAGAGGAGATGAAGTTATGTGACATCACTTACAAGGTGATGATCGACAGTTATGACTAATGACAAGTCCTGCTCTTCTAGTACATTAAAGGAAGATTTAGAAATCAAATGCCAAAGCGAAAGCTTGTCAGGTCACTCCAAGGGGGAATGGCTTTAGATTTAGATCTTGATTAAATGTCTGAGTCATGTAATGATGGAGGCAGGACCACCCAGGCTGTGCCCAATTACTGGTCAATTCACACCCAACCCATACCCAGACATCTGGGAGGAAAAAATCACTTTCATCTCAGCTCCAATTCTTTTTTTTTTTTAATTTTATTTATTTTTGGCTGCGTTGGGTCTTCGCTGTTGCGCGCGGGCTTTCTCTAGTTCTCTACTCTTCGTTGCGGTGCGCGGGCTTCTCATTGCAGTGGCTTCTCTCGTTGCGGAGCACAGGCTCTAGGTGTGCAGGCTTCAGTAGTTGCAGCACGTGAGCTCAGTAATTGTGGCTCGCGGACTCTAGAGTACAGGCTCAGTAGTTGTGGCACACGGGCTTAGTTGCTCCGCGGCATGTGGGATCTTCCCGGACCAGGGATCGAACCTGTGTCCCCTGCATTGGCAGGTGGATTCTTAACCACTGCAGCACCAGGGAAGTCCTCAGCTCCAATTCTTGGCTCAGTTATTACTCCCCAGTGGGCAGGAAATGCCAGAGAAGAGAGACAAAGCTACTGAGATAAAGAGGGGCTGTTTACTGTTTGGCAGGAAGGAAGGACAGGGCAGGATGTGGTCAGGAACAGATGAAACTGCCCCAATGGACGCAGATCATTGAATGAATGGCATGTATGATTTACATGCTCTTACCCTTGAAGATCTAGATGTTTCAGAGAGTGGGGAAAGGAAAGGAGAATGAAGGAAAGGACTAAAAAAACAAACAGAGGTCTCTGTTTATTCTGCTCTTTCTCCATTACTGGCCAAGGCTGCTAGCAATAAACTCAGCAAATCTAGCTGATGCTAATCTTGTTGGAAGAATTTACTGTAATTTGCTTCACTGGGGGGATAATCAGATTTGTGTAAACTTTCATAATAGTCTGCAAAAGCTTCATATCTCTTGACAGATATGATCTTTAAAATGCCTGTGCTATCATCTTAGCATTGGAGAGGAGAGACTGTGGGCTGTGGGGGACCTTGGTTTTAGCTACCAAAGAGGTGCACAGACCTGCTGTTTTCTCTGGACCCCCACTCTCAGGCCTTCACTCTACCCCTCCCTCATCGCCTGGCTCCAAAGCTGATAGGGTCCCGTTGGTGAGTGGGACTGATAGTGGCCTGGAGCAGGGGTATCTTAAGGATGAGAGGGTAGTTACTCCCCCTGTCCCCAGGTCTAATTGTCCAGTGATTCCTGATCTAATCAGCCAAGAGTATTACCTTTAAAAATCTGTTTTGCAGTCCCTGTAGCAGCAAACGTCATTCTTACCAGTATTTTTATAATTTTCCAATTACTAATAAAATTATTTCTGTTTTATTTTAAAGACATAAAAATACTTATTCTATGCACTTTTTCATGCCTAGAAAACTTGCCATGAGTAGCAACTGTAATAAGTAGAATAAGCGTAATAAACATGAGCTATCCCTCTTAGAAATAGTTGGTATTCTTTTGTTTGCTTATAAAAATGGGAACTGGATTCTTGGAGCAAATAAAGGGAAGTTAGAGGTGAAAGGAGAAAACTAGGATCTGGGAGGACAACTGGGGCAACTAGTGCTCCTTGTGGCATGACAAGGCCTGGAGGGCATGAATTCATACTTTATTTATGATGACGTGAAACTACCAATCTCCTTTCCTCAAACAAAAACACAGACCTCCCACTCCAATCAAAACCAAGCCTAAATATTTTACTATAAAACGCAATTCTCTGTGACTCATTAAAGCTAAATCTGGCCTCTCTGTACCCCGACACCAAATTAAATCTCAGAGACAGAGATTTGGGTGAAGTAGAAGAGAATAGCTTTATTGCTTTGCTAGGCAAAAGGGGCCACACCTGGCTAATGCCTCAAAACTGTGTGTCCTGACTTGGAGGGGGTAGTGAGGAGTTTTATAATAATGGTTCAAAGAAGGTGTTATCAACTCATGGACATTCTTCTGATTGGTTGGTGGTGAGGTAAGTGGGAGTCTGCATCAACAACCTTCTGGTTCCAACCAGTCTGGGGTCTATGTGCTTGTGGGCAGCACACAGTTAACTTCTCCCACCTGGTGGGGGTTTTAGTATCTGCAAAACAGCTCAAAGATATTGTAATGTATATCCCTTGAGGTGGAACTGGGACCCTGCCCCAAGGCTGCACTATTGTTTCTTGACTCTTCCTCCCATGTTTCTGCATCCCCTCCCTTCCCTAATCAGCAACTGTTTGAACTTGCCCATTGGAATTCAGGGAAGGTCATGGAGGCTGAATGCAGCCTACTTCCTGCTAACAAGAAAATGGGGGACACAAAGACCTTTGTGCCCAAGAGCCCCCACCCCCGCCTACCCAGGGTCCTGCTCAGTTTCACCATCATCATCATTTGGGAATGTGTGCATGTGTGCAGTTAGGATCTGAGAAGCCAGGGGGAAAAGTGTCCTCAGGGGTAGGGCTCTGAGACAGGGGGCTGTATTGGTCATCAACCTGGGTGAGGAGAGCTAAGGCCAGAGTGCATTCAGAGAGGTGAAGATATGCTGCAAAGAGAAAAATAATCAAAGTTGATATCAGATCTTGTATGGGGATGTGGGTATTGAGGAAGGATATGTCTAAAATGACTGTAGGGTTATTAGCTTGGGGAAGGGAAAATGGTGGTATTATGAGAAATGTAACCATTGGGAAGGAGGAACATTTAGGTGAGAATATGATTAACTCGGGGTTGGGTACACTGAGAAGTGGCTTTGGGGCAACTAACTGAAACATCCCGCACTAAAGGTTGGCATAGGACTGAGCATTTAGGGCAGAAGATAGAAAATTGAGAATTATTCACATAAGAAACCTTTAGTGAGCCCCTGTTACATGCCAGGAGTTCAGGTAAGTGCCAGGTGGAGAGGTGCCTGGGAGCACAGTCAGAAAGTGGGGTGATTAAGTGCTTGGACTTTAGATCATACAGATCCACGTCCCAGTTCACACTTTGCCACTTACTAGCTGTGGGACCTTGGGCAAATCATTTAATGTTTTTAAGCCACAGTTTTCTCATCTTACAAAAAAGTAGAAGAGTGTGTCTGGCACACAATCATCAATAATAAAGGCAGTTCTCATGAGGATTAGTGAAGATAATGCATATAAAGTGCATAGCATTGTGTCTAGCATACAGCAAATGCTAAAAAAAAAATGTTACCTGTTATCATCAGGGAAAAAAATACTTTTGAGCTTAAGGTACCCTAGTCCAATGGTTATGAAAACAGCAAGGGTGTTAGGAGCTCAGCTGAACTGGAGTAGATAGAGACAGACAGAGAGAGCAGTAGCTGAGCAGTCAGTTAGCTACGTAGCAACTGTTGCAGGAAGGGGGACCCCTTCCAGGGCCCAAGAGTGGGCCCTTGTCTAACACTTGGAAATGAATTGTCCGAGGAGACACGTGCTGACAAAGCAGGAGACTTTATTGGGAAGGGGTGCCCGAGCAGAGAGCAGGAGGGTAAGGGAACCCAGGAGGACTGCTCCGTCACGTGGCTCACAGTCTCAGGTTTTATGGTGATGGGGTTAGTTTCCGGGTTGTTTCTGGTCAATCATTCTGACTCAGGGTCCTTCCTGGTGGCATGCGCATCACTCAGCCAAGATGTTCCAGCGAGGAGGATTCTGGGAGGTTGGTAGGACACATGGACTGGCGTCTCCTCTCTCCTTTTGACCTTTCCCAAATTCTTGCAGCTGGTGGTGGCTTGTTAGTTCCGGGTTCCTTACCAGGATCTCCTGTTGTTAAGATAACTCATGCAAGTGGTTACTATCGGGCCTGGCCCGGGTGGGTGGTTTCAGTCAGTGGTTCCCCTAACACAACTGTCAGGAAAGAAGAAATTTTCCTCTACCTTCTAGGTTCTTCTGGCTGGTCTAAGAAGATTAACAGATTAACAGGAGAAAATCACTCAAAAGTTTGATAGCATGTATGCATGGGAGAGACCCAGAAAAACTGAGTAACTGGCCCAAATGGCCCAAACTCTCGCTTTAAATACCATCCTCAGCTAAAGACAAAAGAGAATGTTGGGGGTAGGGGTTTGGGACTTTGAACGGGCAAGGCAATTGACATGGAGTTAGAAAAGCAAAAGTTTGGTAAACAATTGTTTGCTGAGCCATGCAGAGGCAATGGGACACAGAATTTTAACAGATTTCTCTAGGTTTCTCCCAGTCTACACACCTAAATCATACTACAGTTATCTGTGGTGATGGCTGCCTTCCTGGAACAGGTCCTCTATCTATATTCTTTAGGCTGTTAGGGGGAAGTTCAAAGTTTCTTCCTGAGGCTTTTGGGCCTTGATTGTTTTCAGCTCAAAATAATCTGCATGCTGAAGAGACATTTTGGGGTGGCAAGTTTTGCCCTCCTACATAACCAGCCAAAAATGAAAACCTTAAGCCTCTAACCACTTACTATGATGGCAGAAGAGGCTAAAACTGTAACTGAGCAGGACCCTATGGGGCCTTCCTGGGACAGACCCCTCCCCCATATCCTCTGCTGTAGCTCCTCTCTGAAGTACCTAGATAATGGTATCTGATGCATATTTCCTGAGTTTTCAGGTGCTAAAACCACCACCAAAAGGAAGTAATTAACTACTTGATGATCATGAGCACTAGCCCCCAGACCTTCTGGTGCCTAAGGATTGATCACCACCAACCAGTTGGAGAATTGTGCACTGAGCTGATCACATACCCTGGGATGCCCCTCCCTCACGTTGCCTTAAAAAATGCTTTGCTGAAACCTTTCTGGGGTGCTCAGGGTTTTTGAGCACAAACCACCCATTCTCCTTGTTTGGCTCTGCAATAAACCTTTCTGTGCATCGGGTTCAGTAACAAAACTGAGAAAGTGCTGACTCCCTCTGTTCCATTTTCCCCTGTGGAGGCACCAGTGGAGGGACAGGTGGCTCAGCACAGGTGTAGGGTCATCTCACTGTTGAGGGGGTGGGGGAGGGGAGCAAGGAGGAAGTATGAAGAGTGTAAAAGTCCTGAGCACTGAGTCAGGGTAGGGAAAAGCGTCTTAAGGTTTCCCCTCCTCCCCTGCAAGGAGGCCTGGGTAGAAGAGCCTGAAGAGGACCTGGCCCAAGGCCTCAGATCAAGAGATCTGGGAATGAAGTCACTGGATGAGGAATGTGAATGTGTGAAACAGCCAGGGGCCGGGAGTCCTTGACTGAAATACCCCTTAGACACTGTAACACACTGACTGGGCCAAGTCTGCTGAGAGGAGGGCAGCCTCTCCTGTAGACCTGCCAGGTAAAGCCTTTGTAACTGCCCAAGGTCAGGCCTGAAAAATCACACGTGGGTTTTTAACCAGGAGTCCGACTCCTCAGAAGGTACATGATAAAGGAATGTCAGACCAGCAATGTTTCTGTGACTATAAAGCCGGGCCAGTGAATGTAAGGTTAGAAACAGGAGGCCTGAGCTGTGAATGAGTTAGCCTGGGCTCTGAATTTGGAGTTCTAATCAGCTTTGCTAGGATAGTTTATTTCATCAACACCCTTCACTGATTCTTCTTGGTCCCTTTCCTTTCAGAGTTACAGAGAGGAAAATATAACTGAAACAAGGTGACTATGTTTACATTCTGACTATCAGATCTGTCCCCCAGGCTGGAAGTTACCTGCAAGGCCACTGGCTGTGAGAGTAACACATTCACTTTAGTGTGAAGAGAACTCTAGGGTTTCACTCTGTTTAGTAGGAGTAGAAGACAGCCCTGGGGAATAGCAGAGGTTTCTCTGTTACAAAAGTGTTGACAAATGAGTTTCCAAGTAATTTTCTCCCCTTTGTCCTTCAACCCCAGGAGATTATTGAGATAGTTACTGAAAGTGCTTGTAATTTGCATTTCAAAGTAATATATGCAAAAATAATACGTTTCAGCACATGCTTCAATAGCATATTAAAACAAATTGGCTTTGGGTCCTGCCATTTATATCTTTGTCATTCTAACTCCAAGTCCTTTAATGCATTTAGGAAAAAAGGAGGAGGAGCATTTGGGAGGAGGTGGGGAAGAGAGAACAGTGGAGCAGGGACCTATAGAGCCCGCTGTGTGTGTGGCTAGAGGGGGTGGGCATCTTACTCATCTCGTGTGCCCAGGCTCAGGCCTGTGGGATTCAGAGACTCCAGAGTGAAATGGCTGCTGTGAGATAAATGCGGGAAGACATCCTATCCCCTGGGAAAATGAGAGGAACCCTCCTTAGGAACCACCCCACCACTACTATCCTCACTCAGGCATCCTGTGGTCTCTCTCCCTGGTTGTATTTAGATGATGTGGTTATCTATGGGGGAGTCTTAGAGGGGATAGAAACTGCAGGTCAGGAGAAGTTCCCCTTGTCAAAATATAATTTTCAGAAAGTAAGACATGACTCTCACATAAATATATAGTGAGCATTGATTTAATTCATTAATGAGGGAAGGAGCAGAATGGTAAAGCCATTTCAAAGAAAAGTATGCGAGGCAGTAAATATAACAAGAGAAAGAAAGATTGCTAAGTTAACTACAAAACTTGGTTAGTTTGCTCAGGGCAAGAATACTGTAATGTTTGGACCTATCTTTTCTACTGGATAGAATATATTTGAGCCTCTACTGGACAAAAAAAAAAAAAATCATTTACAACTTATCAATCATCTAAAAGTTAACATCTAACTTTACAGAGTGTGGGTCCCTATCAACATCAGACAAAGGTATAGTCCCTCAGGAGTCAGGAGATGCATAGGCAGGCTCGTCGGGAAATGCTCTAGTATAAATTTGAAAGTGTATGCAGCAATATATATATATATATATATATATATATATTATAAATTTATTTATTTATTTTATTTTTTAGCTTTGACTGTGTTGGGTCTTCGTTGCTGCACGCAGGCTTTCTCTAGTTGCGGTGAACCAGGGCTACACTTTGTTGTGGTGCACGGGCTTCTCATTGTCGTGGCTTCTCTTGTTGCAACCATGGGCTGTAGGCATGCAGGCTTCAGTAGTTGTGGCACCTGGGCTCAGTAGTTGTGGCTCGCGGGCTCTAGGGCTCAGGCTCAGTAGTTGTGGCACGCAGCCTTAGTTGCTCCACGGCATGTGGGATCTTCCCGGGCCAAGGCTCGAACCCGTGTCCCTTGCACTGGCAGGCAGATCCTTAACCACTGTATACAGCAATATTTTTGCCTTATTTACAAGTTTTGGATAATTTTTCTTAGCACCCTGAAGCACACTCCAACCCCACCATAGTTTTATAGTTCAGTTATTTGGCTGATATCTCTCTGAGTGAGCAGGTTGGGAGTGTGGGCTACAAAAGGCTCCAAGCATGAGGTTCACCTAGACCCTCTCTCCGTCCTAGTCCTCCCAGCGCTTGCATCCCACACCTACACTCAGTCACTGGAAATGAGACTGTAGGACATTGAGATATTGAGGCCAGGATGGGAACCCTGTAGCTTTTGCTGGCTTGACAATGGGGCACAAATAAGCCCCCTGCTTCAGTAGAGTGAGGGTTTCTGCCACCTGTCCCAAGGCAGAAGAAATTCTTACAGTTGAAGGTTAAGGGCCTAGAGCCAGATCCCCAGCCCTGCGGCCTATGTGTTTGTGAATTACCCCTCCTCCTGCCACCCAAACACATCCCTCCCTGTACCCAAAGAAATTCTTACAGCTGCAGCAATAAACAGATGTGCACAGTGCTGAGAACCGACAAAGGCTCTCTCCTTGACCAAACTTTAGTCAGGCTCCTCTAAGCCTTTTCTCAACTAGGCCTTGACCTTGGCCCCCATCTTGTGTCCTGCCCTGTGGCCCTGCCTAGCCCAGTCTTAGCAAAGAGCCCTGCTAAGTCAGTGTGGTGACAATTCCCCACCTTTGACATCGGATGTCCCTCATCCCCACCTTTGATGTGTAAGTTTTTGACCGTGCCTTTAGCAAGGATCCCGTTAAGTCAGTTTAGCATGATTCCTTCTACCCTTGATGTCTTCTCTTAAAAATTTTCCACCCACTGACCCCCTCACTGTGTTCATTGGCCATAAATCCCCAGCTGCCTTTGCTGTACTGGGAGTGGAGCCCAATCTCTCTTCCCTATTGCAATAGTCCTGAATAAAGTCTTCCCTACTAATTTAACAAGTGTCAGAATAATTTTTTCTTTAATGCAACTAAGAAGAAAGTAATATGTATCCAGTCCAAGTCCAGTCCTTCATGCTGCTCTCAGATCCCCACTGTCAGAATGAGTCTCCCTCCGCCCACGTCTCCCACTGGATTTTGTTGCTGCCTCCATTAGGGCATCAACAGGGATGGGGCCCCTTGTTCAGAAAGCAGGGAAAAGTACCATTAACGTTACTAAAATAGAAAGCCCTTATGTTTCTTTCTTTCCTTTCTCTCTTGTTACAATGTTTATTTGCTATTTAATGTCATTTTCTTTCTTCTTTGACTTTCTTGAATTAGCCAGCCTCTAATACTGAAAATGATGACATAGAAGGAAAGGGAAAAACAGGACCACTCATAGTGCCTTTCACTTTTTGTCCTTCTTTAGTCACCGACAAGCTGTAAGGAGGAAGTGTTGGTAGGATGTGCACATATCAGGAAGTCAAATGAAAACAGCTGAGTTAGTTTTATGCCTTTCTACTCTTTAGGTAAGAGCAAAATATGTGTAGATGTACAAACTATGAAATGTGAATTATGTAACTTTGGTGATTCTGCATATGAACTAAATGACCTAACATTTCCATTTTAAACTGGAATTGTGCAAAATAAAGATGAACAGTAAAATTTATGTTAATAATTCAATATTTTTAAGTTTTCTTTTTCTTTTTTTTTTTTTTTTTTTTACTTAGAATGACATTAAATAGCAAAGAAACACCATAACAAATCAAGAGAGAAAGGAAGGGAAGAAAGAAAAGGGCTTCATATTTTAGTAACTTTAATGGCACTTTTTCCCTGCTTTTTGAACATGGGGCCCCATCCTTGTTGATGTTAATACGCTGGATCTGATGGGGAGGCTGAATGCTGAGGGAAGGAGCACTGGGACTGATCAGAGAAAGGCCAGGTAAACAGGCAGGGTGCAATATACAAGTGAAATTGTCCTGTGAGTACAAGATCCCATAAAATGCTCCTAGGAAATTTTTTCTAATTGGCTCCCCCCACCCCCAATAGGCTAGAAGAGCCATATACTTATGACAAAAAATTTTAAAATAAACTAAAATGTTCTACATTGCTTTAGAAATGAAATATATTTTCTTTATAGTTTATTTCTTTAACAGTAAATTAACATCAGCGTGACCATAAAATAATGAAAAGATAAGGCTAGACTGATAATTCTGGTGGGTCGGTTGGGTGAAGTTCCATGAGTTACCCTTGGAAGCTTAGTCTAGAGCCCACTCTTCCAAACCTTCCAGTGTGTGTATATGCACCTCATTCTCTGTATTAAATCTCTCGCTGCTTAAAATAGCTAGAGTGGTTTGTTTCTTGGGCAGACCCTGACTGATAAATGGGTTTGAGAGCACAGGTCAAAGGGAGCAGTGTCAGAGACTCGACATGATGAAAACTGCATCCTGCATGAGAGAATAGAGCTGCCCTTTGCTGTGAGCTTCTCTCTCAGATCAACTAAATCCCTCTCTAATCAATTAAGCCCATTTACTCCTTTATCCTCCTCTGCAGAAAACCAGAAGCGCTAGACGTTGGGCTCCATTTCAGACATTGGGAAATTAATATCTGCTGGAGAAAGCAGAGGCTCAGCCCAGCCTGGTTTTGTCTGGGATATGATGGTGGGACTCCTACTCACGTGGTGGTTTAAAAGCCCTCTTCATGAGCCTTGCAGAAGTTTTGTTAGAAGCCAGAGTGAGGTTGGATAACACCACTAGGCCACACCTTCCACCCATGCAAGATTTATTTTTTTATTTCCTGAGGCAAAAGTACCTCCTACCAAAAGCCTCCTACCTTATTTCCTGAAGCTAATTTCCCTTTGGCTGACACTGTGAAGCAAAATGTATTAATACCCATGATGGGTGATCAGCATTCAATAAATAATGCTGGTTGTTCTAATGTACCTGGTATGAAATATTCAGAGCTATTAATGCATTTCAGTTTAAATCATCACCAGGGCTTTGGTCCAAATCAGTGGTGAGCTTAGGTTCTATCATCTTTTTCTGCAGAGATCAGATGTAGAGTGTAGGCTGAGGGTTCCAGGAAAAGGCACCGAGGAGCCAAACCTCTGCAGAAGGTAAGGGGCTATGCGGTGCAAGAAGATGTGATGGGGGAATGGCCAGAGTCCTTGCTTGTGGTTCAGGACTCCTGTCCTAGTCTGGCTGCACTGAAGGACTTGTTAACCAAAATTTCAGAAGCAGGGACCTGATTGAAATAAAGAGGCATTTATTTTGGATTTGTTAGGACCGCAGCCCAGGAGACACAGATTCAAGCAGCACTTGAATTGTGTTCTGCTGGACTGCAAAATGGAGAAAGCTTATAAGGGCAAAAGCCTCAAGGTCACAGTTAGTTACATGAGTTGTTTATCAAGAAGTATAATTGGAGCTGGTAAGAAGTAAGGGTGCTTATTTAGCAAGGATGGTTGGGGTCTGAAATGGTTGCATAGTTACAAGGGGGAACAACCTTGGGTTGCAAGGTTGCAGCTGGCAGATGTTTTAAAATGGCTGGTGTTCTTCGGTTTGGTGCAGTTCACAGCAAGTTCAAGTTCTTAGTGGTGCAGGGACATGTCAGACCAGGTCCTCCATGGCCACCCAACTCCATTTTTTTTTTTGCAGTACACGGGCCTCTCACTGCTGTGGCCTCTCCCGTTGCGGAGTACAGGTTCCGGACGCGCAGGCTCAGCGGCCATGGCTCGCGGGCCCAGCCACTCCGCGGCATGTGGGATCTTCCCGGACCGGGGCACGAACCCGCATCCCCTGCATCGGCAGGCGGACTCCCAACCACTGCGCCACCAGAGAAGCCCCCAACTCCATTTTTGATGCCTGAACTATGATTACTCCATCAGGATTTCAATGTCATCATACTTGAGGTTCATGGGGTCATGGGAAGCCAGATTGGAGCCTTATAGGACGTCTTCCCCAGTCCTTGATTGTAAGCACTTAAAACGCCTTCTGTCTCCTGAGGCAGTAGAGGGAACATGGGAGAGAGGGGGAGTCTATATAACCACATAGATTGGGAGTGGGACTCACATCACCAAGCCTTAGGACCTCCACAGGAAACGTTGGATAGCTAGAGACTTCAGAAGGTTAAGCTCAGATATCCTGTCAATATGGATGTGGTTGACAGGTCTATAAATCATGTTTGCTTAGCATGTGGTGAGCATGGGAGGAATCTGACAGGTGAGCTGACAGAAGTGAGTCAGTCAGGACCTAGTGGGACAGCAGTACTTCCTGCCTGTCTTGTTAATTTTTAGGACATTAAATGAGACGTAAAGAATTGTTGGCATGGGAGAGCTCTCCAGACAGAAAGCGGAATTGCCTAGGTGCCCCAGACACCAATATCCCCACACCCTTCTCAGATCTCTGGTTTCCCACCCTGCCCCGCCCCTGGTGAAGTCCATTAAGAACCTAATCCAGGGGGCTTCCCTGGTGGCGCAGTGGTTGAGAGTCTGCCTGCTGATGCAGGGGACGTGGGTTCGTGTCCCGGTCCAGGAGGATCCCACATGCCGCGGAGCGGCTGGGCCCGTGAGCCATGGCCGCTGGGCCTGCGCGTCCGGAGCCTGTGCTCCGCAACGGGAGAGGCCACAACAGTGAGAGGCCTGCGTACCGCAAAAAAAAAAAAAAAAAAAAAAAAAAAGAACCTAATCCAAAGGGATCTGAAAGGAAGGACAGGGTTATTTAGTTCCACTAAGTGTTCCCTAAGGACAGGGTTATTTAGTTCCACTAAGTGCTCCGAACACAGACGGATGTGGGGAAAGGAGGCTTCAGAGCTAGAATTAGCTCTCCCAGCTCTCCTCTCTGAATCCCAGCTGAAAGCCTGTTTTCTCATCCTTATTCCTAGGGAATACTGACCTCCCCTCACTCTTGCCTCTCCTCCCATCCTTCCGACAGCTTAGGTCCCCCAAGTGCTCTGGGTTTCTGACGCTGCCAGTCCCCAGCATTCTGATCTCGATGCTAATAGGCTGATCTACTTTCCCCAATATGGCAGCTCTCTCAGCTGATGCTGGCTCCCCCTGATCTTTGCTTTACTCGGCCACCTCTTATCTCTCAGAGACCATGAGGTGAATATGAGAGAAAGCAGTAGTTGGACTGGCCTTAGACAGTAGGCAAGGACCATAATGTGTGCCAGTTATTCAGCTCTTGTCTCTCAGCTTCAATCCTATCCTTCTATCCTTTACTTTGTGATGCTGGGGCAAGAACTTTGAAAACTACTTTTCTGCTCAACTATCTAGCACCCTGTTAGGTTCTGCCAGTAGGGCTCGCCAGAGGTAGACTGGAAGGCAGAAGGGATATAATTTTCCTCTGCTTCCTGTTTCTGTCAACATCATCTAGTCTTGCTTTTTTACAGCAGCTGAGGCAGTTCTTTCAGCAGCAGCAGTTGCTTCCAATTTGCAATTGCTCCTCCTCTGTTCAACTTCTAAATGTTGGGTGCTCCAGGGCCAGGGTCCAGTCCTGCATGCCCATCATTTTCTGTGAACTCCGTGAATGATTTCAGCTGGTTTATGGATTTATGTGCCAGATATTCTGATGACTCTCAAATCTGTATCTCTAGCACTGACCCTTCCCTATACTCCATGTTTGAAATGTTAGATGTGTTAAGTTTAACATTTAAGTTAGATTTAAGTTAGATGTGTAATCTGCATCTTCAATTTATTTTATTTTATTTTTTTGCGGTACGCGGGCCTCTCACTGTTGTGGCCTCTCCCGTTGCGGAGCACAGGCTCCGGATGCGCAGGCTCAGCGGCCATGGCTCACAGGCCCAGCCGCTCCACGGCATGTGGGATCCCCCCGGACCGGGGCACGAACCCGTGTCCCCTGCATCGGCAGGCGGACTGTCAACCACTGCGCCACCAGGGAAGCCCTGCATCTTCAATTTAAATGTCCAAGCATAATTTTAAATTTCTTCTCTTCCAAACAAGCTTCTCCTTTTGTCCACCTCATCTCAACTGACCACACGTCACCACCTTCACTACATCACCCCAGTATAAGCAAGCATCAGCTCAGAGTGAGCTGGGTAGAAAATTAGGAAAGCTCTTGCAGTAAAGCTTCTAGAGTGCACAGTTAGAGAGTCTCAGGGCACAGTGACTTTCTCCCTGAATGAAAAGAAACTTGGGATAACAAATCTGTTGGGAGTGAAACCAGAACTATGAAATGAAGGAGCCGGGAGGGGACACTCCTAAGAAGTGGGATGGAAGGAAACTAAAAAGGGAAAGTTGCCCTTTTGGATGACCTCAGCCTCCCTGCCTGTCAGGGGCCTCATGCTCCCGCTCATTACTTGTACCAACTAGGACTGTGTGCTGGGCTGGGATGATAGACCATAATTACTCATAATGACTTCCCAGGGCTCAGCCCAGGTAGGCGCCCAGGCATTTCAAGATAATGGCTTTTCTTCTCTTTTTATTCTGAGTGTGCTAGCTCCCTACATGGAGTGAAAGGTGCTTATTGAAAGTGCCTCTGATAATTAGGTTGGTGCTGGCTTCATTAAACACTGATAAGCTTCCTGCTTCTGGGTCCAGACAAGAAAAGGGGCCAAAAAACTGGATTCTCCTTTAAATGAGTCCCTGGGATACAGAGGGGCTGGAGGTGCTTCCCTCGCCTGTTCCTGGGTTGAGCTGAGAGGAGAGGAAAGGCAGGTCCCCGTGGGACAACAGGAGGAGGCCTTTCTCCCATGCACACCAATCACATACTAAGCCTCGATTTTCTTATCCATTATATGGAGCTTAGAAGCTAGAGAATGTCAGAGCTAGAAGGGACCTCAGGTGTATTGATGCCTACACCTTTACCCTATAGAGGAAAACATACAGCTATGGAGGCCCAGAGAGGGGATGGAACTTGCCCAAGGTCACACAGTTCAGCTGTGCCAAAGCCATGCTCAGAACCCAGGTCTTTTCTGGTTGCTCAAGGCTCTGTGATCCCTGATGTACCTCGAAGGATTATCATGGGACCTTAGAAAGTGAAAGAGAGAAGATAAAGTGGTGTGAAAAGTGAGACACTCTATGCAGAGGTGAGGGGTTCCTGTCTGGGGGGTGAGGATGGGAGATGAAGAGAGGAGGTCCAGAAGTCTCCTGGGTTTCAGCCTCACCTACTAGGCACGTGAGCATGGCCAGCTCCTTCGGCCCCCTTGAGTCTCATTACCTGCCCTGCTTACCTCACAGGGCCCTGGGGAAGAGGGCGTGAGGTGAGAAAGACTTGTGAAAGTGCCTTAAGAAAAAAAGCCCACCAAACTGTTGCAGGAAGGGGGACCCCTTCCAGGGCCCAAGAGTGGGCTCTCGTCTAACACTCGGAAATGAATTGTCCAAGGAGACACACGTGCTGACAAAGCAGGAGACTTTACTGGGAAGGGGCGCCCGGGCGGAGGGCAAGAGGGAAAGGGAACCCAGGAGGACTGCTCTGCCACGTGACTCGCTGTCTCGGGTTTTATGGTGATGGGGTTAGTTTCCGGGTTGTCTCTGGCCAATCATTCTGACTCAGGGTCCTTCCTGGTGGCAGGCACGTCGCTCAGCCAAGATGGATTCCAGAGAGAAGGATTCTGGGAGGTTGGTAGGACATACGGTCTGGAGTCTCCTCTCTCCTTTTGACCTTTCCTGATTCTTCCGGTTGGTGGTGGCTTGTTAGTTCCGCATTCCTTACCAGAACCTCCTGTCACAAGAAAACTCGTGCAAACGGTTACTGTGGTGCCTGGCCCGGGTGGGCAGGTTCCGTCCGTGGTTCCCCTAACAAAACTGCACAAAAGGCTGGCTTTGTGCTCACTCCCTCCTCTGCCTGCCCCAAAGTCACCACCCAGGAGGCCAAGGGTGTTGCTTGGAGTCCAGCCAGGCGCAGACCTCAATCGGCATCAGCAAGTCACTTCTCCACTTGCTCTCTGAATTATTGAGCTCTCCTGCCCAACCCAGCCCCAGACCTTTGACAACATTAAACCTTTAAATAGGCCTGGGCCTTGGCTTAGGAGACAGTGTTTCCTTATTGTCCCTGATGCCCTCCCCACTCTTCAGAGAGCAGAACACCATGGAGAAGGCTCATCTCCACGCTCCCCCTGGCTGCGGATCATGGTGATGGACTCCACCTGGGTCCTAATTCGGGAACAGGCCCGGCTCTCAGCCCAGCCCTGAACTCATCCCTTGCCCTGAGCTCTTCCATCTATCTCTGCCTGCCGAGCACTCGCTGAATATCTGATACCCTTCTCCCAGCCAGCCCATGGCAGTCCTGGGGCTAGAAGGCTCCCCAGGAGGCCATTCTGTCCCTTCTGCTCTCAGGCTGGTGCAGACAGATGTGTAGACAGTTGTTAACTGCAGCTCTGTCTTGCCCCGACTCCCACCCCTATCTCCTGCCCAGGGAATTAAGGCCCAGGGGGTTAATGCTTGGGTGTCCGCATCAGTCCTGGAGAAACTTTTGTGTGGACTCTCTGGAAGATGCTGGTTGTTTAGAGGCCCCAGAGGAAGAGTCTAGGGAGAGGGTGGGAGAACCATTGTGGGGTAGGGTCAGGAAGGGAAAGCCCTCCAGTGCCAGGACCCAGAGGATGAAGGGCTGTGCTGTGTGGGCTCAGGAGAGCCCAGGTGAGCTGAACGGGATCCTGCCTGCTTCTGCACATCTCATTGGCATGTGTTTGTTTGTGGGTCCTGCCTGGACTAGCCAAGAGTCCAGCCCTCCTCTCCACCCCACCTTGCCGGGGCCGAGCCTGAAGAAGGCTTTGGTCTGCCTACCCCACACCCCTCCTCCCTCCCCAAAACCTCTTCTGGGTGTCTCCCATGCCCCCCCACCCCGGCCCCTCAACCAATACTTGTTGAATGAACAATTATTGCTCTGAGCCCTGGAGGAAGGAGTGGGCAGTGTCTCCAATGAGCTGTGACCATGGCCTCCATAAAGGCCTAGGGCTGGGGTCCAGGAACGGTGTGGACCCCTCTGCATCCATGCAGTCATGTGGGTGTGTGCTGGGTGAGCTTGCTGGTCAGGCCAGGGCAGGTGCCACCATGAAGGGACAGTGCCATCTAGCTGCACCTGGGGCCAGAGCAGGAACAGGGTCCTAGAGTTGGCTCAGTCAAGCAATGTCATCCAGGGAATCCCTGGGCACCGGCCAATTCTTTAGCAGACCAGTGGCCTTTCCTGCCATATAGGGAGTGACACAACCTCAGCTGAACTGGTCCTCAGCTAGGGGACCTGTGCTGCTGAAAGGGGGACCCAGGTCAGACTGAGGATACCCTTGGAGGAGCCCCAGGTGGGGACTAGGCTTATCAAAAGCACCTGGAAAGGGACTTCCCTGGTGGAAGTCCACGCACCTAGAGCCCATGCTCTGCAACAGGAGAAGCCACCGCAATGAGAAGCCCAGGCTCCGCAACCAAAAGAGTAGACCCCGCTCACCGCAACTAGAGAAAGCCCGTGTACAGCAACGAAGACCCAACGCAGCCAAAAAGAAAGAAAGAAGAAAGAAAGAAAAGAAAGAAGGAAGGAAGGAAGGAAAGAAAGAAAGAAAGCAAGCAAGCAAGCAAGCAAGCAAGCAAGCAAGCACCTGGAAATGTCTGACTTGAGCCAGCTGGGGACCAGGCTGCTTACAGAAGTGGAGTGTCCAGGCCATTGGGTGGCTGTCCTACTGTGTGTCTGTGCTCCGCTGTCCAGAGTGCAGTGCAGCACTTCAGCTGTGGGACAAGTGCACGTCATCAGGACTGCTGAGGTGCTGGGGCAGGGTCTGCACCATCCTGTCTTCCCCACAGCCAGGCAACATCCTGGCACCACATAGACCCTTGCTCTGTGGCTCTGCCTGCAGGAGCTGACCAGTATGAGAAGAGCCTTCTAGCAGTCCAGGCGGTCTGGGCACCAAAAGGGCCACTCTCTGAGATGACAAGTCCCTGTCACGGTCAGTGTTCCACCAAGGCCCCATCAGCCGGGTCAGATGCTAACCGTACTACCGTGCTGGGAGGGAGGCTGGGCTTCATGCCTTCTGAGGTTCCTTTAGTTTATGATTCTATAGAATGTAAAATTTTACATTCTTAATTTGTAAAATTACATTCAAATTTAAATTTGCTTAATTTAAATCTCTGTCACAAGTTGAGAAGCAAACTCAGAGATGGAGATAAGTGTGCAGGACATTCATTAGGGAGTTCTCTTGGGATTGTCACCTGTGGAAGAGGGTTTGGCAGCAGGGTTGACCAGAAGGAGGTGAGCTGCAGTGCAGTCTGAACAACTGCCCGGCCAACCCTCCCAGGAGCACAGGAGCTGACAAAACTTTCAGAGGTGACCCAAATCGAGGTGAGAATGCTGGGCCTTAGGACCTTACGTTAATTGTCACTGGGTGTAGGCTGGCTGGTCACACCTGCCAAGGTGTGACCTTGGGCAATCCAGAAGGGCCGCAGCTGAGGCTGTCTGCTGGCAGCCATCCCAGCAGCTGGGGAGTGTCCTGCATGCCTGGAGCGGAATCTGGGCCACAGGGCATCACAGCGTCTACCACTATTCCTGTGGTGACATTTAAGGCAGCAGTGAACCAAGCAAGAATGGTGGATTTGGGGCAATGGACTTTGCCCAGTGTTTCTAACCCCTGCTCGGGAGCATCTCCCTGAGGGCGATGGCCAGAGTCCTCCAAGCTCCTCTTCTGAGAGGAGGCGTGGCTGGAGGTCTGTGGGGAGACAGTGGGAGCAAGAGGCTGCCCAGGGATCAGAGGCCTTTGCTTTAACTGCCAGCAATTAGATCCAAGGGAAACCAGCTCATTTCCATTCTCACCATGCAGGGGCCCTAATTAAGATTTAAACTCATGTTTCCTTTTTTCTTTTTAAAATTTCCTTGGTAGGTAATTAACTTTTCCTTTCTGTGGGTAAGCAATTAATCAATGCTGTGTTAGTGACCGTGGAGGTCAGAGCACTGTGATTTGCTTGGGAGTTTGCTTCTTTCACTTACTTCTACTTTCCAAAAGAAGTAGCTGCAGCAGGGGAGGGAGCAGGGGGAAGAAGGAAAGATGCTCTAGTGAGCATCGGCTGTGCAACGGATTCTTTGTTAGGATTCTTATGAAGTCCTTACAACATGAAATCCTTACAACAAGGAGGGTATAAATGGTTTTCCCTGGAGCAGCAGAGCAGCTGAGTGCAAAGGTGCCCCTATCTAAGTGAGCTTTCCCTCAAGAGGGGCCAGCCGAATGCTTCCCGGGAGCCTAAATTGGTTCCTAGATCCAATTGCAACATGTGGGGGACTGTGAGTGCATGAGGTGTGTGTGGGGGGGTGTCTCCCAACCAACAAGCAATTCTCCGAGGCCACGTGGGTGTCCTACATACAATTGAACTCGATTCTGACACTATCTACCCAGAGACAGCATCAGATTCCACAGCTTAAGGGCTCCTACAAGACTTCCTCCCACATCACCCCACTCTCCTGCCCTTCAGACACCAGTTGCTAGTCCAGGTTGTTAACTGGACTTCTGACAACAAGCTATAGATTGGAGGTTCCAAAGACATCCTCCTTGGGTTGGATTAATTTGCTAGGTAGGCTCACAGAACTCAGAGAAACATTTTACTCACTAGATTACCAGTTTATGAAAGGGTATGACTCAGGAACAGCCAGATAGAAGAGATACGTAGGGCAAGGAAGGTATGGCAGAAGGGCACGAAGCTTCCATGCCCTCTCCAAGTGCCACTCTCCTCAGCTCTCTATGTGTTCACCAACCCAGGAGCTCCCTAAACCCTCTCCTTTGTTTTGTTATTATTATTATTATTATTTTGGCTGCACTGCACAGCATATGGGGATCCTAGTTCCCCGACCAGGGATAGAACCCACGTCCCCTGCATTGGAAGCCAGTATTCGTAACCACTGGACTGCCATGGAAGTCCCTCCCTTTGGGTTTTTATAGAGCTTCATTACACATTCATGATTGATCAGATCGTTGGCTGTTGGTAATTGATTCAACCTCCAATCCTTCTTCCCTCCCTGGAGGTCGGTGGGTGGGAATGAAAGTTCCAACCCTTATTCACATGGCAGGCTCCTCTGGAAACCAGCAGCCAACCTTAGGTGCTGTCCAAAAGTCATCTCATTAACATAACAAAAGACACCTTTGTCTGCCCTCCTCAATTAGGAAATTCCAAGGGTTTTAGGAGCTCTGTGCCAGAAATGGGATGGGTATAAAGACCAAATATATATTTCTTATCATAAATCACAATATCACAGGGCCTGAAAGCTCCTCTGGCTGAGTTGGGCTGGGCTCCATGGGCATGTGGGTCCTCCCACTGCCAGTCTCAGTGCCTAGGAGCCTCTCTTCTCTCCCAAGGCCCTGGGTCCACCTCCCCACAGCACATACCTGAGGGAGAACATGTGGATCAATAGGATTTTGTGTAACTTGCAAGTGAGAGTGTAAATTGGTGCAACCATCTTGGAAAATGATTTGAAGTTGTCTTGTTTGCATATCCTAGGACCCAGCATCCTATGCTTAGGTATAAATGTGGAGAAACTTGCACACATGTACCAGAAGACATGGACCCAAGGGACAGCATCATTTGTCAAATAGGAGTGGAAACAACCCAAATGTCCATCCACTGGAGAATGGATAAATAAAGAATGCTGAGGTAACCCAGAAATAAGAATGCCAGGAAGCAACTACCCCTCCAGAGGAGGGGAACAAAAGGGAAAAGAAGAGCTTTATAGAGGCTTGAATCTTGGAGGAGGGAGCACCACTTACTACTTATAGCCAATCATTTCTATAAAGATCAAAAAAGCAAATGAAACAAACATATTATTTAGACATCTGTGCCTATGTGGCAAAACTTTTTGAAAAGCAAAGGAATGATAGACACAAAATTCAAAATGGGGTTAGCCTCTCACACAGGGAGGCAGAGGGTAGATGACAGGAGACGTGATGTTCTGGTTCTTGTGTGAGTGGTGGGTTCATGGGTGTTGATCATATTTTGTTGTTTTTTTAAAAAAATTTGGTTTTAACATTAAAAAATTTGGGGGGAAGGGGATTTCCCTGGCGGTCCACTGGTTAGGACTCGGTGCTTTCACTGCCATGGCCCCGGGTTCAATCCCTGGTTGGGGAACTCAGGTCCTGAAAACTGCATGGCCAAAAAAAAAGAAAAAAAAAAATGTTTTGTGATAGCTAGCCTCTAAGAAGGACGCCAGCGATCCCCACTTCCTGGAATTCATATTCCCTCCCACTTTGTTCTAGCGCCACATGGCTTTCAGGATCTTAGTTCCAGGCCCCAGCAGTGAAAGAGCCAAGTCCTAACCACTGGACTGCCAGGGAACTCCTGGTAGGTCCCTTCTGAGGTTGGGTTTTAATATTTTGATTTCTCTTGCTCTCTTTCCCTGGGAGAATTTGCTCTGGGGAAATCCAGCTTACATGTCGCCAGCAGCTTTATGGGGAGGCCCAAAGGCAAGGAACTAAGGGCTTTCGAGGAAGACTGTGTGAGTGAACTTGGAAGTGGAGCCACCCCAGCTTTCAGATGACCACAGTCTCAGCCAGTGTCTTGACAGCACCTGCATGAGAGACCCTGAGTCAGCGCCACCCAGCTAAGCTGCTCCTGGATTTCTGACCATCAGAAACTCTGTGAGGTAATAAATGTTTGCTATTTTAAGCTGCTACATTTTAGGGTAATTGGTTACATAGGGTTAGATAACTAATACATACTCTTTGATATGTATAGAACATTGAATTTTAAAATATAAGTGAGAAAGCATTCAGAGGTAAAAGAAGGAGGGAATGTAGCTTGGAGGCGGGCCAGTTGGAGTAGTGGTCGTGGGCGGTGGCACAGCCATGACGTGCGTGGGACAGCGGGGCCCGGGGCTCCGGCAGGAGGGCAGCACGCGTGCAGGAGGAGGAGAAGGAGGGCAGCCTGGGATCCTGGTGGCGGGGCTGCAGGGCCGCTCTCAACCACACGAGGGCGCCCCACACCGCCACATCCAGCCTGGGGGCGGCAGGAAAGGAGGGAAGCGGGGGTGGGGGAGAGGCCTTTTGGGGAGGTTGGGGTGGGGGGGAAGCATCCTGTGATGCAACGCTGAGACCCTCACATGGGATTTGGAAGGTGGAAGGGAGCCAGAGGCCGCCTTCCTACTGCTTTGGCTGCTCTCTTCTGGCAAACGGGGTCATACAGATGTGCATCTTCTACTGCAGTGATGTCCAGTGTGTGGTCCCTACCCCCGGCAGCAGCATTGGAGGCCCTGCCTGTTCCTTGGATCCCCAGGATACACTTGTATCCTGAATTCAGGAGTGCCAGGGCAACCTCCAGATGTTCACCTTCCTCTCCTGCCCACAGCGAGGGAGCAGATCCTCTGGACACTCAGCCTTACCTCCTCCCCTCCCCCGTCCAGCCATCCAACCATCCCATTAGCACCTAACCTCCGCCCCCCACCCCCCCGTATCAAGTCACTCTCTGCTCAAAATACCTTGAGTGGTTCCTGTTTCCTGTGCTAAACTCTGGTTGATACGACTGTTGTTATCCTTATTTTACAGATGGGGAAACCGAGGCACAGAGAAGCAAAGTGATCTTCCCAGAGCCACACAGCCAGTGGGTGGTAGGGCCAGGCTCCAGACCCAGGTCTTTCTGAGCCCCGAGCCCACTGCACCGTCTTGCCTGGTGAATATGTGCTGGTGTTGCCAGATGTGGGAGGAGGCCCGGTGAGCTTTTACGTGGTGGGCTGGGCTGACACCCATGGCAGGTCCTGAGCAGGTCCCCAAGGTGTCTGTTCCTTCCTGAGAAGCACAAGCGGCTCAGGTTCCTGGGGACTGACCCCGAGGCTGGGGCTGTGGGATGTGTGGGGCAAGGAGGCTGCTGAAAGCCAAGCCGTCTGGGCACCACGTCAGTCAGTTCCCAGTGTTGGAGCCCATCAGCAGTGTCTGGAGAAACACTTAAGTGACCAGTGCAAAATCAAATTAGGGGGATGGTGAGGTGGAGGTGTCACCAGGCCCGGAGGCCGTCTTGGGTGGCACCACCTTGGTGAACTTGTAGTGGTTTGTTCTTGTCAGTCCCCCAGGGTTGAACGGAGCCTGAGGGTCTGACAGACACATGATCATTCACTCGCCTGAGGCCACACGCCAGGTTGCCTAGTGGGGAGTTCTTACAGGAGGGTATCTGTCATCTGGACTGGAATGTCCTTCCTGCGTGCTTAGCATTTTTGCTCCCTTTGGCTGATAGAACTATGGGTGGGGAAGGTGAGGCACGTGCTACGGATGGGGAGAAAAGTAAACCCAAAGGAGTTGGTTGATGCTTCAAGTGTTTAAAAGAACACCAGTCTTTGGCTACATCTGAGAGCACTGAGCAGGGCAGCTTGTGTGCCAGTCCCCACCCAGGGGAGTTCCACCTCTTGAGTCTTCATTCACTCATTCATTTATTCATTATTTTATACTTTCAGCACATACTTGAATGTTACCACATACCACATCCTTGACTGCATACCAGAGATGGAATCTTCAGATACTCAAAGTCCCTGCCTCATGGAGCTTACATTCCAGGTAGAACACATTTTACTGTGCTTTCTTGTGCTCTCTTTTGACCCATTTCTTTAGGCAGATAATACATTTTCTTCTCAATAATTTTAGATGTACTACCCCAGCCTCTGGTTGCCTCTTCTATAATCAGGCCTAGAGAACTGGGCTCAAGGAATAGGGACATTCACTTCCTACTCCATACTAACCCACGTTCACCCAAAGGGGAGAGAGGGAGGGAGAAGGTTGGGGGGTGGGGTGGGCATAGAGCACAGATGTCTCTTCATTCATTTCTCCAAGGCAGCCCATAGGCACACAGGGATGTCCTCTGCCCTCTGCCCTCTGCCCTCATCAGACCTGGGCTTGGGAAACACTCTGCCCTTGATTCACTTTTGAGTCCTTGGAGTTCAGCTCCTGGATTTTGGGGTTCTCATCACATTGTGTTATAAGTACTGATATACTTTTATTGCCCCCAACAGACAGAAAGCCTTTTTTTTTTTTTTAAGTAAGCAGGAGTCTTCTTCCTTTTTTAAAAACATTATTTATTTATTTAGGCCGCATTTGGTCTTCATTGCTGCACGGGGGCTTTTTCCAGTTGCGGCAAGCGGGGGCTACTCCTCGTGTGGTGCGCGGGCTTCTCATTGTGGTGGCTTCTCTTGTTGAAGAGCTGGGGCTCTAGTCGCACGGGCTTCAGTAGTTGTGGCACGTGGGCTCAGTAGTTGTGGCTCGTGGGCCGTAGAGCTCAGGCTCAGTAGTTGTAGCACACAGGCTTAGTTGCTCCGCGGCACGTGGGATCTTCCAGGACCAGGGATCGAACCCATGTCCCCTGCATTGGCAGGCAAATTCTTAACCACTGTGCCACCAGGGAAGTCCAGACAGAAAGCTTCTTATTCAACGTTCTATCTTTCTAACCCAGCCCAGGGCCTGAGGCATAGTCTGTTAACACATGGTTGCTCAATTAAGATAATTTGTAC
Source organism: Mesoplodon mirus (assembly GCF_964341445.2). Classification (NCBI taxonomy): domain Eukaryota; kingdom Metazoa; phylum Chordata; class Mammalia; order Artiodactyla; family Ziphiidae; genus Mesoplodon; species Mesoplodon mirus. The sequence goes on from NC_138978.1 coordinate 105,956,375, forward strand.
AATTTCAAAGCCTCGTTGGTTCTACTGTTGGTCTCTACACACCTATCTCTGGTTTTTCCTTTCTAAGAGAGATGCCATCCTTCCCCTATCTACCCATGCCCATCCAACTATTCAGGGCCCAGCTGACATGCCACCTCTTCCAGGAAGCTTCCTCAGCCCTCCAATCAAAAGGGATGTCCCTTTGCTCACTGTCTCAAGAAGTTCACACTCTGATGTGTGTGATGATGGTGGTTCAGAAAAGCAAGTCCCAGTGATAAGTGTTATTTATGATAGAGGTAATGACCATAGTGAATACTGAGTGTTTACACGAGGTCAGGAAGGATTTTACTGCCATTGCCTTGTTTAATCCTCATAGCAACCTTCTAATGGAGTTCTGCTGTTATTCCCATTTTACAGATGTAGAAATTGAGGCTTAGAGAGGTTAAATGCTGTGCCTGGGGAGTCAGAGCTGGGGAGGGTCTGAGCTGGAATTTAACATCAAGGTTTATTCTCTTAATAACTATTGCAGTCTAGCCATGAAGAGACATCAGAACCCAAAAAGGGCCACTGAGAAAATTTGGAGAGTGTATCAGTCAGGATTGTGCAGAGAACAGAATCACTAAGAATGATATGAAATAAGCAATTTATGATAAGAATTACACCTTACATAATTGTGGGAACTGGTGAAGGATTCCATGGAAGGTTGTGGTCCCTGCATCTGGCCTGGGCCTGGAATTGCTGTATACCTGCAGGGACAGGATTTGGGAAGAAAAACTGGAGGTGAGGCTGGGGAGAACAAGGTCAACAAGCCCCATAAGAACAAACTAGAACCCATGTCTCTCCCTTACTGCCTCCAGCCTTGACAAGCCAGGTGACCTGCAGCAGAAGCTGCTGGTGCCATTTGGCCTGGAGCTGCACAGGTAGGTGGCCCAGGACTTGGAGGGAGCTGGAGCAGCTGTGAGCTTGGCTACTGTCCGGGCAGTGCCAACAGGCTGAACCAGCAGTTAAGTGTCAAGGTTGCAATAGTATCTCATTTTGGCAGTGTTACACAAAATCATCTAAAACTTAGAAATAGGGCAAAGGATGATTATGTGTCCTTTCAAAGTCCTCCTTGGATGGATCCTTGTCTAATGCACCTACCTACAGATTATTTAATTCTCTAGGTTCTAGAATCCAGGAGAATAAACCTTTTTAAAAAAAAACATTATTTTTAATGAAGTATAGTTGATTTACAACACTGTGTTAATTTCTGCTGTACAGCAAAGTGATTCAGTTATACATATACATACATCTTTCTCATACTCTTTTCCATTATGGTTTATCACAGGATAATGAATATAGTTCCCTGGGCTGTACAGTAGGACCTTGTTGTTTGTCCATTCTGTATATAGTAGTTTGCATCTCCTAATCCCAAACTCTTAATCCATCCCTTCCCCGTGCCCCTTCCCCTTTGGCAACCACAAGTCTGTTCTCTATGTCTGTGAGTCTGTTTCTGTTTTGTAGATAAGTTCATTTGTGTCATATTTTAGATTCCACATATAAGTGATATCATATGGTATTTGTCTTTCTCTTTTTGACTTACTTCACTTAGATGACAATCTCTAGGTCCAACCATGTTGCTACAAATAGCATTATTTCACTCTTTTTTATGGCTGAGTAGTATCAGGAGAATAAACCTTTGCTATCTATTTACTATTGTTTAGGGCCCAGGCTCTGGGATGCTCTGTGTTCACTCAGAGTTTTTGCCTTGCAGAGATGCAAATGATCCCTCGTCCAGTAAAAATATATAACCCTGGTAGGAGCTCAGCTGAGACAGGAGCAACAGAGCTGTCAGGTGTCAGAGTAGTCAGTTAAAGCAACCAGCCCTAAATGGAAGAGGTAAGCCTGTAACCACTTACTGTGATGGTATAAACAAGAAGCTAAAACTGAGGAAGCAGCAGCTCTCCCTGTTCCATTTTCCTGAGGCCCAGGTGGATCAGCACAGATGTGGGGTCATCTCACTATTGAGGGAGTGCCCCCAAAAAGGCTCCAGCAGTTTGATGGACTCGGTTTGGTGAAGGGTGAGGTGGGGAAAGACCTGGGCACTGAGGACTGGTTTCCCCCTCCCCCCTCCCCTGCCCACAAGGAGGCCTGGGCAGAAGTGCCTGAAGAGGACCTCACCGAAGCCTCAGATAAAGAGACCTGGGAATGAAGGCAGTGGCTGAGGAATGTACATGTGTGAAAGAGCGAAGGTTAGTTAGTTTTATTGTATCTCTAAGTTTGCAATCATTCCGGCATTCCTTTTTTCATCGACTATATTGTTCCTTGAATTTTCCTTTGAACTGGATTTACTATTCTGCTAGTTCCTTCGTTAAGGAGTTAAACTAATCTTTGCCACATGCTCCTTATATGCGTGTATGATGGGCATGTTTTAACCTCGTCATGGTTATACTTTGACAGTAGCAGTGTTGAGGGTGGATTGGAAGTGAGGAGCGAGACCCCAGCCTGTGGGGTTCCTTCGGAGGCTATTTCAGGAATTCTGATGAGTGTGTGAGGGCCTGACCCAAGGCTGTAGCAGGGAAAACAGGTGAGGAGGGGATGGACAGGGGAGACGCTGAAGCACAACAACTTTTGGGTGTTGGTAAGTGATGAGAAGTAAGCAGGAGGGATTCCTTCCATGTGGGAGGAGGCTAAGAGTACTCCAGAGCTTCCAGCTCAGAAAACTAGCCCAGCAGGTCCAAGTCTTCCTTGGCTTGTGCTTATCCTCAGCATCTGAGAAAGTGGATAATGCTTAGAATTTACCTGGTTCTAGGACTGAGGCAGTGGTTGTCACTAAATGACTCTACAGCCTCAGGGGATTAATAGGTACAAACAACTATGTAAAAAATAGATAAGCTACAAGGATTTATTGTAAAGCATGGGGAATGTAGCCAATATTTTAAAGTAACTATAAATGGAGTATAACCTTTTAAAATTGTGAATCACTATGTTGTACACCTGAAACTAATATATTGTAAATTAACAGTACATCAATTTAAAAAAATCATTGACGCTTGGTTCCACACTAATCGGACTTATCTGGTCTTGGGTGTGTCCAAGTGATCAGAATTTTTATTTATTTCTTTTTCTTTTTTTTTTTTTTGCGGTATGCGGGCCTCTCACTGTTGTGGCCTCTCCCGTTGTGGAGCACAGGCTCCGGATGCTCAGGCTCAGCGGCCATGGCTCACGGGCCCAGCTGCTCCGCAGCATGTGGGATCTTCTCGGACTGGGGCACAAACCCGTGTCCCCTGCATCGGCAGGCGGACTCTCAACCACTGCGCCACCAGGGAAGCCCTCTTTTTCTTTTTTTTAATTGAAGTACAGTTGACTTACAATATTGTGTGAGTTTCAGGTATACAGTAAAATGATTTGGGTATATTCTTTCTTTGATTCTTTTCCATTATAGGTTATTATAAGATATTGAATATAGTTCCCTGTGCTATACAGTAAATCCCTGTTTTTTATCCACTTTATATATGGTAGTCTCTGTCTGTTAATCTTATACTCATAATTTATCCCTCCTCCCTTCCCCTTTGGTAACCATAAATATTTTTTCTATGTCTGTGAGTCTATTTCTGTTTTGTAAATAAGTTCATTTGTATCATTATTTTAGATTCCACATATAAGTGATATCATATATTATTTGTTTTTCTCTCTCTGACTTCACTTAGTATGATAATCTCTAGCTCCATCCACGTTGCTGCAAATGGCATTATTTCATTCTTTTTTTACAGCTGAGTAATATTCCTTTTTTATTTTATATATATATATGTGTGTGTATATATATATATATATATATATATATATATGCCACATTTTCTTTATCCATTCATCTGTTGATGGACATCTAGGTTGCTTCCATGTCTTGGCTATTGCGAATAGTGTTGCTAAGAACATTGGGGTGCATGTATCTTTTTGAATTAGAGTTTTCATCTTTTCCAGATATATACCCAGGAGTGGGATTGCTGGATCATGTGACAGCTCTATTTTTAGTTTTTTAAGGAACCTCCATACTATTTTCCATAGTGGCTGCACCAATTTACACTCCCACCAACAGTGTAGGAGTATTCCCTTTTCTCCATACCCTCTTCAACACATTATTTGTAGACTTTTTGATGATGGCCATTCCAAGAGCTGTGAGGTGATACTTCATAGTAGTTTTTATTTGCATTTCCCTGATGATTAGAAATGTTGAGCATTTTTTCATGTGCCTATTGGCCATCTGTATATCCTCTTTGGAGAAAGGTGTGTCCAGGGGCTTCCCTGGTGGCACAGTGGTTAAGAATCCACCTGCCAATGCAGGGGACGTGGGTTTGAGCCCTGGTCCGGGAAGATCCCACATGCCGCAGAGCAACTAAGCCCGTGCGCCACAACTACTGAGCCTGCGCTCTAGAGCCTGCGCGCCACAATTACTGAAGCCTCTGTGCCTAGAGCCCGTGCTCCTCAACAAGGAAAGCCACTGCTATGAGAAGCCAGAGCACCGCAACGAAGAGTAGACCCCTCTCACCGCAACTAAAGAAAGCCCGCACACAGCAACGAAGACCCAAGGCAGCCAAAAAAGAAAAAGAAATGTCTATTCAGGTCTTCTGACCATTTTTTAAAAATTAATTTATTTATTATTTAATTTTGGCTGCCTTGGGTTTTCGTTGCTGCGTGCAGGCTTTCTCTGGTTGCAACGAGCAGGGGCTACTCTATGTTGTGGTGCTTGTGCTTCTCATTGCAGTGGCTCTCTTGTTGTGAAGCCCGGGCTCTAGGAGCATGACCTTCAGTAGTTGTGGCACGTGGCTCAGTAGTTGTGGCTCACAGGCTCTAGAGAGCAGGCTCAGGAGTTGTGGCACACGAGCTTAGTTGCTCTGCGGCAGGTAGGATCTTCCCGGACCAGGGCTTGAACCCGTGTCCCCTGAATTGGCAGGCGGATTCTTAACCACTGCGCCACCAGGGAAGTCCTTCTGCCCATTTTTTGATTGGGTTGTTTGTTATTGAGTTGTATGAGCTGTTTGTATGTTTTGGAAATTAAGCCCTTGTTGGCTGCATTGTTTGCAAATATTTTCTCCCAGTCCATAGAGCGTTTTTTTGTTTTGTTTATGGGCGATCAGGATTTTTAAAAGCTACTTTAGGTAAAAACTGTTTTGATAGACTGAAAAGTATTAGAATTTACTGACTTTATCCAGGTGTTTCGCAAAGTGACATAGTTAACATCAAATATAGTCATCAGGTGGTAAGAAGCAGCATAGTGTCTAACCCTGGTCTTTCCTTAAATTTAATTACAGATTATGTACTTTATTTAATGTCTTTCTCACCCTCTAGACTATAAGCTCTCTGAGGGAACATCCCCATGTTAGTCACTATTGTATATTCCCAAGGCTCTATACAGTGTTGGGCATGTGGTTGGCCTTCAGATATTACATATAAGATGAATAAAGAAATACTTATAAAATTTTAAAAAATGTCTCTACAGCCTCAGATTTGAAAAGTATTCAGAATTATAGTCAGAAAAGCAGTCAGGTGCTTTTCTTCCTTTTTTTTTTTTTTTTTTTTTTAAGTGGGGTGGGTACAGAGAATGAAGCACAGCAAGAAGAGAAAAACACCCCAGGGTGAACATCTCTTGAATACACATTTATAGATTGTCAGCCTACCGAGGGACTTAGTCCCAGCCCACTTCCCCTTCTGGCTTCTTAATGGCTGCTGGCCACCTCCTCCTGCAACCCAGTGGGCAAGAGCTCAGCAATGCAAGCTCTTTTAATTCTTGAAATGGTAAAAGCATGGTAGGAAAGGAAATCCACAAGTGAAGAAATCACATTATGAATTCCAGTGCCAAAGAAAAGGACTGTAAATCAGATTGCGAATTCACTGGGGACCAGGAATCATCTTGCTCTTTTTGGTGCAGGACCTGAGTGATTGCTTTGGCCATTATTTACCCTCCGGGATTACACAGGACTTGCCTCTTCCATTCTGGTGTTTGTTTCCAGAGTTTCCATCCAGCCCCACCTTCAGCTCTAGCCGCTGAGCTGCCATGTTCTCCTGACAGTAGATGACCTGCTAGTATGGAGGGGTTGTGTTGTGAATTTTTTTGGTTTTTGGTTTTTTCACTTTTCATTGAAATTTTAAATTTACAGAAAAGTTGGTACAGAGAGTTTCTATATGCTCTTCACCTAGCTTCCTCTGATTTTTTTAAATTTAATTTATTTTTTTAAAAAATGTTTTATTTCGGGCTTCCCTGGTGGCGCAGTAGTTGAGAGTCCGCCTGCCGATGCAGGGGACACGGGTTTGTGCCCCAGTCCGGGAAGATCCCACATGCCGTGGAGCGGCTGGGCCCGTGAGCCATGGCAGCTGAGCCTGCGCATCAGGAGCCTGTGCTCCGCAACGGGAGAGGCCACAACAGTGAGAGGCCCGCGTACTGCAAAAAAAAAAAAAAAAAAAGTTTTATTTTATATTGGAGTATAGTTGATTCACAATGTTGTGTTAGTTTCAGGTACACAGCAAAGTGATTTAGTTATACATATTTTGCTTCCTCTGATGTTAATTTCTTTCATAATCATGGAGCATTGGTCATAACTAAGAGGTTAACACTGGACAATCCTATTAACTACAGACCAGTTTTTCCATTAATGTCCTTTTGTGGTGCCAGGATCCAATCCAGGATATCACATGCATTGTTTTTAATTATAGCTACCTCCCTGGGGTTTTGTGTGGATTGGATGATAAACTGCACGTAGAAGGGCTATGTAAACCATGAACTATGTAAGTGTTATCAGCAGTTCTTTTTCATTGTTGTTCTGGTTAATGATGAAACATACTGACGCTTCCCTCACTGCACTGCTCGGTGTGAGTAGATTCCAATTTCATTATTAAAATGACTAAAACCATATGCTGGGCACTTTAATCCTCACAACAATTATATTATGCTTCTGTTATGAGACTCAGAGTTGATATACTTTCAGGCTTTCTAGGCCCTCCCAAGGTAGAGTTAGGTACCTTTTCATGTGCTGTCTCATCACAGCCCTTACTGTGCAGTCTTCCCCACTAGACTAGAAGCTGTGGGTTCCAGGAACTGGACTTTGTTCACCGTTATCCCCTCTATCCAGCAAATAGTCAGGCATATAGATGATACTCAAAAAAAAACACTGCTTAGATGAATGAATAAATGAAGGCTGATCTTTTAACCATTCCTCTATTCTGAAAACTGCTGTTTTCCTTACAACTTACTGTTAACTGTCTGCCTTCCCCTACCAGAAAGTGAGATCTGTGGAACACAGAATGAATCTTCAATGCCTAGAACCCTGCTTAGAACTGACACTTAGGGTAAATGTCAATAATATCTGTTGAGTGAATGTATGGAAATGTAGACTTCCTCCTTTGGTCCACATCACCCTGTCTTTTTGTGACATCATTGTACCCTTTTCTTTCAAAAAAAATTATTTATTTAGGCCGTGCCGGGTCTTAGTTGCGGCATGTGGGATCTTCATTGTGGTGTGCGGACTCAGTTGTGGCATGCATGCGGGATCTAGTTCCCCAACCAGGGATCAAACCCGGGCCCCCTGCATTGGGAGCACAGAGTTTTACCCACTGGACCACCAGGGAAGTCCCTCACTGTACTTTTTTCTGATGTTGATCTCAGTAAGATAATGTTCAAAAGCATAACGCTGTGATATGGGTAAGTGCGGAATGCTCTGGCTTCCTGAGTTAAACATGCATTTGCAGCTGAATGATGACTGGAAGGGGAACCACAGGAATGCTGTCCCCAAGAGCACTGTCTCCAGGAGGGAAGCAATGATGGCTGCCACAGGTGGCCTGTTGACTCTACCCTCCACAGCTTTGTCCAGGACAAGCAAAATCATGCCTTGAGGCTATTCATGCTCTGTGCTCTCAACTTCCATGTCACACTCGCCTCCTTTTCACCAGAATGCAACCCTTAAAGATAAACAAATAGATAATGGTTTATAATAATCATTAGCTTTATTTTCTTAGGAGATAAGTGCCTCTTGTCAGAACTCTTCTATTTCAAATCTATTCATTTTTCCTCTGTTATTAGTGAAAATCACAGTCACATTCATGTTAAGGAAAATGAATATAGGGAAAAAGTCACCATTCCAACACAAGTATGGTTGGAATTTTGTGTTTATCTCTTTCCTCTTTTTTTCCCTGAGAGTATATTATATATACTTATCTAGTTTGTGTTCTGCTTTTTTCACATAACATTGTATCATGCTTATAACAGACAGATCTTTCCATGCTATTAGACTTCATAACCATCTATTTAAATACACTGCCACACATTTAAGGATGTTCAAATATATTGTTCATTTCACTGTCAGATATGCCAGGAAAAGTCACCTAAAGAGTTTGAAGGACAAAACCTCAAGGCACCTAAATATTTTTAAGACTGTTAAATGTCAGGATTAAAAAATAAACCTTCTCAGGAATTCCCTGGCAGTCCAGTGGTTAGGACTCCACACTTCTACTGCAGGGGACACGGACTCAATCCCTGGTCAGGGAACTAAGATCCCACATGCCACGCAGCACAGTCCAAAAACAAAAAACAAAAAAAACCTTCTCTAAAAATATACGGAGGACAGCACATGGAAAAATGGTCAACATCTTTAATGTTCAGGGAAATGTCACACACTACATACCAACTAGAATGGGAAAGTTAAAAAGATTGGCAATGCCAAGTGCTGACAAGGATGTAGAACAGCTAGAAATTTCATACATCGCTAGTGGGATTATCAAATGGTATAGCTACTGAGAAAATAGTTTGATAGTTTCTTACAAAGTTAAACATGCACTTGCCATATGACCCAGCAACTTCAATCCTAGGCATTTACCCAAGAGAAATGAAAGCATATGTCTGCACAGATCTCTATGTGAATGTTTATAGCATCTTTACTTAGAACAAAGCTCAAATGTCCAACTGGTGGATGGATATACAAATTACGGTACATCTATACAAAGAAATACTGCTCAGCAATAAAAAGCAATGAACTACTGAAAAATACAACAACATGGATGAACCCTAAAACATTATGCTATTGTGAAAGAAGCCAGACACAAAAGGCTACTCCCAATTGCTTTACTCACAACACTTCTGACACCAAATGTGTGGGTTATTTCCATACCAACAACCATTTCGCCAACTCTCCAGACACCAACTAGGTTTCCTACAATTCAATTCAGTTCTGACATAAAGTACCCAGAGTTAGTGTCAGATTCCTCAGATTTAAAGGCTTAGTCTCACAAGACTGCCCTCACTTCAGATTCCAGTCTCAAGTCCCAGGTTGCCACCTGTACTTGTGACCTATCAGCTATAAATCGGGAGTTCCCATGACTCCTTCATCAAGTTTGATAAATTACTAGAATGGATCACAGAACTCAGGGAACACTTTGCTTACGTTCACTGATTTATTATAAAGGATACAATTCAGAACAGCCAGATGGAAGAGATGCATAGGGTACAATATGATGGGGAGGGGAGGTAGGGAGCTTCCATGCCCTCTCTGGGCACACTACTCTCCCAGTACCTCAAAGTATTCACCAGCCAGGAAGCTTTCTGTAGTTTAGGGGGTTTTATTACATAGGCATGATTGATTATATCATTGGACATTAATAATTGAACCCAACTTCCAGCCCCTCTCCCCTTCTCAGAGGTCAGGGAATGGGGCTGAAAGTTCCAACCCTCTAATCATGCTTTGGCCTTTCTGGAGACTAGCTCCTAGAAGTTAAGAAAGGGGTCTCCAGCCACCAGTCACCTAATTAGCATGCAAAAGATACTCTTATCACTCCAGAGATTCCAAGGCTTCTAGGAGCTGTATACCAGGAACTGAGGATAAAGACCATATATATACTATTGTGCCATAGTTACATACTATGTGATTCCATTTATTCCATTCTGGAAAAGATAAAACTATAGGGGACAGAAATCTGATCAGTGGCTGCCAGGGGCTATAGTTAAGGGGAGGGGATTAACTGCAAAGGAGCAGAAGGGAATCATTTTGGCTGTTTGAAATATTCTATATTAGTGTGGTAGTTATTTGACAAAATACCTGTGTCAAAATTCATTAAACTTTACTCTTATAAAAGGGATTTGTACAGTATTTAAGGTATACCTTAATAAATATGACTTCAAATAAAAGCTATTTCCTTCTGTCACCTTTTGCAAATCCCCTGCCCCTAAAGGACGTGACATATTTATTATGACTGTTGTAAAGGAAGGAAATAAAAGTTCTATCAATGAACACCTGGTATGACTTCCACAAAAATGTCCACTATCCACTGTAAGCACCAAGAGTAGAACATGATTCAGTAGAATTTTTCAAGTATCTTTGGTCCAAAGCTTCTGTTTATCCCTGACTTCAGCCTGAAAGTTTCTCCTCTTTGGGTCCTCCTTCTGTGCCTTTTAGTTCTGGAGATTCTGCAGCTTTAATAACTTCTTTTGGTTCCATCTCTTTACTTTCCTTTTTCTGCTTCGCCTCTGCCTTCTGTTCTTTTGCCTCAAGTTGATAATGGATGCCCATGCCAATGCAGAGATAGATGCCTGAGACAATAAGGATTATGCCGCATGCCCAGTATGTATATTTGTAGTCTCCGTATATGTCACTGAGACGACCTAAGGATGTCCAAAAAAAAAAAAAAAAAAAAGTTATGTGGGTAAACAATTATACCTTTCCCAAATAAAGCTTAAGGATCCACTCAAAGAGCTCATAAAAGTCTAAACAGAAACTGCTCAAAATTATTTGATCTTTTGTTTATGATGTCAACTGATTTTGGATGGCCCTGTGTATTCTGTTATCTTTAGCAACTTGAAAATAATTAAATCTTGGCAAATTTGAATTGGGAAAGTCCTAGAGACCACCTAGAGTCAGTCCTCTCAATACTCAATGGAAAAATTTGTTGCTCAAAAGAGGTTTAGTAGTCTTGCCCAAGGCCATAGAGCTAATTCCAGTCTCCCAGGCCAATGCACTTTCTCTGACATCAGCATTTCCCAAAGGGCGTTCCTGTGAACACTCATCCTCTGCTAAAACATTAACTAACAGCAACACCTTTCCACCATTCTAAGTGCTTAATCCTCACAACAGGAAGGTTCCAGCATCATCCCCATTGTATAACAGAAAAACCGAAGGACAGAAACCTTCAGTAACTCATCCAAGGTCACAAAGCTTGTAAATGAAACAGGTTGGCTTTCAACCCAGCAAGTCTGACTCTGAGGCCTGCACCATAACTTCTGTGCTACAGGATACTCCCTAGTGTTTCCAAAGTCAAGTAAATTTGGAAATGACACAGTCTTTTCTCTTAAAGGCTTTATGAGGTAAAGAAACTTATTTACTTATTTATGAGGTAAAGAAACTTATTTACTTTGGTGTTTCCAATCTTTTTTTGGCCATGAAATCCTTGTAATAGTAAAATTTATTAGTATCTCAAACTAGTATTAAGAAATAAACTTTGGAGGGACTTCCCTGGTGGTCCAGTGGTTAAGAATCCACCTTCCAATGCAGGAGATGTGGGTTCGATCCCTGGTGAGGGAACTAAGATCCCACATGCCGCAGGGCAACTAAGTCTGCGCGCCACAACTACTGAGCCTGCACGCTCTAGAGCCCGCGAGCCACCACTAGAGGGCCCGCGTGCTGCAACCACTGAGCCCACATGCTCTGGAGCCCATGCCCCACAACTAGGGTGCCCAAGCACCACAATGAAGATCCCGTGTGCCACAACTAAGACCCAACGCAGCCAAATAAATAAATAAAAGAAATAAACTTTGGAAAATACTACCCATATAAAGGACATAATAACCAATTCAAATATGACTCTATATGGTTTTCCAATGCAGGGCATCATGCACTCAGCAATACTTATTGATTCTCTAAATATACACACGGCCCTGGGTCTGCTAGGCCCTGAGTTAAGGGTGAGCAAAGGAGGTAACATCCACAGCTCAGTGGAGAAGAGAAATGTTAATCCAATAACTACACAGACTGTGACAAGTGCTACAAGGAAGGTTTGAAGGCAGAAAATAGGGGTTTTAAGACCAGCAAGTAGGGTCAGAAAGGCTTTTCTTTTTTTTTAATTTAAAAAATTTTTTATTTTTGGCTGGGTTGGTTCTTTGTTGCTGTGCGCGGGCTTTCTCTAGTTGCAGCGAGCAGGGGCTACTCTTGGCTGCAGTGCTTGGGCTTCTCATTGAGGTGGCTTCTCTTGTTGTGGAGCACGAGCTCTAGGCATGTGGACTTCATTAGTTGCGGCACGCAGGCTCAGTAGTTGTGGCTCGTGGGCTCTAGAGTGCAGGATCAGTAGCTGTGGAGCACGGGCTTAGTTGCTCTGTGGCACGTGGGATCTTCCCAGACCAGGGCCCGAACCTGTGTCCCTTGCATTGGAAGGTGGACTCTTAACCACTGTGCCACCAGGGAAGCCCAGGAAGGCTTTTCTTAAAGTGTAAACTTAGCCAAGACTTACAGGAGGATAGGAGTTATCAAGGAGAAGGGAGATGGGAAAAGGCTCAGGGCAGAGAACAGCGAGTGCAAAGGCAGGTGGTAGGAGGAAGCACAGGGTGTGAGAGGAGAAGCACAGAGCAAACTGAGTGGTGGGAAATGAGGCTGGAGACACAGGTGGGCCAGGCCACGCAGGACCTAGTAGGCCACAGCAGGGAATTTGATCTTCACCCTGAGAACGTGGGAAGCAACTGGAGTGTTCTAAGAGATGAAGAACAGCTGGAGTGGATATGGGTAAAATTAGAAGGCTACTGATAGAAGATAGGAGATTTGGATGAGTGGCAGTTGTGATGGAGAGAAAACGGGCAGATTAGAAAGAGATTTAGGAAGCAAAAATGGACAGGATTTGGAATCTCCTTGGGTATATATAGGGAGGAGTGAGGGTGGACAGGTCAGTAGTGGATCTTCAGTTATGTATCCTTCCTTCCTTTATAGTACATAATCTCAAAAGCATGAGTCACATCCAGAAGTCCCAATTATTGTTGTGTTTTGTATTAATAATAATTTTAAAATGTAAACCATTTAGCATTCTTTTTTTTAACATCTTTATTGGAGTATAATTGCTTTACAGTGTTGTGTTAAGTTTCTGCTGTATAACAAAGTGAATCAGCTATATGCATACGTATATCCCCATATCCCCTCCCTCTTGCATGTCCCTCCCACTGTCCCTATCCCACCCCTCTAGGTGGTCGCAAAGCGCTGAGCTGATCTCCCTGTGCTATGCAGCTGCTTCCCACTAGCTATCTATTTTACATTTGGTAGTGTATATATGTCCATGCCTCTCTCTCACTTCGTCCCAGCTTACCCTTCCCCCTCCCTGTGTCCTCAAGTCCATTCTCTACGTCTGTGTCTTTATTCCTGTTCTGCCCCTAGGTTCTTCAGAACCTTTTTTTTTTTTTTAGATTCCATATATATGCGTTAGCATACAGTATTTTTTTTTCTCTTTCTGACTTACTTCACTTTGTATGACAGACTCTAGGTCCATCCACCTCACTACAAATAACTCAATTTCATTTCTTTTTATGGCTGAGTAATATTCCATTGTATACATGTGCCACATCTTCTTTATCCATTCATCATTTAGCATTCTTAAGAGAATAATACATCAAGTTCTATAGTCACTTACTAGCTGTGTGATCTTGGACAAGTTATTTCACTTTTAGAAGCCTCTACTTCTTTATTTATAAAGCGGGAACAATAATTGTCCTACATCACAGACTTATAATATATGACAGAATATAGAAAATGACTAGGACAGTCCCTGGTATACTGTTAGCCCTCACCTGGTACCTATTGTTAGTATTTTAAATATTACTGCTGAGATAAACTCCACAATTAAAAAGAAATCACCAACAGTATGTTAAAGGTGGTTATACATTTTTCTACAATAAACATGTTAGGTTTTTTATCAGGAAAAATTATTATACATACTTAAGTGTGTAATAGTTTTTTATTCCTCTTTCAGCTTGATGATTCACTTTAATTCAGTTCTATTAAGTATTTGAGAAATTACGCTGTACCAAGCATTGTGCCAGCACTGAGGGTACAGAAGCGAAGAAAGACTATCAAGCAGCTCGCTGATTTCTGCTTTCTGTCACCTTCCTAATCTTCTCTGCCTGTTTTATGTTAATAGAACCATAGAAATAGGGAGACATACTATACCTAAAATCGGTGGCCCCAGGAGAATAGGACAGCATTCCACAATGGTCACCAATCCCACAGCACTGGAGAACCTCTGGGATCCAACCAGGTCCATCAGCGTTTCAAACAATACAGCGCCAAACCACCCAAAAGCAAATCCAAGGAATCCCGCATAAAGACAGAACCCTATATAGCTAGAGGATAAGGGTACTAGCATATGACACACTCCATTTGCAATAATAGAAGCAGCAAAAAAATACTGAATTCCAGGTCTTATCCACTTTGTGTTGGCTACAAATCCCATAGAAGGTCTGGCTACCATGTCAACAAAAGCCAGAATGGAAAGAAGGAAGGCAGACTTCTCACTAGAGTGATGTTGACTCTTGGCATAATTACTAAGAAAGACTAAAGGTGTAGCCAGCGCAAAAGACATTATCACATTCCCAGAGAGGTACAGCATAAAGCCTCTGTGTTTGAATAGGGATAAGTCCAGAAGTTTGTTAACTGTTTGGAAAACGGACTGTTTCTCCTTTGGGGGGTTTCTGCCATTAACTTCTGTATTTGCATCACCTGCCCCCTTGTTTGCATCAGATTTGCCAGCTTCCTGAAGGGATTCTTTAGACTTCTCTTTCCCTGCAGTTGTTGGCTTGGGCCCTATTGGTCTCATCAGGGCTCCAGCCACACAGCAGTTTAGTAGGATGCCTCCAAGAATTAGGAAGCTTCCTCTCCAGCCAAAGACAGCAAAAAGAGCCTGGTTGAGGGGGGCCAGGGCAGAGAGGAACACAGGGCTGCCTGCCATGGCCAGTCCATTTGCTAATGGTCGCCTCTTGTAGAAATACTTGCCAATCATGGTCAGAGATGGATTAAAGTTGAAGGCAAGCCCAAGACCTGGCGAGAGAGGAAAAAAGAATCACATACTCCAGTAAATGTCAGAAACATATTTGGAATTAATTAACTAGGCAAAGAAATGAAGTGGAAAGAGGTCAAAATCAGGAGAGGCTATTATAACTAGTAGGTCATTAAGTGGACTGTTATCAAATAAATACAGACATAAAGTCTTTATGCAGCAAATACTAGATTTATAATATAAAAAATGTATATATATGTATATATGTGTATATATATATATGTATATATTTTTTGGCCGCACCATGTGGCATGCAGGATCTTAGTTCCCCGACCAGGGATCAAACCCAGGCCCCTTGCAGTGGAAGTACAGAGTCTTAACCCTGGGTCACCAGGGAGTCCCTAAAAAATGTATATTTTAAAACATAATTCTTTTTCCTTTAGTAACAAAAAGAACAATAAATGTAAGATCCTTTGTCTTATTTCATAATTTTAGCTTTCCTGAGGAATAGGGAATTGAAAGCAAAAAGGAGAGAGGATAAATCTTATAAATTCAGAAAGCAAGATAGGAGAAGGGGCAGAAGGAAGGGAAGCAAGAGAGAGGGAGGGGGAGGGAGAGAGAGAAACAGTTTTTGGATAGTAAAACACAACATTGTCAAGATGCTAACACTACCTTAGTAAACCCATTAATTGAATGAAATTTCTATGAAAATTTCAATGTGTTTTATTTTTCTAATGGGGTAAAATGACTCTAAAATACACCTGAAGAACAAATGCATTAGAACTATTGGAAAAGGATAAATAACTGGTGGGCCTACCCTAACAGAGATATAAATATATTGTACAGCTACAGTAATTAGAATAGTGTGGCACTTATTCAAAATTAGAAAAACTGATTACTATGGGCAGAAAGTCCAGAAACAGAACCAAAAGATACATTTAAATTAATAGGGAAAGAATGGATTTTTCAGCTAATGGGGCTGGGACAGTAACTATCCCAATAACCTCTTAAATGGTCTCCCAATCTTGCTTCCCTAATAGGTAAACCAGGTTAGGATGCATGCACATTTCAATCTCTCTAATGACTGCCTGTCCATAACTTTTCACTCTGGATTTAGAGGTCCCATGATTTGGCCCTAACCTACCTCCCTGCCCTCATCTCAGTCTATTCTTACTTGTGCTAAGTGTAACTGTTCTAGATTTTCACAAAGCCTTCTCCTAGCTTTCATTCAGATCTCAACTTAAAATCACCACCTCTGAGAAGCCTTCCCTTAAGGGACTGTTCAATCCTTCTCTATCAAAATTCTGTTTTAAGTCTTTGCAAAGCAGTTATTACTACCCAATATTTTTCTTATTTATTCATTTATTTGTTGGTCTGCTTATTGTCTGCTTCCCTCCACTAAACAGCAGGAATCTTGCCTGTCATGTTGGCTCTCCCCACAGAGCTTGGACCAGTGCCTGGCATATAGTTAGGGACTCAATAAATATTTGTTGAGTGAATTAATAAATGAAATAATGAACAGGCTGAATAATCACATGGGAAAAAGTAAAGTTCTATTCCTTCCTTATGTTATTCAAATAATCCAGATGAGTTAAAATAGTTAAATGTTTAAAAATTTAATTAATGTAGTAAAAGTATAGATCCAAAAAGATAATACCCATTATTGGCATTATCTCAGGTCCTGCAGGTGGGACTGTAAATTATTATAACCTTTCCAAAAGAGTATTTGGCCAATGATATCAAAACGCTTTTTCCCCAGTAATTGCTCTTCTACAAATTTATCCAAAGGAAATTATCATTTTCACAAAGATGCATACAGAAGCACTATCATGCAAATACTGCTTATTAAGAGTGAAAATAGGGGCTTCCCTGGTGGCGCAGTGGTTGAGAGTCCGCCTGCCGATGCAGGGGACCCGGGTTTGTGCCCCGGTCTGGGAAGATCCCACATGCCGCGGAGCGGCTGGGCCCGTGAGCCATGGCCGCTGAGCCTGAGCGTCCGGAGCCTGTGCCCCGCAACGGGAGAGGCCACAGCAGTGAGAGGCCCGCGTACCACAAAAAAAAAAAAAAAAAAAAAAAAAAGAGTGAAAATATAAACAATCTAAATGTCCTTCAATTAGAGAATGGTGAAATAAATTATGGTATATCCATCTATCCCATGAAAAAATAATCGCTGCTAAAGTATATTTACTGAGATGGAGAAACTATGTATAATACATGATGTATTATTAAGTGAAAAAATTGGTTACAAACATTATACATAATCTCACCCTTTTAAAAAAATTTTTAACTTTATTGGAGTATAGTTGATTTACAGTGCTGTGTTAGTTTCAGGTATACAGCAAAGTGATTCAGTCATACATATACATACATTCATTCTGCTTTAGACTCTTTTCTCTTATAGGTTATCACAGAATATTGAGTATAGAGTTCCCTGTGCTATAAGTAGGTGCTCATTGGTTATCTATCTTATATATAGTAGTGTGCGTATGTTCATCCCAAGCTCCTGATTTATACCACCCACACTTTTCCCCTTTGGTAACCATAAGTTTGTTTTCAATATCTGTAAGTCTGTTTCTGTTTAGTAAATAAGTTCATTTGTATCATTTAAAAAAATTAGATTCCACATATGAGTGATATCATATGATATTTGTCTTTCTGTTTGACTTCACTAATCTCATCCCTTTTTGTTCTAAAAATTCTATGTGTGCATAGAAAAGTGAGTGGATATGGCATCAAAATATTAATGGTAGTTTAATCTGAACTGTAGAGCTATGGGTGTCGATTGTATTTATATTCAGCAATTTTATTTTCTTAATTTAGTTATTAGAAAGGGGGTTTCCTCATGCATGTACTTTATCCCTTGAAAATGTATCTGTCTTTTCTATCAGAAACTGCTTTGTATCTGACATTCTCTCTTTCTCAAATTTGAGCCAATTCCTTCTTGGGTAGAATGGGAAATGAGTGGGAATAGCTAATGGCCCCCCTTTCAACAACTTTTTACCTATCACCACTATCTTCTTTCTTAAAACAAAAAAAGAAAGAAAAGAAAAGAAAGAAAGAGAGGGAGGAAGGGAAGAAAAAGGAAGAAAGGAAAGAATCTCTTTCAATTTATTCATTCAATAAAAATAATCACCCATTAAGTGCCAGAACTTTCTTTAAAGACTTGGGTTTTTTAAATTAACATATCAACAGCTCTCAAAAATAGTGACCTAGTCATTTTTCTAACAAACAACTTTCATTTTTCAAAAGAATTGGCAAATTAATGCTATAAATAGTCCACACAAAAATTAATGCTTGAAAATACATCAGTAGCAACTCACCTGCAATGACTCCGACACACAAGTAAAGTTCCTGCACAGTGGAACAGAAAGAAGCCGCAATCAAGCCACAGCCTGACAAGCAGCCGCCAACAATCATAACTGGACGACTGCCATATTTATTCACCAGGATACTGCTGATAGGACCTAGGAGAGAACAAACAGCTTAGTCATATAGAGGAGAAGCCCAGCCCTCACATCCACACCTGCATATGACATTACCAACATGACAGGATGCCACCCCAGAAAATAAACAGATAAAACAAAAGACAGTGGTAAGGAATATTACTTTCTATCTTTATTTCAGAGTCACAGGTCTGTGTAATGGAATACATATAGTATTGATTGTACATTTTCTATATATCTAGGACATATTAGGTGGGTTTTAACTAAAGTATGCAAGACAATAATCTAATTATTTTAAGGCAGAAGAGGCTGCAAATACCCTGATTATAAGTGTTTATAGGATTCTTCATGTATCTAGGATTATCCACATATACGTAGCAAGTTTGCTTGTTTTAAATTTTTAGATGGTCATCTAGAGCAAACACACATGAACAATGAGATTTATGAGCAAGTCTGATCAAACTTCTGACTTAAGGGCATATTTACAAACTAGCTAAAATGTATTATTTCTCACAGAAAACAACAACACAACCAAAACAGAACTACAAAACAAGAATGCCTACCATCACCTCTTTTCTTCAACGTTATACTGGAGGTCCGAGCCAGCAGTAAGACAGGGGGGAAAAAGGTGTCAGGAAATGGAGAAACCAAACTATCAGTATTTGCAGAAGATTTGTCTATCAAAAATGTTTGAAAAAAAATCTACCAATAAACTATTGGAAATAACAAGAGTTTAGCAAGCTTACAGGGTATATGATTAAAATACAAACATCAATTACCTTTCTATACCCAGCAGTCAACACAAAACACATTTTTAAAGAAAGTTATCCTTTATAATGACACCATTTTATAACTGACCTAACAGAGCACACAGCTGCTATGTAGCTTTTATTGTTAAAAGACAATGAAAAACATGACTGTAATCACATAACTCCAAGAACTAACATTTCAAATATCTCACTGATAAAGCCATCAAGAACAAAAAGCACTTACTACGGAGCTTTTGTCTACCCATTGAAAGTTAAAAGAGCAGGTCATGAGTACTTACCTCCACCATACATGACAGCAAACGCGATGGAAGATAACCATGACACTTCGCTGGTGCTGGCTTTAAATATTTCTTCAATTTCTTTGTAAAATACAGTAATAGATTTGCCAAAAGCACAAGAGAAGCCAATGGAAATGAAAGCTCCAACAACCACTGCCCACCCCCAGCCTCCATCTGGGGGCGTGTATCCAACTGGACCTCCGTTTGATGGTGGCATTGTAAGTAAAGATGAATTCTAAAATGCAGTTCAAATCCAAATATCTAAAGGGTATGAAATTAAAATAGTACATAACAAGTAGGTCAGTAACAAAGCACTCCCATAAAATCCCTTACATTTATTAAATAAATAAATAAAGGCATATAGCAATTCTCTAAATAAAAGGTCATTTCAAGCATTAGATTCTCATTTAACAGGCTGGAAAGTTAGCTCAGTAAAGTTGGGTTTTCATCTAGCTGCTTAGATTTAAGGTATTCTTTTACTAATACGTGACTAGAAAGATTCCTAAATGATGGCTGACCAATACTGTTTAAACCTGCAAAATGAACCCTGAGGGACTTCCCTGGCAACGCAGTAGTTAAGGCTCCATGCTCCCAATGCAGGGGGCCTGGGTTCAATCCCTGGTCAGGGAGCTAGATCCCACATACATGCCACAACTAAGGAGCCCGGCTGCTGCAACTGACAGGGCGCAACCAAATAAATAAATAAATAAAATATTTTTTTAAAAAATGAACCCTGATATCAGAGACTAGTAGTTTTAAACCAAAGATTTCCCCTTTTCTTCTTAAGCCCCAGCATTAGTGAAAAACATAGTTAGAAAAAGAAATACAATGTGATTATGAATTACTAGCAGGTGGGAGAAGTTGAGAGCCAAAAGGTTTACCAGTCTACTTTAGAGAAATTAAGTTCTCCTTTGATTTACTTAAAACAGCTTCTATTTTATGTCAAAATAAACCTTCCAACAATATGTTATCATACTCATTCTGGCCACCCTAACATTACCTGGAATGATGTAGTACAGTATTAATACTGTACAGGTCAACAATGACAATATCATATTTTATTATTCCTTACTCTTTAATACAAATCCTACCTTCCTATCCATAGAAATCAACTTTTAAATAGCTCACCTTCTAACTAATCGAAACATTTCAAATATAATTTAGAAAGTGATCCTGTAGTGATTTTTAAAAAAAAAAAAACAACTCTTAGGAAGAGTTCTGCTTAAGAAGCTACAAGACTAGGTTTTTTAAATAAAACTTTTATAGAAGTAAAGTTTCTAAAAGCTTTGTAAAATTATAAAATTCCCAGGGTTTGCACAACTTTTGTTAGATTTATTCCAAGGTAGCTTTTATTACTCTTGTAGATGGTAATTTAAAAAAATCATTTTCTGTTAGTTGCTGGTTTATAAAGACACGATTGATTTGCTTAAATAATAGCTTTACTGAGATATAATTCACATATAAAATTCACCCTTTTAAAGTTTGTATTTCAGTGGTTTTCAGTATATTCACAAAACTGTACAACTATCATCACTAATATCAGAACATTTTCATCACCCCAGAAAGAAACCCTGTACCCATTAGCAATTAATTTTATTCCTGAATATGATTTTTGATGATATTGTAAATTGAACTGTTTTCTTAATTTTACTTTTGGATTTTTCATTGCTCGTGTCTAGAAATACAATTGATTTTTGTATGTTAATTTTGCAGCCTGCAAATTTGCTAAACTCATTTATCAGTTCTAATAGACTTACGTATATATATATATGTGTGTGTGTAGATTCCTTAGGATCTTCTATTTACAAAATCATGTCATCTGTGATAGTTTTACATCTTCCTTTCATTGCCTAATTTCCTTGGATAAAACCTCCAGTGCATGTGGTGAAAGCGGACATCCTTGTCTTATTTCTGACCTTACAGGGAAGTTTTCAGTATTTTACCATTAAGTATGATGTTACCTGTGGGTTTTTGTAGATGCCCTTTATTAAGTTTGAGAAGCTTCCTTCTATTCCTAGTTGTTGAGTATTTTTATCGCGAAGGATATTGGATTGTAGCAAATTGTTTGTTATGTGTCTATGAAGATAATCTTGTAGTTTGGGGCCTTTATTCTATTAATATGGTATGGTTTGACTGATCTTTATATGTTGAACCATTTATGAATTCCTTCACTCCTGAGGTAAGTCCCAATTTGTCATGATATATAACCCATTTTATGTTGTTGGACTCTATTTGCTCATATTTTGTTGAGGATTTTTACGTCCATATTTACCAGGGATAATGGTTTGCAGTTTTCTTCTCGTGACGTCTGTCTGGTTTTGGTAACAGGGTAATACTGGCTTCAAAGAACAAGCTGGGAAGTGTTCCCTCCTCTTCTGTTTTTTGGAAGAGCTTGTAAAAGAGTGGTTTTAGTTCTTTAAATATTTCATAGAATTCACCAGTGAAGCCATCTGGGCTTCAGGTTTTCTTTGTGGGTAGTTTGTTGATGATTATGTTTACTTGCTATAGGTATATTCAGCTTGTCTATTATATCTTCTTGAGTCATTTGATAGTTTGTGCCTTTCTAGAAATGTGTTCATTTCATTTAGGTTATCTAATTTGTTGGTCTGCAATTGTTCATAGTATTCCTTTGTAATCCCTTTTTTTTTTTTTTTCTGGTACGTGGGCCTCTCACTGCTGTGGCCTCTCCCGTTGCGGAGCACAGGCTCCGGACGCACAGGCCCAGCGTCCATGGCTCACGGGCCCAGCTGCTCCGCGGCACGTGGGATCCTCCTGGACCGGGGCACGAACCCGTGTCCCCCGCATCGGCAGGCAGACTCCCAACCACTGCGCCACCAGGGAAGCCCTTGTAATCCCTTTTTATTTCTATAAGGTTAGTAGTGATACATGAAGAGTTTAACCAACAGTACTATTAGAGGGAGCAGGCCCCACAAAATTGACCTCACTTCTAACTCCAATTGCAAATTTAGGCAGCGGGGGTCAGGCGGTGCGGAGTGGGGTGGTTTCCAAAACAGTTTTGGCAATTCAACAGGACTCACAGAATTCACTGAAAGCTATTTTATTCATGATTTATTACAGGGAAAGGACACAGGTTGAAATCAGCCACAGGAAGAGATGCACAGGGCAGAGTCTGGGAGAGGTTCAAGTGTGGAGCTTTGGATCATACTCTTTCCATGGAGTCATGGATAGCATTACCTTCTCCCACTTACAATGTGTGACAATATAGAGTACCACCAACCGGGGAAACTCACCTAAGCTTTTGGTGTCTAGAATTTAGTAGGGCTTGATCACATACTGCTCACGTGAGTACTGACCTTTAGTATCCAGCCCTTACTAGAGCCCTTACCAGGGGCTAATACTTTAGTGTCCAGTTCTTTCAGAGATTGGAAATAAGACAATGTAGCTAAAGGGCCCAGCAAACAAAGACACTCTTTATCAGGCAGGACTCTTCAGAGACCTAGAGATCATATTCCAGTAGCCAAGGACAAAGGCCAAACCTCTCTATTGGTAAGGTTAATTCTTCACTATACATAATGTATCCTCTTCCAGTTCTGATTTTAGTAATTTGAGTTCTCTATCTCTTTTCTTGGTTAGTGCAGCTAAAAGTTTGTCAATTTTATTGATTTTTTCAAAGAACCAAACTTTTGGTTTTATTGATTTTCTCTACTGTTTTTGTACTTTCTAGTTCATTTATTTCTGTTCTAATCTTCGTTATTTCCTTCCCTCTATTAACTTTGCATTTAATTTACCCTTTTTTTCTTGTTTCTTATGGTAAAAGCTTCAGTTATTATTTTTTTTAGAGACTTCTTCCCAACAGGATGGAAATTAAATTAAATTTTATTTTATTTTAATTTATTTACTTTTGGTTGTGCTGGGTCTTCGTTGGTGAGCGTGGGCCTTCTCTAGTTGCATCGAGCAGGGGCTTCTCTTGTTGCGGAGCATGGGCTGTAGGCATGCAGGCTTCAGTAGTTGTGGCACGTGTGCTCAGTAGTTGTGGCACGCGGGCTCTAGAGAGCAGGCTCAGTAGTTGTAGCACACAGGCTTAGTTGCTCCGCAGCATGTGGGATCTTCCCAGACCAGGGATCAAACCTGTGTCCCCTGCATTGGCAGGTGGATTCTTAACCACTGTGCTGCCAGAGAAGTCCCCAAAGTTTCAGTTATTGATTTGAGATTTTTTTCTTTTTAAATATAGATGTATACAGCTATAAATTTCCTGCTAGGCACTGTTTTAGCTGTATTACAGAAATTTTGGTATTTTGTAATTTGTTTTCATTCATCTCAATGTGTTTTCTAATTTCCTTTGTAATTTATTCTTTGAACCATTGGTTATTTAGGAATGTGTTGTTAATTTCCACATATTTGCTCATTTGCCAAATTTTCTTTTGTTGTTCATTTCTGATTTTATTTCATTATGATCAGAGAACATACTCAGTCTTTTCAACTGTACTGAGACTTGTTTTATGGCCTAATAGATGGTCTATCCTGGAAAATGTTCCATGTGTACTTAAGAAGAATGTGTATTCTGTTGTTGTTGAGTAAAATGTTCTACAGATATTTGTTAGATTTATTTGCTTTATACTTGGTACATACTTGGTTGTTCAAGTCTTCTATTTCCTGGTTGATTTTCTGCCTAGTTATTCTATTGAAGTTCTGTTGAAATCTTCAACTATTGTTATTGAATTGTCTATTTCTCTTTTTATTTCCATCAGTTTGGGCTTCATCTATTTTGGGGCTCTGTGGTTAGGTGTATATATGTTTATAATTGTTATGTCTTCGTAATGGATTGAACTTTTATTATTATAAAATGTCTTTGTGTCTAAAACAATTTTGTCTTAAAGTCTATTTTGCCTAGGTTTCTTTGGTTACTGTCTGCATGGCATATTTTTTCTTCATCTGTATACTCTAAAGCAGTTTGTGTCTTTGAATCTATAATGTGCCTCTTGTAGACAGCATAGGGTTGGATCCAATTTGCCAATCACTGCTTTTTGATTGAAGTGCTTAATCTATTTAGATTTAATTTAATTACCGATAAGGTAGGACTTAGGTCTGCTGTTTTACTATTTGTTTTCTCTGTCTTATGTCTTTTTTGTTTTCTATTCCTCCATCACTGCCTTCTTTTATGTTAAATAGATATTTTTGGTGTGCCCCTTTAATTACCTCGCTGTTTCTTTTACTATGTTTTTTGTTATTTTCTTAGTGGTTGTCCTGTGGATTACAATTAACATCTTAACTTAAAACAGTCTAGTATAGTTTAATACCAATTTAATTGCAATAGTATACAAAAACTTTGCTCCTGTACAGTTTCCTCCTTCACACTATTGTCTTACAAATTCATCTTTATACACTATAAGCCCATTAAAAATTGTATAATTATTTCTTTTAAATCGGGTAGAAGGGGAAAAAAAGTGTTTACAAAGAAAAAAGTACATCATACTGTCTTATTGTATGTTTACCTATGTAGTTACCTTTACTGGTGTTCTTTATTTTTTTCCACGTGGAGTCAAGTTACTGTGTAGAAAAAAGAAAAAAATACATTCATACTGTCTTATTGTATATTTACCTATGTAGTTACCTTTACTGGTGTTCTTTATTTTTTTCCATGTGGATTCAAGTTACTGTGTAGTGTCCTTTCAATTCAGCCTGAAGGACACTCTTAGGTATTTCTTGTAGGGAAGGCCTGCTGGCAACAAATTCTCTCAGTTTTTATCTGGGAATGTCTTAATCTCCCCTTCATTTTGAAGGATAATTTTGCTGGATATAGAATTCTGGGTTGACAGTCTTTCTTTCAGCACTTTGGGTATTTTGTCCCATTGCTTTCTGGCTTCTATGGTCTCTAAAGAAAAATCGGCTATTACTCTTATTGAATATACTTGGTTTGTGATGAGTTGCTTCTCTCTTGTTGCTTTCAAAATGCTTTCTTTGTCTTTGTCTCTGAAGTTCTATTTATTTTTCATTCTTTTTTCTTTTTTTCCCTTAGATTTGATAACCTCAATTGACTTGTATTCAGGTTTACTGATTCTTCTGCCAGCTCAAGTCTGCTTTTGAGCCCCTCTTACAAATTTTTCATTCAGTTATTGTACTTTTCATCTCCAGAATTTCTATTTGGCTCTTTTCTTTTTTTGTAATAACTATCTCTTATAAATATTCCCTATTTGGTGAGATTTTGTTCTCATAGTTTCTTTTAGTTCTTTAGACATAGTTTTCTTTAATTCTTTGAAAAAATTTATAATACCTAAATTAAAGCCTCTGTCTAGTAAGTCCAATGTCTAGGCTTCCTTGGGGATAGTTTCTATTAAATGACTTTTCTCTCTGTGTATAGACCATACTTTCCAGTTTCTTTGTGCATCACATATTTTGTTGTTTTTGTTTTTGTTGTTTTTGTTGTTTAAAACTGGACATTTAAAATAATATGATGTGGCTGCACCCCAATGTTCACTGCAGCATTGTTTACAATAGCCAGGACACAGAAGCAACCTAAATGTCCATCAACAGAGGAATGGATAAAGAAGATGTGGTACATATATGCAATGGAATATTACTCAGCCATAAGAAGGAACGAAATTGGGTCATTTGTAGAGACGTGGATGGACCTAGAGACTGTCATACAGAGTAAGTCAGAAGAGAAAAACAAATATCATATATTAATGCATATATGTGGAATCTAGAAAAATGGTATAGATGATCTTATTTGCAAAACAGAAATAGAGACACAGACGTAGAGAACAAATGTATGGACACCAAGGGAGGAAGCAGGGGTGGGATGAATTGGGAGATTGGGATTGACATATATACACTATTGAAACTATGTATAAAATAGGTAACTCGTGAGAACCTACTGTATAGCTCAGGGAACTCTACTCAGTGCTCTGTGGTGACCTAAAAGGGAAGGAAATCCAAAAAGGAGCAGATATATGTATACATACAGCTGATTCACTTTGCTGTACAGTACAAACTAACACAACATTGTAAAGCAACTATACTCCAATAAAAATTAATTTAAAAATATAAAATAAAATGATGTGGCAACTGTGGAAATCAGGCTCTCTCTCTCTGCAGGGCTAGTTGTTATTGCTATTGGTTGTTCATGTTGATACTACTCCTATTGCCTTTTGTTTGTTTAATGAATTTCCTAAATAAATTCTGTGAAGTTTGTAGTTTTTGTCATATGTGGCTATTGAAATCTTGCTTGGTTAGCTTAGTGATCAGCCAATGATTGGACAAAAATTTCCTTAAAATGCCTTGAATCAGTATATCTCCCAGACTTCACCAAAGGGTATTATGTGTATGTTCAGGCATGCTTTCAATTCTCCAGCAGGCAGCTTACACTTCTGCCTTAGCTTTCAATTCCTGCTTGTATAGAGCTTCAAGTTCAGTCAGAGGAGGGAGATTCAGGCCTTCTCAGGTATTTCCTGAGCATGGGCACAGTGTGCACACGTGCATGACCTTCTAGCATCCTGGGAATATGTCAGAGCTTTTCAAAGCCCTCTATGGACATCTCACTTCCCAGTTTTTGCTTTGAAGTGTTTGGTCAGCTTTTTGTTTGCCCCAGTTGTTTTTCCAACTCAGGCAGCTGAGATTTTAAATAATTGCCCCTGATTGTTTTCAACAAATGTCCTGGGGAAAAAGCTGTTTGCACTGAGCAAGCTCTGAATCAGGTCAGAGAAAGACAAGCCCTGTGAGTGGGGGTTTCGAGGAAACTGTCAGACATGTTGAATAATGATAATTCTCTAAGAATGAGGTTTTTTGAAGGTTCCAGACAATTCTGCCCCCACCAGTGGTCACTACACTGCTGATTTTCATGGCTACTATTATTGTGAGGTTTTTTTGTTTCAATTCTACTAGAGTTGGGGAGATGAGAACTGGAATAGATCATGTTAAAACACCATAAATCAGACACCCCTGGTGGCACAGTGGTTAAGAATCCACCTGCCAATGCAGGGGACACAGGTTCGAGCCCTGGTCCAGGAAGATCTCACATGCTCTGGGGCAACTAAGCCCATGCACCACAACTACTGAGCCTGTGCTCTACAGAGTCCTTGAGCCACAACTACTGAGCCCACGTGCCTAGAGCCCATGCTCTGCAACGAAAAGTAGCCCCCACTCACTGCAACTAGAGAAAGCCTGTGTGCAGCAACAAAGACCCAATGCAGCCTAAAATAAAATATAAATTAATTTTAAAAAAACCCACCACAAATCTTGCTGTTCTGAGATTCAGTTGTTTCTTGAATACGTTCTCTTTGGATTATTGCAAGCCTCTGGTTAATTTTGAGTTTTGAAAAGTTGATTTTTTTTTTGCCAATGTTCTTATTGCTCTTATGAAAGAGCAGAATTTCAGAGGACCTTACTCCACCATTCCAGAAGTACCACTACAATTGATTTTTGTATTCAGTAGTCCCCCTTTATCTGCAGTTTTGCTTTCTGCAGTTTCAGTTACCCATGGTCAACTGTGGTTTGAAAATATTAAGTGGAAAATTCCAGAAATAAACAATTTATAAGTTTTAAATTGCATGCTGTGCTGAGAAGCATGATAAATCTCACACCACCCCACTCCTTCCTGCCTGGGACGTGCATCATTCCTGGGCCAGCGTATCCACGTTGTACATGCTACCAGCTCATTAGTCACTTAGTAGTTGTCTCAGTTTTCAGATCGATTTTCATGGTATCGCAGTGCTTGTGCTGAAATAACCCTCATTTTACTTAATAAGTAAAATAATGTATATAGTGTTTCATCATCAAGAAAAGTATTTACTCCAGAGTTTGGCGGATACATTATCGGATTTAGGAAGTTTTATTCCTAGTTCATTAAGAATTTATTTTAAATCCATTGACCATTGAATTCAGGTTTGTTTTTTTTTCATAATACCTTCACAAGGCATTTCTTCTTTCATCTATACAAGTAGTGAGTAACATTGATAGATCTTTTAAATATTAAACCACCCTTGAATTCCTATGAATTCAAGGATGAATTCATCCTTGAAGAATATGCCCAACTTGGTCACAATATACATCTTTTTAATACATTTCTAAGTTAAATTTGTTAATATTGTTTGGATTTTTTGAAATGTGTCCATAAAGTATTTGGAAATATAATTTTCCCTTCTCATATTGTCCTTTTCTGATTTCAATATCAGGTTTTTTTTAATTAATTAAATTTATTTATTTATTTTTTTTGGCTGTGTTGGGTCTTTGTTGCTGCATGCAGGCTTTCTCTAGTTGCGGTGAGCGAGGGCTACTCTTCATTGCGGTGCATGGGTTTCTCACGCGGTGGCTTCTCTTGTTGTGGAGCATGTGCTCTAGGCACGTGGGCTTCAATAGTTGTGGCACACAGGCTCAGTAGTTGTGGTTTGAGAGCTCTAGAGTGCAGGCTCAGTAGTTGTGGCACATGGGCTTAGTTGCTCCACGGCATGTGGGATCTTCCCAGACCAGGGCTTGAACCCATGTCCCCTGCATTGGCAGGCAGATTCTTAACCACTGAGCCACCAGGGAAGTCCCTCAATATCAGTTTTACATTAGAGTCATAAAGTGAGTTAGGAGATGTTCTCTTTTTTCCTCCTCTCAGGGAGAGATTATATAAGACTAGAATGATCTAGTCTTTGTAAGTTTGGTAGAATTTACTGGTAATACTATTTGGGCACTTTATTTTCTTTTTGGAAGATTTCATATCACCGCCTTCAATTTTCTTAACAATTATAGGTCTATTCATTCCTTCTATTGCATTTTGAGTCTGTCTTTTTAGGGTATTTTTCTATAGCTTCTTCCATTTTGTCAAAGTTTTCAAATTACTGGCATAGAATTTTTATATTTTAATCTCTTTATGGGTATAGGTATATCCTCTTTATCATTGATATTTGTGCCTTCTTTTTCCCCCTTTAATCTCAGGAATTTATCTATTTTATAAGTTTTCTTCAAAGAACATTTTCACAAGAACCTCTCTGTCCTGAACAGATTTTTCCTCCAATTGCAGGGCTGGGACCTATACTTGTGCTAGTATATTTAGTTTTATCACCCCCTAGATGTTTCCTAATTGTTGAATATATTGTTCAGTGTTTAATACATTGGACCCTTAAAGCTGTCCATTTATCTTTATTTCAAAAATGTGAACATATGGCCAGCATATACTTGATTGATGGTAAAATTTAAATAGCATACCCGTAATAGCATACCCATAAAAAAGAACATTTTAATAGCATACCCATAAAAAAGAACATTCTCAGTTTTATCTATATTTTATTATACTATCCCCTTATTTCATTGATTTCTGTTACTATTTTTTATCATCATTTGTATTCCTACATATTTGGAATTTATTCTATTCCTTTTCAAACATAAGATGGCTACTTAGCTGATTAATTTTTAGCCCTAATTTTTTTCTAATATGAGCATTTAAGACTACAATTTCCCTCTATTTATCACCTTTACTGCATTCTATGTAGTTTTATATACAGTATTTTTACTATTGTTTGTTTCAAGTGTTTTACAAATTTCCACTGTGCCTTCTTCTTTGACCCAGAGTTATTCAGGGGTTTTTAACTCTCCAAAGGAAATCTTTTGTTTGGCTTTATTGACTTATACTTAACAACACTGTGGTAAGATGACAAGGTTGGTACAATTCAATTTTTTGATATTTTATAAGACTGGCATTTATGGGCTGGTACATTAATTTTTGAAAATATTTCATGTATGCTTGAAAAGAATATACATTTTCTAGCTGTTGGGTTGAATTATTTATTTGTTGAATCAAACTTTTGTTTTTTCAACTCTTCTAAATCTTTACTAGTTTTCTATTTTCTGCTTCATCTATCAATAATTGAAGAGAAGTATGTTGAAATCTCCTAATGACGATGTGTTTCTCAATTTTTCCATGTCGTTCTTTGGTAATGCTTATGAACTTAGGTGGTTGATCTTAATCTCTGAGAAACTTGAAGGCCTAAACTGAGGGCACTTTCTTCCAGAAAAAAAATTTGCATCTCCCAGAAGCTAGGAATGCTATGGACCTGGATGATTTTAGCCAGGAATCCTGGCTTAATGTGGGACCTAAAGTTAGTTTTCCTTTGCTGCTGATCCCAGGCTTACCTCCCAATTACTGGCCCGAGTATGCAAGGCATAGCACAAAGTAAATTCAATTCAAATATCTGAGTGACGACTTTAGTTTACTAAAAGCAATAAAAATTGAAATATGTTTCCTGCTCCCAAAGAATGTATAATTTAGTGGCAGATAAGGAAGCTATTACCATTATAGATACTATTTTTTAATTATCTATTTTGTGCTAGATACTTTCACCAGGCTTATATGACAAGCTTCTTGTGTCCTTGCCTGGACATTAATTTCTTCATTCATTGTTCAAATTGTTGAAAATGCACTCTCAAGTGCTTTTTTTTTTTTTTTTTTTTTTGCGGTACACGGGCCTCTCACTGTTGTGGCCTCTCCTGTTGCGGAGCACAGGCTCCGGACGCGCAGGCTCAGTGGCCATGGCTCACGGGCCCAGCCGCTCTGCGGCACGTGGGATCTTCCTGGACAGGGGCACGAACTCGTGTCCCCTGCATCGGCAGGTGGACTCTCAACCACTGCACCACCAGGGAAGCCCAAGTGCTTTCTTTTTTATCTTCTCTCTGGATTGTCTTCCTTTCTTGCAGGCCATTCACTCCTTTTCAGTTTGATTCAGTTACTCCATTTCTTCTGCCTATTTTATGTTAATCAGGTTGGCAAGTGACTAAAAACTTAACTCAATCTGACTTGACCAAAAAGAAAATGTTTTTGGCTCATGCAACCAAGAAAGCTAAGGCAGTGGTTCTGGCTTTAGGCACAGCCTGATCCAAGGACCAAATGATCTGGTCAGGGATATTTCCCTATTTGTGGTTCTACTTTCTTCTGTGTTGATTTCACTTTCAAGCAGGTCCTCAACTCATTGAGGCAAGAAGACTGCCAGTAACTCCAAGCCTACATACTTTCCATAAAATCCCAGCTTCTTTCCAGGCAACAGAATTCCTAGAATGTTCACTTTGGCAACATAATTAGTTTTAAGTAAATACTTGGTTTGGTCAGATCACTGTGTGAGCCTTGACTGGCTGGATCTATTTCATATGCCTAATTCTGAAGCCTGGGGTCCAGTCACAGAACAGATAGAATGGAAAGCCAGAGTTTTTAAATGCTACAAAGGCCTATATAATTTATCCTAACTTCATCTCCTACCTTTGTCCCTCCTGGCTTATACCACTCCAGCTATACTGGCCTTCTTACTATCTTTAAGGATGTCAAGCACACTTGCCCTTCAGGGTTTCTGAATTTACAGTTATCACTGCCTAGAATTTTGTTAACCCAGATATCACTTCAATTAAATCTTTGTTCAAATGTTCCCATATCAGGGAGCCTTTTCTGGACCATCCTAGATCAATCCTAGATCAACCTCCCACTTCCTACTCCTTACCTTGCTTTGTTTTTCTCCATGGTACCTAGCTAAAAGAATATATAAAATAACAGCAAATACTTATATAGTGCTTTCTATGCAGCAGGCATTAGATTAAGCACTTTACTTGATTAATTTAATGCTCTAACAACCCTATGAAGTAAGTATTATTACTACTCCCAATTTAGAGTTGAGCAAGCTGAGAACAGAAAGGTTAAGTAACTTATTCAGGACATGGCAGAGCTGGGATTCAAACGTAATCAGAATGGCTCCCAAGTTTGTGCTTTTAATTACTAGACCACATTACCTCTTATTGTTGTCAGTCTCTCCACACCAAAAAATAAGCTGCATGAAAACAGGGACTTCTTATAGTGATATATCTCTAGCCCTTTGGCATGTAATAATAGATACTCAACAAATACTTGATGAACAAATAAAAGAGGATGCCGATATAGCCAGAAGGGAAAATGGATCCTTAAACATGTACTACACACAGGCTGCCCTAAATTAACACTGCAAACTGAGAGCTTATCTGTTCCAGTGGTTTCCTTATCGTCTATGTGATGACTCAACCGCATAGTTCCAGCTAGCCAGTCCAGAATCTGGGCGTCATCCTTCTCTCATTTGCCCTCATGTCCCATATCTAATCAATGTGAATAGCTCTGTATTTGTCCTCCTCTCCACCCTCACAGCCACTGTACATTAGATCAGGTCCCCAATCTCCCATGGGTTAATGCAATAGCCTCCTAACTGGTTTCCCTACTTCCCACCTTTTGATCTCCCTTTCTCATTCTCCACACTGCAGTCCAAGTGGTCTTCTGAAAGTAAAGCCTGGTCATTTTGCTCTTTTTCTTAAAATTCTTCTATGGCTCCAGATATAGCACCCTCAGAATAATTTATCAAAGCATTCAAAACCTGTTCTAATCTCACCATTGTTTGCCTCTTCAACTTTATCTCTTCCTGATTTCCATCATACACTATGCCCCAGCCTTAATGGAGTGCTTGAACTTCTTCAAAGTGCCATCCTCTCTCATCCTCTGCCTCTTGCACGTTTCTGTTCCTTGTGCCTAGTTCTGGCTCTCCCATCACTTGGCTAACTGCTATTTGTCTTTCAGGTCTCATTTTTCCTGAACTGCCAGGGGCAGGCTTGTCATCTCTGCTATGTGGACCCATAGGACCCCAGTCTTACTTCTATCATAACACCTACATTGTAGTATAATTTGTTTTCCCGGCTCTCCCATTAAACTGTGTCTGCTCTTGTGAGCAGACACCATATCTATTGTGTTCAATGATATACTTCCATTATCTAGAATAGGTTCTGGCAGATACCAGGCAAATATATTATCTGGAAAATTAAATGAAGCCCCATTTAATTGGTGAAGATGTGCCTAAAGTTGTTAAACAGTAGAGCCCATATCCAAATTCAAGTGAGTCTGGTTCCAAAACACATGTACTTTAATGTACAGACCCTTTTTAAAAGAGGAAAGATAAAAATTCTTCTGGATCGCTGGGTTCATAAAATTATTTTATTTGTAATGCTACTTACATATGTACATATTAGATATAGTAACACTAAACAAAAGCACTACAAACATTAATTTATAATTATATAATTGTAATTTATAATTAATTATAAATTAATGCTGTGATCAGATTAGTGCTGTCATAGTGAATACGCTTATCCTATTATATACTTTTTCTCTATTTAAACTAATATTGAATTTGTTTTTACATAGTTTAGAGTATGCCATAAAATCATCTGGTCCACATTTGTATAAACCTATCATTTAAATATTAAGTATTCATCCATATTCTTCACTAGCCTGCATCATTAAATCCATACTATTTGGTACCTGTATTAATTTTAATCAAATATAAATGCAAAGTACTTTCCTTTTAAAAACAATGGTCATCCACAATATCCAGAAAATACTTTATCTATTTTAAATTGTCAATTAAAAACAAACACAAGATACGAAAAATTCTCCTACAGAACTAGTTATCCCTAATAATATGTACACATGAACACAAATATCTAAGACATATTTTGTAATCTGATTTAAACAGATACATACACACACACACACACACACACCCCAAGGCAATGCCACCACAAAAAAGCAGGAGCCTGGGCAAACTTTTCAGACTCCTCCTCTTCCTCCAGAAGGATCTGAGACTTCAACAATGTTCCTTAAGAGACTCTGGCCTTGTTCCAAACTTCCCCAGGGTCTCCTGGTCAGATAAACAGGACTGGGATATGACCAGGCCCAGCAAGTTCCACTAGGATAGTTCTGTTTACAGGAGCTCAGACACAATCAGATTGTTTCAAGTCCTTTAAAGTGATTTGGCACAAATAGCCCAGATATCTCCTCCTAACATTTACAACTTTCTAAGTAGCTGCTCAAGGCCAGAAATTGATGGAATCAAATCAGAACATAAAAGCACCATTATTCTATGGCCTGGTAGCAATTACAGATTCATCTCCTTCAGAGATTTCCATTTATTTTGACTATTCATCAGAATGGGTAAGATTATACCATGAAATTATTAGAAATACAATTTTCTACCCATTCCCATTCACTGACGGAGACAAACAAGGATAAGTGAAAGTCTTCAAGTGAGTATAGGACATATAGTACATTTCACCTGAAGAAGAGATATGATTGATGTAAGAGCCATTTCAAAGTTTCCCCAATGCCACTGGGCCCTCATCTCCCAAAGCATGACTCATCCTTGGTAAAGGTCTCTGTTGGTCCTGGTTGGTTCTGACGCAGGAATTTGGTCCCTAGCTTAGTTTCTGTTTTTGCTCTGGAAAATACTGTCACATCCCATAGTGTCCTTTGCCTGGGGTCTTTTAGATATAGAGCTACCAAATTAATTCTCTTCCACAACTACAGGCTTTTTATAAGAATCACATTTGGTGTAAGAAAGAAAAAAAATCAAGCAAAATTCTTTGCTGATATAATGTCCTGAATTATACCATTATATCCTCTCTTAATCTCTTAGATTTACTTTGAAAGGAACTAAGTGTGTGTACAAGTGACTCCCAAGCCTGTGGTCTTCAATCATTTTGCCCCAAAATGAACTTTGGAAACTGTACTTCCTTACACATTGACTACTAAACTGTATAAGTTTGATAGTTGCAAATATGTAATTTCTGGCATATTGTATATTGTGTTATATGTGCATTAAATATATCATTGTCAAAACATTGGCACTTCGGCTCATTCAGTTTACGGAAAATGGCCACTATATAACTGGCCAGTCCTCACTATCAGAAAAGGTGTGACCTCATTTGAATTTGAAAGGGAATAGAATATGCCACCCCAAAATATGCCATTTGGCATATTGTTTATTTTGAATTAAAGTAACTTAAGAAACAGCCGGTACAAGATGGACACTCTGACCTCCTTTGTCCCCAACAGCAGGAAATAAATCTCCCATTCAAAAGTCACCCTCCCCGTACCAGGAGGATAGCAGGCATCCTTATTATCAGAGATAGTGAGTTTAGGGCTGAGAAGGCTATATAAACAAACCTTGTTACTTCTTCCCTAATATGCCACCCAAGCCCAAATGCTTTGTCTTGTCAGTTCTTCACAAATGGATTGTTTCCTTGTCTAAAAGGTATAAAAGCTGCCTGCTTAGGTTACTTCTTTGAGTATCATATTTTTTTCAATAAATTTATTTATTTATCTTTTTTATTTTTGACTGCATTGGGTCTTCATTGCTGCACACAGGCTTTCTCTAGTTGCTCCAAGTGGGAGCTACTCTTTGTTGTGGTGGCTTCTCTTGTTGCAGAGCACAGGCTCTAGGCAAGCAGGCTTCATTAGTTGTGGCACATGGGCTCAGTAGCTGTGGCTCGCAGGCTCTAGAGCACAGGCTCAGTAGTTGTGGTGCACGGGCTTAGCTGCTCCACGGCATGTGGGATCTTCCTGGACTAGGGATCAAACCTGTGTCCCCTGCATTGTGAGGCAGATTCTTAACCACTGCGCCACCAGGGAAGTCTCAAGTGTTATATTTTTATGGGCTCACATATGTACGAAATTAAATGTTTTTCTGCTGTTAATCTGCCTTATGTCAATTTAATTATTAGACCAACCACAGAGCTTAGAAGGTAAGAAGGGAAAAGTTTTTCTTCCCTACAAATTCAAAGCAGTGAGTTGAAAAGCATTCCTGTTACAACCTATTCCTGTCTCCTTCAAAATTCTCTTTCTGGAGCTATGCATTCTGGGTTTTTCCCTTTGTTTGGATTGTTCCCCAAAGATTTTTATAGCATGGAACAGCACACAGAGTAAGAACAGGGATGAGTGAGGTAGTCTTTCTTTTGTAAAGAAGGAGAAGGGAATAGGTAAACAAGGACTTACTGTATAGCATAGGGAACTATATTCAGTATCTTGTAATAAGCTATAATGGAAAAGAATCTGAAAAAGTATGTGTATATATATATATATATATATATATATATATATACATACACATATATATATATACATACCCACATACACACAGTATATGAATCACTTTGCTATAGACCTGAAACACAATATTGAAAATCAACTATACTTCAATAAGAAATTTTTGAAAAATGATGGAGAAGGGGATTTGCATAAAATGAGTCAGTTAAAGAAGTCCTGAGGAATCCAGTCTCATTTTAGGAGAGCTCATTCTAAATTCAGGGTACATATGAAACTGAGGATTTGCAAAATAATTCCATAAAACTATACCACCATTTGAAAATGAAGATTACCTGTCCCAGAGCATTTCACCTATGTATGCTGAAGGTAGGATAATAAAAATATCTCCAAGATTTCTAAAATTTCCATTTGAGTTAATAGAAGCTGTAACATCTCAGTTCAAAAGAAACAATCTGGGTTCTGAGGTTAAATAGAAATGCTCCATGGCATGAATTTCACATATCTTTTTTGAATTAAGAGTAAAAAAAACATTAAAGGTTAATTAATCTCAGAATATTTACACTTAAATTTACATACATACTCCATGATAGTAGAGCTGTTTGATGCAGTAAGGTTCAGTTGGAAGAGCTAATATAATACTTATTGAATGTGATTAAACTTTGAGCTTAGTTGCCGGTTATGATTTCTCACAATTTCTTTTATTTATTTATTTGTTTGTTTATTTATATATTTTTGGCCATGCCACTTGGCTTACGGGATCTCAGTTCCCCGACCAGTGATTGAACCTGGGCCACAGCAGTGAAAGCGCTGAGTCCTAACCACTAGACCACCAGGGAACTCCCACAATTTGCTTTTTAAGGTCACAATTTTTGGTCACCAAGAACTGTTACATCAGTTTTAATAATAACACTGTCTTATATTAAAAACTTTATTCCACAGTGTCAAAATTAAATTTAAAACTGCAAGTGTCTTCAGGAAGAAAAAGATTCAGAGAGAAGAAGAAAGGGAATAAAATACGAGCATTCAAAAGAAAAATTATGGATAAAAAAATTCAAAACCCAAAGGTGGACTCAACACAATTCTGCCAAATTACCAAATTCCTGTCCTTGTTACTTGAAATTTTTTATTTTGGCATGATTTCTAAATACCAATTTTCTTCACATTTTAGAAAGGACATAAAAACTGAAGTAATAGTGAAGAAAGGGAAGTTACAGACTGTGTCCTTTGAAGTCCTTTACTATACAGGAGAGTGTTGCTCAGTAGAATTCCAGATTATAATCTAGACTATAATCTATAAACATTGTTTCCTGCAATCCAAAGTAGACTCTCCAAAACCTAAATACACTATTTTTATTTATTAATATATGACTGATTTTGTCTCAGGGTTTGAAGCACAAATGTACTGACTACTTTAAAATAATAAATAAACAGGTATGGAGTTAGGGTTATGGTCATCTACATTACTCCTTTTGAATAGAAATGCTAGTATACCACTGCTGGTATCTACTTCACACCTAGTTCTTTGAGGCCAATTTGGGAAAATAAGTAGTCACAAGGAGGAAGACAGCAGAGAAAGTTGTTCTTCCTTTTCTTGAAAAAAGAAAAAGTATGACTTGAACTGCTCACTGAAATATTTAACATTATAATCAGCTTCATAATTTTTAATAGTTTTATAGTTGGTTTTATGTAAAAGTATCTCATAGGTTTTTATGAATAAAGATTAAAATTCTACCTCTATGATTTACTCATCATTCTTACAAGTTTTCATCCCAATGCTTGCTTCAGCAGCACATATACTAAAACTGGAATGATACAGAGAAGATTAGCATGGCCCCGGTGCAAGGATGACACACAAATTCGTGAAGCATTCCATATTTTTGTGGGATAGGAGGGTGGGAGGGAGAAGCAAGAGGGAGGAGATATGGGGGTATATGTATACGTATAGCTGATTCACTTTGTTATAAAGCAGAAACTAACACACCATTGTAAAGCAATTATACTCCAATAAAGATGTTAAAAATTGTTTTTTCATCCTAAATTCAAGACAATTACATTTGTCTCCTTTTAGTTCTTTCCTGCATACATAATCGTTTAATGTCCATCACTGAGTCTGAACATCATTATTACTACTACATCTGAGCCCACTACTTCAAAGAAGTAACAAAGTTGTTTTTGTAAAGTACCTGATAATCCACAAAAGACTAATAAATTAAGTATTGTTTGTCTAACATAAGCATTACTTACACTAAGCACAGATAGATAGTTATTTGCAAAGTTGTTTTAAAGGGCATTTCTGGACACTAAAAAAGTATCAAATATGAAATTTTGTTACCTCAAAATACAATTTTAGGTTAAACTTAAGTCTTTAAATGCTGACGATGTAAGTCCTAGAATATACTGTCAGTAAAACAAAAATCACTTTATAATACACTTAAAATAATTTCAACAATCTATTTCACTTTCCTAAAAAAATACAGTAAATTGTTAATCTGTTCCCCTTAGGGGGCTGTTTTCTATATGAAAAATGACAAACATCAGAAAGGTGCAATCACAACAGAGTGAGGTAAAATTGTACATTTCTAATTTGCATCCTAAATCTGAATCATCAACCTCGAGAGGGGTTACTGGCAATTGGCATGACAAAGGCCTACACCTTAGAGGAAATTACTGAAGACAAGGTTTGGGGCTAATTTAAATAATGTAACTGATATTACTGGATCCACAAGAAGAGAGAATTCCATGGGTCACGGTACAAGACACACTGTTCCATTTAACTATGCATTATGGGAACTTCAAAGACAGCTACTACCTTAGAAACTTACAATAGAGGAGAGGAAGTAAGCAAAAATACTACAAGTGTAAAGATTCACATAATACAAAAAATACAGTGGAGGGCTTCCCTGGTGGCACAGTGGTTGAGAGTCTGCCAATGCAGGGGACACGGGTTCGTGCCCCGGTCCAGGAAGATCCCACATGCCACGGAGCAGCTAGGCCCGTGAGCCATGGCCACTGAGCTTGCACGTCCAGAGCCTGTGCTCCACAATGGGAGAGGCCACAACAGTGAGAGGTCCGCGTACCGCAAAAAAAAAAAAAAAAAAAAATACAGTGGAGGGACTTCCCTGCTGGTCCAGTGGGTAAGACTCCATGCTCCCAATGCAGGGGCCCTGGGTTTGATCCCTGGTTGGGGAACTAGATCCCGCATCCATGCCGCAAGTAAGAAGTCTGCATGCCACAACTAAGAGTCCACATGCCGCAACTAAAAGATCCCATGTGCCGCAACTAAGACCTGGCGCAGCCTAAATAAATAATTAAAAAAAAAAATACAATGGAGAAGAGGGATAGGTAGGATTTGAGGAGAAAATGGAATTTCTATGGACAAAGTCACGGAGAATCAAGAATGGGGTAGAACTCAGGATGAGTCAAAGGAAGAGGGAAAAAAGTTTAAAAGAGCTTAAAGATTAGAAGGTTACAGGTGGCCCTGTGCCCAACTTTTCATAGGCTGGGAAGCAAGCTTGAGAAACTTGATGTTGTCTCGGGCAGAGTGCGTATAGCAACAGATCAAAGAAAAAGAGGAAGAAAACGTGCTCTCAGCTGCCGGGGGATCTCGCTGAGTTGCTTTTGTCTTGCAGGCTTCTGTTGGGATTGGTGTTTCCTCCCGGAAGACAGCTGCGTGGGCTTTGAGGAGGCTCACTCCCTGCCGGATGGGTGATGGAAGTCTAAACATGAGGAAGGATCTTGGTGCTCTGGCTGGGTGTCAGGCCTGAACATCTGAGGTGGGAGAGCCGAGTTCAGGACATTGGACCACCAGAGACCTCCCGGCCCCACATAATATCAATTGGTGAGAGATCTCAGAGATCTCCGTCTCAACACTAAGACCCAGCTCCACTCAACAACCAGCAACCTCCAGTGCTGGACACCCCATGCCAAACAAATAGCAAGACAGGAACACAACCCCTCCCATTAGCAGAGAGGCTGCCTAAAATCATAATAAGGTCACAGACACCCCAAAACACACCACCGGATGCAGCCCTGCCCAACTGAAAGAAAAGATCCAGCCTCATCCACCAGAACACAGGCACTAGTTCCCTCCACCAGGAAGCCTACACAACCCACTGAACCAAACTTACGCACTGGAAGCAGACACCAAAAACAACAGGGAACTGCGAACCTGCAGCTTGCGAAAAGGAGACCCCAAACACAATAAGTTAAGCAAAATGAGACGACAGAAAAATATGCAGCAGATGAAGGAGCAAGGTAAAAACCCACCAGACCAAACAAATGAAGAGGAAATACGCAGTCTACCTGAAAAAGAATTCAGTTATGATAGTAAAGATGACCCAAAATTTTGGAAACAGAATGGAGAAAATACAAGAAACGTTTAACAAGGACCTAAAAGAACTAAAGAGGAAACAAACAATGAAGAATAACACAATAAATGAAATTAAAAATTCTCTAGAAGGAATCAATAGCAAAATAACTGAGGCAGAAGAACGGATAAGCGACCTGCAAGATAAAATAGTGGAAATAATTACTGCAGAGCAGAATAAAGAAAAAAGAATGAAAAAAATTGAGGACACTCTAAGAGACCTCTGGGACAACATTAAACACACCAACATTTGAATTATAGGGGTCCCAGAAGAAGAGAAAAAGAAAGGGACTGAGAAAATATTTGAAGAGATTATAGTTGAAAACTTCCCTAATATGGGAAAGGAAATAATCCAGTCCAGGAAGCACAGAGAGTCCCATACAGGAAAAACCCAAAGAGAAACACGCCAAGACACATATTAATCAAACTCTCAAAAATTAAATACAAAGAAAAAATATAAAAAGCAGCAAGGGAAAAGCAACAAATAACATACAAGGGAATCCCCATAAGGTTAACAGCTGATCTTTCAGCAGAAACTCTGCAAGCCAGAAGGGAGTGGCAGGACATATTTAAAGTGTTGAAAGGGAAAAAACTACAACCAAGATTACTCTACCCAGCAAGGATCTCATTCAGAGTCGATGGAGAAATTAAAACTTTTACAGACAAGCAAAAGCTAAGAAAATTCAGCACCACCAAACCAGCTTTACAATGAATGCTAAAGGTACTTCTCTAAGTGAGAAACACAAGAGAAGAAAAAGACCTACAATAACAAACCCAAAACAATTAAGAAAATGGTAATAGGAACATACATATCGATAATTACCTTGAATGTAAATGGATTAAATGCTCCAACCAAAAGACACAGAAGGGCTGAATGGATACAAAAACAGGACCCATATATGTGCTGTCTACAAGAGACCCACTTCAGACCTAGGGACACATACAGACTGAAAGTGAGGGGATGGAAAAAGATATTTCATGCAAATGGAAATCAAAAGAAAGCTGGAGTAGCAATTCTCATATCAGATAAAACAGACTTTAAAATAAAGACTATTACAAGAGACAAAGAAGGACACTACATAATGATCAAGGGATCAATCCAAGAAGAAAATATAACAATTGGAAAGATTTATGCACCCAACATAGGTGTACCTCAATACATAAGGCAAGTGTAACAGCCATAAATGGGGAAATCAACAGTAACACAATCATAGTAGGGGACTTTAACACCCCACTTTCACCAATGGACAGATCATCCAAAATGAAAATAAATAAGGAAACACAAACTTTAAATGATACATTAAACAAGATGGACTTAATTGATATTTAGAGGACATTCCATCCAAAACCAACAGAATACACTTTCTTCTCAAGTGCTCATGGAATTTTCTCCAGGATAGATCATATCTTGGGACACAAATCAAGCCTTGGTAAATTTAAGAAAATTGAAATCGTATCAAGTATCTTTGCCAGCCACAACGCTATGAGACTAGATATCAATTAGAGGAAAAAATCTGTAAGAAATACAAACAAATGGAGGCTAAACAATACGCTACTAAATAACCAAGAGATCACTGAAGAAATCAAACAGGAAATCAAAAAATACCTAGAAACAAATGACAGTGAAAACACGACTACCCAAAACCTATGGGATACAGCAAAAG
The DNA here is from genome assembly GCF_964341445.2 of Mesoplodon mirus. Classification (NCBI taxonomy): domain Eukaryota; kingdom Metazoa; phylum Chordata; class Mammalia; order Artiodactyla; family Ziphiidae; genus Mesoplodon; species Mesoplodon mirus. The sequence goes on from NC_138978.1 coordinate 105,998,676, forward strand.
CAGTTCTAAGAGGGAAGTTTATAGCAATACAGTCCTACCTCAAGAAACCAGAAAAATCTCAAATAAACAACCTACACTTACACCTAAAGCAATGAGAGGAAGAAGAACAAAAAAAAATCCAAAGTTAGCAGAAGGAAAGAAATCATAAAGATCAGATCAGAAATAAATGAAAAAGAAATGAAGAAAACGATAGCAAAGATCAGTAAAGCTAAAAGTTGGTTCTTTGAAAACATAAACAAAATTGATAAACCATTAGCTAGACTCATCAAGAAAAAAAGGGAGAAGACTCAAATCAACAGAAGTAGAAATGAAAAAGGAGAAGTAACAACTGACACTGCAGAAATACAAGGGATCATGAGAGATTACTACAAGCAGCTATATGCCAATAAAATGGACAACCTGGAGGAAATGGACAAATTCTTAGAAAAGCACAACCTTCCAAGACTGAATCAGGAAGAAATAGAAAATATAAACAGACCAATCACAAGCACTGAAATTGAAACTGTGATTAAAAATCTTCCAACAAACAAAAGCTCAGGACCAGATGGCTTCACAGGCAAATTCTATCAAACATTTAGAGAAGAGCTAACACCTATCCTTCTCAAACTCTTCCAAAATATAGCAGAGGGAGGAACACTCCCAAACTCATTCTACAAGGCCACCATCACCCTGATACCAAAACTAGACAAGGATATCACAAAAAAAGAAAACTACAGGCCAATATCACTGATGAACATAGATGCAAAACTCTTCAACAAAATACTAGCAAACAAAATCCAGCAGCACATTAAAAGGATCATACATCATGATGAAGTGGGTTTTGTCCCAGGAAGGCAAGGATTCTTCAATATATGTAAATCAATCAATGTGATACACCATATTAACAAATTGAGGAGAAAAACCATATGAGCATCTCAATAGATGCAGAAAAAGCTTTTGACAAAATTCAACACCGACTTATGATAAAAAAAAAAAAAAACCTCCAGAAAGTAGGCATAGAGGGAACTTACCTCAACATAATAAAGGTCATATATGACAAACCCACAGCCAACATTATTCTCAATGGTGAAAAACTGAAACCATTTCCACTAAGATCAGGAACATGACAAGGTTGCCCACTCTCATCAATATTATTCAACATAGTTTTGGAAGTTTTAGCCACAGCAATCAGAGACGAAAAAGAAATAATAGGAATCCAAATCAGAAAAGAAGAAGTATAATTGTCACTGTTTGCAGATGACATGATACTATACACAGAGAATCCTAAAGATGCTACCAGAAAAATAGTAGAGCTAATCAATGAATTTGGTAAAGTAGCAGGATACAAAATTAATGCACAGAAATCTCTTGCATTCTTATACACTAATGATGAAAAATCTGAAAGAGAAATTAAGGAAACACTCCCATTTACCACTGCAACAACAAGAATAAAATACCTAGGGATAAACCTACCTAAGCAGACAAAAAGACCTGTAGGCAGAAGACTATAAGAGAGTGATGAATTAAAGACGATACAAACAGATGGAGAGATATACTATGTTCTTGGATTGGAAGAATCAACATTGTGAAAATGACTATACTACCCAAAGCAATCTACAGATTCAGTGCAATCCCTATCAAATTACCAATGGCATTTTTCACAGAACTAGAACAAAAAACTTCACAATTTGTATGGAAACACAAAAGACAAAATAGCCAAAGTAATCTTGAGAAAGAAAAACAGAGCTGGAGGAATTAGGATCCGTGACTTCAGACTATACTACAAAGCTACAGTAATCAAGACAGTATGGTACTCGCACAAAAACAGAAATGTAGATCAATGGAACAGGATAGAAAGCCCAGAGATAAACCCACACACATATGGTCACCTTATCTTTGATAAAGAAGGCAAGGATATACAATGGAGAAAAGACAGCCTCTTCAATAAGTGGTGCTGGGAAAACTGGACAGCTACATGTAAAAGAATGAAATTAGAACACTCCCTAACACCATACACAAAAATAAACTCAAAATGGATTAAAGACCTAAATGTAAGGTCAGATACTATCAAACTCTTAGAGGAAAACATAGGCAGAACACTCTATGACATAAATCACAGCAAGATCCTTTTTGACCCACCTCCTAGAGAAATGGAAATAAAAACAAAAATAAACAAATGGGACCTAATGAAACTTAAAAGCTTTTGCACAGCAAAGGAAACCATAAACAACACGAAAGGACAACCCTTAGAATGGGAGAAAATATTTGCAAACGAATCAATGGACAAAGGATTAATCTCCAAAATTTACAAGCAGCTCATGCAGCTCAATATCAAAAAAACAAACAACCCAATCCAAAAATAAGCACAAGACCTAAATAGACATTTCTCCAAAGAAGATATACAGATTGCCAACAAACACATGAAAGGATGCTCAACATCACTAATCATTAGAGAAATGCAAATCAAAACTACAATGAGGTATCACCTCACACAGGTCAGAATGGCCATCATCAAAAAAATCTATAGGGGCTTCCCTGGTGGCGCAGTGGTTGGGAGTCCGCTTGCCAATGCAGGGGACACGGGTTCGTGCCCCAGTCCACGAAGATCCCACATGCCCCGGAGCGACTGGGCCCGTGAGCCACAATTACTGAGCCTGCGCGTCAGGAGCCTATGCTCCGCAACAAGAGAGGTCGCGGTAGTGAGAGGCCGGCGCACCGTGATGAAGAGTGGCCCCCGCTTGCCACAACTAGAGAAAGCCCTCGCACAGAAACGAAGACCCAACACAGCCATAAATAAATAAATAAATAAAATTCTTTAAAAAAAAATCTACAAACAATAAATGCTGGAGAGGGTGTGGAGAAAAGGGAACCCTCTTGCACTGTTGGTAGGAATGTAAATTGATACAGCCACTCTGGAGAACATCTTAAAGAACTAAAAATAGAATTTCCATATGACCCAGCAATCCCAATACTGGGCATACACCCTGAGAAAACCATAATTCAAAGAGACTCATGTACCACAATGTTCACTGCAGCACTATTTACAATAGCCAGGACATGGAAACAACCTAAGTGTCCACTGACAGATGAATGGATAAAGAAGATGTGACACATATGTACAATGGAATATTACCCAGCCATAAAAAGAAACAAAATTGAATTATTTGTAGTGAGGTGGATGGACCTAGAGTCTGTCATACAGAGTGAAGTAAGTCAGAAAAAGAAAAACAAATACCGTATGCTAACATATGTATACGAAATCTAAAAAAAAAAAAGTTCTTAAGAACCTAGGGGCAGGACAGGAATAAAGACGCAGACGCAGACGCAGAGAATGGACTTGAAAACACCGGGAGGAGGAAGGGTAAGCTGGGACGAAGTGACAGAGTGGCATGGACATATATACACTACCAAATGTAAAATAGATAGCTAGTGGGAAGCAGCCGCATGGCACAGGGAGATCAGCTTGGTGCTTTGTGCCCACCTAGAGGGGTGGGATAGGGAGGGTGGGAGGGAGACACAAGAGGGAGGAGATATGGGGATATATGTATATGTATAGCTGATTCACTTTGTTATTCAGCGGAAACTGACACAATGTAAAGCAATTATACTCCCATAAAGATGTAAAAAAAATAAAAGGTTACAGGTGGCATGCCACAACGCCCAAACAACCTCCCACCCCATATCACCCCCCCACCCCTCGCTCAGGCACAACTTGGCCAAGAGATCCTGGAGGCAAGAGGTTAATCAACGCTATCAGATTTTATAGCCTCAGGTCATTACTCTTCCAGATGGAAAGCATCCCCAGTGGGGGTGAAGAGATTTCCCCCAGGGCACCACGATCTCACTCATCTCCCCGCGCCGGTGCCCGGGACACCTGTCCGCACCTCCTTCACCAACCGCTCCCTGCTCCGCGGCACTGCAGACACGAAGCCCTCGCAGGGCCGCCCCCAGTCCCCCGGAAACCAAGCTCTCCGTTCCCCGAGGCTCCCTCCCACCCCGCCCAAGCAGCCAGGGCTCCCAGCGCGCCACCCGCCGTTACCCAGCTAACCGTTGTGCGCGGGTCGCGGCGCCTCGTGAGGCTGACGTGACGTGACGGGGCGGCTAGGGGAGGAGCTCCTCTCCGCGCCAGGCGCCCCCCACGCCGTGGGAGTTCGCCAGACACTGTGGGGAGGGGTGGGCGCCACCGCTTTATACCACGCCGCGGGGGCCGGAGCATGCACGCAGGGGGCGGAGTTGGCCCTACGGGCTCCCGCCCCCTCCGCCCGCCTTCACAGCGCTGACTTCGATGTAGTTCCCCCTCGGCCGCCGGCGCTCCCGGTCCCGCCGGGTGTTCCCCCGCAACGTCGCGTACACCACCACGCGTGCGGGACGCCAATGTCGGCCTCACCCTCAGTCTCTGGCGGAGAAAAGGGGAAACCGCTAAGGACGGATGGGGCGTGGCCCCCGGCTTCTGACTCAGGTGTGGAGGGGAGATGGGCGCGCGGAAGAGCGGGGAAGTGACTGGAAGTGGGGGACTGGGCGGGGTTTGAGTGGACGCGGGTGCACCTCCGACCCGGGAAGAGGCCGTGGGCTAGAGGTTAAGAGCGTGGGCTGTGGGCTCGCTGCTTGAGTTCCGTGACCTCGGGGAAGTTACTCCACCCCTCAGGGCCTGTTTTCTGCTCCCTAAAATAACAACAGTAGTAGAAGCGACCTCATTTAGGAGATTTCCATGGTCTTTGAGGTACACAGAAGTCGGGAAAGAAGAGCCGGTAAGAGGATGGAAAGATTGGTCCAAGAGGGGGAGTGTGTGTGTGTGTGTGTGTGTGTGTGTGTGTGTGTGTGTGTGTGAAAGATGGAGAAATGAAGATTGCAGAGAGGCCAAATTTTTGTGGACACTGAATGTTTGGGACAGGATGTAATTATGGCTGGCAGTTTTGGGGGAATTGATTATATACTAAACACTTCACCTGAATCCTCATGACCCTGTGGAGTAGGTACTATTGACAGTTTACAAATAAAGGACCTGAGGTTCAGAGGGGTTGAGTAACTTTACAGAGGCCAGTGACCTAGTAGTGGCCAACATTTGAAGTCAGACTTCAGAGCCTGGTTTTTGTCATAAGAGCCATGGTTCTTGAGCAAGTCCAGATACCAAAGTGTATCTGTTAAAGTGATTAAATAATCTTGATTTGAGAAATACCAAAAAAGTATGTTAAGGCCCTTGCCTTCAAAGAATTTACAAGTTCTTTGGGGCAACTGAGATACAAATCAGCCCACATTTCTTGAGCATTTGCTCATGCCAGGACCTGTCCTACCACTCCACCTTTTGTCTCACACACACACTTCATTCCCACAACACTTAAGGGTAGGCCTTATAGTTTCTGTTTTGCAAATGAATAACCTGAGGTTAAGGAGGAGTGGGGTTTGTGGGGTCAGGCCTTGCGCCCTCCTCTCAACCACTCTGCCTGTTTCACAGCAAAGTTTTCAGTAACAGTTCAATATTTAGTAGAAGACATTGCAGAATCTATGGTCAAGTACTGCTTGTGAGCAGTAATTGTTTTTTACCTTTGTAAATGGAGAGAAGAAAGGCACTTAAGGTCACTGGAGTGGCCAGGACTTAGATCAGCAGTGCTTCAGGATTGTTAGTGTCAGCAGCATTCAGAGTAGATGGTAGATAGTTGAGTTAGGGAGACAGTGGGAGACTGTGGCTCGGGTGTAAATTTATAAGGGCCTGTACTATGGAATGGCAGTGCGAAGAGGTAGATAAGAGATTCCCAGGAAACTTCTCAAAGAAGGCACCCCAGGAAACTTCTCAAAGAAGGCACTTAAAGCAACAGTATAGTGGGTTCAGAATATGGACTCAGGAGGCAGACTGCCCAGTTTCCAACAAAGTACCTAATTAAGGTTGCTAGGGGAATAAAATTAGTGTTTGTGAAGCACTTGGAACAGAGCCTAGCATATAGCAAGTGCTCAATAAGTATTTTAAAAAATGAATAAATAGGAAATTAAGGAAATAATTTCATTTACAATAGCATCCAAAAGAATAAAAACACCTAGGGATAGGTTTAACTAAGGAGGTTGCAAAGATTTTAGGCAACTCTACTTTCTGAAGAAACACTGCCCACAAAACTGCCCTTACTTCAGACACTGTCTGCAAGATTGGGGGTCTCCAGGGTCACCCTCACTTCACACCATCTGGCCACAAATTTGGGGGTTCTCATAACCTTACTTAGGATCAATAATTTGCTAGAAAGGCTCACAGAACACCCTGAAAGCTGTTATATTCACAGTCACATTTATTACAGAAAAAGGATACATTGAAATCAAGCAAGGGAAGAGTAGCATAGGGCAGAATCTGGGAGGGGTCCAAACTCACAGTTCTGATTGTCCTCTCCAGGTGAGGTCCTGAGGGGAGTTATCTCCTCTCAGCTATGATGTGTGACAATGCTCTAAGAGTATTGCCAACCTAGGATATCACTCAAGCCCTGGTATCCATTGCTTTGTGAGGCTTCATTACTTGGCATGAATCATAGTCCATGTGATCAAACTAAAATCTCCAGTCACCTGCCTCCCTGAAGTTTGGGCTGTTACCATGTGACACAAAACCCTAACTCTCCAATCACATTGTTGGTCTTTCTGACATTGCCAGCCCTACCCTGAGTCATTTCATTAGCCTGAACTGAGAAGAGGCCCACCCTTAGACACCTCATTAGCATAAACTGTCAGAGTTGGTCTGATGGACCCACTATGAATTACAGAGACACTCCTATCACTTGGGAAATTGCAAGGGTGTGGCAGTCATCTCCCAGGAGCTGGGACAAAGGCCAGACCTCTCTTTAGACAAGACCAGATTCCTTACTACACAAAAGTAGAAGACACACTGAAAACTGTAAAATGTTGCTGAAAGATACTAAAGACCTAAATAAGTGGAAAAACATCCATGTTCACGTATTGGAAGACTTAATATTGTTAAGATGGCAACACTACCCAGCGTGATCTACAGATTCAATGTAATACCTATTAAAATTGCAATAGCCCTTTTGGGAAAAGTGGTAAACTCATGGAATTGTGCAGGACGTTGAATACTTAAAATAATATTGAAGAAGAACAAAGTTGGAGGACTCACATTTCCTTATTACAAAACTTATTACAAAGCTACAGTGATCAAAACAGTGTGGTACTAGCATAGGGATAGCTGTATAGACCAAGAGAATAGAAAGTCCAGAAACAAATGTACAAATCTATGGCCAATTGATTTTTGAAAAGAATGCCAAGACCATTCAATGGGAAAAGAAATGTCTCTTCAACAAGTGGTGCTGGGACACCTGAATATCCATATGCAAAAGAATGAAGTTGCACCCTTACCTTATGCCATATACAAACATAAACTCAAAATGGATTAACCAATAACCTAAATGTAAGAATTAAACTATAAAACTCTTAGAAGAAAAGATGAGGGGTAAATCTTAATGACCTTGGATTTGGCAATGGATTTTTAGATACAATACCAAAAGAAGAGCAACAAAAGGAAAAGATAAATCGGGTTTCATCAAAATGAGAAGCTTTTGTGCATCAAAGGACGTTATCAAGAAAGTGAAAAGACAACCTACACAATGGGAGAAAATATTTGCAAATCAGGGTCTAATGTCCAGAATATGTAAAGAACTCTTACAACTCAACAACAAAAAGACAACCCAATTAAAAAATGAGCAAAGGATTTGAATAGGTGTTTTCCAAAAACGATGTGTAAGTGACCAACAAGCACATGACAAGGTACTCAACTTTATTAGTCATTAGAGAAACGCAAATCAGAAACACAAGGTGCCACTCTATGCCCACCAGGATGGCTATAATAATAATTTTTTAAGGAAAGTATGTATTGGCAAGAATGTGGAGAAATTTGAAAACTTGCACATTGTTCATTGGGGTATAAAATGGTATAGCCACTGTGGAACAGTTTGGAAGTTCCTCAAAAGTTAAACATAAGATTACAACAAGACCCAGCAATTCTAAGTATATACCCCCAAAATTGAAAACAGGTATTCAAACAAATACTTGTACAGGAGTTTCATAGCACTGTTCACAATAGCCAAAAGTTGGAAACAACCCAATGTGCATCATTAAATGTATGGATAAACAAATGTGATATAGCCGTACAATGGAATATTATTTGGTCACAGAAGGATTGGAGTACTGGTACATGCTACAACACGGATGAGCCTCAAAAAGATGTTAAGTGAGAGTAGCCAGTCACAAACGGTCTCAAATTGTGAATATCCAGACACAAAAGGTCAGAAATTGTATGATTCCATTTTATTAAATATCCAGAATTGGTAAATCTAGAGAGACAGAAAGCAGATTAATGTTGCCAGGGGCTGGGAGAATGACTTTTTAATGGATACGGAGTTTTCTTTTAGGGTAATGAAAATGATTTGGAACTTGATATAGGTGTTGGTTGGTGGTTGTACAACATTGTGAATGTACTAAATACCACTGAAATGTATACTTTAAAATGGTTAACTTTATGTTATATGAATTTACCTCAATAAATAAACCAAATAAATAAATGGAGAAACAGATTTTCCATGAATTTACTGAAGTTTCTTCTTTGTGTTAAGAGAATCATGTCTAAGTTTATAATTTAAACTTTATATATCTTAAAGAGGGCCAATGTGATAGTCAGAAGCCACCCTCCTCCCCCAAGATGTCCATGTCCTAATCCTTGGAGTCTGTGAATACGTTATTTACATGACAAAGGGAAATTAGGGTTGCAGATGGAATTAAATTTGCTAGTCAGCTGACCTTGAAATAGGGAGATCATCCTGGATTGTCTGGGCCCAATATAATTAAGAGTCCTTAAAAGTGGGAGAGAGTAGGCAGACAGGTCAGAGTGATGCAGTGTGAGGACTTGACCTGCTGTTATTGGCTTTTAAGATGGAGGAAGGGGGGCACCAGCCAAGGAATGCAGGTGGCCTCTAGAGTCTGGGGAGGGCAAAGAAACAGACTCTCCTCTAGAGCCTCCAGAAGGCTTGACACATTGATTTTAGCCCAGTGGGGCCTGTGTTGGACTTTGACCTGTAGAACAATACATCTAGGTTGCTGTTGTTGTTTTTTAAATATTTATTTATTTGGTTGCGTTGGGTCTTAGTTGCAGCAGGTGGGCTCCTTAGTTGTGGCATGTGAACTCCTAGTTGCAGCATGCATATGGGATCTAGTTCCCAGACGAGGGATTGAACCAGGGCCCCCTGCACGCTCCCAAGGAGCATGGAGTCTTAACCACTGCACCTCCAGGGAAGTCCCCTAAATCTATGTTGTTTTAAGCCACTAACTTTGTGATAATTTGTTACAGCCATGATGGAAAACTAATACAGACAGCATAAATGTGTATACTTCAGGCCCCACAAAACTTGTATCTTCCTACTGACAGTGAATATTTTTATGAAGAGTACAGGCTTTGGAGTTGGAAGGCCAGGTGCTATAACTTGCTAGCTATGTTTCTGTGGGCAATTCACTGAACTCTTCTAGGCTTCAGTTTTCTCACCAGGAACGTTGGAGATAATACCTACAAACCTGATCTGTCATGAGTTTCAAAAGAGAAAATTATTGGTAAAACTGGGAAAGTGCTCTGAGAGTGTTTTTTTTTTTTTTTAATATAAATTATCAGTAAAGGGTGCTTAAGGGGGAAAGGTCCAGAGTTACTCTAATATTTTAGCTGGAAATATAGAAATAGAGAACGTGGGAAGTGGAAACAGTTTGAGTGAACTGGAGAAAATGATAAAGCAGGTACAATTCTTACTATTTTTCCAGATGTCATCCTTGTTTTAAGCCAGTATAAGATAGGAATTTTAGAGTTGGCAGAAGCCTGGAAATCATGTAACCATTGCCCAACCTTATGCAGATGTGGAAGCTGAAATCCAGAAGCTGGAAGACTTTCTTCAAACCACTCAGCTAATGAATGGTTTGACCAGGTGAATAGACAAGTTTTCTGGACTTTACTGTCTAAAGCATAACCTTTAAGATAAAAAGTGTTTCTTTACTGCACACCAGAGGGGATACAGTGCCCTCTAGTGGCTTTTTATTTTATTATACAAATCCCCATTACTTCACATTTCTGTTTTAAAGGTTGAGAAGGAGATGATGCAAGAGCTAGGCTGCCTTAGAAAAGGACCTTACAGTTATTTGCAAACTCAGATTTCAAGGTTTCAAGAAAGTTCTAACTTGAAAAATTAGGGGCTAGGATGAGAAACACCATTAAAGGAAAAGGGGTGGGGAATTTGTAAATGCAAAATTGGAAATTTGTGCTGAATACACTGCTCAAATATTTAATCTGGAAAATAAGAAAAATACGTTTTTGTTGTGTTTCCACTGACAAACTCAGTGAAATCAAAAAGGTTCACTTTTCATTTTATTGAGATACAGTTCTCATAACATAAAATCCACCATTTAAAAGTGTAAGCTTAAGTAGTTTTCAGTATATTCACCATGTTGTGCAACCATCACCACTATCAAATTGCAGAATATTTCCATCTCCCCCCACACCCCAAAAAACCCCAAACGATTAGCAGTTGATTCCAATTCCACACCCACCCCATCCCCTGGCAACAGCTAATGTACTTTCTGTCTCTATATATTTGTCTATTCTGGATATTTTATATAAATGGAATGTGAACTTTCATGTCTGGCTTCTTTCACTTAGCATAGTGTTTTCAAGGTTCACCCATATTATAGCATGTATCAGTACTTAGTTCCTTTTTATGGCTGAATAATATTCTGTTGTATATGGATATATCACATTGTATTTATTTGTTCATCAATTGATGGGTATTGAGTTGTTTACACTTTTTTAAAAAATTTGTTTATTTATTTTTGGCTGTGTTGGGTCTTCGTTGCTGTGCGCGGGCTTGTGGGCTTTCTCTAGTTGCGGCGAGTGCGGGCTACTCTTGTGGTGCGTGGGCTTCTCATTGCAGTGGCTTCTCTTGTTGTGGAGCATGAGCTCTAGGCACACTGGCTTCAGTAGTTGTGGCACTCGGGCTCAGTAGTTGTGGCTCACGGGCTCTAGAGCACAGGCTTAGTAGTTGTGGCGCATGGGATTAGTTGCTCCGCGGCATGTGGGATCTTCCCGGACCAGGGCTTGAACCCGTGTCCCCTGTGTTGGCAGGCAGATTCTTAACCACTGTGCCACCAGGGAAGTCCCTCTATGTTTAACTTTTTGAAGAACTACAAAGCAATGTATGTTCCAACTGTCTCGTATTTTCCAACATTTGTTTTTTCCATTTTATTATTAATATTAATATTGCCATTCTAATGGGTATAAAGAAGTATCTCATGTGATTTGTTTTAAATTTTGAAATCAATTTTTTCTCTTTATTTTTGTTTTTATTTGTGGTAAAACACACAAAACATAGAATTTACCTTTATAACTATTTTAGGTATATAGTTCATTAATGTTAAGTATATTCACATTTTGGTGCAACCAATTTCCAAAACTCCACCTTGCAAAACTGAAACTATGCCCGTTAAGCAACTCCCCATTCTCCTCTCCCCTCAACCACCATTCTACTTTCTGTCTCTATGAATTTGATGACTCTAGGGTATCTCATATTAATGGAATAGTATTTGTCTTTTTGGGACTGGCTTATTTCACTTAACATAATGTCCTCAAAAGTTCATCCATGTTGTAGCATGTGTCAGAATTTCCTTTCTTTTTAAAGTTGAATAATATTCCATTGTAGGACTTCCCCGGCACTCCAGTGGTTAAGACTGTGCTTCCACTGCAGGGGGCACAGGCTTGATCCCTGGTTGATCCCGCATACCATGTGGTGCGGCCAAATAATAATAATAATATTCCATTGTATATATACACCACATTTTATTTATCCATTCACTTGTCGATGGACGTTTGGGTTGCCTCTACCATTTAGCTTTATGAATAACACTGCTATGAACATGTGTGTACAAATATTTCTTCGAGACCCTCTTTTCAATTCTTTTGGTGTATGCCTAGAAATGGAGTTGCTGCCTCATATATAAATCTGTTTTTAATTTCTTGAGAAACTGCCATACTGTTTTCCATAGTGGCTGTGCTATTTTATATTCCTATCAACAGTGCACAAGGGCTCCAATTTTTCCATATCCTCCAACACTTGTTATTTTCTGTTTTTTTGATAATAGCCGTTCAATTGGTGTGAGGTAGCATCTCACTGTGGTTTTGATTTCCATTTCTCTAATGACTAATGATGGTGAGCATCTTTTTATGTGTTTGTTGGCTATTTGTGTATCCTTGGAGAAATGTATTACAAATCCTTTACCCATTTTTTAATTGGATTGTCTTTTTATTGTTGAGTTGGATGAGTTCTTTATATATTCTGGATACAAATCCTTTTTATCAAGATACATGGTTTGCAAAAGGATTTATTTTAAACTGTCCTCTATTGAGGTATACTTTACATAGAGTAAAATATACAGATCTTAAGTGTACAGCTGAATGAAGTTTGATAAATTTATACATACCTGTAACTTTCATCCAGGGCAAGTTAAAAAATATTTTTGTCACCCCAGATAATTCCCTTGGGACCCTTTCCGTGCAGTTGCCCATTCCTCTCTGCCCAATGCAATGATGATTTTTATTTCTGTCAATAGAAATTAGTTTTCCATGTTTCTGAAATTCATAAAACAAATTGTGTAATATGTACTACTTGTGTCTGGCTTCTTTTACTCAACATTATATGTGTGAGATTCATCTGTGTTATTGTATATATTCAGTTGATACTTTTTTATTGCTAAATTTTAAATTTTGATGAAGTCCAATTTGTCCACTGTTTTTGGGGGAGGGGGCTGTTGTTGTTTTTTACAGTTAGTGCTTTTTGTGTTCTATATGAAAAATGTTTTCTGACCTCCCGTTCCTCTCCCACCAGGTTGCAAAGATATGTTCCTATATTTTCTTCTGAAAGATTTAGAATTTTAGCTTTCACATTTAGACCTATGATGCATATCAAATTCATTTTTGTTTAATATGCGGTGAAGTTGAGGGGTGGTTGGTTTTTTTTTTTTCTCCCACAGTTATCCAGTTGTTCCAGCACTGTTTATTGGGAAACTTTTTCATCCCTCATGAATTGCTTTGGTTATTTTGTTAAAATTAATATATGAGGGCTTCCTTGGTGGCACAGTGGTTGAGAGTCCGCCTGACGATGCAGGGGACATGGGTTCGTGCCCCGGTCCGGGAAGATCCCACATGCTGCGGAGCGGCTAGGCCCGTGAGCCATGGCCACTGAGCCTGCGCGTCTGGAGCCTGTGCTCCGCAACGGGAGAGGCCACAACAGTGAGAGGCCCGCGTACCACAAAAAAAAAAATAAATAAATAAAAAAAATATATGGTATATATGTGTAGGTCTATTTTTGGACTCTCTGTTCTGTATTGCTGATCTATTTGTCCATTCTAATGCCATTACTACCTTATCTTTCATTAATACAGCTTTTTATTTTAATAAGTCTTGAAATTAGGTAGTTTGCCCTAGAGCTTTGCCCTTCTTTTTCAATATTGTTTTAGTTATTCTGAGTCCTATCCACTTCTGTATAAATTTTAAAATAAGTTGTCAATCTCAACCAAAAAAGCCCATTTCGGGTTTTTATTGGGATTGCATTGAATCTATAGAACATATGGTGAGAATTCTCATCTTAACAATATTAAGTCTTCTAATCCGTGAACATGGTATTATATCTCTTCATCTGATTAGGTCTCCTTTAGGCTCTCTCAGTAATGTCTTGTTTTAATGTAGAAGTTTTGCACAGTTTCATTAAAATTATTCTAGGTATTTTTGGTTATTTTAAAATAGCATTGTTTTATTTTAACTTTTGAATTGCTCATTGCTAGTAGAAATAAAATTTATCTTGCATATTGAATTTGTATCTGTAACCTTGCCAAATTCACTTATTATTTCTAGTAATTTGTAGATTTCCTTGGATTTTCTACATACACAATCACGTCATCTGCAAAAAAGAAAGTTTTACTTTTTTCTTACAATCTTTATCCCTTTTCCTTTTCCTTGCCTTACTGTACTGGCTAAGCCCACCAGTACAATGGTAAATAGTAGACCTAAGAATAGACATCTTTGCTTTGTTTTAATTTTAGAGGGAAGTGTTAAATATTTCACCTTTAAGTTTGATGTCAGCTATAAGATTTTATATACAGCCTTATCAGATTAATGAATTTCCTTTCAATTTTTAGTTTAAGAGTTTTTTAAATATTTATTTATTTATTTATTTATTTATTTATTTATTTTGGCTGTGCTGGATCTTCATTGCGGCACATGGGATCTTCACTGTGGCACGCGGGATATTGTGGCATGCGGGCTCCTTAGCTGTGGCATGAGGACTCTTTTTTTTTTTTTTTTTTTTTTTTTTTTTTGTGGTACGCGGGCCTCTCACTGTTGTGGCCTCTCCCGTTGCGGAGCACAGGCTCCGGACGTGCAGGCTCAGCGGCCATGGCTCACGGGCCCAGCCGCTCCGCGGCATGTGGGATCTTCCCGGACCGGGGCACAAACCCGTGTCCCCTGCATCGGCAGGCGGACTCTCAACTACTGCGCCACCAGGGAAGCCCATGAGAACTCTTAGTTGAAGCATGCATGCGGGATCTAGTTCCCCGACTAGGGATCGAACCTGGGGCCTCTGCATTGGAAGTGCGGAGTCTTACCCACTGGACCACCAGGGAAGTCCCTGCTAAGAGTTTTTATCATGAACAGGTGTTAAATTTTACGAAATGCAGTCTGTATATTTACTGAGATAATTACATGTTTTTTCTCCTTAATTCTGTTACTATGGTAAATTATACTATTTGATTTCTTTTTTAAAAATACCTTTTATTATGGAAAGTTTCAAACACATAAAAAGTAAATAGAATAGTATAATAAACTCCCAGGTTACCCATCACCTAACTTCTTATACCATTTGTACCCTCATCAAATCCCCACACTTAAAAGTTCATTCAGGTTTTTTGCTTTGGATCTTTTCTATTTGTCACTTTCTCTCTAATTCTTTTCCTTCCCCATTTTCTCCCTCTTCTACGTTCCCTTTCTCCTCATACCTTGTCCTTCTCCTCCTTCTGCCTCTTTCCTTCCTTATTACTCCCCCTTGCTTCGTTCTCTTCCTCTTTTCCTCCTCTTCTCCTCTCTTCCCTTCATCCTCCTCATCTTCCTCTTTTTCTGGTAAAGTTGACAAATTCCTTATTATTATTTAATAAAGATAAATGAATTCAATGAAATTCTTTTCTTGCACCCCCTTTCATACAATTCAAATTAACAAAGCTTTCTGTATACTATTTAATCTATTAGAATACTACCAGAATTTTTGTCAAGCACTGAAATGTTTCACATTAGTCATGATTATAAATTCCATCAATGTAGTCTAAAATACGTAAGTGTATTAACTGGAACTTAGTTAATTACAGAGACTTCTTACTTTTCCTTTCTTTTTTTTTCCGGCAGATATATTGCTCATTTATTCGCTCCATGTTTGAAAAGAATTTCAAAATAAAGTAATTTTATACACCATACAATTCAGAGCAGAGTTGGGCTCAGGGGACCACTTCATGGTTCACAGGGTGGGCAGAACCCTCTGTCTCCAAACATTTTTTGAGCTAGTTTGACTTTCTGCTGTGAGTCCTGGTCCCAGTCTTGCTTGAAACCCCATGAGGTTAAGTTCACCACCCAAGGGGTCTGGAATTTTCCCAGCCATAGGGATGAGCTTCTAGTTCAGAGGTGAAAGAGGGCTTCTTGGAAGGGACCAATAAAGCCTCTGCAGCAGAAACAGGAGGAGACAAGGGCAGAAGGCACGGGGCTGAACCAGAGAGCCTCTGGGGGATGGTGGAGCTCTCAGGATCCAGCATTTCCCTGTGCTCAACCGTGGGTTTCCATTCAGTAGAACAGGGTCTACCTTAGAAAGCAGCAGAGGGCTTCCCTGGTGGTGCAGTGGTTGAGAGTCCGCCTGCCGATGCAGGGGACACGGGTTCGTGCCTCGGTCCGGGAAGATCCCACATGCCGTGGAGCAGCTGGGCCTGTGAGCCATGGCCACTGAGCCTGCACGTCCGGAGCCTGTGCTCCGCAACAGGAGAGGCCACAACAGTGAGAGTCCCGCGTACTGAAAAAAAAAAAAAAGAAAGAAAGCAGCAGAAACTTTCTCCTAGTAGCTTCCAAAACCTGAAGACAGGGCCCAGCAGGAATTTTGACTGGACCCAGGAGATCCCAGGATGCTAGGGAGCTACAGGCCCTTGATTATTGAGGTGGTCCAGCCAATGGGCCCAGCTCCTGGAAGGCACGGTCAGGTAGTTTTCCAAGGACAGCCCACGACTAGGACAGACAGACCCATGCAAACACACTGGAGTTGGTAAAAGGGACTCCATATTGCTCATTCCCTAACTCCAGGTTTGACACCCATTGTTCAAAAGACACAAAGTGAACACCGTTCTTGAGGTTGGAGGACACATGGCTGGCCTCAAAGGGGACTCTCCTCCACCGCTGGATGCGAAAAGGATTCGAAGAGAAATGACGCAGGACAGCCTGGTTGACATCTAGAGTTTGGACAATTAGCCGATGTATACATATACGGTTAGTGCCTCTTCGTTCCATCCAGCAGGCAGAGACACAAATCTCAGTCTTTCCACTATCCAGGAGTTCTTGCCAGAAACCCTCCTTCTCCAGGTCCAAAACTTCCTTCCTTCGAAACCACCTGTAACCAGGTAGGTAGTAGGCAGGTAGGAAGTGGACATCACAAGGAGCTGCAGGCATGCCCTTACATTTTCCCTCCTTTGTCCAGCTGTCCCCACCACTCAGCATAGGCTGTTCTGGGAAGCCATCTAGGCCCGTGGGGTTCAGGAGGAGGTTGCGCCCTATGGGTCTGCACTCTCAGAAGCGGCCCAGGATGCAGGGCCTGAGGTCGGCGGTGGCGGGCAGGCAGGTGCTGACGATGGGCCACAGGGCAGCGTGTTTCCGGGGCAGGATGCTCAGCCACAGGGCCTGGCAGTCCACCAGGTCGCGCCAGTGCCTGTACACCTGGCGCCGGTGCCTGAGCAGCATGTGTTGGGTCACGTGGCTCAGCAACATTAGAAGCAGCTCAGCTGGAAGTTGGTTCGGGCCCAGCGCCTCCTCAGATTCCTGCTCTAGCGCCTCCTCGGATTCCTGCTCCAGCAAGGGGATCCCGACAGGCTGGCCCCTGGAGGAGGGCTTCTCACCAGGCTCAGCTGCGGCCTGCATCTCAGCCAGCACCCCTCCTGGGTGGGCCGTCACCTTGCTTCATGTCTCTTTCCTTTCTAAGACAAGTTAGAGCACTTTATCATTTTGCTGTTTTGGGTAAATAATCTGAAAATGCACTGCTTATGGCTATGCTTAACAAGTTGTGATATATGGTGGAAAATAGGAATAATACAGGGCCAAAAAGATAACCTTTAAGTATTTTATACTTTTTTGACTTAGGGCCCATGCAAGTTAAATGAAAATTTTGAGGTTTATATGGTTGTTTTTCGTTGCTGTTGTTGCAGGTTTTACCATCTGAAGAGGATAGAATGAAAAAAGAAATGAGAAATCAGCTTGTTGTGAAGCTTGTGAGAAAAAAAAGTAAGGTAATTTGGATGTTATATGAAAGAATATCTTCAAACCTATGCTTATTTTGGCAAAATTTAGAAAATTTTAATGGCAAAATATAGCTGGAAGAAACAGGATAATGAATCTAACTTACATTCCCATCTTACTTTAAAAGAGGAATAAATTTTACTAATAGAAGTCATGTAGAATAGCTAATGAAGTGAAATGTGTGAAATGAAATGAAACTTAATATTTTCATTATCTGGGTGCTCTTGAGAAGCAGTGATTATTTCATCAAAAGAAAAAGTGTTGATTTGAAGATATTGTCACATTGTATAAGAAATTAGAAAATCACATTTATCATGTAGCTATATTTTTCATATTAAAACTCTAAGGATAGTTCTAAACATTCTTATGCTATTCCAGCTCTGAAAATTGCTTGGAAAAACTTTTAGAGAATTAAAATTTGTTTTTCTGGGACAAGATTGCATTAGCCCTACCCTTACAACCAAATTCCTCCAAACACTCATTTGCAGGTGTCAGTAATACACACCATTTTAAACAATACTTCCACAGAAATCATCCATCACATAAACATGTACTGCTCCCATAGCCAGACTCCACATCCAATAAAAACACATTCATTTGTTCTTCTTTCCCCTCTACCCCCAAATAAAAAATAAAAAAACAAATCCCCTAATTAGGGAGCTACCAGAGAGAAGGTGGAGGTGAGGCTGAAGGTAGGAGCTGCTAGAGCACAGTAATCACATTTCCTCTCCTCCAGCCCCCCTCCCCTGTCCATTTTAAATTGAGGTAATAAAGGTAAAATTACGTGTGTAGATCTTAAGTGATCAATTTAATGAGTTTTGACAATCTTATATTCCTCTCTAACCACCAGCTGAAAAAAAAAGATATAGAACATTCTGTCACCCCAGGAGGTTTCTTCATGCCCTTCCCAGTCTGTTCCCCCTCTTTCCGAGGAAACACACATCTGATTTCTGTCCCCATAGCCTTGTTTAGCATTTTCCTGGACTTCATATATGGAATCATACAGTAATATACTATTTTATGCCTGGACACTTTCACTCAGCATATTTCTAAGATTATCCATGTTGCTGCTAATTTCAGTAGCATGTTCCTTTTAGTTGCTGAGTAGTATTTCATTATATGAATATACCACATTTTTTAAGACTTTATTTTTTAGAACAGTTTTAGGTTTACAATAAAATTGAGAGGAAGGTAAAAAGATTTTCCATACACCCGCTGCCCCCATACATGCACAGCCTTCCCCATTACAACATCACTCACCAAAATGGTACATTTTCCTACCAAGGATGACCCTACATTGATACATCATAATCCCCAAAGTTCATAGTTTACCTAAGGGTTTATTCCTGGTGTTGTACATTCTATGGTTTTGGACAAATGTATAATGACGTGTATCTATCTTTATATAATATCATACACAATATTTTCACTGCCCTAAAAATTCGTTGTCCTCTGTCTATTCATCTTCTCCACCCCCCAACTCCCCCTTCAAATCCCTGGCAACCATTGATCTTTTCACTGTCTCTATAGTTTTACCTTTTCCATGATGTCATATAGTTGGAATCACATAGTATGTAGCCTTTTCAGAATGGCTTCTTTCACTTAGGCATATGCATTTAAAATTCCTCCATGTCTTTGCATGGCTTGATAGTTCATTTCTTTTTAGTGCTAAATAATATTTAATTATCTGGGTTATGTTAATGTATCCATTCATCTACTGTAGGACATCTTGGTTGCTTCCAAGTTTTAGCAATTATGAATAAAGCTGCTCTGAACCTCCTTCTGCAGGTTTTTAGGTGGATATAAGTTTTCAATTCTATTGGGTAAATACCAAGGAACATGATTGCTTGATTGTTTGGTACAAGTATATTTTGTCTGTAAGGAATCACCAAACTGTCTTCCAAAGTGGCTGTACCATTTTGCATTCCCACCAGCAATGAATAAAAGTTCCGGGACTTCCTGGTGGCCCAATGGTTAAGAATCTGCCTGCCAATGCAGGGGATACGGGTTCGAGCCCTAATCTGGGAAGATCCCACATGCCACGGAGCAACTAAGCCGTGTGCCACAACTACTGAGCCTGCGCTCTAGAGCCCGTGAGCCACGACTACTGAGCCCGCATGCAACAACTACTGAAACCCACGTGCCTAGAGCCCGTGCTCTGCAACGAGAAGCCACCGCAGTGGGAAGCAGGCGCACCACAACATAGAGTAGCCCCCACTCGCCGCAACTAGAGAAAGCCCGTGCACAGCAACGAAGGCCCAATGCAGCCAAAAATAAATAAATAAATAAATAAATAAATTACTTTTAAAAGTTCCTGTTGCTTCACCTCCTCACCAGTGTTTGGGGTTTTCAGTGTTCTGGATTTTGGCCAGTCTAATAGGTGTGCAGTAGTATCATATTGTTTTAATTTGCATTTCCCTGATGATATATGATGTGGAGCATCTTTTCATGTGATTATTTGCCATTTGTATATCTTCTTTGGTGTTAAGGTTTTTGGCCCGTTTTAAAATCTGGTTTTCTTATTGTTCAGTTTTCAGAGTTCTTTGTGTGTTTTGATTAATAGTCCTTTGTCAGATGTGTCTTTTGCAAATATTTTCTCCCAGTCTGTGGTTTCTCTTCTAATTCTCTTGGTAACTGTGTTTCTCAGAGCCAAGTTTTTTAATTTTAATGAAGTAAAGCTTATCAATTATTTCCTTCATGGATTACACCAGAATTTTTTAAACCCATTCTTCTGTTTATATACTTATGGTTTGTTTCCAATTTGGGAACTTTATAACAAACACTGCTGTGACTATTTGTATAGACACATGCTTTTCTCTCTCTTTGGTAGATACCTAAAAGTAGAATTATTAGGTCATAGGGTAAAGGTATGTTTAAGTTCATTAGAGGGGACTTCCCTGGCAGTCCAGTGGTTAGGACTCCGTGCTTCCACCTCAGGGGGCGCGGGTTCCATCCCTGGTCGGGGAACTAGGACACCACATGCCGTGCAGCATGGCCAAAAACAAAAAGTTCATTAGAAACTACTAAGTCCTCCAAAGTGTTTGTACTATTTTACCAGCAATGTGTTACAGGTCAAGTTGCTCCATATTCTTGTTAACATTTAACATTGTTAGAGGTTTTTTTACTGTGGCCATTCTGATGCATAGGAAATAGTACCTTATTGTGGTTTTAATTTACATTTTCTTGATGACTCGTGATGTTTAGTACCTTTTCATGTGCTTATTTGACATCATACGTATTCTTTTTTTTTTTTTTTTCTGTACGCGGGCCTCTCACTGTTGTGGCCTCTCCCGTTGCGGAGCACAGGCTCCGGACGCACAGGCCCAGCGGCCATGGCTCACGGGCCCAGCCGCTCCGCGGCATATGGGATCCTCCCAGACCGGGGCACGAACCCGCATCCCCTGCATCGGCAGGCGGACTCTCAACCACTGCGCCACCAGGGAGGCCCATATACGTATTCTTTTTAAAAATTGAAATATAGCTGAGGTACAATAATATTTTAGTTTCAGGTATATAATACTGTGATTCAATATTTTTATAGATTATACTCCATTTAAGGTTATTATAAAATATTCGCTATATTCCCTGTGCTCTACAATATATCCTTGTAGATTATTCACTTTATACATGGTAGTTTGTACCTCTTGATCCCGTACCCCTATAACTCCCCACCCCCTTCACTCTCCCCAGTGGTAACAACTAGTTTGATCTCTATACCTGTGAGTCTGTTTCTCTTTTGTTATATTCATTCACTTGTTTTATTTTTTAGATTTCACATATAAGTGACAACATACAGTATTTGTCTTTGTCTGTCTGTCTGACTTATTTCACTTAATGTAATACCCTCTGTATCCATCCATGTTGTTGCAAGTGGCAAGATTTCTTTTTTTTTTTCTGGCTGAGTAATATTCTATTGTGTGTGTGTGTGTGTGTGTCTTCTTGTTAATTCATCTGTTGATGGACATTTTGGTTGCTTCCATATCTCGGCTATGGTAAATAGTGTTGCAGTGAATATCAGTGTGCATGTATCTTTCAAAGGAAATTGCAAACATAAATAAATTTCCCTCTCAATAGTTCATACATAGCAATAACTAGAGTTCAGTATTTTTTCCTTTCAGGAAAATTTGAATGAATATATTTTATAGTTGTAATTTGTAATATTAACTTATTAAGGTCAGTGACTTTACCACAGCAAATTTTTGATCATTATAAATAGGAAATTTTGAAACTGGAATATTACATAATAATTTATTTCTCCATTTTATTTTGTTTGCACAGTACCGAAATGATTGATGATTGATCAAAATAAGTAGTCACAAATGGTAGCAGATTTTTTAAATAGCTCATGGAATTTTAGGAAATTAGGCCTAAATTTTATAATTTAGGTCACACTTCAATGACATTAATTCTAAAGCTGGAAGGAAGTATATTAGACATTTTTCTTTTTAAATTGTAATCAGAATAGTATCTAATAAGAGTTCAGGTACTTTTTTCATATATGTAATAGTAGGGCATAACTTACCCCAACTAACAATAAATGCTAGAAGTGTCTATAAGTGTTCACTGGTTATCGTACAACTGATCATTGCAATGTGAAGAAAATTTGTTCCAAAAAGATGAAACTTACACATTTATTGAGTGTGCTATGTTATCTACTCATGTGTATGATTTTACAACCTGGATTTTTAAAAAGGAGCTACCATCTACCTTGTCAACCACACATTAAGAAAAAGTTCATATTAAGTGCACAGCAATGGGAGAAGAATCTCTATTCAAAGAGCTAGGTTTCTGCCAAGGGAGGAATTAGGAAAATGCACTCGTACCCCCACCCTAGAATGCCACACTTAGGAATCAAAGGAGGTCTCTGGCAGCCAGGCCCAGCAGGCTTGACAGGTTAGTCTTTCTAATGCCTACCTGGGAACACGCTGCTCAATACTGTCTGCTGTGGTGGCAGGAAACTAATTCTGCTTCTCTGTGAATAATGGAGGGTACCACCACCCTGAGGATTGTCAGAAGCCAGGGGAGCCAGTGCTTGGGTAGACTTTTTTTGCTTCAGGGCACTAGGCTGGTTGGAACCCCTTGGAGAATCCAGCTGGAAAAAGTCACAAAACCCATGCAAGGCATCCTAAATAACCACGCTTAAATTTTTATTTATTTATTTATTTATTTATTTATTTATTTGTGGTACGCGAACCTCTTACTGCCACGGCCTCTCCCGTTGCGGAGCACAGGCTCCGGATGCGCAGGCCCAGTGGCCATGGCTCACGGGCCCAGCCGCTCCACGGCATGTAGGATCCTCCAGGACCAGGGCACCTGCATCGGCAGGCGGACTCTCAACCACTGCGCCACCAGGGAAGCCCCGACCATGCTTAAATTAAGGTAGAGGATTGCCTCTTGAAGAGGCTCAGGACATTCAGTCCAGGAGTGATTGGCACTTCATTCACTTCTACATGGAGGAAAAAAAAAGTTTCTGGAATATTCAGAAACTGCCCCGGTGACCTGATTTCATTGGCATGGACCCAGTCTGTTCTGAGAAGTTGTGCTGCAGTTGTGGTATGGCAAGAAGAATACTATTTTTGGAGTAAGGACACACTTAGCTTGGAACGTATGGATCACAAGACCTTGAACAAGTCAACTAACCTCAGTTTTCCTCATCAGTAAATGGATTGTTGTGGTAAGAACTTCATAAAATAATCCACGTGGAAGCACCTGACACTAATGCTCAGAATACATTACTTAATCTGAATACAGTCTCCTAAGTAAAACAGATATTCCTTAACACACCAACAGATGCTCTGAGTGAGGGAGGGAAGAAAGGAGGAAGTTTTTAATTGAACTGTTATTAAATAAGTTGGAGGTGCTCATGTAATTGTAGCTATTATTACTTCACCTTTTAGAATCAAAAGGAAAGTGATACATCACCTAAGATAATGCTGAGGTAAATATATGTAACTTTTGCTTTCTTATGTCTGATGATAGATACTGTGCACTTCTGGGGAGGCCAGATCACAAGTTGGCCTTAAACATATATAATGGACAGCTTTTATTCTTGCCTGAGTAGCATCCATTCCTCCTTTTATGTTATAGCACCTAGTTTTCCTCTATCATGCTCAGTTCATTGTTCCTGGGGGGAGAAGAGTCCACACCAGCTCCAGAAGTGGACTTGTAAGCCAGACCTTTCCAATCAGAGCATTACATTTATGGCAGATCCCATTGACTGGCTAACCTAATCCCCATTCTCAACCCCCTTCTTCCCAGCCTAACTCAACTGGAGAGTCTGGAAGAGCAAAATACTTGGCTCTCCAGCCTTGCTTGAGGGTAAGGGTATCCTTGTGACCCAGTTATGATCAGTGAGTCATGAGCAGAAGTCTGCTAGGTGATTTTGGGAAAACTTTCGCTTTCTTCAACAAGGGACGTTTGCTGCCCGTAGCATCCTTTTTCCTGCCTAGAACCTGGATGTGATTTTTTGGAGCTGCAGCTTCCATCTTGCAATAATGAAGAAAAAGCCAAAGAACTAAAAAGCCAAAGAACTTGCGGACCACGGGCTCTAGGCAAGCAGGCTCAGTAGTTGTGGCTCGTGGGCTCTAGAGTGCTCAGTAGTTGTGGCACATGGGCTTAGTTGCTCCACAGCATGTGGGATCTTCCTGGACCAGGGCTTGAACCCGTGTCCCCTGCATTGGCAGACGGATTCTTAACCACTGTGCCACCAGGGAAGTCCCACATCTTTTAATATAAGGAACATGAACTTCATTTTGTTTTATCATGTACTCTGTTGTCTGCAATTGAAGGCATCTCTAACTGATAAAATATCTCCTTGGCTGTACTGATTGATTCAAGGATGGCCATGTGCTCAAGTTAGACCAATCAGAACCAATGAGACTCAGTTTTAGGAATTTCAATGGACTATTAGAATAAGAAGTTCTCTATCTGTAGACCTGAAAGTAAAAAGATACAAGCCTAGAACTGCTGGCAGCCAACTTGCTCCAACTTGGGATCAGCCAGTATGAGAATGAAGCCAGTACAGAGAAGACACAGATGAGACAGGGAGAGAGAGTGAGTTATGATGATATCCTTTGAGTCCCTGATCCAGATTTGCCTAAAGGGAGGGTGCCTCTGGACTTTTAAAATACAGGAGCCAATAAATCCCTTTTTGGCTCAAGCTTGTCTGAGATATGAGGTTTCTGTATCATAACCTGACTAATACTTGGCAACATATTACCGGTGCTGCTTCTAGTCCATATTTTCTCCTGCCTGCACTGCCTCAAGTACGTAAGAGCAGGGCTTAATATTTACCCGTTTTTAGTGAGTCCCTTCCTCCCTCAGCTTCTCTGTTGATACTTTTGTGGGTCCACCCACAAGGAGAGGCTTCTGCTCTGGGTGAGAGGAGATGAAAGATCCCACACATTTTAGGAGAGACTTTCCAGCACAGGGAAGCACAGTACACGTGTTTCCTCTCTGACTGAAATTCATGAAGAGGCTGTTCAGAGAGGTAGGAAAGGGGAGACTAGAGGGAGTTGCTGGGTGGAAGGATAATTTGGTTTATTACAATTAAATTGTTTCAACTTTTTTTCCCCTTACTATCAAAGTCATACAGTAAATATAAAAAGAGGGAATTCCCTGGTCATCCAGTGGTTAAGACTCTACACTTCCATTGCAGGGGGCCCAGGTTGCCATGCAGCGTGGCCAAAAAAAATAGAGATCACTATGTTTCTCAAGCGATTTTTCTTTTCTTCTCATAGTCTTCCGTATTATGTTTGCTGGAAAGCATTGTCTGATAATCAAAATAAAATGATGGTTGAATCCAGTTGATAGCAACAAACCAGTTTTCAAGGCCAAGGGATAGCAATAGTCTGGTCCATTGTCAGGGGAGTCCTAACCACTGGACCACCAGGGAACTCTCAATAAGTACTGTGTTTGAATTTACTCTCTTCAGGCTTTCACTCCCATATTCCACCAAAACTGCCTTTGCTGATAAGTTCACACTGCCAAATTTGATGGTTAATTCTTGGTCTTTTTACTTCACCTGTTGGCAGCATTTTACACAGTTCCTTGGAGTCCAGGTAGTGAGGCAGTCAGGAGTGTAGACTCTTGAGCCAGCAAAAGTTCAAAATTAGAGCTTCACCACCACGAGCTGTGTAACCTTGAGAGAGACCTTTAAACTCTGTGCCTCAAGTATGTCATCTATAACATGGGAATGATAATAATATCATCTAATTCATAGTGTTGCAAAGATTAAGTTGTACTAAGAATAATAGTAGTAGTAGTTGGTGGTAGTTGGTAGCAGTTGGTAGTAGTAGTAATATGCTTTCTTGAGTTGGCTTCCAGGATCTCACACTCACTCATCTTTTTTCTTACTTCGCTAGCTACTCCTAATCTCTTTTGCTGCTTCCTTCTTAGTCCCCTGATCCATAAAGCTGCCCCAGATCCCTGTCACTGTACCTCTTTAAATGCATCACTCTCTTAGTGAGCTCGTCCAGTGTTACGATTTTAAATACTATCAGCAGTGGACACTATTATGTACCATCCACATACCCCTTCAAGGAAGGATTTGTGCCCCAGCTGCTAAGGCTACCATCAGTGGACAGCCTTCATCTGTCAGCCCTTTCAGGGATAACCTCAGCTGCACAGAGCCTTCCTACCTGAGGCCATGTCTTTCTGGAGGTGGTCGACATTCGATAACTGGTTGAGGCACGAGTATAAAGGCTTACTATTTCAACCTCACATAGGACAACTCTGCCAGGCCATTTCAGCTCCAGAGCTTCTCAGGGAATCAACTTGGGTTGTCAGGCCTGCATCATAGCTCAACTCCCTCTGCCCAATCCTGCTTCTTCCACCTGCCTTCCAGAGATGTTGATTCCAAGGACATTCTCTGGGAAACATCCTAAACACTGAAGTCTGCCTCAGAATCTGCTTCCCAAAAAACCCAAATTTTGATGCTATTTATATGTTGATGACTCTCAAATTTTATATCAACAGTGTAATCTTCTCTGAGCTCCAAATTGTATAGTCAACTGCCTGCTTGGAAATTTAACAGACATCACAAATTTAATGTACCTAAAACTGGGCTCTTTTTTTAATTTATTTTTTTATTGAAGTATAGTTGATTCACAATGTTTCAGGTGTACAGCAAAGTGATTCTGTTTTACTCATATATATAAATACATGTATTTATAAATATATAAAAATAGACATGTTCTTTTTCAGATTCTTTTCCATTATAGGTTATTACAAGATATTGAATATAGTTCCCTGTGTTATACAGAAGGTCCTTATTATTTTATAGATAGTAGTGTGTATGCGTTAATCCCAAATTCCTAATTTATCCCTCCCCCCTCTTCCCCTTTGGTAACCACAAGTTTGTTTACTATGTCTGTGAGTCTATTTCTGTTTTGTAAATAAGTTCATTTGTATCATTGTTTTTAGATTCCACAGATAAGTGATATCATATTTGTCTTTCTCTGTCTGACTTACTTCACTTAGTGTGATAATCTCTAGGTCCATCCATGTTGCTGCAAATAGAATTATTTTGCTCTGTTTTATGGCTGAGTAATATTCCATTGTGTGTGTGTGTGTGTGTGTGTGTGTGTATACACCACATCTTCTTTATCCATTTTTCTGTTGATGGACATTTAGGTTGTTTCCATGTCTTGGCTACTGTAAATAGTGCTGCTGTGAATATTGGGGTGCATGTATCTTTTCGAATTAGAGTTTTCATCTTTTCTGGATATGCCCAGGAGTGGGATTGCTGGATCATATAGTAACTCTATTTTCAGTTTTTTAAGGAACCTCCATACCATTCTCTATAGTGGCTGGACCAGTTTACATTCCTACCAACAATGTAGGAAAGTTCCCTTTTCTCCACACCCTCTCCAGCATTTATTATTTGTAGACTTTTTTTAAAATTAATTAATTAATTCATTAAGTTTTGGCTGTGTTGGGTCTTTGTTGTTGCACGTTGGCTTTCTCTAGTTGCGGTGAGCGGGGACTACTCTTCGTTGCGGTGCACAGGCTTCTTATTGCGGTGGCTTATTTTGCTGCGGAGCACAGGCTCTAGGCGTGCGGGCTTCTGTAGTTCTGGCACATAGGCTCAGTAGTTGTGCCTCACGGGCTCTAGAGTGCAGGCTCAATAGTTGTGGCACTTGGGTTTAGTTGCTCCACGGCATGTGGGATCTTCCTGGACCAGGGATTGAACCCGTGTCCCCTGCATTGGCAGGCAGATTCTTAACCACTGAGCCACCAGGGAAGTCCCTGTAGACTTTCTGATGATGGCCATTCTGACTGGTGTCAGGTTTTGATTTGCATTTCTTTAATAATTAGCAACGTTGAACATCTTTTCATGTGCCTGTTGGCCCTCTGAGTGTCTTCTTCAGAGAAATGTCTGTTTAGGTCTTCTGCCCATTTTTTTGATTGAATTGTAAAACTGTGGTCTTAACCTTTCCATTTCCAAAACCTTTCTTCTTCTCCTCTCAGTAAATGACAATTCTTTCAGTTGTTCAGGCCAAAAACCTGGAGCAATACTTGATTCTTCTCTTTACTTCATACCTTAATTCCCACTATCAGCAAATCCTATCTATCCTACTATCAAAATATATCAAAAACCTCTTATCCAGACTTCCCTGGTGGCACAGAGGTTAAGAATCTGCCTGCCAATGCAGGGGACATGGGTTCGAGCCCTGGTCCGGGAAGATCCCACATGCCATGGAGCAACTAAGCCTGTGTGCCACAACTACTGAGCCTGTGCTCTAGAGCCCACGAGCCACAACTACTGAGCCCGCTTGCCTAGAGCCTGTGGTCCACAACAAGAGAAGCCACTGCAATGAGAAGCCCACACACTGCAACAAAGAGTAGCCCCTGCTCACTGCAGCTAGAGAAAGCCTGCGTGCAGCAACAGAGACCCAACACCGCCAAAAATAATTAATTAATTAAAAAACCCCACTTATCATTTCCACTACTAACAGCCTGACCTACACCACCATTATCTCTTCTTTGGATTATTTTAATGCCTTTCTAATTGAACTCCCTTCTTTTCTCTTCCTCTTTTACATTCTATTTAATTTATTTTTTATTGTTTGTATGTCAAAATACAGATTATTTTTTCTTGAAGAATAATTGATTTACAATATTATATTAGTTTCAGGTGTACAGCATAGTAATTCAGTATTTTTGCAGATGATATTCCATTTTAGGTTATTGTAAGATAATGGTTATAATTCCCTGTGCTATACAGTAAATTCTTGTTGCTTATCTATTTTATATATAGTAGTTTGTATCTGTTAATCCCATACCCCTAATTTGCCCCTCCCCACTTCCCTCTCCCCTTTGATAACCACAAGTTTGTTTTCTATGTCTGTGAGTCTGTTTCTGTTTCGTGTATACATTAATTTGTATTATTTTTTAGATTCAGTATATAAGTGATATCATATAGCATTTGTTTTTCTGTATAACTTATTTCACTAAGCATAATACTCTCTAAGTCCATCCACATTGCTGCAAATGGCAGTATTTCATTCTTTTTATGGCTGAGTAATATTCCATTGTATATATATACCACATCTTCTTAATTCAACTGTTTATTGTTGGGCACTTGGGTTGCTTCCATGTCTTGGCTATTGTAAATAGTGTAAACATTGGAGTGTGTGTATCTTTTCAAATTAGTATTTTCATTCTTTCTGGATATATACCCAGGAGTGGAATTGCTGGATCATATGGTAGTTCTATCTTTAGCTTTTTGAGGAACCTCCATACTGTTTTCCATAGTGGCTGCACCAATTTACATTCCCACCAACAGTGTACAAGGGTTCCCTTTCCTCCAAATCTTCTCCGGCATTTGTTATTTGTAGACTTTTTGGTGACAGTCATTCTGACAAGTATTAGGTGATACCCCATTGTGGTTTTGATTTGCATTTCTCTAATAATTAGCAATATTGAGCATATTTTCATGTGTCTGTTAGCCATCTGTATGTCTTCTTTGGAAAAATGTCTATTCAAGTCTTCTGCCCAATTTTTTAAAAAATAAATTTATTTATTTTATTTTATTTTATTTTTGACTGCGTTGTGTGTTCGTTGCTGCATGTGAACTTTCTGTAGTTGTGGCAAGCGGGGGCTACTCTTCATTGAGGTGTGCGGGCTTCTCTTTGCAGTGGCTTCTCTTGTTGTGGAGCATGGGCTCTAGCCGCGTGGGCTTCAGTAGTTGTGGCATGTGGGCTTAGTAGTTGTGGTTCACGGGCTCTAGAGCACAGTCTCAGTAGTTGTGGCACACGGGCTTATTTGCTCTGTGGCATGTGGGATCTTCCCAGACCAGGGCTCGAACCTGTGTCCCCTGCGTTGGCAGGCAGATTCTTTTTTTTTTTTTTTTTTTTTTTGGTACACGGACCTCTCACTGTTGTGGCCTCTCCCGTTGCGGAGCACAGGCGCCGGACGCGCAGGTTCAGCGGCCATGGCTCACAGGCCTAGCCGCTCCACGGCATATGGGATCTTCCCGGACCGGGGCACAAACCCATGTCCCCTGCATCGGCAGGTGGACTCTCAACCACTGCGCCACCAGGGAAGCCCGGCAGGCAGATTCTTAACCACTGTGCCAAAAGGGAAGCCTTTCTGCTCATTTTTTTATTGTATTGTTTATCTCTTTGGTATTGAGTTGTATGAGCTGTTTGTATAGTTTGGATATTAACCTCTTGTTGGTCACATCATTTGCAAATATTTTCTCCCACTCAGTAGGTTGTCTTTTCATTTTGTTGATGGTTTCCTTTGCTGTGCAAAAGCTTTTAAGTTTAATTAGGTCCCATTTGTTTACTTTTGCTTTTATTTCTTTTGCCTTGGGAGACTAATCCAAGAAAATATTGCTATGATTTGTGTCAAACAGTGTTATGCCTATGTTCTCTTCTAGGAGTTTTATGGCCTCACGTCTTACATTTAGGTCTTTAAAGCATTTTGAGTTTATTTTTTTATGTGGTGTAAGGGAATGTTCTAATTTCATTGTTTTACATGTGGCTATCCAGATTTTCCAGCACCACTGTTGAGGAGACTGTCTTTTCTCCATTTTATGTTCTTGCCTCCTTTGTCATAGATTAATTGACAGTAGGTACGTGGGCTTATTTCTGGGCTCTCTGTTCTGTTCCATTGATCTGTGTGTCTGTTTCTGTGCCAATACCGTGCTGTTTTTCTGCATTCTATTTTAGATCAAGTAGTACTAAATGTAAATCATGTCATGTCACTCCTCTGTTCAACACCCTGCAATGTGAGAAGATAAATAAAATTGGTAAATCTCTCTCCAGACTGATCAGATAAAAAGAGATGTCATAAGTTACCAATATCAGTAATGAGAGAGGACATCATTACAGATCCTATACATATAAAAAGGATAATAAGAGAATATTATGAATAATTTTATGCCAATGCATTTGACAACTTAGATAAAATAGATATATCTCTTGAATGAGAGAATCAAAGCTTGTGTGACTGGAAATGATGATCAAATGTTGAATATATGGGATAACAGCAAAAATCTAGTCAGAAGAAAAGCGTGATTTCAGAGGAAAATCCTTCAGCTCATGATGTTGGTTGTAGTATTTGTTTTGCTCCTGTCACTATTGGTACTTATCCTTTATTACATTAAGGAAGTTCTCACCTATTCCTGCTTTGCTAATTTTTTATTATAAAAACTGCCAACTTCTATTAATTTATTTTCCTGCATCTATAAGATAGTCCTATGATTTTTTGCTATTATTTGTTAAGTGGTAAATTATCTTGACCACTGTCTAATATAAAAGCAATTTTACATTCTTTTAAAAAAATAAAATATCAAAGCTCACTCAAAAATAAATAGGTAGACCTTCAAGATGGCAGAGGAGTAAGATGTGGAGATCACCTTCCTCCCCACAAATACATCAGAAATACTTTTACAAGTGGAACTCCTACAGAACACCTACTGAATGCTGGCAGAAGACCTCAGACTTCCTCAAAGGCAAGAAAATCCCCACATACCTGGGTAGGGCAAAAGAGAAAAGTAAAAACATAGACAAAAGAATAGGGATGGGACCTGCACCTCTGGGAGGGAGCTGTGAAGGAGGAAAAGTTTCCACACACTAGGAAGCCCCTTCACTGGTGGAGACAGGGGCTGGGCAGGGGGAGAAGCTTCGGAGCCACGGAGGAGAGCACAGCAACAGGGGTGCAGAGGGCAAAGTGGAGAGATTCCCGCACAGAGGATTGGTGCTGACTGGCACTCACCAGCCTGAGAGGCTTGTCTGCTCACCTGCCGGGGGCGGGTGGTGGCTGCAAGCTGAGACTAGGATTTGGAGATCACACGCCAGTGAGAGGACTGGAGTTGGCAACGTGAACACAGCCTGAGGGGGCTAATGCACCACAGCTAGCTGGGAGAGAGTCCAGGAAAAAGTCTGGACCTGCCGAAGAGGCAAGAGACCATTGTTTCAGGGTGCGTGAGGAGAGAGGATTCAGAGCACCGCCTAAACGAGCTCCAGAGGTGGGCGTGAGCTGTGGTTATCAGCTTGGACCCCAGAGACGGGCATGAAATGCTAAGGCTGCTGCTGCTGCCACCAAGAATCCTGTGCTCAAGCACAGGTCACTATCCGCACGCCGCCCCCTGCAGGAGCCTGTATAGCCTACCACTGCCAGGGTCCCGTGATCCAGGGATAACTTTCCCAGAAGAACAAACAGCGAGCCTCAGACTGTTGCAATGTCATGCCGGGCTCTGCTGCTACAGGCTCCCACCACATTCCAGTTATGACTACCGTACCCCTCCCTCCCCGCCCCCGGCATGAGTGAGCCAAGCCCCTTAATCAGCCGCTGCTTTAACCCGCTCCTGTCTGGGCAGGGAACAGATGCCTGCGGGTGACCTACACACAGAGGTCGGGCCAAAATCAAAGCTGAACCCCAGGAGCTGTGTGAACAAAGAAGAGAAAGGGAAATTTCTTGGTGTGGCCTCAGGAGCAGCAGACTAAATCCCCACAATCAACTTGATGTACCCTGCATCTGTGGAATACCTCAATAGACAACAAATTGTCCCAAAATTGAGGTGGTGGACTTCAGGAACAACTATAAACTTGGGGTTTGCTGTCTGCGATTGATTTCTTTCTGATATTTATGTTAATCTTAGTTTAGTTTTTACCACTTGTTATCATTGGTGGATTTGTTTTTCGGTTTCGTTGCTCTCTTCTTTTTTTTTAATTATTATTTTTTTATGTTAATAATTTCATTTTTAATTTTCTTTCTTTTTATCTCCCTTTTCTTCTGAGCCAGGTGGCTGACAGAGTCTTGGTGCTCAGGCCTGGTGTCAGGCCTGAGCCTCTGAGGTGGGAGAGCCAAGTTCAGGACATTGGATCACCAGAGACCTCCCAGCCCCACATAATATCAATCAGTGAGAGCTCTCCCAGAGATCTCCATCTCAACACTAAGACCCAGGTCCACCCAATGGCCAGCAAGCTCCAGTGCTGGATGCCCCATGCCAAACAACTAGTAAGACAAGAACACAACCCCACCCATTAGCAGAGAGACTGCCTAAAATCATACTAAGTGCACAGACACCCCAAAACACACCAACAGACACGGCCCTGCCCACCAGAAAGACAAGATCCAGCCTCATCTGCCAGAACACAGGCACCAGTCCCCTCCACCAAGAAGGCTACACAAGCCACTAAACCATCCTCACCCACTGAGGGCAGACACCAAAACAACAGGAACTACGAACCTGCAGCCTGTGAAAAAGGACACCCCAAACACAGTAAGTTAAGCAAAATGAGAAGACAGAAAAATATGCAGCAAGGTAATATTGAGGGAGCAAGGTAAAAACCCATGGGACTAAACAAATGAAGAGGAAATAAGCAGTCTACCTGAAAAAGAATTCAGAGTAATGATAGTAAAGATGATCCAAAATCTTGGAAATAAAATGGAGAAAATACAAGAAACCTTTAACAAGAACGTAGAAGAACTAAAGAGCAAACAAACAATGAGGAATAACACAATAAATGAAATTAAAAATTCTCTAGAAGGAATCAATAGCAGAATAACTGAGGCAGAAGAACAGATAAGTGCCCTGGAAGATAAAATAGTGGAAATAATTACTGCAGAGCAGAACAAAGAAAAAAGAATGAAAAGAATTGAAGACAATCTCAGAGATGCCTGGGACAATATTAAACACACCAACATTCGAATTATAGGGGTCCCAGAAGGAGACGAGAAAAAGAAAGGGTCTGAGAAAATATTTGAAGAGATTATAGTTGAAAACTTCCCTAATATGGGAAAGGAAATAGTTGATCAACTCCAGGAAGCGCAGAGAGTCCCATACAGGATAAATCCAAGGAGAAACACACCAAGGCACATATTAATCAAACTATCAAAAATTAAATACTAAGAAGAAATATTAAAAGCAGCAAGGGAAAAGCAACAAATAGTGTACAAGGGAATCCCCATAAGGTTAACAGCTGATCTTTCAGCAGAAACTCTGCAAGCCAGAAGGGAGTGGCAGGACATATTTAAAGTGCTGAAAGGGAAAAACCTACAACCAAGATTACTCTCCCCAGAAAGGATCTCATTCAGAGTCAACGGAGAAATTAAAACCTTTACAGACAAACAAAAGTTAAAAGAATTCAGCACCACCAAACCAGCTTTACAACAAATGCTAAAGGGACTTCTCTAGGCAGGAAACACAAGAGAAGGAAAAGACCTACAAAAACAAACCCCAAACAATTAAGAAAATGGTAATAAGAACATACATATCAATAATTACCATAAATGTAAATGGATTAAATGCTCCAACCAAAAGACATAGACTGGCTGAATGGATACAAAAACAAGACCCATACATATGCTGTCTACAAGAGACCCACTTCAGACCTAGGGACACATACCGACTTAAAATGAGGGTATAGAAAAAGATATTCCACGCAAATGGAAATCAAAAGAAATCTGGAATAGCAATTCTAATATCAGATAAATTCAACTTTAAAATAAAGACTATTACAAGAGACAACTAAGGACACTACATAATGAGCAAAGAATTAATCCAAGAAGAAAATATAACAATTGTAAATATTTATGCACCCAACATAGGAGCACCTCAATACATAAGGCAAATGCTAACAGCCATAAAAGGGGAAATTGACAGCAACACAATCATAGTAGGGGACTTTAACACCCCACTTTCATCAATGGACAGATCAACCAAAATGAAAATAAATGAGGAAACACAAGCTTTAAATGACACATTAGACAAGATGGACTTAATTGATATTTAGAGGACATTCCATCCAAAAACAACAGAATACACTTTCTTCTCAAGTGCTCATGGAACATTCTCCAGGATAGATCATATCTTGGGTTACAAATCAAGCCTTGGAAAATTTAAGAAAATTGAAATCATATCAAGTATCTTTTCCGACCACAATGCTATGAGACTAGATATCAATTACAGGAAAAAAACCTAAAAAATACAAACACATGGAGGCAAACAGTATGCTACTAAACAACCAAGAGATCACTGAAGAAGTCAAAGAGGAAATCAAAAAATACCTAGAAACAAATGACAATGAAAACACGACGACCCAAAACCTATGGGATGCAGCAAAAGCAGTTCTAAGAGGGAAGTTTACAGCAATTCAATCCTATCTCAAAAAACAAGAAAAATCTCAAACAACCTAACCTTACACCTAATGCAATTAGAGAAAGAAGAACAAAAAAAATCGAAGGTTAGCAGAAGGAAAGAAATCATAAAGATCAGATCAGAAATAAATGAAAAATAAATGAAGGAAACAAAAGCAAAGATCAATAAAACTAAAAGCTGCTTCTTTAAGAAGATAAACAGAATTGATAAGCCATTAGCTAGGCTCATCAAGAAAAAAAGGGAGAAGACTCAAATCAACAGAAGTAGAAATGAAAAAGGAGAAGTAACAACTGACACTGCAGAAATACAAAGGATCATGAGACATTACTGCAAGCAACTATATGCCAGTAAAATGGACAACCTGGAAGAAATGGACAAATTCTTAGAAAGGCACAACCTTCCAAGACTGAACCAGGGAGAAATAGAAAATATAAACAGACCAATCACAAGCACTGAAACTGAGACTGTGATTAAAAATCTTCCAACAAACAAAAGCCCAGGAGCAGACGGCTTCACAGGCAAATTCTATCAAACATTTAGAGAAAAGCTAACACCTGTCCTTCTTAAACTCTTCCAAAATACACCAGAGGGAGGAACACTCCCAAACTCATTCTACGAGGCCACCATCACCCTGATACCAAAACCAGACAAAGGTGTCACAAAAAAAGAAAACTACAGGCCAATATCACTGATGAACATAGATGCAAAACTTTTCAACAAAATACTAGCAAACAGAATCCAGCAGCACATTAAAAGGATCATACACCATGATCAAGTGGGGTTTATCCCAGGAATGAAAGGATTCTCTAATATATGCAAATCAATCAATGTAATACACCATATTAACAAATTGAAGACAAAAAACCATATGATCATCTCAATAGATGCATAAAAAGCTTTTGACAAAATTCAACACCCATTTATGATAAAAGCTCCCCAGAAAGTAGGCACAGAGGGAACTTACCTCAAGTTAATAAAGGCCATATATGACAAACACACAGCCAACTTTGTTCTCAATGGTGAAAAACTGAAACCATTTCCTCTAAGATCAGGAACAAGACAAGGCTGCCCAATCTCACAGCTATTATTCAATGTAGTTTTGAAAGTTTTAGCCACAGCAATCAGAGAAGGAAAAGAAATAAAAGGAATCCAAATTGGAAAAGAAGAAGTAAAACGGTCACTATTTGCAGATGACGTGATACTATACATACAGAATCATAAAGATGCTACCAGAAAAATAGTAGAGCTAATCAATGAATTTGGTAAAGTAGCAGGATACAAAATTAATGCACAGAAAACTCTTGCATTCCTATACACTAATGATGAAAAATCTAAAGGAGAATTTAAGGAAACACTCCCATTTACCATTGCAAGAAAAAGAATAAAATACCTAGGGATAAACCTACTTAAGGAGACAAAAGACCTGTAGGCAGAAAACTATAAGATAGTGATGAAAGAAATTAAAGATGATAAAAACAGATGGAGAGATATACCATGTTCTTGGATTGGAAGAATCAACTGTGAAAATGACTATACTACCCAAAGCAATCTACAGATTCAGTGCAATCCCTATCAAACTACCAATGGCATTTTTCACAGAACTAGAACAAAAAATTTCACAATTTGTATATCAACAAAAAAGACCCCAAATAGCCAAAGCAGTCTTGAGAAAGAAAAATGGAGCTGGAGGAATCAGGCTCCCTGACTTCAGACTATACTACAAAGCTACCGTAATCAAGACAGTATGGTACTGGTAGAAAAACAGAAATATAGACCAATGGAACAGGATAGAAAGCCCAGAGATAAACCCACCCACATATGGTCACCTTATTTTTCATAAAGGAGGCAAGGATATACAATGGAGAAAAGACAGCCTGTTCAATAAGTGGTGCTGGGAAAACTGTACAGCTACATGTAAAAGAATGAAATTAGAACACTCCCTAACACTACACACAAAAATGAATTCAAAATGGATTAAAAACCTAAACGTAAGGCCAGACACTATGAAACTCTTAGAGGAAAACATAGGCAGAACACTCTATGACATAAATCACAGCAAGATCCTTTTTGACCCACCCCCTAGAGAAATGGAAACAAAATCAAAATAAAGGGCTTCCCTGGTGGCGCAGTGGTTGGGAGTCCACCTGCCGATGCAGGGGACACGGGTTCGTGCCCCGGGCTGGGAGGATCCCGCATGCCGCGGAGCAGCTGGGCCCATGAGCCATGGCCGCTGAGCCTGCGCATCTGGAGCCTGTGCTCCGCAACGGGAGAGGCCACAACAGTGAGAGGCCTGTGTGCCACAAAAAGAAAGAAAAAGAAAGAAAGAAAGAAAGAGAAAGAAAAAAAATCAAAATAAACAAATGGGACCTAATGAAACTTAAAAGCTTTTGAACAGCAAAGGAAACCATAAACAAGATGAAAAGACAACCTCAGAATGGGAGAAAATATTTGCAGATGAAGCAACTGACAAAGGATTAATCTCCAAAATATACAAGCAGTACAGCTCAATATCAAAAAAACAAACAACCGAATCCAAAAATAGGCAGAAGACCTAAATAGACATTTCTCCAAAGAAGATATATGGATTGCCAACAAACACATGAAAGGATGCTCAACATCACTAATCATTAGAGAAATTCAAATCAAAGCTACAGTAAGGGGGGCTTCCCTGGTGGTGCAGTGGTTAAGAATCCATCTGCCAGTGCAGGGGACACAGGTTCGAGCCCTGGTCCAGGAAGAGCCCACATGCCACAGAGCAACTAAGCCCATGTGCCACAAGTACTGAGCCTGCGTGCCACAACTACTGAAGCCCACATGCCTAGAGACTGTGCTCCTCAACGAGAAGCCACCACAATGAGAAACCTGGGCACCACAACGAAAGAGTAGCCCCCACTTGCCACGACTAGAGAAAGCCCACGCACAGCAACAAAGGCCCAACACAGCCAAAAATAAATAAATAAATAAATAAATTTATTTTGAAAAAAACTAAAATGTGGTATCACCTCACACTGGTCAGAATGGCCATCATCAAAAAAAATCTACAAAGAATAAATGCTGGAGGGGGTGTGGAGAAAAGGAAACCCTCTTGCACTGTTGGTAGGAATGTAAATTGATACAGCCACTATGAAGAACAGTATGGAGGTTCCTTAAAAAACTAAAAATAGAACTACCATATGACTCAGCAATCCCACTACTGGGCATATACCCTGAGAAGACCATAATTCAAAAAGAGTCATGTACCACAATGTTCATTGCAGCACTATTTACAATAGCCAGGACATGGAAGCAACTAAGTGTCCATTGACAGATGAATGAGTAAAGAAGATGTGGCACATATACACAATGGAATTTTACTCAGCCATAAAAAGAAATGAAACTGAGTTATTTTTAGTGAGGTGCATGGACCTAGAGTCTGTCATACAGAGTGAAGTAAGTCAGAAAGAGAGAAACAAATACTGTATACTAACACATATATATGGAATATAAAAAAAAAAAGGTTCTGAAGAATGTAGTGGCAGGACAGGAATAAAGACGTAGACATAGAGAACGGACTTGAGGACACGGGGAGGGGGAAGGAACCTGATTTTAAAACTTATAAAGCTATGGTAATTGGGATGGGTGGCATTAGTATAAAGGTAGCTAAACCAATCAATGGAACAGAAAAGAGAGTCTGGAAATATATTCATACAATTAATTTTTTTGGCAAGATTTTGTATCATGTTAGGTGGAATTATGACCCTCTTATGGTCATAACAAGTGGACAAGCTGGAGAACCAGGAACCAGAAGGTGCTAATGTAATTCAGTCTGAGCCCAAAGTCCTCAGAATGGGGAGAGATGGGGGGTGAGGGGAGAGCCAGTGATGTAAGTTCCAGTCTGAGTCCCAAAACCCAAGATCAGGAGTGCTGATGTCCAAGGGTAGAAGATGGGTATCTCAGCTCAAGCAAGAGCAAGTGAATTCACCCTTCCTCTACCTTTTTGTTCTATTAAGTCCCTCAATGGATTGGATGGTACCCAACCATTTGGGTAAGGGGTGATCTTCTTTACTCAGTCTACTGATTCAAATGGTAATCTCTTCTGGAGACACACTCACAAACACAGTCAGAAATAATGTTTTACCAGCTATCGGGGCATCCCTTAGCCCAGTCAAGTTGGCATGTAAAATTAACCACCACAAACACAAATTTCCATCAACATGTGAATGTATAAACAAATTGTGGTATAGCAGTACAATGGAATGCTACTCAGCAATAAAAAGGAACAAACTACTGATAGAAACAACAACATGCATGAATCTTAATTATGCTGAGTAAAAGCATATCTGTATGATTCCAGTTACATAAATTCTAGAAAATATAACTAATCTACGGTGACAGAAAGTAGGTCAGTAATTGCCCGAGGGAAGAGGAGAAGGGTGATGGTGAGCAGGAGAAGGGATTACAGAAGGGCACAAGGAAACTTTTGGTTACGATAGACATGTTCATTATCTTGAATATGGTGATGGTTCCATTGGAGTATACATATGTCAAAACTTATATTGTACACTTTAAATATGCACAGTTTATTGTCCATCATATTTCAATAAAGCTGTTGAAAAAATTAAAACCACCACTGGCCAGTGTTTCCAAAGGCCTACATGGATTGGAAGATTCATCATAATGGCTTACCAAGCCACACATGATCTGGCTCATAATTATCTCTCTGACTCCATATCCTGCTACTCTCTTCTTTGCTTTCTGCATTCTACACACACTGGCTTATTTACTGTTCCTGGAATATTCCTCAAGTGCTTCCAACTCAGGACTTTACATGAGTGTTCCCTCTATCTAGAGTACTCTTCCCCCAGATATTTCCATGCCTAGCTCATTTACCTCCTGTGTAGGTCAGTTTTATATGTCAACTTGGCTAGGATATTGTCCTGAGTTATTCAATCAAGCAATAACTAGGAGTTTCTCTGGTTGAACTCTAGTCAAAGAGAGTTCAACCCCCTCAGGTCCTCACTCAAGTATGACCTTCTCTAGTGAGGGAGTCCTTGGCAATCCCATTTAAAATTGCAACCCCTGACTATTTGGATCTCCTTTCCTGCTTTATTTTTTTCCAGTGAACTTATCAGTAGAACTTTAGCTCCCTGAGGATAGGAATATTTTTTCTCTGCTGTCCATTATTTTAACTGCAGTGCCTACAGCAATACCTAATATACAGTAAGAATGAATATTTTTGTAAGAGATATTAAGAATACAGAGAAGGTACCCTTAATCCATCTCACTCTACAGGAATCAGGGAAGACTTCCTAGAGGAGACAACATAGTTGAAAGCATTTAGGGTGGGAGGTGACATGTAGAGTAAGGGAATTTAATATAAGCAGGGAGAACAGCAAGTTCAAAGTCTGAAAGGCAATAATGGTATTTCTAACGTGTATTGTGTACTTACTATGGACCAGGGATTGTGCATATGTACTCTCTTCATGAATCTTCACAATTACATGAGGGAGGTATTAATACAGTACCAATTTTATAGATGTGGAAACTGAGGCACAGAGAGATCTGGTACCTTGCCCAAGATCACACAGCTCAGGAAGAGGCAGAACTGGGATTGGATCTCCACAATCTACATCGGCCCCACTGAGAGAACTGACATGGTGAGTATGTAGAACGTCCCATAATTCAGTGTGTCTGAAGGGTGGAATATGAGCATGGAGAGACAAGAGAAGAAACAGGTGAGTGGACCCTGCATTCTGGAACTGGGTCTTGTTTCTATCTCCAACTAACTGTTGGTCTCTGAACTTCAGAGAGGAAGTTGTATCAAGATGTGTGTACAGGGCTTCCCTGGTGGCACAGTGGTTAAGAATTTGCCTGCCAATGCAGGGAACACGGGTTAGAGCCCTGGTCTGGGAAGATCCCACATGCCGCAGAGCAACTAAGCCCGTGCACCACAACTACTGAGCCTGCGCTCTAGAGCTCACATGCCACAACTACTGAGCCTGCGTGCCACAACTACTGAAGTCTGTGTGCCTAGAGCCTGTGCTCCACAACAAGAGAAGCCACTGCAACGAGAAGCCTGTGCACCCCAACGAAGAGTAGCTCCTGCTCACCGCAACCAGAGAAAGCCCATGCACAGCAACAAAAACCCAACACAACCAAAAATAAAAATAAATAAATGTATTTAAAAAAAAAAGATGTGTGTAGGATCCCTCCTAGTTATAAGAGACTGTGTCTCTGGATACCACCTATCCCAGAACCGTGCTAAGTGCTGTTATGGTGATGGGGTGGGGAGCGGGTGGGGAGGGGGGAAGTGGAGATCAAAACTATAGTCTATATGCCAGCTGAAAAGTCAGGACAGGCACAAACAGAACTACTTGATAACAACAGAGACAGTCCCAAAAGGGGGCAGGTATCTGAACACTTCAACTTGCAAATAGAGTTTAGAGAAGGCAAAAGTGAGTAGGAATTCTCTCCCATGGAATTGGAAAAGATATTCACAAATCATATATGTGAAAAGGGATTACTATAAAGTACTCCTACAACTCAACGACAAAAAACAAACAACCCAATTCAAAAATGAGCAAAAGGTAAAGCATTTATACTCTAATAAAAGTGTTAAAAAAATGAACAAAAGGGAATTCCCTGGAGGTCCAGTGGTTAGGACTCTGCACTTCCACTGCAGTGGGCCCTGGTTCAATCCCTGGTCAGGGAACTAAGGTCCCACAAGCCACACATGTGGCCAAAAACAAAGAAAACAAAACAAAACAAAAATGAGCAAAAGACTTCACAGTTCTCCAAAGAAGATATACAAATGGCCAATAAGCTCATGAAAAGATGCTCAGTGTCACTGTGTCACTAGCCACTAGAGAAAATGCAAATCAAAACCACAGTGAGATACCATTTCACATGGCCCATCCATTAAGATGTCTATATCAAACAAAGAAAAAAGAAAGAAAGAAAGAAAAGAACAAGCTGTGACAAGGATGTGGAAAAATTGGAACCCGGTGCGTTGCTGGTGGGAATTAAAAATAGTTTGGCATTTGAAACATGTGATCCAGCAATTCCACTGCTGGTTATATACACAAAATAACTGAAAGCAGGGACTCAGGTATTTGTATACTTATGTTCATAGCAGCATTATTTACAATACCCAAAAGGTGGAAACAACCCAAATGTTCATCAACAGATGAATAAGCAAAATGTGGTATATACATACAATGGAATATTATTCAGCCTTAAAAAATAATGAAATTCTGATACATGCCACAACATGGGTGAAATTTGAAAGCATTTTGCTAAGTGAAATAAGCCAGTCACAAAAGGAAAAATTATGTATTACTCCACCTATATGAGATACCTAGAGCAGTCAAATTTAGAAAGACGCAAAGCAGAATGGTGGCTGCCAGGGACTGGGGAGAGGAGGGAGTAGGAAGTTGTTTTTAATAGGTATAGAGTTTCAGTTTTGCAAGATGAAAAGAGTCTCACAGATTGGTTGCACAATGTGAATGTACTTAACACTATTGAACTGTACACTTAAAAATGATTAAGATGGTAAATTTAATGTTATGTGCATTTTACTGTGATATAAAACTTTAAAAAGAGAAAAAGAAGTAGTGGAGCTAGGATTCAAATCCAAGTCATCTGATGACAATATGTGCTCTTAACACTAGGTTACACTAGTCCTGCAGGTAATCACTAGTCCATGAGCCTGAGAAGGTAGTTTATCTGTCACCCTGTCTTGCCAGAGCATATCCCTTGGATTCCACCTATGTGAGGTATCCAGAATAGGCAAATTCATAGACAGAGAGAATAGAATAGAGGTTACCAGGGGCTGGAAGGAGGAAGGAATGGGGAGTTATTTTTTAATGGATACATATTTTCTGTTCGGGATAATAAAAAAGTAGACCTCACACCATAAAATATTCTTTTCTCTTGTGACATGATCCACTAACTTAATAGTGCAAATGGCATTGCCAGAATAAACACTCTTCTGATCACTACTTCCTTGAAATTCATGAGGATTCTTCAGTTCATAATGAGGTTATAGTTCATTTGGACCCAGACTTACCTATATTCTTGTGTCCTAATAAAGCCCAAACTGAAGATCTCCACAGAGGTCACTCGGGGGTTTACTTAAGCACCCACCTACTTTTCACAACTTCTTACTAGGACTTTAAAGACCTTAGATTACCTTGTTATTTTATGTTCATCCAATACATAGTTAACATTTTGCTTCATTCTAAAGATGAAGTGAGCTCTAGGACTGGTATCAATCCATTTAATTTTTTAGCTAGAATATCATAAGTTTCCAAAGAAAAGTTTTTGTCAAACCAAAGTTCATTGCCTAGGGCATGATTTATACCAAGAAGGCAAAGCTCTCACTTGCAGACTATCTGCAAACCATTCATTTTCCAGGCTCACTATCAAACAAGAGGATTCTTGGCTAGGACTCCTAGTTATTGCCAGCAATGGATCCCCAACTTTTCTGAAATTGCTATTTAATGAAGTTCTCAGTAACTCACCCTCTTCTATGAAAACCTAAACATGACCAGGCATTGTGTGATATAATAGCTCTCCAACCACCTCCTTCAATCTGGAACTAACTAATTATTATAATAAATCTTTTTTTTGTTTGTACATGAGCAACCTGGACAGGCCCTTGGTGTTGTGACTCAATTTTATAGGAATCTGATTCAGTTCTGACTCAAAAGCATGGAGACCAATTGCTTACCACAGCCTCCTCTAACTATAGCTTTATAATAACTTTTTTAATGTTGATTTTTTAAATTGGCTGCCATTCAAACCCTGGTGGATTGCAAAATGCCCCTTCTTGTCCTCCCATTCACCCTGGCCGGGCCTCCCTTTCATTGGGGACCTGTCTTAGTCCTTTCAAGCTGCTATAACAAAATACACAGACTGGATAGCTTATAAACAACAGAAATTTATTTCTCACAGTTCTAGAAGTTTGATGTCCAAGATCAGGATGCTAGCACGGTCTGGTGAGGGCTTTTTTCTGGGTCAGAGATGTCTCATTGTGTCCTCACATGGCTAGGGATCTCCTGGATCCTCTTTTATAAGGCACTAATACCATTTATGAGGATCCCCACCACAGTTGAAGCACCTCCCAAAGCCACCACCTACTAATACCACCACCTTTGGGGTTAAGATTTCAACATGAATGTGTGGGGTTCACAGACATTCAGACCATGGCAGAGCCTGTTCTCATTGGCTATCGGCTAATTCTCTCTTAAATGAGTCAGCCAGTCTCTCTCTAATTGCCCGACCAGTCTTCAGGTGGTGCCGCCACAAGAAGCCTAAGAAGTCAACCTGGAAGTTTAATTTGGACCTTACTCATCCAGTAGAAGATAGAACTTTGATTCTGGAAATTTTGAACAGTTTCCATGAGAGAAGTTTAAAGTCAATGGAAAAACTGGAGATCTTGGGAATGTCATTCACATTGAATGCTTCAAGAATAAAATCACAATTGTTCCTGAGAAATAGCTCTCTAAAAGGTATTTGAAATACCTTACCACAAAATATCTTAAGGAGAACAGTCTTCATGTTTGACTTTATGT
Organism: Mesoplodon mirus; assembly: GCF_964341445.2. Classification (NCBI taxonomy): domain Eukaryota; kingdom Metazoa; phylum Chordata; class Mammalia; order Artiodactyla; family Ziphiidae; genus Mesoplodon; species Mesoplodon mirus. The sequence goes on from NC_138978.1 coordinate 106,043,416, forward strand.
GGTTGCATCTGACTAGGAGACTTATGAAGTTTGTTACTTCCAGATTAGTCAAGATGAAGACGGATCTGAGTCTGAGGACTAGGTGAAGCTGCCCCTTATAGGGCTTTGAAAACAAGTGAGGCATGCAGGAGAAATAAACATCTAGAAAAGGACTTTTAGTTTATTAGTGAATAAAACATTGTAATCTGTTAAAAAAAAAATGAGTCAGCCAGATCGGCACACCTGGGCTGATTTACCTGTGCTTTCCCATCCCCTCCACCAGTAGTTTTATTATTGCACATAACAATACTTTGAAAAATCAGCAAGAGCTTTGCAAACCATACTGAAAATCCTAGACCCCATGCAAAGCCTTCTCTGTGGAGATGAACAAGGTGGCACCATAGCAGTGTCAGAGGAGGTCTGCTAAAACATAGAATTTAAATAAAACCCAAAGTTTTATAGCATAATGCCCAAAATGTTTATGCTTTGATCAAAAATCACTCATACCAAGAATCAGGAAAATCTCTCAATATGAATGAGAGAAGGCAATAATCAGATACCCATATCCAAATGATATAGATGTTAGAATGATCTGTCAAAGAAAGGTTTTGAAGAAGCCATCATAATAATGTATCAGTGAGCCATTATGAACAGATTTGAAACCAATGAAAACAGAAAGTCTCAGTAAAGAAATAGAAGATAAGAAAGGGGTAAATGGAAATTTTAGAACTTAAATAAAATACTGTATAAAATACAGTAACCAAACTAAAAGTCAGTGGATGGGCTCAATAGCAGAAATGAGGGAACAGAGGAAACAATCCATGGACTTGAAAATAGAACAATAGAAATAACTCAATCTGAACAACAGAGATAAAATAGACAGAAAAATAAAATGAACATAGAATCAGGGACTTGTGGAGCTATACAAAAAAATCTAGTGGTTGTGTCACCAGAGTCTTAGAAAGAGCAAGAAAGGGGGCAGAGATTAAAAAGTATTCAAAGAAATAATGGCTGAAAAATTTCCTAAATTTCCTGAAAATTTGTCCAAACGACATAAGCTTACAAATTCAGGAAACTGAGTGAACCCCAAATAGCACAAACCCTCAAAATCTATGTCAGAACACATCATAGTCAAACATCTGAAAACTAAAAACAAAGAAAAAATCTTGAAAGCAGCAAAAGAGAAAAGATGCATTATTTGTAGGGGATAAACACTTCGAATGACAGCAGGTTTTCTTATCAAAATCCATGGAGGCCAGAAGGAGGTGGCACATTTTTCATGTGCTGAAAGAAAAGAAGTGTCAACCCAGAATTCTATATCCAGCAAACATATCCTTCAGGAATGAAGGAAAAATCTAGACTTTCTCAGAGGGAGGAAAATTAGGAGAATTTGTCCAGCAGACCTATCCTAAAAGAATGGCTAAAGGAAACTCTCTAAATAGAAAGAAAATGATAAAAGAAGAAATCTTGGACTTCCTTCGTGGCACAGTGGTTAAGAATCCGCCTGCCAATGCAGGGGACATGGGTTCGAGCCCTGGTCTGGTAGGATCCCACATGCCGCAGGGCAACTAAGCCTGTGCACCACAAGTACTGAGCCCGCGTGCCACACTACTGAAGCCCGCACACCTAGAGCCTGTGCTCCGCAACAAGAGAGGCCACCGCAATGAGAAGCCCGCGCACCACAACGAAGAGTAACCCCCGCTCACCGCAACTAGAGAAAGCCCATGTGCAGCAACAAAGACCCAGCACAGCCAAAATATAAATTAATTAATTAATGTTTTTAAAAAAAGAAGAAGAGGGCTTCCCTGGTGGCGCAGTGGTTGAAAGTCTGCCTGCCGATGCAGGGGATGTGGGTTCGTGCCCTGGTCCGGGAGGATCCCACATGCCGCGGAGTGACTGGGCCTGTGAGCCATGACCGCTGAGCCTGCGCGTCTGGAGCCTGTGCTCCGCAACGGGAGAGGCCACAACAGTGAGAGGCCCACGTACCATGAAAAAAAAAAAAAAAGAAGAAGAAATCTTGTAAGGAAGAACATCAGGAAGGAAGAAAGTACGACAGAAAGATTAAAAGTATAATAGCAACATATTGAGATAAAGAATACTTTGGGGCTTCCCTGGTGGCGCAGTGGTTGAGAGTCCGCCTGCCGATGCAGGGGACGCGGGTTCGTGCCCCAGTCCAGGAGGATCCCACATGCCGCAGAGCGGCTGGGCCCGTGAGCCATGGCCGCTGGACCTGTGCATCAGGAGCCTGTACTCCGCAACAGGAGAAGCCACAACAGTGAGAGGCCCGCGTACTGCAAAAAAAAAGAGAATACTTAGAAGTGCTAGATGGAGAGAGCTCCCACCAACCCACAGCAGAGCATTTATTTATTTATTTATAAATTTATTTTATTTATTTACTTTTGGCTGCGTTGGGTCTTCGTTGCTGCTCGCAGCCTTTCTCTAGTTGTGGCGAGCGGGGGTTACTCTTCATTGCGGTGTGCGGGCTTCTCATTGTAGTGGCTTCTCTCGTTGCAGAGCATGGGCTCTAGGCGTACGGGCTTCTGTAGTTGTGACACGTGGGCTCAGTAGTTGTGGCTCGCGGGCTCTAGAACACAGGCTCAGTAGTTGTGGCAGACAGGCTTAGTTGCTCCACAACGTGTGGGATCTTCCCGGATCAGGGCTTGAACCTGTGTCCCCTGCATTGGCAGGCAGATTCTTAACCACTGAGTCACCAGGCAAGTCGCACATCAGAGAATTTAAATTTTGGTTTTTGTAAGTCATTAAAATTCTGTTGAATACTTTCTTCTGCCGTATAGCCCATTTATGCTGATTGATTAAATCATAATTGTTTTAATTTAATTTTGTAATTTTTATTTTTCTATTATATTCATATTCACTATAAATCTCTTAAAAATATTAATATGAAATTTTAAACTGTCTTAAAAAATCAGTGTAACTTACCTAGCCCTAACCCTATAGGAGAGAAATCATTATGACCAGCTCAATAAATGCAGAGAAAAATATTGACAAAAAGGTAATTAAAGGAGTATTTAATTAGAAAGAGAGAGTAGATCATGGGTGAATTGAACATAGAATTTAGAGTCAGAAAGATCTGCATTCAAATTACGATCATGTCATAAAACTTCTTGCAAGTTGCTTATCTCTTCAGAGACTGTTTCTTCTTTTGTAAAATGAGTTGTTTAGAAGATTAAAGGAGAGACTGCTTATCAATAACCTGCTGTCTAGCACAGAATAGGGGCTCAATACATGATAACTGTTATTAACAACATTACATAGGATATATATATATATATCTTTAAAAGTACTATACTAGTGGAAGACATAGAAAGAAAGGACCTGTTTGGGAAAACAGATGAACTAATACTTGTATTATTAAGAAGTCCCAAAGGGTTAAAATCTATACTACATAAATACATTATTTAATATTATGCTTTATTTTATTCATTTTTAAAATTTTATTTATAAAAAAATAATAAATAAACACATACATTTTTTAATCAAAAAAGGAAAAGAAAAAGGAAAATCACACAAAATTAATAACAAGAAATCGAGAGACGAGACAATGAGATGAGATGAGATGAGATGGGGTTGTAAGGGCCCTATACGAGTGTTTTTTTTTTTTTTTTTTGGCTGTGTTGGGTCTTTGTTGCTGTGTGTGGGCTTTCTCTAGTTGCGGCAAGCAGGGTCTACTCTTCATTGCAGTGCTCGGGCCTCTCATCGCGGTGGCTTCTCTTGTAGAGCATGGACTGTGGGCATGAGGGTTTCAGTAGTTGTGGTGCGTGGGCTCAGTAGTTATGGTGCACAGGCTCTAGAGCGCAGGCTCAGTAGTTGTGGTGCACGGGCTTAGTTGCTCCGTGGCATGTGGGATCTTCTTGGACCAGGGCTCGAACCCGTGTCCCCTGCATTGGCAGGCGGATTCTTAACCGCTGCACCACCAGGGAAGCCCATGAGTGCTTTTTGAATTCACAGCAAACAGTACTTCTGTCTCCCAAGCAACTCGTCTGTAAAATGTTTCATGTCAACTACATTTGGGTATGAGAATCATGGAAACAATAAAAGGCACACAAATCAAAATTATACTGTTTCCTAAGCATGCTATAGTATCAATTTTATATTTAATTACGTTGAGTTTTGATGTGTACAGAATTCCATCAAAACGTCTCTGTGTAATTTCATGGGAAGTACATTTAACCTAAGCTCTATTTGGCTTATCTTGAAGGAACCATTCTCCGAGCTTGTTTGCCCAGCTGCTGCCTGGAATGCGGTGTGGGGCTGGGATGAAATCAGTGATGGGGTTGGTGGGTGATCAGCCAGCCCTGGACAGAATATTTCAAATAACCACCTGTATATTACTTTATAAGCTTCTGTAGTTTTGACTTTAATAGATTTTTAATATTTTAAACACGTTTAAATTTCATATGCTTTTAGTTTTTGCACAAAGGCCCAGACTGACTGGATCCAAGTATTTTTTTGTCCTGCTATTGCAATGAGAAACTATAGGATTTGTTTGTAGTTCCATCATCATCACTGAGCAGCGGTGCCTGTGGCCAGTCTTCCTGGGCCCCGCTAAGATGGACACTGCAGCACGACTCAGAGGTTAGCCACATCTGGTTATTTGACTGTGTCAGCTCTACATATTCCACTGACATGGCTAATTTCGGAGCCATCCCCAGAGACCTGGCTCCTTGCTTCTCCTAGGCAGCTGTGAAGACTGGACATCATAAAGGAGCTAGTCAAGGCCACGTAAGTACCTCTAGAATTCAAATTCCAAGCTCTTTTCTATTAATAGACAAACAGCACTGACACTTGAAACATGCCACTAATTAAGTACCCAGATGTGTAGAAAAAATAAGTAAATAAAATTATGCTTAAAATAGGTTCTTGGGCTTCCCTGGTGGCACAGTGGTTAAGACTCCACCTGCCAATGCAGGGGACACGAGTTCGAGCTCTGGTCCAGGAAGATCCCACATGCCGTGGAGCAACTAAGCCCGTGCGCCACAACTACTGAGGCTACACTCTAGAGCCCGCGAGCCACAACTACTGAGCCCACGTGCTGCAACTACTGAAGCTCGCACACCTAAAGCCCGTGCTCTACAACAAGAGAAGCCACTGCAATGAGAAGCCCGCGCACTGCAACAGAGAGTAACCCTGCTGATCGCAACCAGAGAAAGCCCACGTGCAGCAACGAAGACCCAACACAGCCAAAAATAAATAAATAATAATAATAATAATAATAGGCCCTCAGTAGATAGGCAATGAATAAGAAGAGATAACTCACAAACAGAAAATGAAAAGAGTAGACTACTACACACAAGTGGAAAGGAAAATGTTAATCTTTAAGAATTTTTTTCAAGTGGGACAGCATTTAATTAATGAAAAAAAATTACATTTCCCACCTTGGTCTGTGCTCCTGGGACCCACCATTCTGTTGGGATTTTCTTGGGCAGGGTGTCATCTAAGATGATCTAAGAATAATTTTTTATATAAAAATGTCTCAATTATAAAAAATTTAGAAAAAATGTTTAATGAAAATGCCCAATTCTGATGAAGGTGGGGTGAAATACGCATACTCATGTAGGGCTGCAGCAGCTCAAGTTGATACAAAATAGGCTTGAAAAGCCACAATTTCATGAAAAAAATAATGCAGAATAGAGTAGGTTTTGTATTATATTACTCTCAGAATATATTGGATTGGTCAAAAAATTTATTCGGGTTTTTCCGTAAGATGTATGGAAAGACCCAAACGAAGTTTTTGGCCAACCCAATATGTTTAATAGTTTAATTTCCTTAATAGTAAATTAATATGTACATGATAACAAACTACAGAAAGGTCCAGGTTGGGCTTACAGTCTTTTTGAGGTAGTCAGTTCTGTGGAATCCAGTTCTGAGTTATCTTACTGCTCCAGCTTTTCCAACCAATTTGAGTGGCCTGTAATAAATCCCTTTCTACTTAAAGCACCTTGAACACCCAGAGGGGTTTCAGTTCCTTGTGCAGAACACTAAGCACTGAATGGGTTTGACAACATTGCCCAAAGGAGCAGTGTTAAGAGACTCAAGAGGATGAAAACAGCATTCCAACATGAGAGACTAGAACTGCTTATTACTGTGAGCTTCTCTCATGGCCACCTAAATCTCTCCTAATGCTGAAAAGCCTATTTACTTCTTGTCAATCCCTTGTTGAATAGCTACAATGTTGAGCTCCAATTCAGGTGTCAGAAATTAACATTTCTGCTAGAGAAAGGTGCATCTGAGGCCAGACTGACTGTGCCTGGGACATGGACATGGCCCTCCCTACCCCACGGAATGGTGATTGACAGGCCCTCATGATGAGTCCCTGGGATAAGTTTTGTGCAGTTGGATAATACACTTGGCCACATTAGACTTGTCCCTTGATGCTAATGTCCATCTAGTTGACACTGTGCTGCAAAGTATACTAATACACACAATGGGTGATCAGCCATTAATAAGTCATGCTGTTGTTCTACTCTGATCACCTGTCATAAAATATTCAGAGCTAAAAATGCCTTTCAGTTTAAATGGTCACTAGGGCTTTAGTCCAGTTCAGTGGTAAGTTCAGGTTTTATTATGTTTTTTCACAGGCTAGATGTGGAGCACAAACTGAAGAGTTCCAGGAGAAGCACCAATTGGCCCACCCCACACGGAAGGTGGGGACCTATGCGGTGCAGGAATATGTGATGGGAGGAATGGCCAGAGCCCTCCATTTGGCTATTCCTATCCCTAGCCTGACACTGGCTCTGCTGAGAGGCTCATCTGGTCATGGGAAGCCAGCCAGATAGGGGCATTTTAGGATGTGTTCCCTAGTTTTTTACTGTAAGCATTTAAAATGTTTCCAGTCTTTTGTGGTCATATAAGGAGACGATAGAGTGGAGGAAATCTATATGAACATAGCTGGGATTGGAGCTCAAATTACCAGGCATGCCATCCTGTGTAGGAAACTCTGGATGCCTGGAGATTTGGGAAGGCTCAGTTCAGATATCCGGTCACTAATAGAGATGGTTAGCATGTTTGTAAGTCATGTCTGAGGAGCTGTGGTCCTGACTGGCAGGTGGTGGATGTGGGAAGTATGAAGGGTGAATTGACAGGAAGGAGTGAATCTGGGACTTTGTGTCTGGCATGTGGAGAGTGGTTTGTTTCCTGCACAGAGCCCAGTGATGAATGGGTTTGAGAGCACAAACCAAAGAGAGCAGTGTCAGAGACTCAACATGATGAAAACAGCAGTCCAGCAAGAGAAATGAGACCTTTCAGGTTTTCTCTAACTTTTGTTCATTTTTAGGACATGGTTAGAGCCAAAGAAGAGTTGGTAAAGGGATTAGGGTTGGGACTAGGGTGATGCAAATGAGGCCCCTAGGGCACAAAACTTAAGGAGGTACTCACCCTCTGGGACCAGCTCTACATCTGTATGACCTTGAGAGTGAGTATCTCCTTAAATTTCATGCCTCCTTGCCTCGAGGTTATCCTGGCCCTGGTAGGGAAATCTTCAGACAACTAAATAGCCTAGGCTCCCCCATCACTCGTGTCCCCCTGTCCTTTTCTCCTATTTCCCAGGTCTCTGAATTTTCCCTCACTGCCCACCCCAGGGACAGTACCATAATAATCTAATCTTAAATTAGATTTGAAATTAAGGGCAGTGCCAGTTAGTTCCATTAAAGCCTCCCTGTATTCTCCCCTGCCTGGACCAAAGATGGATATGGGGAAAGTGATTTCCGAGATGGACATATCTTCCTCATCTCCACTCCCTGAATCCAAGCCCAGCTGAACACCAAAATGGTTTCTCATTCTAATTTTTTTTTGCTGCAGCACACAGCTTGCAGGATCTTAGTTCCCCAACCAGGGGACCAGGGATCGAAACTTCGCCCTAGACAGTGAAAGCCCGGAATCCCAATCACTGGACAGCCAGGGAATTCCCTCTTATTCTAATTCTGACCTCCCCTCACTCTTGCCTCTCGTCCCATCCTTGCATCAGTTTACGCCACTCAAGTGCTTTCACTAAGGGTTCCCCTTCACTGTCAGCTCTAGGCTGCTCCATTCTGGTCTCGGAGCTAATAAATTGATCCACTTTCTCCAATCTGGCAGCTACCCTCTTCCCTTAATCTTTGCTTTACTCAGCCACCTCTTGGCTCTAGGACAACTCTCAGGTGCCTCCTAGGGTGAGAGAAAAAGCTTTACCACTCAGAGTGATCTTAGGCAGTTGGCAAACAACCAAGTGTGGGATCCCAAGAAATCTTCCCACCTCCTATCAAATAATTCCTATTTTACTTCTCAGATGTATACCTCTTGATAAGAATGCAAATACCCCTGGGAAGGCAAATACTTTAATCTGTCATCAAGCAAGCCTTGTATGAATAAAGGAGATGAGAATCGATTTTGGTAGAGTTTGAGGCCTTGGGTACCTTGAGTTAAAGAGGCTTCTAAAGGATAACCTGGGTGTTCCAAATATGACAGTTACAATTTTGCAGAGAGCCTTCCTCAAAGTTCCCTGCTCATCACTCCCCTACTTTCCACCTACTTCCCTTATCTTCTCACCTCCTCTCCTGGCAAGTCAGTGCGGGCTGTTGACAGGAAACCCCTGCCCTTTGCTGTAAGACCTCTCTAGAGCGCTGCTTGAATGTGCTCATGATGTCGCAGCTGACTTCTGTGGAGAAAAGGATGTCAGAGAGAGAGAGCAAGAAGGAGCCCCCTATTCTTTTTATGTCCTAATCTCTCACACACCATCCTTTCTGCCACATTCTGTTCAACGGAAGTGAGTTGTGAGATTTAGCCCACAACCTAAAGGGAGACGAATTAGGCTCCACCTTTGAAGAAAAGCATATCAAAAATTTGTGGACATATTGTACTTAAGCCATGGGATGTTACTGTTATTACCCATCATAGTTCAAACCATCAGCAGGTCCTGTTGCTCTACATTCAAAATATATCTCAAATCTGACTGTTACCGAGTCCAAGCTCGCTCTGCTCGCCGCACCACAGGCCAGTGAATTGGAGACGAGGTGCTGAGGCAAGGAATACGACTTCACTGGGAAAGCCGGCAGACCGAGAAGATGGCAGACTCGTGTCTCCGATAAACCATCTTATCTGGGTCTGGATGCCAATTTATTTTATAGAATTAGAGAGGGAGAGGCGGGGAGAAGTCAAGTAAAAGGGCCATCAGTCTTGCAAAACATCTCCTGGAATGACCAGCCTCGGTGAGGGGATGTGTTAGTTTTTTTTTTCTTGCAGACATTCAGAGGTGGGCAGGGTTCCCTGAGGCAGGCCATTTTGTATGATTATAATAACAAAAGCAACGAAAAGCAAAGGTTAAAGTCAGAGAAACAGATCCAACGTGGAGTCCGATTTAGCTCTTCCCTGTTACATGACCGTATTTTTCCATTTTCTTTATTAAGTTATGATCCATACACAGGAAAATTTACCCTTTTGTGGGTATAGTACTGCAAGTTTTGACAAACATATAAAGTCATGTAACTAACACCACAATAAAGATAAGAGAACAGTCCTATTAATCCAAAAACTTCCCCCATGACCCTCAATGGGAAAGTAGGGAAAGTTCTACTGGGCTTTCTGATGCTAATGGAAATAGGCAGTGGTAGCTGAATTTGCAGGAAACTCCCTGGGAAGAAGGGGTATTTTCAGGAGGCTCTCCTCTACTCAGATAAGTGAAGTTCAGATAAGATTTCTTTCTGTATCTTCTGTAGCTTAAAATGTTAACTTTACCAATTCTGGGAGTTCCAGTGGGTCACCACACCTCTCACCCTCCAGGAGGCTAGACTGGCTTTCTTATTTGGCACTCTGCAGGCTGTGTTCTGAAAGAAAGCAGAAGCTGCAAATGTCTTGAGACCTAGACTCTGGAACACATACTGAGACTGGAGGCAAGGGGGCAGGGCACAACCCTTAAAGAATGACACAGCTGTTGAGAAAGACTGGATATGACAAAAACTGGTTAGAACTGATTAGTCCCAAGACGGCAGAAGATTCGACTTCCAGTGGACACTGAGCCTTATTATGTGCTCACTGAAATACATTAGCACATGCTACATGACACACCCGCTTGTGCCATGACAGTTCTGAGGCCCACCATAAAAGGCCAAAAAGTGGGCGTTGGCCCAATTCCTAGAAATCCCTGCCCCTTCCCCCCAAAAAAATAGTTGGAATAATCCTCTCACTCATTAGCCTATGAAATTACCCAGCCCATAAAAACTTCCCACCCCATATTTCAGGGCCGCTCTCTCCTGAGATGGACCGCATTCTGCCTATGGAATGTGCATCTCTCTCAGTAAACCTGCTTTCACTTTGCTGTGGCTCGCTCTTGATTCTCTCCTGTGCGAAGCCAAGGACTCTCACTTGGTGGCCCATCCCAGCAACTCGCTCGAGACATAGGACATGACCATCCAATTGCGCCCCATTTTCCTGTAACATCTTTACAAAGGAAGAGGAAGAAGGTGGTCTTCTCCCCTCCTCACTTTTCCTTTGACTATAAAAATGTAGCCACCTTAGTTCTCAGGGCAGAGCCCTTTTGCCTGCCCGCTTCTATCCTTCACAAGCATCCTATATTAATAAATCTACTCCTTACCTATCACTTTGCCTCTCACCAAATTCTTTCTGCACCGAGACATAAAGAACCTGAGCTTCGTTAAGTCCTGAGACATGCTGTGCGGTTTCAATACAGTATCCATTCCACTACATTCTACTGGTCAAAGCAAGACACAAAAACAGGCCAGACTCAAAGATTGCAGAAATAGATCCTACCTCTGAGGAAGGAAGAGCAAAGAATCTGTGGCCATACTTAATCTTCCACAAAGCGTTTGACTGGAATATGGGGTAGGTGAAGGCAAATCACCCTGTGTCTTACTGAGCTGGAGTCTTGAAGGAGCCATAAACCTCCCTCCCTACCGCTCTGCCCGCTTTAGCAGGAGATCTGCAAAAGCCTCAGATTTTCACCCCAAGCTCCCAGCATCTCTCCGCTCTCCACCTTCTCGCAACCTCTCTCTGCTCTGTAGCTGAGCTACAGCCAAGCTCTATGATCTTGGGCATGTCACTTTTCCTCTCTGGCCCTCCCAACTCAGATACCCATTCTTCTCCCCACCTCATGCCCTGTAGGCCTCCTCACCTTCCTCTCACAGAGAAGTCAGCTCAGAGTGAGTTGAGTGGAGAATTAGGAAAGCTCTTTGAGGCTTCTTGGAATTCCCAGTCACAAAAGAAAATTTGGGATAACAAGCCTGTTGGGGTGAAATTTGAACAATAGAATGGAGGGGTTTGGTAGGGTCACTCACAAGAAGTGGCATGGAAGGGAACTAAAAACAGAAAGTTACCTTTAACTTCTCTGCCTCAGAGGGGCCACATGCTGCCCTAGGCCTTAACATTTGGGACTAGTCTTGCTAGGATGATAGCAACTAATAGCCCATAATTACCCATAATGACTTCACAGGGCTCAGCTCAGGTAGGAGCCCAGGCATTTCCAGGTAATGGTTTTTCTTCCTTTTTAATTTTGAGTGTGTTAGCTCCCTGTATGGATTGAAAGGCATTTATTAACACAAGTACCTTTGATAATTAGGTTGGTTTTGACTCATGTGCTATTTATTAACTACTTCAGTCAGTGTGGATAAGGGCCCTGCTTCTGGGCCAAGACAAGAGAAGGAGACAGAAAACTCAAGTTCTCTCATAAGGAGTCCTTGGTGTCCAGAGAAGACAGAGGGAGCTTTGTCGTTGTGCTCCTGGGGGAAGGGGAAAAGCAGGAGGCAGACCCTTGAGGGGACAACTGGAAGGGACAACACCCACAGGCTGAGCCTCAGTTTTCTTATCTGCTAATGAGGCTTACAACCGGGGAATGCATCAGGGATTAATGCCCACACTTTTATCCATGTAAGGAAAAATAGTAAGACTTTGAAATTAAGTGGGAGTCCTGACCTGGATGGCTCATAGATCCAGGTAATCTCTGCCTGATTTGTCTTTTTTAATTTATTTATTTTTTATACAGCTGGTTCTTATTAGTTATCTATTTTACACGTATTAGTATATACATGTCAATCCCAATCTCCCAGTTCATCCCACCACCACCGCCCCCGCTTTCCCTCCTTCGTGTCCATACGTTTGTTCTCTACATCTGTGTCTATTTCTGCCTTGCAAAACGGTTCATCTGTTGCCTGCTTTGTCTTTGACTAGGCTATTCTACAACTTGTAGAGGTAAAAGTCTAACTACTCATAGTAGGGCAATTAATTCCTTCCTAAGAAATGCAACCTGTGGCCATTTCACAATGGATGCAACTGATTCCTATGGGTATTGACCAATTTTGCCAGTTCTTCCAGTTTGCAACTGTTCATTAATTCATTTCGACATTCCTTATCTGGCTATAAACCTGTGGTTCTTTGAGATTTTTTCGACTTGGTCGTAATAACCCAGGGTTTCCTCATTAATTAATGAGTTAAGTTTTTGGCACAGGTGCATTTTATATCTGAGTAAGTTGTCGCACATTAATCCTTTAACATCTTACAGAGAAGGATAAGGAGGTCCAGAGAGGGGATGGGACTTTCCTAATTGCAGTACACGGGCCTTTCACTGTTGTGGCCTCTCCCGTTGCAGAGCACAGGCTCCAGACGCGCAGGCTCAGCGGCCATGGCTCACGGGCCCAGCTGCTCCGCGGCATGTGGGATCTTCCTGGACCGGGGCACGAACCTGTGTCCCCTGCATCGGCAGGCGGACTCTCAACCGCTGTGCCACCAGGGAAGCCCCCAGGTTCTTTTTTGACTGTTGTATGTTTAGTAATCCCTGACGTGCATCACAGGATTGTCACAAGGACCAGAAGGTAGAAGAGAGAAGAGAAAGTGGTGTAAAAAGTGAGAGGTGAGGGGTTCTTGTGTCGGGGGTGGGGATGGGGAGAGGAGGCTCATTGGGTCCTGGGTTCCAGCCCCACATACTAGGCGTGTGAGCACAGTCAGGTCACTTGGCTTCCCTCAGTCTCATGACCTGCCCTGCTTACCTCACAGGGCCCTGGGGAAGAGGAGGTGAGGTGAGGGAGGATACTTGAGAAAGAGCTCTGGTGATTTTTAAAATGTACTTTCATATTCTTTGATACTCCTCTCTTCAAGAGGTGGAGCCTCATTCCCCTTGCTTGCATATGGGCTGGATTTTGTTAGAAGTGACTCACTTCTAACAGAATAAAGCAGAAGTAAAGGTGTGTTTTGTGTGTGACTAGGTCATGAAACAGCATGGTGGCTTCCACTTGACTACACTCTCTCTCAGATTTATCTGGCAGAAAGCCAGCCGCCCTGTCTTGAGAATACTCAGACAGCCCTGTGGAGAGGCCCTCGTGAGGAACGGAGCCCTCCAGCCAAGAGCCACCTGTAGTGAGTTTGAGAGATTTCAGGGCTGATCAAGGAAAAAGATGACTAGGAGGTTGGCAATAGCAAACAGTGAGCTTTATTTGGGCTTTCACAGGCTGCATGCAGGGGAAGCCCTTTACAACATGAGACCTTCCACAGGCGATCGCTTGGGGCCACCACCCAGAAGAGGAGGAGGGCAAGGAGAGGCAGATGGAGAGGGTCCTTCATACCTAGATGATGTTGTCCAGCAACATGATGGGGAGTCTTGAGGTGAGAGAGCTCCAAGGGGCAGCGGCGGCTTGGGATATTCAGTAGCACCAGAGTTTATTGTACTAATGGCTAGCAGATTTGGCACACAGTATCCTGGGGAATGCAAAGCAGGCAGGGTCCAAATGGCTAAAGATGTATTTAAAACAACTGGGTGTGTAAAATAAATTTTTTTAATATTTATTTTTATTTTATTTATTTATTTGGCTGTGTTGGGTCCCAGCTGTGGCACGCAGGATCTTCGTTGCGGCATGTGGGATCCTCCGCCGCAGCTTGTGGGCTCTTTGTCGCGGCATGCAGGCTTCTCTCTAGTTGTGGCACGCGGGCTCAGTAGTTGCAGCACGTGGGCTCCAGAGCACACGGGCTCAGTAATTGCAGCACGTGGGCTTAGTGACCCCCGCTCCACCTGGCCTGTGGGATCTCAGTTCCCTGACCAGGGATTGATCCCGCGTCCCCTGCATTGTAAGGCAGATTCCTAACCACTGGACCACCAGGGAAGTCCCTGGGTGTGTAAAACTTTGAGTTTGCACCAGCATGCTTTGGAGCCAACGGTCCCAGTTGGCTGTGAGGGACCATCTTTGCCTCATTATGTAACCATGTCAGTCTTAGAAGCAGATTCTTTAATCCCAGTCAAGCCTCAGGCGACTGTAGTCCCAAAAGAACTTTGAAAATTCGAGAGACTCTGAGCCACAACAATCCAGAGACTTGGCTCCCAAATTTCCGACCCTCAGACACTATGTGAGATATAAATGCTTGTCGTTTTAAGCTGCTAAGCTTTAGGATCTTTGCTCTGCAGCAGTAGATAGCTAATACAAATGCCTTGAGAAGCAAAGCCCATCGAGTTGCAGTAAAGGCTGGCTTTGTGCTTACTCCCTCTTTCTCGCAGGAGGCCAAGGGTGCTGCTTTGAAACAGACAAGGCACAAATCCATCAGAATCAGCCACTTTTCACTTGATTCTAGATTATTTAGGCCTCCTTTGCCTTCATCCCAACGCCAGACCTTTTAAAATGTTAAGCCTTTAAATAGGCCTGGGCTTCAGCTTGGGAAACTACATTTCTCTTTCATCCCTGCCACACTCTCCTCTGCCCAAAGCCAGAAAGGTCTTGGAGAAAGCTCATCTCTGCCCTGACTGATTTTTCCCCTCAGCTGTGGCTCCATGTCATTGGCTCTGACTGGGTCCTAATTAGGGAATTGGCTTCACCATTTCTTGTCCTGGGAGCTGGAGATGGCACCGCCAAGTTGGTGGACACCTCCGTGCCCTTCCTTTCTCACCACCCTCAGCCAGGATGTTCTTTCAGGGGTCTGGCCTGAATCTCTCCTGGTGCAGCTTAAATCTGCACCCTTCTCTCTTTCTCCACAAAAGAGTTTCTTCCCAGCAAATGCAGCCTCCTATTTGCTTTGTCACAGCTCGTGATCTGAGCCGAGCCTCCTCTCACTCCCAGCACAGCCTGCTGAGCCCCTCCCAGAAGAGGACAGAGCCCACGCTGTGTGAGGCGTGTCTTGCTTTCCCAGATGCCGCATCATCATCCATCTCTTGTTCCCCTTGCTGCCCCAGGGAAGCCGGTGAAGCCTCTGGGGATCCCTGGGCCCTACGCGGCTGAGACCAGGAGAGGAGTCCTGAGCTCAGTTCTCAGCTCTGTCCTCTGCTCTCCTGGAGTGGCTCCCCTGGACCTCCGTGTGCTCACTTGCAAGTCCGTCTCTCAGGGCTGCAGAAGCTTGAGTCTCCATCTGACCCGTAGGAAAGCCAAGACATGCAGGTTATGGTCCAGCTCAGCTGGGTCCCCAGGACTGGAGTTCCTGCTCAGGGCTCAATCCCCAAGACAGCTGGGCCTGCCAGAGTCCTGGTGGGATTGATCTGTTTCCTCTACCCCGTCTTCTCTGCCCTCCTCTGAGAGGCCTGTAGAAGGGGTGAGTAAGGGAGGGGAATCCTGAGTCAGATACTCGATCTTCTATTATCATCCAAAAGTTCCAGGAGAAACCAGCTCATTCCAATTCTCACCATGCAGAGGCCTTAAGTAAAACTTAAAATCCTATTTCCTTTTTTTTTGTGGGTCAGCAGTTAGTGAATGGTCTGTTAATAATGATGGAGATCAGAATTGTGATTTGTTTGGGAGTTTGTTTTTCTAATTTTTTTCAACTTTCTCTGAGAAGTGGCTTTAGTGCAGGAGAGGAACAAGAAAAAAGGAAACTAATGTTTAGTGAGTATCTGTTAAATGCAGCAGGATTCCTTGTCAAGGGTTCTCATGAAATTGTTACCAATTGAACAGTGCCTGTTGCCCCATCTTACATATAGGGAGAACATATGATTTGCTTTTGACCAACACAAGATCTCAGTGCCAAGGTAGCTATCTCCATTCAGAGCACCAGTGAACCTGCCTCAGGTGAGGCTGGCCTCATGCTTCCCCAGGGCACAAAAATTTATCTAGCTGGGCTGGGATCCATGGACATGGACATGTGGGTTTTCCCACTGCCTATCTCTGTGCCCTAAGCCTCTTTCACCTCCCAGGCCCTGGGCCCCTCCACACACATGCCTCAGGGAGGCATATGTGGAATTCGGAGATGTGAATAAACAGGATATTGTATACAATGCAGGTAAGAATATAAACTGGAAACAATTTGACAGTCTCTTGTTAAATGGAACATTTGTGTACCCTAACACCTAGTATCTTATTTCTTACGCATACATAGAGAAATTTTAGAACTGTGTACCAGGACACATGTACAAAACGTATTCAATGCTTGGTATCATTGTTCAAATGGCAAAGGAGTAGAAACAGTCTCAGCATCTATCAAAAGGAGAATGGGTAAATAAATTATGGCATATTCACACTGTATCAGTTGAGATCCAGTCTGGAAAGCAGAAGCCACACTTTCTTTCTCTTTTTTTAAAAAATTTTTATTTATTTTATTTATTTATTTTTGGCTGCATTGTGTCCTCGTGGCTGCGTGTGGCATTTCTCTAGTTGTGGCAAGCGGGGGCTACTCTTCATTGAAGTGTGCGGGCTTCTCTTGTTGCGGAGCACGGGCTCTAGGCGTGTGGGCTTCAGTAGCTGTGACATGTGGGCTTAGTAGTTGTGGCTCGCGGGCTCTAGAGCGCAGGCTCAGTAGTTGTGGCTCATGGGCTTAGTTGCTCCATGGCAATGTGGGATCTTCCTGGACCAGGGCTCAAACCCTGTCCCCTGCATTGGCAGGCAGATTCTTAACCACTGTACCACCAGGGAAGCCCAGAAGCCATACTTTCAATCAGAAAGGATTTAATACAGGATATTGTTAGCAGAGGCACTGGAGGGCTGAAAGAAGAAAGAGGGAGTGCTAAGCTAATCCCTGAATAAGAAGTCAGGAAGCAGCTACCCACTCCAGGGTGGAGAAACAAAAAGGAAGGGAGGGTTTTACAGACCTCCCAGAAGCTTGGAGGAGGGGCTTTAAGGAATCTGGCCCCTGACCTCTGAGGACAAAACCCACCACTGCCTCTGAGAGGAAGCAAGAGGTTTTCGGGGAGTGAAGAAAGGGCTGGAGCCTGGGGTAAGTGCCACCACTAGAGAATCACTGGAAGGAACCAGGGATATACAGAGATAAAAAGAAGGTAGTCCCTTCTCCCCTCCTCCACCCTCCAATTTTTCTTCAGCGCCCCCTATTAGCAGAACCTAACAGGGTGCCAGCTGAAAATGGATCAAGGGCCTAAATGCAAGAACTAAAACAATGAATCACTTCGAAGAAGACGTAGGACAAAATCTTCACAATGTTGGATTTGGCAATAATTTCTTGCATATGACACCAAAGGCACAGGTAACAAAAGAAAAAATAGACAAACTGGACTTCAAGAAAATTTTAAAATTTTGTTCACCAAAAGACACTATCAATAGAGAAAAAGGCAACCCACAGATGGGAGAAAATACTTGCAAATCATATTTGCAAAGGGATTACTATCCAGAATATATAGAAAACTAAAACTCAACAACAACAACAAAAAAACAACCTGAATAAAAAGTGGGCAAAGGACTTGAGTAGACATTTTTCTAAAGAAGATATACAAATATTCAATAAGCACATGAAAAGATGCTCAATATCACTAATCACTGGGGAAATGTAAATCAAAACTACAATGAAATACCAGCTCACATCAATTAGGATGGCTATCATCAAAAAAAAAAAAAACAGAAAACAAGTGTTGGCGAGGAGAAAAATTGGAATCTTTGTGCACTATTGGTAGGATTGTAAAATGATACAGCCATTGTGGAAAACAGTACGGCGGTGCTTCAAAAAATTAAAAATAGAATGATCATATGATCCAGCAATTCCACTTCTTGGTACATACCCAGAAGAATTGGTAACAGGGTTTCAAAGAGATACTTGTATACCCATGTTGATAGCAGCATTATTCACAGTAGCTAAAAACGCTGAAGCAACCCAAGTGTCCATTGATGGATGAATGGCTAAGCAAATGTGGTGTATACACACAATGGAATGTTATTCAACCTTAAAAAGGAAGAAAATCCTGTCACATGCTACAACATGGATGAAACTTGTGGGCATTATGCTAAGTGAAATAAGCCAGTCCCAAAAGGATAAAAACTGCATGATTCTGCTTATGTAAGATACTTAAGAGTAATTTAAGACAAAAAGTAGAATGTCAGTTGCCTGGGGCTAGGGGAAGTGTGGAATGGAGGGTTGTTGTTAATAGGTACAGAGTTTCAGTTTTACAAGATGAAAAGAGTTGTGGAGACGGCTGGTGGTGATGGTTGTACAACATTATGAATGTATTTAATACCACCGAACTGTACACTTTAAAATGACTAACCTGGTAAGTTTTATGTGTATTTTACCACAATAAGAAAAATTGGGGGAGAAAAAGACAAGAAAACATGAACTTTAGGACAGTGTTTACTTCTTGTTGAGGGAGACAGGAGGGAGTGGGGTGAAGAGCAACACAAAGGAAGATGCAAGTTATTACTGATGTTTCAGCTCTCTTTTCGGGTGGCAGGCTCATGGGTGTTAACCATATTATGTTTTATAGGTAATATTTTGTTAAATATGCCTTTTAAAATGCACAGAACATTGAATTTTAAAATATAAGTGAGAAAACATTCAGAGGTAAAAGGAGGGAGTGTAGCTTGGAGGCGGGCCAGTTGGAGTGGTGGGCGTGGGCGGTGGCACAGCCATGAAGTGCGTGGGACAGCGGGGCCCGGGGCTCCGGCAGGAGGGCAGCACGGGTGCAGGAGGAGGAGAAGGAGGGCAGCCTGGGATCCTGGTGGCGGGGCTGCAGGGCCGCTCTCGACCACACGAGGGCGCCCCACACCGCCACATCCAGGCGGCGGCGGGGGAACGGTGGGGGGCGGCAGGAAAGGAGGGAAGCCGGGGAGAGGCCTTCTGGGGAGGGTGGGGTGGAGGGAGAGCCTCCAGTCCGCCCAGACTGGCCCCTGTGTTCAGGTTTACCGTGTGGTCAAGCCTTGAAGAAGGTCAGTGTGAGGTTCAACTGGAAACAGAGCCGGCTTTCAGGCCCTGAGGAATCCATGGGAGGGTCCATCAGGGCTGCCTGCGGGGGTGGGTGGGTATTTGTTATTTATTGAGGCGTGGGTGGTGTGCCTGTGCTGTGTCCTGAGTGACTCTGTAGGTTAGCGGGTGTGGGTGTGTGTGTTTCCTCAGGAATATAGTGGAGGGTGGGAGCAGGGCGAGGAGAGGGGCAGTTGCTGCTTCCCCCGGCCTGGGGCTGGTACTAACAAGGAGGAGAACCTGCAGCAAGATCCAGACCGTGAGGACTCAGAACTTCTTCCCTCTCAGAGGACCCCCAGGTCTGAAAGAGGAGGGATGAGCCTGGCTGCCGGCGGTGGAGGGCACCTCCCTCAGTCTGGCCCAGCAGGACTGTATATTGGGGGCTTCCTCTGGGGCCTGCAGACAACGCGCCCCCCGCCCCAAGCCTTCTAGTGGTGGTTCAGCACCCAGCAAAATCTAGGATGCCACAGCGGCTGCCAGGCCCTGGATCCTGCCTGGTGCTGCTGCTCAGGGACCTGGTGTTGCTAACTGGTGCCCAAGGGCATAGCCCAACAGAGGTCTGTGACCTGAAAAACACCGCTGATCTCACTTTAGACCAGAACATTTTTTTTTTCTCCTAAAAGCAGTGGCAGGGAGCCCAGGTTTGAGGAGGGTAGGAAGGGTGGGAGAATATGCCGCCTCAAAATACGCCTCTAGAGCAGAAGGATTATTCTGAGCTGATTATTTTGAGAAACTACAGACAAAGGAGGAGTTCTGAAAAACAGAGTAGAAATTACTTTTTTGAAAGAGAAATTTACATTTATAAAGAAAATCTCCATTTGTAAGGGTATCTCCCTCACTGGGTGGAGAAGTTGACTTTGGATCACAGAGAATCTTAAAAATCCCTGAAGAAGGCAGTGACTTAAATCTGCATAACAAACTCTACCCTTGTTTACTCTGCTTTTCCTGGTAACCCTTCAGAACTGACTTCCTCCCCACCCTCAGCTTTGTTTCTTCTGTTTTTGCCTGAAGGTGGTATTTAAACCGCTGGTTTAGGCCACCTTGATAGTTAACTCCTTTTCCCTAGGTATGTCCCTGGTGTACAAGTATATGTGAATAAACTTCTGTTTTCTTCTTGTTAATCTGTCTTCTGTTTACAGAGGTCTCAGTTGAGACTCAGAAGGGTAGGGGAGAGTTACTTTTCCTCTCCTACAGCGGGGACAGCTTCGAGGACCCAGAGGCTTCTCCCCTTCCCACCAGTCTCTGGTCGGCTATTGCACGTGAATGCGCTTTGCAGGCTATCTCCTGGTCTGGCGTCTCAGCCCAGAATTTGAGAGCATTAGGGTTGGTAGAAATCAAACCCAGGGTGGGAGCCTCTGGCCAGTAGGCTGAGGCCCTGTACAGTGTCCCAGAACAGGGGGAAGAGAAAGTCCTGCAGCTTCTCAGGGGAAGAGGAGGAATAGCAAGCCACAGGCGTCCTGGGGATGAGAGCAGGACGTTGCAGTGCCCGCGAGATGCCCTGCGCGGGAGGGGGAACAAGACAAGCCTCAGAGGGCTCTGGCTGATCGCTCCGTCCTTGTCCAGACTTCTCCCCAGTGGCCTGGCCTTGGCTCTGTACACCCCATCTTTCCAGGAGCTTCATTCCTAGGTCCAGCCAAACAACCGTGAGGAAGATGTGAGAGAACAACATCCTTCTGGGATGGGGCCACTCTGGGGAGTAGCAGGACCTGGTGGGGAGCGGGGGTCCGGGGAGCAAGGCTTAATGACCATGTAGTCGTTAAGAAGAAGGCATCAGCATCAGTCCTGGGTTGGTTAAGTTTCCAGTTCAGCCACCTAGGAGCCATGTGAACTTAAATGAGCAAATTACTTAACTTCAGTTTCATCATCTGCAAAATATGGGAACGATAATTACCTTGCAAAATTATGAAGCTTTAGAAATTAGGAATGTAGAATGCTCGGTCAACAGTAAATGCTGTTACTATTGAAACCGACTTCACCTAAAACCTCTGCTGAGTTTATGATTAACCTCTCTATGCAAAATTTTATTCCCTTTCTTGTTGCATATCTGTTCCCCACAGGATTGAGGATTATCAAAGAAAAAGGGAGATTGAAACCTAGCAGGACCCTGCAGAGATCTCCCAGGTACAAAAAGCCTTTCCATTTCTCCGTTTTTCGTTTGTAGGAAAAAGCTTTAGTCTCCTAGGCCTGAGTTCCAAAGAGCAGATTCAAGCAGTTACTAATTAGGGAAGTGAGGAAATGGCAGAAATAAAGGAAAAGCAGCCAAGAAACAATACTTCAGTGATAAAACAGAGTCCTAAGGATATATATAACAATCTGACAGATATCTTTTTTTTTTTTTTTTTGACAGGTATCTGAATTGTTCTGCAGGAAGTAATAAGACCCTTATCCAGGTGGAGGTCAAGCTGAGCACAAGCAGGTACAACCCAGACTGGTTGGAACCAGAAGGTTGGTGATTAAGATTCCTGAAATATCACCCTGTTACTTCACCACCAACCAATCAGAAGAAAGTCGTGCCCCCTGCAGCCCTCACCCCAAATGTTGCCTTTAAAAACCCTTCCCTGGGGGGCTTCCCTGGTGGCGCAGTGCGTGAGAGTCCGCCTGCCGATGCAGGGGACACGGGTTTGTGCCCTGGTCTGGGAAGATCCCACATGCTGCGGAGCGGCTAGGCCCGTGAGCCATGGCCCCTGAGCCTGCGCGTCCGGAGCCTGTGCTCCGCAACGGGAGAGGCCACAGCAGTGAGAGACCCGCGTACCGCAAAAAAAAAAAAAAAAAAAAAAACCCTTCCCTGGGGACTTCCCTTGTGGCACAGTGGTTAAGAATCCACGTGCCAATGCAGGGGACACGGGTTCGAGCCCTGGTCCCGGAAGATCCCACATGCCATAGAGCAACTAAGGCTGTGTGCCGCAACTACTGAGCCTGCGCTCTAGAGCCCACAAGCCACAACTACTGAGCCCATACACTGCAACTGCTGAAGCCTGTGTGCTTAGAGCCCATGCTCCACAAAAAGAGAAGCCACTGCAATGAGAAGCCCGCGCACCACAACGAAGAGTAGCCCCTGCTCGCCACAGCTAGAGAAAGCCCGTGTGCAGCAACGAAGACCCAACGCAGCCAAAAATAAATAAATCAATAAATTTATTAAAAAAAAAAAAAAAACCCTTCCTTGAAAGCCATCTGGGAGTTTGGATCCTTTGAGCACAAGCCACCTGTATTCCTTGCTGGACCCTGCAGTAGATGCTGTACGTGCCTTCACCACAACCTGGTGTAAGTTGGCTTTGCTGTGTGCCATGAGCAAGCAGACCCAAGTTTGGTTTGGTAACGCTATCATTATTTTCCAATGCCCAGACCCATGTAGGATGGCTCCAGGCCTCTCTTCCAGGCTCCGACAAAGCAATCCTATAATTTGCCTGTACTACTGTACTGTGATAGTGAATCACTAAGAAGTTATTATGTTACCCAGACAGGAATGGGCTAATGTCTCTCTGTTGACGGG
Organism: Mesoplodon mirus; assembly: GCF_964341445.2. Taxonomy (NCBI): domain Eukaryota; kingdom Metazoa; phylum Chordata; class Mammalia; order Artiodactyla; family Ziphiidae; genus Mesoplodon; species Mesoplodon mirus. The sequence continues at coordinate 106,065,974 of NC_138978.1, forward strand.
AGCCTCTGGGAAAATGCCTTGATTCCAAAGACTTAGTCTGTTGGTTGGTGGGCCTCTCCTTTCATCAGGGATCTCACAGCAGAAGTCATACAGAACTTTCAGAGCAGAAAGAGACCAGGGGTGGTGCTTGTCTCTATTGCCTACCCCAATAGAAGCTGGGGCCCAGGAGCTCAGTGTAAGGCTGTGCTGATGTCCCTTGTAACTTTCGTATCATGGGGGTGAGAGCTCAGGGTTCAAGTTCCTCCAGCATTGGGGGAAGAGAAAGGGCCTGAACTTAAACTATGTGTGTACAGCTTTTCCCTTCTCGCTCTGGAGCCTCTCAGGCATCCAGTTAAAACTCCCTTAGGTGAGGCAAGGAGAAGCCTCCCTGGTTCATGGCACATAATAGCTGCTTAATAAATGTTGCTGGAATTATATTGCATGCAGACAATAAGGTTTTTGGGAGCGAAGGGACTTTATGTGAATTCAGTCCAGAGGCAGGAGCCTGTAGGTGGGCACCACCCAGGATCGAGTGCCAGGAGTTGATAGGGGCCACACCCTTCTGGGTGTGACTGATGTTGAAACCTGGCAGCCACCCTAGGTTTCTCCCTGCTCCCACTCCCACCCTGCTCAGTTCACTCTGCCTCTTCCTAAACTCGTTTGAATCTGCTATGCTGTTTTCCTTGTCCTCCTCTCAGCAACCATATTTCCAGCCCAGACCACTGCCGTATCATACCTGGAATCCTCGCTTCCAACCTATTGCGCAAACCGCATCAAAGTGATATTACTGAGACCAGAATGGTGATGATCCCTCTCCCTGCTTAAACACTGCTATGTGTCCCCATTGCCTACAGGATAAAGCTCAAATTCTTCAAAAAATGCCATGTAAAGCCCCATGCGCCTGCTTTCCTCTCCAGTTTCCCTTCTTACCCACTACCCCCACTGCCACTCTGGGCACGGGTCAGACTGAACTGTCCACTCGTGGAGAATGCCAAGCACCCTTTATCTTCCAGGGTTTTGTGTATGTATATGCTTCCTTGAGGTGGAAATTTGTCTCACATATACACACACACTTTGTTTCCTCCTGCTTAGTCTGATTAATTTCTAGTTCTCCTTCAAGCCCCATGTTAGACTCCGCTATGACTGAGAAGCTGTCACTTACCCCCTTCCCTCTGCACCCTGTCAGTGCTGGCCTGGGTGTCCCTCTCTGCTCTCCCAGCTCCCAGTGCCCCCCAGGTCTTTACTTTTGCATTGACCTTTGTGATCCCAGTTTTTGCTCCCCCTCAGGAGGAGTGAGTCTCCTCACTTCTTCAGGGTGTGGCCCTGCCTGGTTCACTGCTTTATCTCCAGGGCCTGGCCCAGTGCTGGCACTTGGCAGGCGTGTAGCCATGACCACTGTAACGTTCGCCAGAGCCCACCTTCATTCAGCACACGCTGCATGCCAGGCCCCGGGAGGGTGCCTCCAGCCATAAATGTGGTTAATCCTCACATGCCTGAATGGCACACAGGGTCCATTCCCACCTGTTTCCTGTCCTTTAGAGGTGGAAAGCTAAAGCCTCATCTCCCAGACCTACTCCTTCGGGAGTGGTGGGTGCACATGGTGATCCAATGCTGAGACCCTCATGTAGGATTTGGAAGGTGGAAGGAAGCCAGAGGCCACCTTCTTACCACTTTGGCTGTTCCCTTTTGGCAAACAGGGTCATACAGATGTGTGCCTTTTTCTGCAGTGGTGTCCAGTGTGTGGTCCCCACCCCCGGCAGCAGCAGTGGAGGCCCCTGCCTGCTCCCTGGATCACAGCCATGACAGTGTATCTTGAACTCAGAACTCTGGTTGCCAGTGATAACGTCCAGATGCCCACCCTCCTATCCTGCCGAGGACGAGGGAGCAGATCTGCAGACTCAGCCTTACCTCCTCCCCTCCCCCGTCCAGCCATCCAACCATCCCATTAGCACCTAACCCCCCCGTATCAAGTCACTCTCTGCTCAAGATACCTTGAGTGGTTCCTGTTTCCTGTGCTAAACTCCGGTTGATACGACTGTTGTTATCCTTATTTTACAGATGGGAAACCGAGGCACAGAGAAGCAAAGTGATCTTCCCAGAGCCACACAGCCAGTGGGTGGTAGGGCCAGGCTCCAGACCCAGGTCTTTCTGAGCCCCGAGCCCACTGCACCGTCTTGCCTGGTGAATATGTGCTGGTGTTGCCAGATGTGGGAGGAGGCCCGGTGAGCTTTTAGGTGGTGGGCTGGGCTGACACCCATGGCAGGTCCTGAGCAGGTCCCCAAGGTGTCTGTTCCTTCCTGAGAAGCACAAGCGGCTCAGGTTCCTGGGGACTGACCCCGAGGCTGGGGCTGTGGGATGTGTGGGGCAAGGAGGCTGCTGAAAGCCAAGCCGTCTGGGCACCACGTCAGTCAGTTCCCAGTGTTGGAGCCCATCAGCAGTGTCTGGAGAAACACTTAAGTGACCAGTGCAAAATCAAATTAGGGGGATGGTGAGGTGGAGGTGTCACCAGGCCCAGAGGCCGTCTTGGGTGGCACCACCTTGGTGAACTTGTAGTGGTTTGTTCTTGTCAGTCCCCCAGGGTTGAATGGAGCCTGAGGGTCTGACAGATTTGAGGCTCATGTATGTACCAGAATTCATAGGGAGAACATGGTAGACACTCAGATTGAATGTTCCTGCCAGCATACTCTCTCCTATTAGACAGCTAAAAGTATAGGGGAGGGCAAAAGGTTGTCCAGTGAGGAGAAAAGTAAATCAAAGGAGTTGGTTGATGCTTCAAGTATTTAAAGGACACCAGTCTTTGGCTGACTACATCTGAAGGCAGGGAGCAAGGCAGCCAGTGGGCCAGCCCCTCTTCCTGGACAGATCTTCCTCTGGTGTCTTCACTCATGTATCCATTCTTTCTTTCTTATACAGACTCAGTAAATGAGTGCTATCACATAAGAAGCATCAACAGATCCTCCCTGCCTCACAGAGATGTTCCAAGGGAAAACATGTCTTCTGAGTTTCCTTGTTGATTAGTGCCTTTCAACATCCTGCCTTTCCACAGGTGCAAACCATTTTCTTGTCAACGACTCTAAGTGTGCTAGTTGCCTGTGAGACGTGGGTAATACTGCAGGGTTGCCCGGCCCTGTAATGAGGACTTAACGTTCCTCGACATCTGAGGTACCTGGGACATTAATTCTCCACCACCACAGGTCTGCCGGCAGAAGTTCAGCCAAAAGGTAGGAAGGGAGGGGAGGGAGTGTGACAAAGGGTACAGAACGCAGACACTTTTTCATTCATTGCTCCGAGGCTGCCCATAGGTTCACAGGGATCTCCTGTGTTTGTCCCTTTATCAGACCTGGGCTTGGGAAACACTGCTGCTAACTCACTCGAGTTCCTGAAGTTCACCTTCTGGATTTTAGGGTCCTTATCACACTGTATTGTAAGCACTGATTTTCTTTTATTGCCCCACCAGACGGAGCTTCTTGCAAACAGAGACTGGCCCTCATTCACTTTGCTATCTTCCTAGCCTAAGCCAGGGCCTGGCACATGGTCTGTGTTTAACACATGCTTGCTGGTCAGTTTTACCATGCCTCCACACAGCTCTCTGGATGCTCTTCTCTGGGAGAAATGTAGCCTTCCCTTTCTCTACCCAACTCAGAAGTCACCTCCTGCAGAAGCTTCCCCAGTCTCTCAAATCAAAAGGGCTCAACAGGGCTTCCCTGGTGGCACAGTGGTTGAGAGTCCGCCTGCCGATGCAGGGGACACGGGTTCGTGCCCCGGTCCGGGAAGATCCCACGTGCCGCGGAGCGGCTGGGCCCGTGAGCCATGGCTGCTGAGCCTGAGCGTCCGGAGCCTGTGCTCCGCAACGGGAGAGGCCACAGCAGTGAGAGGCCCGCGTACTGCAAAAACAAACAAAAAAACCAAAACAACAACAAAGTGCTCAACAACTTTGCATGTTGTTCCCTCTCCTCTCAAGAAGCTCACAGTCTGGTAGGGGTTTAGAAAAGCAAGCTAATGTGTACAATGTACTGTGGTGCTTGACAGACTTTAAATGGGCAAAGGACCACTGGGTGTTCATTTAGTGGAGTGCTCTGAGTTGTCTAGGAGTCCAAGCTGTCTGATTCTCTAGGGAACTAACTGCACATGTGATTATCTTTCGCTGGGCTGTTTTATAACTTTGCTGTGATGGAAGTTAACTTGTACAGGGCTGATGATGGTGCTGATGTTTCCTGCCTGATGTGTGATGCAAATTGTTCCTACATCCCCTCCTTTTTGGATTTGCCTCCCATTTAGGTCACCACAGTGCATTAAGTAGAGTTCCCTGTGCTATACAGTATGTTCTCACTAGTTGTCTATACTGGTTCTTTCCTTAATTAATGAGTTATATAAACATGTTAATTTTATTTCTGTATGAGAGTCATGATTTTACCATTTTGAAAATTGTGTTTCAGTGGTAAAAACTATGACAGAGGTAGTGATAATATGTACTGAGCATTTATTCTGTGTCAGGAAGTATGCTAAAGATTTTATAGTTGTCATATTTAATCCTCATAGCAACCCTATAAGGTAAGTTCTATTTATTAGTCCCATTTTACAGATATAGGAACTGAGGCCTAGAGGTTAAGTAACTTGCTTAAGGACCCAGAGTTAATAAGTGGTCTAACTGGACTTTGTACCCAGAGACCTGGGATTTGACACTAAGATTCATATTCTAACTGCACTGTCACCATGAAAGCACTCAGAAACAAATTGGGGCAGCCACTGTGGAAAACAGTATGGAGATTTCTCAAAAATCTAAAAATAGAACTACCATATGACCCAGCAATTCCACTCCTGGGTAAATATCCAAAATAAATAAATAAATAAATAACAAAAAACAACACTAATTTGAAAAGATACATGCACCCCAATGTTCATAGCAGCATTATTTACAATTGTCAAGATATGGGGACTTCCCTGGCAGTCCAGTGGTTGAGACTCCGTGCTTCCACTGCAGGGGGCTCGCGTTTGATCCCTGGTCGGGGAACTAAGATCCCCCATGCTGTGTGGTGTGGCCAATAAATAAAATATGGAAGCAACCAGAGTCCATCAACAGATGAATGGGTAAAGAAGTGGGTGTATATATATGCAATGGAATACTACTCAGCCATTAAAAAGAATGAAATTTTGCCATTTGCAGCAACATGGATGGAATTGGAGGGCATTATACTAAGTGAAATGTCAGACAAAGACATACCATATGTTATGTATGTGGAATGTAAAAATTACAACAAACTGGTGAATAAAACAAAAAGCTGACTCACAGATACAGAGAACAACCTAGTGGCTACCAGTGGAGAGAGGGGCAATATAGGGGTAGGAGGAAGAAAAAGGGTTGCTATGGGATTATATGAGATCATGTGTGTGAAACTTTTGAAAATTGTACAGCACTATAGAATTTAAAGAATCATTCAATTAAAAGAACAAAACAGATCAGTGGAAAAAAAACAAATTGGGGAATCAGAGAAGTCCTCCTGGTAAAAGGAGACATGAAGCAAGTTTCAAACGGTGGATAGGAGTTGGTACAGAGGAGAAAGGAGGGAGGGGTTTCCAGGCAGAAGTCAGCATGTAGGAAGGCAGGGAGGTCTGAAACAAGGTCCTGCACTTAAGGAACTAAGAAATTCACCTGGGGCTTCCCTGGTGGTGCAGTGGTTGAGAATCCGCCCGCCAATTTGGGGGGCACGGGTTCGAGCCCTGGTCAGGGAGGATCCCACATGCTGCGGAGCAACTAAGCCCGTGCGCCACAACTACTGAAGCCTGCGTACCTAGAGCCCGTGCTCCGTAACAAGAAGCCACTGCAATGAGAAGCCCGTGCACCACAACAAAGAGTAGCTCCTGCTCGCTGCAACCAGAGGAAGCCCACGCGCAGCAACAAAGACCGAACACAGCCAAAAATAAATAAATAAAATAAATTTATTAAGAAGAAAAAGAAACACCTGGGCTGGAGAGCAGGGTGTGGCTGAGTATTGGCAGGAGAAGACTGAAGAGGTATGTGGGAGCTAATCAAGAAGAGCCCTATGGGTCAGGCTAAGGAGTTTGGACTTTATCCTCAAACTACAGGATTTAAAGCAGAGTGAGTGATTAGATGAGTTTTATTATTTTTATCTTTATTGCCTTTATTTGAAGTTATAAAAGCAGCTGAAAATCTGGCCTTTTTAGAAAAATCATTTTAGAAGCAGTGTTGAGGCTGGATTGGAGGTGGTGAGAAAAGACAGGGAGGATGTTAAAAACCAAGCCTATGGCAGGGAAAAAGAAAAAGCATTGCAAGGAGAAACAGTATGTACAGCAGTTCAATCTATATATTCGGGCAACCGATGAGGTACGTGGAGGTGGGAATGGGGAGAGGCTGGGATGCAGGTAGTTTAGGAGCCCTCCAAAGCTCAGAACTCCATCTACTGCAGGCCTCTTTATGCTCATTCTTAGCATTTGAGAAACAAGATAGTACTTGGGATTTAAAAGGAAAAGGGTTCTTCCCATTCTGAAAAGCATATGTAAATAGGGCCTGACACAAAAGTACCCAGGCACTTTTAGCCTCAAGGGAAAAAAAGTGAGTTAGGAAAATAAAGATAAAACACAATGACAAGAACTATTATAAACCTTCTCTTAATAATTACAGACATACAGATTGTCAGCACACCAGGTGATTTTTAATCCCAGCCCAGTTCCCCTCCTGGCTTCTTAATGGCTTCTGGCCACTTCCTCTTGGGACCTGGCCAGAGTAAGCTCAGGAAATGCAAACTTTTAATTCTGGAATCAGTAAAGCATATTAGGAAAGGAAATCCCACAACTGAAGAAATCACATTATGAATTCCAAAGCCAAGGAAAAGGATTGTAAATCAGATTGTGAATTCACTGGAGACAGGACCATTTTACTTATTTTGGTGCAGGATCCAAGTGACTGGTTTGGTCTCTGTTCACCCTTCAAGATTATCCTGGATTCAACCTCTTTCATTCTTGTGTTTCCAAACTTCCACCCAGTACATTTAGCTCTAGCAGCTGAGCTGTCTGCAGTCTTGCTTTGCACCCTTCTGACAGCAGGGGTGGGGGAGGGGTGGTGCCAGCTAAAGGGTCAGTGTTTTTCATTTATACCCATGTCCCTAGGACTGTGCATGAATCAGAACATACTTGAAAGGCCTTTGTACACTCTGATGAGCTATACAAATATTACCACATGTTCTTTATTGTTCTGGTTGGTGACAACTGACACTATTTAATTTTTAAAACTACTGTGAGCTCAACTAATACTACTATGCACTCAACTGTATGCAGTGTACATTCACAATCCGCACAGTAATTTCATTATGTTTAACTTACCAGAGGCTCAGAGAAATTAACTTGCTCGCGTATATACATTTTGTCCTTTTTAGGCCCTCCTGAGATTGGGTCCATGTGCAGTCTCCCCCACTAGACTAGGAGCTGGGGGCGCCAGGAACTGCATTCTGATCACTGTTATCCCTTCTATCTAGGAAACAGGCACATAGATGATGCTCCAAAAAATACTATTTAGGTGAACTAATGAAGGCTGATCTTATGTCCACTGCTCTTTTCTGAATATTGCTGTTTTCCTTATAACTTACTGTTGTTCACTGTCTGCTTTCCCCTACTAGAAGGTAAGATGCATAGAAAGACATTTTGTTCATGACTGGATTCTCAAAGCCTAGAACAATGCTTGGGGAACTAGTAAGGGTCCAATAAATACCTGTTAGTAAATAAACTAAAATAGCTGCTCGGACAAGCAAATTCTACTTTTTGTGACATCATAGTATTGTTTTCTGATGCTGATCTCAGTAAGATAATGTTCGACAGCCGTTAACACTGTAATGTGGGTAAGTGCGGAATGCTCTGGCTTCCTGAGTTAAACATTCACTTGCAGCTGAATGATGACTGCAAGGGGAACCAAAGGAATGCTGTCCCCAAGAGCACTGTCTCAGGAAGGAGACACTGGTGGTTGACACAGGCACCCTGTGCAGCCTGTGGACTCTACACTCTACAGCTTTGGTCCAGCACCAGCGAAATCACGGCTAGAGACCACTGTGCTCTTGACTTCCATCTCATTCACCTTCCTTTCACCAGATGCAATTCTTGAAGCAGAAAAATAAAACCTGTTTGTAATAATTATCAGCTTCATTTTCTTAGGAGTCATGTGTCTCTTGCCAGAACTCTTCTAGATCAAAGGTACTGTTTTTTCCTCTCTGTAAACCAGTATTATGTGCTCCATTAAATATTTTCTTTTAGTATAAAAGTAACCATGATATCAAGAAAATTTAGAATGTGGAAAAAATATAGAAAAAGTTACCTCTAAATTTACCATGCTCACAAAATTAGTATATTTGTGTATGTCCTTTATCCCCTGTGCATATGTATATATGTATTATGCACACACACACACCATGGTAGTTTGTGTTCTGCTTTTTTCATTTAACATTGTGCTGTGAATATATCATAAGGACTTCATAACCATCCGTTTAAATAGTTATTGATACAAGAAATTGATAATTTCAAAGGAACAATTTTCTTATATAAATTCTAAGTCTGGAATTCTTAGGGAAAAGATGTGAACTCATGGTATTTGACACATATTATGAAATCACTTTGCTAATATTGTTGTACCAATTTATTGAGCCACCAACTGATGATAATTTATAATTTAAGTCATGTTATTGATATAGTAGAGAAAAAATAAAAATCTCGTCAATCTTTCAGTTTACCTTTAAGAACATTGCTAGGGACAAAGGACTTTAATCATGATTGGTTACTAGTTACATTTCTGCTCTTTAAGAATCATCACAGGGCTTCCCTGGTGGCGCAGTGGTTGAGAATCTGCCTGCCAATGCAGGGGACACGGGTTCGAGCCCTGGTCTGGGAAGATCCCACATGCCGCGGAGCAACTAGCCCCATGAGCCACAATTACTGAGCCTGCGCGTCTGGAGCCTGTGCTCCGCAACAAGAAAGGCCGCGATAGTCAGAGGCCTGCGCACCGCGATGAGGAGTGGCCCCCACTTGCCGCAACTAGAGAAAGCCCTCGCACAGAAACGAAGAGTCAACACAGCCATAAATTAATTAATTAATTAAATATAAAAAAAAAAGAATCATCACAAATATTGAAGGGAAAAGATTATCAGTTACTAATCAGGTGTCTTCCTTGTGGAGGCAGTGTACAAAGAGCAAGGGCTTTGGGATTCAAATCCACCTCACTTAAAGAGCCGGGACATATATGCAACAACCTCATGAGGTGTTAGTTTCCATTCATTTCCAAACAAAGACCATTACATTTGTAAGACTAAATGGGAGGATCTGATCCAACAGGAGAGTTTTTGATCATTTAGCTAATAGTCTTATCTTTAAGAGTCACCCCCTTAGAGCTATCCTCTGCATGTAAGGCTCCACCCACCTTGGAAATTAGAAGAGCTCAATTTTTTCCCAGGTACCACTTTTCTTTGATTTTTTTTTAATAGTCAGGTGCTTACCCTTATTAAGCCCTTACTTAATACAAGCTGTCACATATCAGCTAACCTTCATGACAACCCTAGTGGGGGATGGTACTAATTATTAATACCTTACAAAAGAAAACATCTGATGCTTAACCCTAGCAGTCTATATTGTTAAACAGCCGGTAGGCTGTGACTCCTTTGCTAGCTATTCCAGTCTCCTCTAGCAAGTCAAGGTAAAAGTCAGCAAAAAGTAAGTAAATCAGTGCTGTTCAGCTGAGGAGAAAGACACTTTGCCAATCACTCTCAGTTGAATGATTGTCACTATGGCCCAGACTAAATGGGGGAAAGGATAAAAAGCTAGAACACATTTCAGGAATGATGTACTTGAAACCTCCTTAGATGCTTCAGATTAGAAGCATCTAAGGAGGTGTGGCTTAATTTCTCACATTTGGGCAAGCCAGGCAAGCTTAGGCCATCACTTCCTTATCAAGTTTTCATAGTGACAGAAGTCTATCATTAACCTCTTTTTTCAAGTGCCTAAGCTGATTATTAAAACAAGCCATGTTGTTGCAAAGGTGGAAATTTACTGTTAACCTTTCCTCGTCTTTCCAACCATAAGGAGGGGGCAGGGGGCACACACTTGATAAGTTTATTACACTGTGGACCATTTGCTAGGGAAGGTGTAAAACCCAGACACTGAGGTTTTTCATATAAACCAATACCCAATTTATCAATCTGAAATTCAATATAATAAAACATTGGCTCATATATTAAATGGCTTTTAACAATTTTTTTCCTTTTTAAAATACAGGATTAATACTGACATATATAATCTATGGCACAAACTACTAAATTCACACAACCCAAGAATAAGAGGATTATTCATCAATGTGATTAAATCGGGGATAAAAATACCTCCCTGAATTTTCCATAATTTGTTTTAGCATCATCCTTTCCTGAATATTTTTTGTTGAAATTATTTATTTTGAATAGTTTAAGATAATTTCAGTTCTCAATAGAGGACTATAATGTGATAATATGGTCTTGTTATCATGATCACCTACAACTGTCCAACCTATCAGTTTCTTAAATAATTTTCCAGATTTGAATTGGGAGGCTATTTCAGAGTATACTCTTGAACAGTCCCAAGCCTCTTTGGGCACAACTACTTAGAGAACTGTATGTTCTCTGTGACTTAGAGAGTGTGGGACAACGCAAAGATAGGCAGGTACTCTATTTTCCCAAAGCAGCCACTGAAGCTGTGTCAACTGAAATAAAATTGAGAAGTCTAGTCAGTCCTCATATGGAGCAAGGGACAACAGACTGCCCAGTCAGAGAGCCCAGATGCATCCAGTGTTGAACACAACACTGCAACACAGGATTAGCTGATTGTTAACAAGGAATAGATGGCAGAGTAGGCCTATATCAGGATTTAGTGTTGGCTCTGTTACCAAACTTGATCTTGAATAAATCCCTTAAGCTTGTATCTTCAGTGGGAAAAAGTCAGAGTTGGACTGGGTGATAAAAGGTTTGTTTAGTCCAGCTTTGAGCCAGTTTTTAAACTTTGTTTCAGAATACAGCAACTTCAGAACACTTCCTTCTAATAAATGGTCAGTCTGCACCAAAACCCCCTCACTTCACTAACAAGATTCAACTAATGGAAAAAGACTAAGTAGGGTCTTATGTGTGTGTAGCTTAACAACTGGGATGGGGAAAAATAATCTTATACACCGGGTTTACTCCCCCCACCTCACATTTTTTACTTGTATTACTTTACTCAAGGGTGATCCTCATTTTTATAGAAGGGGAAACAGGTACACAGAGGTTAAGTCCATGGAAAATGGCAGAGTCCAAACTGCAGCCAAGCCTGACAACAATCACAGTAGGCTTCTCCACTAAAATTCCTCCTCCATCTGTCATGATACTTGGGCACAGAAAGGGAGCTTTCATTGTATCCTTAAGATTAACTGCTCTGGTTTCAAAATGCTTTCAGAGAGGTCGTTTCAAAAAATTCCCCTCCTGGTTGCCTTAAAGAAGAGGTAAGGAAAAAAATCAAAATAAGCCATATACACAAATCTCAACACACATAAGCTGAATAATTTACATTAGGAAGGGCCAAATTGAATTTTGATAATAAAAATGAAGACATAATATTTTCCTCAAGAAAATAAGCACATGGAAGAAGAAACATTTCTTAAAAAAAAAAAGTTTATTTTAAAAAGCCAGCCTCTTAAGGTTTTATATCTATACTTTCACACTGTCAATTACAATATTTTAAAATGCATTGAATATAATTTATTGAATGTCTATCATTATCCTCCTGCCACCATTTAAAAGATATTAGGTGAAAAAACATTTACAGTTTTCATTCTGGTCCATCCTCCTTCCTATCCTTATACTAAACCCATTTCTCTACTTTTCAGATAAGTGAAAAGGGTCACAAAATCTTTAGGTTTGTGTAAAGAGTAAGAATGTATCCAATAATTCTAAGCAAAACATAACTTTCTTTAAGGCCTTATAAGAAGAAGAAAAGGAGTTACTTATTGAAGCAAACATAGCAACTTCTCTCCCAATCTTATCCTTATTGGTTTGTGTGGGCCAAATCTCTATGGGTCTCTTTAACTAGCAAACATTAAAAAAAAAAAACCAAAAAACTGAACACACAAAGACTATCTCACACACAGTGCTAAGCTAGATGTGGATATAAATGGAACCACTATGAATCAAAGAGGGAAAATTCCAGGAAAAACAACAACAAAAGATTCCAAGTCTCACAGTTTAACTGAAGTTTTGGAAAAACCTAAGCTGAATTCAGTTGCTGTTTGAAATATCTGTCTATGTTTAATTTACTGAGGAGGCACAAATACACAGTTTTGTGTATTTTAATACTAATTTTTCCAGTGGGGGGGAAAATACTATGTGATCTCAAAAGGGGCGGTGATCTATGACCACTCAAAATTTATCTTTGGAAAGGGGAGCAAAAATAGTAATTTAATGAAGTCAACTCTCAAGCACTTGGCTTCTAATAAGCAAACCAAGAAAAGATACTGGAGGTGTACTGATGAGTACAGTGCATCTAGAACAGCCAAGATGTTTGCGAAGTTTTATGCCTTAAATTTCCTAAATATATATCTAGCAGGCACATATGCCAAGCAACTATTGATGCTAGGAAAATATTTTAGTCAGGATTTTATAAAAACCCCAACTTTCAAATCTTCTAGTGACAATGTCTGACACTATTATTTCAAATAACAATGAAGCAAGATTAATTTTAAATTTGCCTCAAACTAGTTATTTTTCCTTGTAACAGAACACTTAAAATGGAAGAATTAAGCAGAATGGTTTTAAAAGTTAAGGCTCCCTAAAGACTAAAACTTAAGGCACATATTATTATCACACTACCACAGCACATTATCATGACACTGTTAAAAGCAAAGATTTAAACAAACAAACACACAAACCGACTTCCTTCTCTCATTCTGTTTCAACCACTTCCTTCCCAAAGGCTATGACATTTTTAGCCCAGGCTACTGGTAAGGAGTGAAACAAAAATTCCATCAATGAACCCCTGGTATGATTCCTACAGAAATGTCCAGTATTTGCATTGAGCACCACTGGTAGATCACAGGCCAATAGAACATTTGGGGTCATGAGCTGCTCCATTTACCCATCAGCCCCACAGGTTCAAACTGGACTCTCCTCCTCCTTGGGGCCTCCTTCTATGCCTTTAGGCTCCAGAGATTCTGCTGCATCGGTAACTTCTTTTGGCTTCTCAGCAACATCTATACTGGTCTCCTCCTCTTTACTTTCCTTTTTCTGCTGCTGCTCAGCTTTCTGTTCTTTTGCAAGAAGTCGGTAATTGATGCCCATGCCGATGAAAAGATAGATGCCTGCGACAATAAGGATTACACCACATGCCCAGTATGTGTATTTGTAGTCTCCATATATGTCATTGAGACGACCTAAAGATGTCAAAAAGAGAAAAAAAAAAAACTATGTGGGTAGACAGTTATGCCCTTTCCCAAATAAAGCTTAAGAATCCATTCAAAGAGCCCATAAATGACTAATTGGTCTAAAAAGAAACTGCTCATAATTATCTGATCTTTTACTTATAATGTCACACTGATTTTGGATGGCCCTGCACAGTCTGTTAACTTTAGGAACTTGAAAATAATTAAATCTTGGCAAATTTGAATTGGGAAAGTCCTAGAGATCACCTCGAGTCAATTCTCTCAATATTCAATGGAAAAATTTGTTGCTCAGAAGAGGTTTAGTAGTCTTGCCCAAGGCCATAGAGCTAATTCCAGTCTCCCAGGCCAATGTACTTTCTCTGACATCAGCATTTCCCAAAGGGCGTTCCTGTGAACACTCATCCTCTGCTAAAACATTAACTAACAGCAACACCTTTCCACCATTCTAAGTGCTTAATCCTCACAACAGGAAGGTTCCAGCATCATCCCCATTGTATAACAGAAAAACTGAAGTACAGAAAACTTAAGTAACTCGTCCAAGGTCACAAAGCTTGTAAATGAAACAGGTTGGCTTTCAACCCACCAAGTCTGACTCTGAGGCCTGCACCATAACTTCTGTGCTACAGGTTACTCCCTAGTGTTTGCAAAGTCAAGTAAATTTGGAAATGACACATAGTCTTTTCTATTAAAGGCTTTATTAGGCCTGATAGTAAAGAAACTTATTTACTTTGGCGTTTCCAAACTTTTTTCGGCCATGAATTCCTTGTTATTTTAAAATTTATTAGCATCTCAAACTAGTATTTATTAAACTATGGAAAACCCTACACATATAAAGGACCTAATAACCAATTCAAATATAATTCCATATGGTTTTCCAACATAGGGCATCACGCACTCAGCAATACTTATTGATTCTCTAAATATACACACGGCCCTGGGTCTGCTAGGCCCTGAGTTAAGGGTGAGCAAAGGAGGTAACATCCACAGCTCAGTGGAGAAGAGAAATGTTAATCCAATAACTACACAGACTGTGACAAGTGCTACAATGAGGGTTTGAAGGCAGAAAATAGGGGTTTTAGACCAGCAATTAGGGTCAGGAAGCCTTTTCTTAAAGTGTAACCTTAGCCAAGACTTACAGGATAGGAGTTATCAAGGAGAAGGGAGATGGGAAAAGGCTCCGGGCAGAGAACAGCCAGTGAAAAGGCAGGTGATAGGAGGAAGCAAAGAGTGTGAGAGGAGAAGCACAGAGCAAACTGAGTGGTGGGAAATGAGGCTGGAGACACAGGTGGGCCAGGCCACGCAGGACCTAGTAGGCCACAGCAGGGAATCTGATCTTCACCCTAAGAACATGGGAAGCAACTGGAGTGTTCTAAGAGACGAAGAACAGCTGGAGTGGATATGGGTAAAATTAGAAGGCTACTGATAGAAGATAGGAGATTTGGATGAGTGGCAGTTGTGATGCAGAGAAAACGGGCAGATTAGAAAGAGATTTAGGAAGCAAAAACGGACAGGATTTGGAATCTCCTTGGGTATATATAGGGAGGAGAGAGGGTGGACAGGTCAGTAGTGGATCTTCTGTTATGTATCCTTCCTTACTTATAGTGCATAATCTCAAAAGCATGAGTCACATCCAGAAGTCCAAATTATAGTTGCATTCTGTATTAATAATAATTTTAAAATGTAAACCATTTAGCATTCTTAAGAGAATAATACATCAGGTTTTATTGTCACTTACTAGCTGTGTGATCTTGGGCAAGTTATTTAACTTTTAGAAGACTCTCTTTCTTTCTTTATAAAGTGGGAACAATAATAGTCCTACATCACAGACTTGTTATATATGACAGAATACAGAAAAAGATTAGGACAGTCCCTGGTATACTGTGAGCCCTCACCTGGTACCTATTGTTATTATTTTAAATATTACTGCTGAGATAAATTCCACAATTAAAAAGAAATCACCAACAGTATGTTAAAGGTGGTTATACATTTTTCTACAATAAACATGTTAGGTTTTTTATCAGGAAAAATTATTATACATACTTAAGTGTGTAATAGTTTTTTATTCCTCTTTCAGCTTGATGATTCACTTTAATTCAGTTCTATTAAGTATTTGAGAAATTACGCTGTACCAAGCATTGTGCCAGCACTGAGGGTACAGAAGCGAAGAAAGACTATCAAGCAGCTCGCTGATTTCTGCTTTCTGTCACCTTCCTAATCTTCTCTGCCTGTTTTATGTTAATAGAACCACAGAAATAGGGAGACATACTATACCTAAAAGTGGTGGCCCCAGCAGGACAGGACAGCATTCCACAATGGTCACCAATCCCACAGCACTGGAGAACCTCTGGGGTCCAACAAGGTCCATCAGCGTTTCAAACAATACTGAGCTGAGCCACCCAAATGCAAATCCGAAGAATCCCGCATAGACACAGAATCCTATATAGCTAGAGGACAAAGGTGCTGCCAGATGACAAACTCCATTTGCAATAATAGAAGCAGCAAAAAAATACTGAACTCGAGGTCTTATCCACTTTGTGTTGGCTACAAGTCCCATAGAAGGTCTGGCTACCATGTCAACAAAAGCCAGAATGGAAAGAAGGAAGGCAGACTTCTCACTAGAGTAATGCTGACTCTTGCCATAATTACTAAGAAAGACCAAAGGTGTAAATAGTCCAAAAAACATGAGCACATTTCCAGACAGGTAGAGCAAAAAGCCTCTGTGCTTGAACAGGGATAAGTCCAGGAATTTATTAAGTGTTTGGAAGATTGATCTTTTCTCTTCTTTTGGATTTCCTCCAATGAGATCTGTATTTGCATCACTTGCCCCCTTTTTTGCATCAGATTTTCCAGCTTCCTGAAGGGATTCTTTAGACTTATGTTTCCCTGCAGTGGTTGGCTTGGGCCCTATTGGTCTCATCAGAGCTCCAGCCACACAGCAGTTTAATAGTAAGCCTCCAAGAATTAGGAAGCTTCCTCTCCAGCCATAGATACCGAAGAAAGCCTGATTGAGGGGGGCCAGGGTAGAGAGGAACACAGGGCTGCCTGCCATGGCCAGTCCATTTGCCAACGGTCGCCTCTTGTAGAAATACTTGCCAATCATGGTTAAAGCTGGATTCAAGTTGAAGGCAAGCCCAAGACCTGGGGAGAGGGGGTGAAAAAAGAATCACATACTCCAATAAATGTCAGAAACATATTTGGCATTACTTAACCAGACAAAGAAATTAAGAGGTATATAATTCAAAAAGATATAAATAAATGGAAAGATAGTCTGTGCTCATGGATTAGAAGAATTAACATTGTCAAAATGTCCTTATTACCTAAAGCAACCTGCATGTTCAGTGCAATCCCTATCAAAATCCCAAGGACATTTTTCACAGAAATAGAACGAAAAACTCTAAAATTTACATGGAACTACAGAAGACCCAATGTTCATAACAGCATTATTTACAGTTGCCAAGATATGGAAGCAACCTAAGTGTCCACCAACAGAAGAATGAATAAAGAAGATGTGGATATATATAATATATATATAATATATACATAATATAATAATATATATAATATATAATAATAATATAATATATAATATAATATATATGATTTTCCCCCAATGGAATACTACTCAGCCATAAAAAAGGAATAAAAATTTGCCATTGGGAACAACATGGATGGACTTGGAGGGTATTATGCTAAGTGAAATAAGATAAGTTAGAGAGAGAGAGTAATGCAAATACTGTATGTTACCAATTATATGTGGAATCTAAAAAATAAAACAAACTAGCAAATATAACAGAAAAGAAACAGACTCATAGAGAACAAATTGGTGGTTAACAGTGGAGAGAGGGAAGGGGTGAGGGGTAAGATTGTGGTAGGGAATTAGGAGGTACAAAGTATTATATATAAAATAAGCTACAAGGATCTACTGTACCACACAGAGAATATAGACAATATTTTATAATAACTATAAATGGAATATAACCTTTAAAAATTGTGAATCACTGTGCTATACGCCTGAAACAATATTGTAAACCAACTATACCTCAATAAACAATAAAATGAAAAATAAACTTAAAAAAAAGATATAAGTAATGGAAAGTACGACATAATATTGTATAGCAGTTTAAAGTGTGAGCGCTAAAGCCAGGCTATGTGGACTAGCCAAGAGTAATCTGGCAAGAAAAAGAAAGAAAAGGTATCCAAATTGGAAAGGAAGTAAAACTGTCACTGTTTGTAGACTGCCATGATTTTATGTATAGAAAACCCTGAAGACTCCACCAAGAAATTATTAGAAATAATAAACAAATACAATAAAATTGCAGCATACAAAAGTAGTATAAATCAAAATCTGTTGCATTTCTATATGCTAACAACGAGCTATCAGAAATTAACGATCCCATTTATAATCCTAAGAAAAAGAATAAAATATCTAGGAATAAATTTAACCAAGGAGGTTAAAGACTTGCACCCTGAAAACTATAAAACACTGTTCAAAGAAATTGAAGACACAAATCAATGGAAAGATATCTCATGCTCATGGATTGGAAGAATCAACATTGTCAAAATGTCCTTATTACCTAAAGCAATCTACAGGTTCAACGCAATCCCTATCAAAATCCCAAGGACATTATTCATAGAAATAGAACAAAAAAATTCTAAAATTTATATGGAACCACAAAAGACCCCAAATAGCCAAAGCAATCCTGAGAAAAACAAACAAAGCTGGAGGTAGCACATTCACTGATTTCAAACTATACTACAAAGCCATAGTAATCAAAACAGCATTGTAGGGCTTCCCTGGTGGTACAGTGGTGGAGAATCCGCCTGCCGATGCAGGGGATACGGGTTCGTGCTCAGATCCGGGAAGATCCCACATGCCGCGGAGCGGCTGGGCCCGTGAGCCATGGCCGCTGAGCCTGCGGGTCCGGAGCCTGTGCTCCGCAACGGGAGAGGCCACAACAGTGAGAGGCCTGCATAACGCAAAAAAAACAAAAAAAACAAAAAAACAGCATTGTAGTGGCAGAGAAATAGATACATATTTCTATGGAACAGAATTGAGAGCCCAGAAATAAACCCATGCATACATGGACAATTAATTTACAGCAGAGGAACAAAGAACATATAGTAAGGAAGGATAGTCTCCTCAGTAAATGGTGTTGGGAAAACCAGACAGCCAATGCTAAAAAAAACCCAAAAAACAAAAAACCTAGACCACTATCTCACACCAAACACAAAAATTAATTCAAAATGGATTAAAGACTTGAATATAAGATCTGAAACCATAAAATTCCTAGAAGAAAATGCAGGCAGTATGGTCTTAGCAATATATTTCTAGATATGTCTCCTCCTCAGGCAAAGAAAACCAAAGCAAAAATAAACAAATGGGATTACATCAAATTGCTTCTGCATAGCAAAGGAAGTGGATCAATAAAATGAAAAGAGAACCTACTGAATGGGAGAAGTTATTTGCAAATGCTATATCTGATAAGCGGTAATGTCCAAAATATATAAAGAACTCATACAATTCAACAACAACAAAAAACCCCAGTTATAAAATGGGCAGAGTTGGGACTTCCCTGTCAGTCCAGTGGTTAAGACTCAACACTTCCACTGCAGGGGGCATGGGTTCGATCCCTGGTTAGGGATCTAAGATCCCGCATGCTGTGAGGAGTGGCCAAAACAAAAAAAAAGAAGGCAGAGCAGTTGAACAGACATTTTTCTAAAGAAGACATACAGATGGCCAACAGGCACATGAAAAGATATTCAACATCACTAATTATTAGGGAAATGCAAATCAAAACCACAATGAGATCACCTCATACCTGTCAGAATGGCTATTACCAAAAACAAGAAATGACAACTGTTGGCGAGGATGTGGAGAAAAGGGAACACTCATACACTCTTGGTGGGAATAAACTGGTACAGCCATTGTGGAACACAGTATGGAGATTCCTAAAAAAATTAAGACTTGAACTACCATATGATCCAGGTATCCCGCTTCTGTGTATTTATCCAAAGAATACAAAAGAACACTAATTTGAAAAGATAACGGCACCCACCCATGTTCATCACAGCATTATTTACAATAGCCAAGATATGGAAACAACCTAAGTGCCCATCAACGATCGTTGATGTATATATATATACATACATACCCCCCTCACACACACACACAATGAAATACTACTCAGCCATAAAAGATGAAATGTTGCTGTTTCTGACAACGTGGATGGAGCTTGAGGGCATTATGCCAAGTAAAATAAGTCAGATGGAGAAAGACAAATACCATAATGATTTCATTCATATGTGGAATACAAAACCAACAAACAAAAACAAAATAAATGAACAAAACAAACCAAACAGTTATGTAAATATAGAGAACAGAGTAGTGGTCACCAGAGGAAAAGGGGCAGAGGGCGAAATGAGTAAGGGGATCAACTGTGTGGTGAAGAAATAAATAAACAAATAAAACCAGACTATGTAGGTTCAAATCTCGTCATCATCACTTATTGGCTGTGTGACGTCAGACACGTTGCCCTCCTGTGACTGTTTCGTGGTATGTAAAACAGGCGCATAGCACTGCTGTGACTAAAGAACTTAGTGCCCGGCATGTAGTAAGCACTCAATAAATGTTAGTAGTTATTTTTATAATTGTTATTTATATTATTTGAAGGTGATTAACTGTCAAATCTGGCAAGTCACGTGAAGGATCAATATAAGCAAAGAAGGTAATTAAGGAGACGGTTATCAAATAGAGTTTTAAAAACAGTTTTTAAAATAGAATATGCAATACAAAATCATTCCCTTTACAACAGCACCAAAAACTTTAAAGTGTGCAATTTATAATGGCTAGATTGTATAACTTTCCTGAAGGGCCAGAGAATTAAAACCAACACACAAAGTTTTTGTATAATTAAACACAACATTGCCAAGATGTCAATACTCCCCAAATGAAAGCGCCAACTTGATGTGATTCCAATGACAATATCAGTGCATTTCATTTTGGAGATGAGGTAAAATGATTCTAAAACATACTAGAGAACACATGGGAGTCACCAGAAAATTTTGGGTGATGCAGGATGGGACTAAACAGAACAGATATTTTAAATGGACTTTAAAAAGCTACAATCAATAGGGCCTCCCTGGTGGCGCAGTGGTTGAGAGTCCGCCTGCCGATGCAGGGGATACGGGTTCGTGCCCCGGTCTGGGAGGATCCCATATGCCGCGGAGCGGCTGGGCCCGTGAGCCATGGCCGCTGAGCCTGCGCATCCGGAGCCTGTGCTCCGCAACGGGAGAGGCCACAACAGTGAGAGGCCCGCGTACGGAAAAAAAAAAAAAAAAAAAAAAAAAAAAAGCTACAATCAATAGAATAGCGTGACTCTGACTCAGGAATAGGTAAACACTGAACGAAGAAAGTGGACAGAAAGTCCAGGAATATACCTAAAATATATATAAACATTTAATGTATGATAAAAGTAATATTTTAAATTATTGCAACAAGAATTATTCAATAAATGGTGCTAGTATAAGTAAATATTCAAATAACTTGGAGATGCTCTTCCCTGGCCCCTGCTTGCTCCCTACCATTTATGTCTAAGCTATTCACAGAGACTTAAACCAGTAAACCAGACTAGGTCACTCCCCTATTGCAAACCTGCTATTGGCTTTCTGTCCATAACCTTTACCCTGACCTTACCTCCCTGATCTCATACCAGACCATTCTCACCTGTGCTAACAAGCATGCTCCTGATTTAGGACCTATGTTCCCCTAGATTTTCACAAAGCTAGTTTCCTGCTGTTACTCTGTTAAGGTCATCTCTTCAGCAAGGTCTTTGTATAGAATTTATCATTCCCTGATTTTTCTTATTTATTTGTGAGTAGCAGTGTCTGCCTCCTCCCATGAAAGAGCACGACTTTGCTGGACTTGTTGCCCTATGCCCACAGCATGTAGACAGTGCCCGACATACATATGGTTGTTGTTCATAGAAAAAAGTTGGGAAGGATATATATACATCAAAATGTTAGTAGTCAAAGTCTCTGGACTGTGAAGTTATACATAATCTTTATTTATCATACTCATCAGCAGTTCATTATCTTAATTTGGCTATTAAAATAAGGGGAAAGGACTTCCCTGGTGGCACAGGGGTTAAGAATCCGCCTGCCAACAGAGGGGACGTGGGTTCGAGCCCTGCCTGGTCTGGGAAGATCCCACATGCCACGGAGCAACTAAGCGGGTGCGCCACAACTACTGAGCCTGCGCTCTAGAGCCCGCGAGCCACAACTACTGAAGCCCGTGCACCTAGAGCCCGCGCTCTGCAACAAGAGAAGCCACCACAATGAGAAGCCCGCGCACAGCAACAAAGACTAGCCGCCGCTCGCCACTACCACAGAAATCCTGCGCGCAGCAATAAAGACCTAACACAGCCATAAACAAACAAACAAACAAACAAATAAAATTTTTTAAAAAGAGCGAGACAGAGATAGTAACCAATGACCACCCTTGCAACGACTGCTGGACACATTTTATCTACAAATCACTGACTATTCTTAGGACAAGGGATACAATCATTTCTTTCAATTCATTTATTCAACAATTGTACACCTACTGTATGACAGCAATTTCTTTTAAAACTTGATTTTCTATTGCTCTTAAATTAACAGGTTGTCAAAATGATAATTTCTATAAGGAGGGACTCTCACTCAAAAGATCTGAAAGACCAATGCAGGTGAATACCAAATAGCCAGCAATATATTAATGCTTGAAAATGAATCAACTCACCTCCAATGACTCCGACACACAAGTAAAGTTCCTGCACAGTGTTACAGAAGGAAGCTGCGATCAAGCCACAGCCTGACAAGCAGCCGCCAACAATCATGATTGGACGACTGCCATATTTATTCACCAGGATACTGCTGATAGGACCTAAGAGATAATCAAAAATTTAGTGGTACACAAGGCATTGATGGCACTAAACGACAAGTCCTTCCAAATAAGCAGATACAACAAAAGGCAATGGTAAGAATATTTTTATCTATAATTATTTCATAATCATAGGTATGTGTGCTGGAAAATAAAGATGCTAGAAGAATCATTAATTGTGTATCTTCTCTATCTTGAAATCTTGGATGGAATTTTACTAAAATATAAAAGACTCTAGTCTTTCTTTAATCTTTCTCTTATAAGGCATAATAGGCTGAAAGCCTTGGTAACAGACGTTCATAGGCTTCTTGATTTATCTAGGATATGATCAACACATATTTAGTAAGTTTGCTCTATGTTAATTTTTGGGATAGGCAGACTGATGAGAGATTTTAAGAGTGTTCTTTACACATCATCGTAAGTGTAGTTTGTGTCATATTTTTTAAAAAGAAGAAAAAACAAAGGCAAAATACATACTTTTTTCCCCAAGTTCAGTAGTTTTGCAATTAGGACATCTAAATTTAAAACAAAACAAAACATAACTGTTCCCATTTACACCTAGATATCTCAGGTATTGAATTGAATGGAATGTCTTCTAGGGTTAACCGGGTTCTGTGCCTATACTGCTGTTTTGTGACAGCAAAACTATGAAAAAATGTTTGTAGAAGATTAAGTCAGATAATGGTCAAAACATTCTCAGGTTTAACAACATAAACCAGATTAAATTTCCTAAGCTAAAGAGATGCATACCAAAAAATTAGTTTTTCTTTAACGTGAGAGAAGAAACCAAACAAAAGTGTAGTGTTATAAGGCTCACAAATAAAAAGATTTTATGCGTTTCATGTATCAGTTTTCAAACACAAAAAAATCAAATGGCCTCTCTTACTTGCTACAAATATGTATAAACTGTAATTCCCCTTTTCCAAAATTTTAAGTCTTAATTATGAGTCTTATCTAAAGCAAACAATGTTTTAAGAGCTGTAACACAATTCTTAGACTAACAATATTTGCTGATTACAAACGAATGACATTTGACATTCTCTGAATTTCATTTATTTATAATACTTATGTCCCTACTTCATGGCTCTGGACTTTGGAGATGACAACTTCGTTTACATGACACCATAACATGTCTGCCTTGTTAAGGCAGATGACTGCAAATAAGAAAGGGTCACTGCAATGCATCAGTAGGGAAGGGGACACAAGAAGAACTAATATTTGAACTTGCAGCTAGTGAGAACCGAGTTTTGAATCCAGCCCATTTTCTCCCCATTACACATGTATTTTTGGAACTATAGTTCCAAAGCTATAAAGCAGAAGACATACAAATCAAGTTTCTCTTCTATTAACACAGTAAATTCTGACTTTATTCTGTTTATTCTATACTTAGCTCCCTAAAAGATAGTAAGTCTATTTTTAAAAACAGACACAGAATGCACATATTCAGAATATACTACTGATCATATGTTGACATATTTTATTTCTATAAACACTATGAAAAATTCTGCATTACTCATATTCTAGTGCTACTATATTCAGAGTTGCAGTATGGTGCACTATGATTAAAAGGACAGGCTCTGGGCTTCCCTGGTGGCGCAGTGGTTGAGAGTCCGCCTGCCGATGCAGGGGACATGGGTTCGTGCCCCGGTCTGGGAGGATCCCACATGCCGCGGAGCGGCTGGGCCTGTGAGCCATGGCCACTGAGCCTGCGCATCCGGAGCCTGTGCTCCGCAATGGGAGAGGCCACAACAGTGAGAGGCCCGCGTACCGCAAAATAAATAAATAAAGAAAGATAAAGAAAGAAATAAAAGGACAGGCTCTGGCCCCAAGGAACCCAATTTCAAATTATGGTATGTATATTCAAACTGTGGTATGTATATATGTATACATACATATAATAAACATGCAAGAAGGAATGAAAGCTTTTGATATCCTAGTATTTTGGAGGACCAATTCTCTCTAAGGGGCTGGGTCAAGAAATGGCTGCGGGAGAGACTTCAGGCTCAACCAAGGATGTGTATAAACAAGTTCTCATTGAACTTCTAAGTCATTTCATGAAAATATTAGGTCACAGCTGCTTTGGAAATAATTTGAATTTATAGCTTGTGTATGATGAAAGAATTAAATACTGAAAGAATATTCATGAAATATGTCCATATAAATTAGGCATTAAACAGATTTTTGTATAGTCAGAATTACAAAGATAAAAAAATACTGTCACACTGTTGACTCTGTGAAGTAGAAGTTAATGCTGTAAAGTCTACAGTATTTTAAGTTCTAAACTAGGAATGTTACGATGACATTACTGTGGAACTGAAAATATGTGAATTTATACTTTCATTTTTTAAAATTAATTTTTATTGGAGAATAGTTGCTTTACAATACTGTACAGCAAAATGAATCAGCTCTACGTATACATATATCCCCTTTTTTGGATTTCCTTCCCATTTAGGTCATCACAGAGCACCGAGTAGAGTGAGTTCCCTGTGCCATACAGTAGGTTCTCATTAGTTATCTATTTTATACATAGTTTCAATAGTGTATATGTGTCAATCCCAATCTCCCAATTCCTCCCCCCCACTACTTTTCTTTGGTTGAGAGTCCGCCTGCCGATGCAGGGAACACGGGTTCGTGCCCCGGTCCGGGAAGATCCCACATGCCGCGGAGCGGCTAAGGCCGGTGAGCCATGGCCGCTGAGCCTGCGCGTCCAGAGCCTGTGCTCCGCAACGGGAGAGGCCACAACAGTGAGAGGCCCGCAATCGCAAAAAAAAAAAAAAAAAAAAAAAAAAAAGGAAAAACTCAAACAAAAACCAAGAGTAAGTAACTAAGATCTTCTCCTTTAAAAATATACTTTAACAAGTATCAGTATGTATCTGTGAACCAAAGCACATGGAGGAAGGGAGGGAGGGAGGGAGGGAGGAAAACTGAACCCTAAACCACTCACAACTCAAAACATATTAGTGTTGAGGGTGTGGCCGAAATGTACAAGTTAAAGAATTAAGGCAGTTTTAAATATAATTCTTATGGGGTCATACCACCTAGGAGCCAAACAAAACAAAATAACCCATTTAGTAAAAATTATGCCACAAGGCTCTTGATATGCAATTTATCTTTCAGAGTTATTTCAGGAAGAATGGCCCCAATTAACTATCATTAAAAATAGAGAGGGATACAGTTTGTAGGCCTATTATAACACAAATTCAGAGAAACGTGCTAGTTATCTCTGGGTGAGGACAAAGAAGGAACTGTTTTCCCAAAAGAAAGTGTCATGTGCAATTAGCACAACTGACATCACTTACTTCTGATGCAAGCGGCTCTCAAGCTCTTGCTCTTAGAATTGCAACATGTGAACCTCTTGTTTGTAATCAGCTTAAAGGTACACTGAGAACCTGGAGTACCTCTGGATAATATTTACGCCAATTTCTTCAAGCCATCAGTCAAAACCTGATTAGAAATCCTGGCAGATCAAGTTCAGAGCCTCCAAAATTATTGGTTCTCAGAAGCTAGAAAATGTCCAAAATCCCTTTTGATTTCTCTGGGCTCATGAAAAAAAAGTAAGCACTATAATTTAGCACTTACGTTCTTTTAAAAAGCACTTAATTTTGCAATAGACAAAACAGGCATACGTTCAAAATTTAAAAGGCACAAAAAACTTACCCGTTTTTCTGTGCAATGAGATTAAGTACTGAACTAATTTATGGACTTCAAATACTTATTCCTGTTTCAAGAGATTACATTATTGTCTCAAGAGGATTACAAACTTCCCAAGGGCAGGGATTAAGATCAGTGTTCTCTATCACTCACACCTAGCCTAGTGAGGACTATGTGCATACGGCTTAATAAATATTGGTTGAATCTGCCACCAGATTAGAAGCCTAAGCTAAGGTATTACAGTTGAAATGCAGAATCTTTATACTGGGCTTTTAAAGAGCTCATGTGAAAATAATCTGAGGCACTAAATTATGATTTAAAAAGTGAAAGCTTGGCTAAATAAGCAACATGAAACCCCGTCAATCCCAAAAAATAAATACACTTAACTTTCGAATCTCTGCTAACTAAGCAACTACATATTTTATTATTATGGGAGGTTTTGACTTTTACATGTTAAATTGTGTTTTGATGTTCCAAGGCAAACAAACAAACAAACCCACAGTATTTTAAATGATATTAAGGTAAGCAACTTACTCTCCACATTTCCTTCACAACATGTCAAAGAAAACAGAAAGGGAAAAAATGACAAAACTTAAGTTTAAGATGAAGCTGAAATGCTTTAGGACTAATTACATCACAAGGAACAAAACAAGGAGGATTTTATCCAGTTCTTTAATTCTAACACTATGAAAAGATTTTACCTAAGACTTTGAACTGTGCTATTCAGGTTAGCCCGATTTACTTTAATTCTCCCAACATCAATTTTTTAAAATCTTTATTTACATTTATACCTCAACAGTCTAGCAGAGAGCAATAAGAAAAATAAGTTGTACACATGTTATTTTTCTGAGAGTTAAAAAAAATTTTTTTTCCCTCTGAGAGCTTTTTTAAGTTCAATGATACGGTATTGGAACAAATCCTCACAATTTCTTATTTCTGTTTCGGAATACTATAGTGCAACAAACAAAGCAAGAGTTGTCATTGTTAACAAGAATAAAAATGTGACTCTAAACATAAAGCTCTGAGAAATACCATTTCAAAACACCTCACCAAATAAAACATTTTTTTTAAAGTTACCTAAAACAGAGCATCTGGTTGCTTAATGAAAATTAAAACAGCAGGCCTTAGTGGGTACTTACCTCCACCATACATGACAGCCAACATGATGGAAGATATCCATGACACTTCACTGGTGGTGGCATTGAATATACCTTCAATTTCTTTGAAGAACACAGTAATAGATTTGGGAAACGCATAGGAGAAGCCAATGGAAATGAAAGCTCCAACTACCACTGCCCATCCCCAGCCTCCATCTGGGGGGGTGTATCCAACTGGACCTCCAACTGGCGGTGGCATTTTAAGTGTAGATAAATCCCAAAATGCAGTTCAAATCCAAATATCTAAACGATACAAAATTTAAATAAAATGTCAGCAGTAAAACACTCCCACCTAGCATTCCCAACAACAAAGCACCCTTTACACCTAGCTCTCAAGTAACTGAACTATTTTTCAACGTTACTTGGCCAATATACATTATCTTCTAAGGACATTATCAGAAAAAGAGACTTTAGAGCCATGATATTGTCCACATTTTTTAGGAGCTTAAAGGAAAACAGCTCCTCACCATTTAAGAAACCATAACTGAAACAAATCCTTTTCAATAAATGTAGCCTTTGTATTTCAAATAAGCCTTCTTGTCTTAGCAGTTAATACAATTCCTCAAATTACTAATAACTAAATAAGTAAATAAATGTCTTATTTGACTATCTGCTTGCAAAATTCACATAACACATACCCTACAAAAGTTTCAAGTTTTAATACAGGCTTTATAAGTTTTTCCCTTTTCCCATGTATTCTACAATACTGACTTTCTCTTACTAATATGCTGACTTAAAAGTAATAGGAAGGAGGTACCTGACTCACTAGATATGTAGCAATTTGCAAAATAAAAGATAATTCTGAACACATAAGAATTTCATTTAATGACCTGGAAAATTATTTCAGAAAAGTTTCCTTTTATCTAACTTCCTTGGTTAAACTCCTAAACAACGCAACTAATCAATACAGTTAAACTCACAAGTTGAACTATAATGTCAAAAGATGGTAGTCTCAAATCAAAGATTATCCCGTTTTCTTGAAGCCACCTAGTACTAACGAATAGCAAGGTTAGAAAATGAAACTTCCTGTTAGATTATGAATAGGGAGAAGATGGGAATGTTTGATAGTAGGCTTACCTATTTTGTCATGAAGGTCTCCTTTAATTTATTTAAAGCCAACTTCCACCCTATACTATAACTCATCCTACAACAGTATGTTAGCATGTCCATTTCAAATTATCTCCACTCAGACTGTATTATACAATAAATAAATACAGGTCACAGATGACAAACTCACTCTTGGCTACAGCATTCTTTAGTCTAAAACACAAATCCTAATTTCATAGTGTAGGAGTCATCTCCTAAATACTGTTCCTTCCAATCCATCTGAACACTTCAAATATGATTTAAGACAATGGACGTTGTAGGGGTGGGAAGAAGACAGTCCCAAAAGGAAGTTTCCCTAAAGGCAAGGATATAAGTTTCATCACTTCTACTCAACATTGTACTAAAGGTTCTAGTCAGTTTGTACAGGCAAGAAAAAGAAATAAAAGGCATAAAGACTAGAAAGGAAGAAGTAAAGCTGTCTTCATTCACAGAAGACATAATTGTCTATGTAGGTAATTCTAAAGAATATACAAAAAAAAGGTACTAGAACTAAAAATGAACTTAACTAGATCTCAGGATACAAGACCAATAAATAGAAATCAACTCTATAAGCCAGCAAAGAACAATCAGAATTTGAAATTAAAAAAAAAAACTGAACAAAACATTTACAACAGGACCAAAAAACTGAACAGGGATAAATCTGATATGTAAGATGTGTACACTGAAAACTACAAAATATTACTGAGAAATTAAACAACTAAATAGATAACCCACCCCTATGATTTGAAAAGAAAAATTTAGGCAAAGATTTCTGAAGGCACATGGCACCATGTTAATTAAAAAGTTTCTAAATTGGGGTTTCCCTGGTGGCGCAGTGGTTAAGAATCCACCTGCCAATGTAGGGGACACGGGCTCGAGCCCTGGTCCTGGAAGATCCCGCATGCCGCAGAGCAACTAAGCCCGTGCACCACAACTACTGAGCCTGCGCTCTAGAGCGTGTGCGCCACAACTACTGAAGCCTGCGTGCCTAGAACCCGTGCTCCGCAATGAGAGAAGCCACCACACTGCATTGAAGAGTAGCCCCCGCTCGCCGCAACTAGAGAAAGCCTGCGTGCAGCAACAAAGACCCAACACAGCCACACACACACAAAAAGTTTATAAATTGAATTTCAAGCTACAGATTGGGAGAAAATATATACAAATCATATATCCAAGAAAAGACATGTCCAGAATATGAAAAGAACTTTTATGGCTTAACAGCAAAAAGACAAACAACACAATTAAAAAATGTGCAAAAGATTTGAAAAGATACTTTACCTAAGAAGTACATGAAAAAATGCTAAAAATTGTTATTCGTTTGTGAAATATAAATTAAAATCCTAATAGAGATACTAATATATCTCTATTAGAATGACCAAATTTCAGACTGATAATACCAAGACTTGGTAAGGATATGAAGCAAACGGAACTCCTATATTGCTGGTGGTAAATCAAAATGATACAGCCAAGTTGGAAAACATTTTGGCAGCTCTTTATGAAGTTAAATATACATTTAACATGTGACCCAGTCATTTCTAGGTATTATCCAAGAGAAATGAAAATATAGATCTTCACAAAGACGTATATAAGAATTCTCTAGTAGCTTTATTCATAATGGTCCAAACTGAAAACCCAAATGTCCATAAACAAATGAATGGATAAACAAATCATGGTATAGCCATACAATGGAACATTACTCAGCAATAAAAAGGAACCAACTACCAACACATGCAAGAACATGGATAAATCACAAATGCATTATGTTAAGTGAAAAAAAGCTAGACATGAGCCTACATTAAGTTCTAGGAAAGGCAAAATTATAGTACTAGAAAACAGATCGGAGGTTGGGGAGAGGAGGCTGACTGCAAAAGGGTTTCAAGAGAACTTGATTTTGGTCATAGAAATGCTCTATTATTATGGTTGTGGCAGTAATTATTTATCGAATTGTACATCTTGTACATCTTAAATTGGCACATTTTATTGTATATGAATCATACCTCAATACAGCTGATCAAAACAAAAAATATAATCAAGGACAGTGGCAAGGAGGATAAACTCTGGTGGCACAGGGAGATAATACAGAAGGAAAAGAAGATGGCAGGCAAATTCCTCTGTCTTGCCTATCTGGATGGTTAAAAGAAAGAATAGGAAAAGGAAGAGGACAAAGAAGAGGAATTATTCTCTCCTGAGAATTCACAACTGCAGGCCTGTGTGAGCTTATGCTTGGCACGGGAACATCTGTGGGAAACCTCCATTGTTCTTCCAGAGATATATTATGTTTGATTTTGCTAGCAAAGATTTCCCACAGACAAAGCTCTGCCAAGTATAAGCTGACAATCTAAATTTTCAAAACACGCCAAGTCAATTAACCATGAGTGAAGTAAAACCAATCCAACGCAGCCAGAACTATAGACATTGGATATGAATACTTAAAATGATTAAAAGCATGAAATAAGGCATTAAATGAAAACACACACACACACACACACACAAAATACTATAAAAAGACTAGTTAATGTGAAACAGAACTTCTAGAAATGAAAAGTATATTCAACAAAATTAATAGGTTAACCAGCAGACTGAACATAGCTGGGCAGAAACACAATGAACTGGAGGATGGATTTGAAGAAAATAAAATTCAGGGAGACCTTTATTCTGAAGCTAGGGAAAAGGTTTAGAAACATGGAGTTTAGAATGGGAGGATCTGGCAAACATCTAATGGGACTTTGGAAGAAGAGAACAGAGAAAGTAGGGAAGAGACAATTTTCAAGAGTTAATGGCTAAGTATATTCCAGACTTGATGAATAATATGAACCTACAGTTTAAGGAAATCTAACAAGCCAGAGAAAAATCTTAAAAAAAAACACTATGAGAAAACACAGATTATAAAACTAACAGATAATCACACCGATAAAACAGAATTCCCATCAATTTTGAAAAACTCTCAGCCACCATATATTCAAATACTGATTCTTCACCATTCCCTCTTTCCACTCCTCTGAGACTCCAACTGGATGTGGGTTGTCCAGATGGAATAAGGTCCTGCCTCTTCCAATATTTCTGCTTAACTCCTGTCATGAGACTCTTTCTCTCTGGGACTATGTATTCTGGAATGTTCCCTCCTTTGGGCGCCCCAGAGATTTTTACAGCCTGTGGCAGTGAACCACAGTTAAGAACTGGGATAAATGAGAGCTATACTTTCCTTGTGTAGTGGATCAAAGGGCTTTTGGATAAAGCAAATTAGAAAAGGAGAAGCAGAAGACCTCAGGCCTCTATTCTCAGGAGAGATGATTTTTAGTTAAGGGTATCTGAATCTGAGAACCTGGAGAATAATTCCATTAAAAATATAACCCAGTTAAAAGAGTAAAGACCTCATCCTAGGGCATTTCACTTACCTATGATTCAGGTGGGACAAAAATATTTACATGTTGAAGCTTCCTTAAATTTCTACTGGAATGAATATAAATAAAAGCTTTTTAATAGCTCAGTTCTGCTGAAGGAAACAGTCTGGATGCTAAAATTATGTTAAACAGAATGGCTCCGGGCATTAATGTTGAGTTTTTCCTTCATCTAATTATGAAAAAAGAGAAAAGCACTTGAAATTTTTCAAAGAACCACTAAAAAGATTACTTTGCCTCAGAATGTTTGCACACACGGAGACAGACACCCACACACAGACGGTAGAGCTGCTTAACACATCAAGCTCTGACTCCAACGGCTAATACGTGCTGGACGTGATTAAACTTTGAGCTTCGCTGCCAGCTATGATTTGTCCCAGTTAGTTACAGCAGTTACAAATTTTAGTCTCTAAGACTTGCCTTATCAAGATAATAATACCTTATTCCATAGTATAAAACTTAAGATTTAAAACTTCAAGAAGCTTTAAAAAGATTCATTAGGAAATAAAAAGTATAAGAAACAAGAATATCCAAATTTCAAAAGAACACTCCAAAAAACCAGACGTGGATTCAACGCAGTTCTGCCACCATCCAACAAATGGCTGTCCTTCCTAACTTAAAAATTCTGATGGTACCTAATAGAAAGTGTGCAATATCATTATCTAAACACACTATTTTCTTTTAAACTGACCAAATCTCAGCTATAAACAAAAGGGTTCATTCAGAAAGTAAATTATGTGAGCAGGCCCCCTGGCACAGTATTCAGAGCCCCACTAAGAAGGAATACTCAAGTCCAGAGGCTAAAGAGATTAAAGTTTAATATTTTAAACCTTACGATGTGCACAGTAGCCTTCCTATTAGCTTAGCTATTATTTTATGACTCTCTAGTGTTTGCCTGAAAGCGACAGGAAGATTTTTTTTTAAAGTGATAGGGTATATATGTCAATGCTACTCTCTTAGTCCCAGCTTCCCCCTCCCACCCTGTGTCCTCAAGTCCATTCTCTACGTCTGTGTCTTTATTCCTGTCCTGCCACTAGGTTCATCAGTACCGTTTTTTTAGATTCCATATATGTGTGTTAGCACATGGTATTTGTTTTTCTCTTTCTGACTTACTTCACTCTGTATGACAGACTCTAAGTCCATCCACCTCATTACAAATAAGTTAATTTCGTTCCTTTTTATGGCTGAGTAATATTCCATTGTATATATGTGCCACATCTTTATCCATTCATCTGTCAATGGACACTTAGGTTGCTTGTCCTGTCTATTGTAAATAGTGCTGCAATGAACATTGTGGTACATGTATCTTTTTTTTTTTTTTTTTTTTTTGCGGTACGTGGGCCTCTCACTGTTGTGGCTTCTCCCGTTGCGGAGCACAGGCTCCGGACGCACAGGTTCAGCGGCCATGGCTCACGGGCCCAGCCGCTCTGCGGCATGTGGGATCCTCCCGGACCGGGGCATGAACTCGCGTCCCCTGCATCGGCAGGCGGACTCCCAACCACTGCGCCACCAGGGAAGCCCTAGTTTTTTAAGGAAGCTCCACTCTGTTCTCCATAGTGGCTGTATCAATTTGCATTCCCACCAACAGTGCAGGAGGGTTCCCTTTTCTCCACACCCTCTCCAGCATTTATTGTTTCTAGATTTTTTGATGATGGCCATTCTGACCAGTGTGAGATGATACCTCATTGTAGTTTTGATTTGCATTTCTCTAATGATTAGTGATGTTGAGCATCTTTTCATATGTCTGTTGGCAATCTGTTTGTCTACTTTGGAGAAATGTCTGTTTAGGTCTTCCGCCAATTTTTGGATTGGGTTGTTTGGTTTTTTGATATTGGGCTGCATGAGCTGCTTGTATATTTTGGAGATTAATCCTTTGTCAGTTGCTTTGTTCGCAAATATTTTCTCACATTCTGAGGGTTGTCTTTTTAATGGTTTCCTTTGCTGTGCAAAAGCTTTTAAGTTTCATTAGTTCCCATTTGTTTATTTTTTATTTTATTTCCATTACTCTAGGAGGTGGGTCAGAAAGGATCTTGTGGTGATTTATGTCATAGTGTTGTGCCTATGTTTTCCTCTAAGAGTATTATAGTGTCTGGCCTTACATTTATATCTTTAATCCATTTTGAGTTTATTTCTGTGTATGGTGTTAGGGAGTGTTCTAATTTCATTCTTTTACATGTAGCTGTCCAGTTTTCCCAGCACCACTTGTTGAAGAGGCTATCTTTTCTCCATTGTTTATTCTTGCCTTTGTCACTACCAAATGTAAAACAGATAGCTAGTGGGAAACTGCTGCACAGCACAGGAAGATCAGGTTGGTGCTTTGTGACCTAGAGGGCTGGGACAGGGAGGGTGGGAGGGAGGCTCAAGGGGGAGGGGATATGGGGATATACTGTATACATATAGCTAATTCACTTTGTTGTACAGCAGAAACTAACACAACATTGTAAAGCAATTATACTCCAATAAAGATATTTTTAAAAAAAGAATTAAAGGAGGTACAGTGCCTGTCCAAAAAAAAAGTGATAGGGTAAAGAACAATGGGAAACAATAAATAACCCTAACTTTTCTTAACAATGATGGTGGTGACGTGGTGACAAGAACCACCTTCTAGATTTTCTGATTTCTCTCCTTTTCTCATAAGTCTCAGGAATTGTGCAAATAAACATCTGGAAAACCAAAGTTGAGCTCCCTACCCTTCATGTTCTGCCTCTACTCCAGAATAGTTAGAAAAGCCCCTGGAAATAGTATTCATTATGTTCTCTACACCTTTCCCCATCAACATTTAAAACAAAGCCACTGTCATTTCCTAAAATGACAATGGCCAGTACGTTAACTTAAAAGAAGCAGAAAGCATCTAAAATCAATTATCTGAAAAGAATTTGTTACTAAGTGTAGACCAGTTTTAGGTTTCAAATTCACATGGAGGGACTTCCCTGGTGGCCCAGTGGTTAGGAATCCACCTGCCAACGCAGGGGACACAGGTTCGAGCCTTGGTCTGGGAATATCCCACATGCCCCGGAGCAACTAAACCACAACTACTGAGCCTGTGCTCTAGAGCTCACGTGCCACAACTACTGAGCCCGTGAGCCAAAATTACTGAAGCCCACACACCTAGAGCCCATGCTCTGTAACAGAGAAGCCACCCGCAATGAGAAGCCTGCGCACCACAACGAAGAGTAGTCCCCAGTCGCCGCAACTAGAGGAAGCCCAGGCACAGCAACAAAGACCCAATGCAGCCAAAAGTAAATAAATAAAATTTTAAAAAACCTCACATGAACACATTCAAATCCAGAAAGGCTGATTTACTGAAGCTATTGGTGCTGAAGTAGCTAATTTACTGCTCTTTATAACTGGCCTTAGTCCAGCTTCATGGCTTTCAGAACCACTTGCCCCAAGGTAAATCACATGATTCAAGGTCTAGGAAAACTCCTTCTTTTGCCTTCTTTTCCATTTTGAAATTGAATAAAATGAAGAAAACAAAAAACAAATTTTAAAAAACCCCACAAACAAGCAGAAGGTACTAATGAAAATGAGATACGAGGGAAGGTGACAGGGCACAACCTTTTTTTTTTTTTTTTTTTTTTGCTGTAAGATCTAAGTTTCCTGACCAAGGATCAAACCTGGGTACTGGCAGTGAAAGCCCGAGTCCTAACCACTGGACCACCAGGGAATTCCCAGGGCACAACTTTTAAAAGAATGTCATAGCCATTCAGGACAAAAACTGATTAGGCCCAAGATGGCAGAAGATTCAACTTCCAGTGGACCTGGAGCATCATTATACGCTCACTGTAATACATTAAGCACATGCTACATGACACACCCACAGGCACTATGACAGTTCCTAGGCCGACCATAAAAGGCCAAAAAATGGGCAGTGGCCCAATTCCTGGAAATCCCTGCCCCTTCCTACCCAAATAATTGGAATAATCCTCCCACTAGTTAGCCTATGACATTACCCAGCCCATAAAAACTAACAACCCCATAACCCAGGGCTGCTCTCACCTTCTGAGATGGTCCACACTCTGTGGAGTGTGTTGTAGAGTGCGTATCTCCCAGGGCTGCTCTTGCCTTTTGAGATGGACCACATTCTGTCTATGGAATATGTGTCTCCCAGGGCTTCTCACCTTCTGAGATGGCCCACACCCTGTCTACGGGAGTGTGTACCTCCTTAAATAAACCTGCTTTCCCACTTAGTTCTGGAGCAGAGCCTCTTGCCTGCCTGTTTGTGTCCTTCCAAGCATTCTGTATTTAATAAATCTACTTCTTGCCTATCGCTTTGCCTCTCGCTGAATTCCTTCTGCACTGAGACATAAAAAACCTCAGCTGCATTAAGTCCTAGGACCAGGTGTGTGGCTTCAGGTGAGAGACTGTGGATTTGAGTACCCTCCTGAGCCAGAGCTCGTGGGTTCAAGTCCCAGCTGAGAGGTACGATTGGATTCGAGTCCCAATCTGAGGTGTGCAGTTTCAAAAGGAGAAATATAACTACTCTAACTGGTTAGGCAAACACTCGGCAGTTTTGAAATGCATGATTCTGATCAAATGGCATATGAAGAACTTAAAAAAAATTGTAAACTTGGTTTTGTAAACTTCCAACAGTTTGAATCTCCCTTATCATTCAGGGTAAATCCAACCAACATTACAAGAAATTGTACATACTACCCTTGAAGAGAGATAAACTATTTGCTAAATACTCTATGGATGTACCATACTTTAAAAAAAAAAGAAAAAAATCACCTATTGTTGCACATATGGGTTATTACTTTTTTTTTCTTCTATAAAAACTACCATGGTGGGACTTCCTGGGCAGTCCAGTGGTTAAGATCTTGCCTTCCAATGTGGGGGTGGGTGGGTGGGTGGGTTCAATCCCTGGTCAGGGAGCTAAAATCCCACATGCCTCACAGTCAAAAACCAAAACATAAAACGGAAGCAATATTGTAACAAATTCAATAAAGACTTTAAAAATGGTCCACATCAAAAAAACAAAAAAAAGCTACCACAGTAAACTAGAAATTTAGGACAGATTTTTAGATATGGAATTTCTGCAAAATTCAAAGGCTTTTGATTCATATTGTAAAAAATAAAAAGAGCCTATTTTTCCTCTTTCATTGTATTTTGTGGCAAAAACACTTTAAACTAAGAATCATACAAATATTCAGAACCCTGAGAACAGTGTATGTCAACAATGGTAAGGTTTATTTTAAGACAGACAATAACATTACATTTTTTTCTACATTAAAAAGCAGCTAAGGGCTTCCCTGGTGGCGCAGTGGTTGAGAGTCCGCCTGCCGATGCAGGGGACACAGGTTCGTGCCCCGGTCCGGGAAGATCCCACATGCCGCGGAGCGGCTGGGCCCGTGAGCCATGGCCGCTGAGCCTGCGCGTCCAGAGCCCGTGCCCGCAACGGGAGAGGCCACAGCAGTGAGAGGCCCGCGTACCGCAAACCCCCCCCCCAAAAAAACGAAAAAAGCAGCTAATACTCCAATATAACAAGTCTGTGGATTATTTAGGGCTGAGCATTAATTAAAATCCTTGGGTAAAAGGTGGACACCTAGTCAAAGAAGTGGCAAATTCATTTTTACTTTTCACTGCAAACCCCTAACTTCCAGGGCACTATCCCACCTCAAAGTGTGTGGTTAGGCACTTAGGCTACCCTCAAAGTCACACAACAGAGAAGCTAAAGTACTGTACATCTGTAATACATTTTAGGAAATAGCAGCATAATTAACTAAAACAAAAACCATGAGATCAAGTTAGTTTAAGTGCTCTTTAATACTGGGGCTTACATATGGGGATAAGGAGGCAAATGAAGATGTCCAAAGATTAGAAAATAACTTCTATGGGGGAATTCCCTGGTGGTCCAGTGGTTAGGACTAGGTGCTTTCACTGCTGTGGCCCGGGGTTCAATCCCTGGTCGGGGAACTAAGATCCCACAAGCCGTGCTGTGTGGCCTAAACAAACAAACAAACAAACAAACAAAGTTGTTTGCTCATTAAGAAAAAAAAGTAACTTCTATGGATATTTCAAAGCTTTTTTTAAAAATTGGAGTATAGTTGCTTTATCAAAGCTTTAAGAGAAGTTAGTAGAACCAATTCTTTATTATATCAGACACAACTAAAATTTATACTTACAAGAGGCACCAATGCTTTAGGATACCTTAGTGTTAAAGATCAATTCAGAAACTAACAAAAGCAAAAACAGTATAATTTTTTTCCAAATCCACGTATTGATGTGACACAAGCATTTAGTAATTTGCAAAAATGAAATTATTTTTTCATTAACTGACAATACCATAATTATAAATTTATCTAATGCTAAGATTCTGTTCCAGCCCACCAATATCACTATTGTTTTTCTGAATATACCTTGCCACATGGAATTAATCCCCTCCATGACATTTTAACTCAATGCTTCTTGGGTAGCATTCTGAAAACTCTAAGATAATAAGTTGCATATTTGTTTCTTCCTTTGTAAGTAACTATTTCCCTAATTAGCTTAGGTGTGTGCTTTTAGATAATGAATTAAGGACAGAGGCTATTGTTTCAACAACAACAACAAGCTAGGGAATTCCCTGACAGTCCATCGTCTAGGACCCCATGCTTCCACGGCAGTGGGCCGGGGTTCCATTCCTGGTCAGGAACTATGATCCCACAAGCTGTGCGGGGAGGCCAAAAAAAGGAACAACCAACTAACCCCTCCCCCATGACCAAATGTAAGGATTCAAAGAATCTGACTCTCCCAGTTTTTGAGAAGTGTGGAAAAATATGAAACCAGAAAAAACCCTCCACTGATGTTATGCTTTCTGGAACTCTAAGAAACACAGGCAGAAAGGTATTTTGTTTTGTTTTGTTTAAATAAAAGAAAAAAAATTATGGAATACAACTTTCGGCACAAAACTTATCTGATCAGTATCACTTTCTGAGTTATTACTACACCAGCAGATTTTGCCTTCTTTAATGCTTCATTTTTGCCTTACTCTAGAGCAGATTAAAAAACTAGCTATTGTCCATTTTGAGACCAAGTCCTGTTCCCTTTCACATGTTAATTTATTTCTTGCTTGGGCAAGAGTTTCCAAATGTAAAACCATTTCAAATTTATATAAAACATAAGAATGTGAGCAGTAGTGAATGAAGAAAGGGAAGTTGGAGGCTGTGTCCTCCAAAAGCAGGTTTTGCTTGGCAGAATTCCAGGCTATATTTTGGAATACCTGTATATGTTGTTTTCTACAGCAATGCAAATATATATTCAACAAATCAAGATCTAAGTGGGCCATTTCAATTTATTAATATATGACCTACCATTTCAATTCATTAATATATGACCTATCCTCTTCCAAAATCTAAAGAAGAAATATAATAGGCTGAATTAAAATTACAAATAGATGTGATATCAAAACTGTGTCATTTATGTTACTTTGAATATAAATCAATATTTGAATATAATTGGTGGTATTTCAGTTAGAATCTACTTCACTACCGGTATTCTGAAGCTTAATGGGGAGATTTACAATTCATTAAAAGGCAAACAACAAAGAAAGCTTTTCCTTGCAAAAGGCTAAGTTGAACTCAGAAAAAATTAACACTATACTTAGTTTCACATGAAAAACTTTTAAGTTTTGAAGACTAGAGGCAACATAGTAACATGCTGACATTTCGTTTCAAAGCTTAATTCTCTTCCTAAAAGTTTCAAACCATATTTTAAAATATATATTTCTTCATCCCTTTCTAGTAATTTCTTATACACATAATTGTTTAATAAATATCCTTTGAATGAGCCTGAACTTCATTATTATGCTACCTTTGACCCTCATTATCTCAAAGAACTAAGTTGTTTTGTTTTCTTGTTTGTTTTATTAGTAACTGACAAACCACAAAAGAGTAAGTATTAAAACTGAGTACTGTTTGTCTGGCATTAAAGCATTATCCACCATTCTCAAATGTTTACTTGCAAAGCTTTTTAAGAATAGAGACTAAAGATTTATCAAAAAGAAGTCGGCATTATTACCTAAAAATATACTGTAATTAAACTTAAATAGCCTTTTTAATTGCTGACAATATAAATCTGTGTTCTCGTTAAGATAATAATCAGTTCCTTTATTAGAAATACATAAGTTTCAGGGACTTCCCTGGTGGCGCAGTGCTTAAGAATCCGCCTGCCAAGGCAGGGGACACGGGTTTGAGCCCTGGTCCGGGAAGATCCCACATGCCGCGGTGCAAATAAGCCCTGCGCCACTACTGAGCCTGCGCGCTCTAGAGCCTGCGAGAGCCACAACTACCAAAGCCCACACTCCTAGAGCCCGTGCTCTGCAACGAGAAGCCACCGCAATGAGAAGCTCGCGCTCGGCAACGAAGAGTAGCCCCCGCTCGCCCCAACTAGAGAAAAAGCCCGCGCGCAGCAACGAAGACCCAACGCAGCCATAAATAAATAAATAAATAAATTTATATATCTATATAAAAAATACGTAAGTTTCAAATGAATGTTTTACTTTCCTGGAAACAGGTAATTTGTTAAACCACTCCTCTTCACTCTACTACATCAAGTAAGTAGTTCTCTAGGTAATACAGTAAATACAAATAACATCATTACACAATCACAATAGATAATAAATGTAATAATAGATAAGTGTAATAATAATAGTAAGTGTATTTCTAACCTACAGAGTAGGTATTTCAAACCTGAGATCTTTAGGGGTTCCTCCAGTTGAGCAAAATAAAGGCCTGAATCTAATATAGCGAGCTGCTGAAGACAAGACTTGAAGCAATTTTAAGCACATTTGCTGAAGCACCCAAAAGAGGGCAAGTCAATGACGACACGCATTATCCTATTTAAGTTATGGCCCTTAAAATAGAACTCCTTTGGAAACAGTAATTTTAAACATATACTTCCTAAATACAAGGGAAAATTATTCTGCCTTAATTTGTGAAAATCATTTTACTCTCCCTTAGCATATACACAAGCATTTTGTTCCCTCTCATTTGTGAGGTCAGAATTTATGATTTAGTACATAAAATTCAAGGGCCAAAAAATTTACATAACTGTGACATCATGAGTTGTGTGCTGTGTTGCATCACAGGTTCTAGCTAACTTTACCCTCACAGAGCAACAGAAGTACAGGAGTTAGGAGCAGCAGTTCTTAGCTTTTTTGGTGCCACAGATTCCTTTAGCAGTGTGATAAAACCTATGAAGCCTTTATCAGAATGTTTTTAAATGTATACAAAGGTATTATTGTCAAAACATTTAAAATTGAATATAATAATGTGATTTTTAAAGTAAGAAATTAGATAAGATCTAGCAGTGGGTCTAATAACCACAGTAATTTCGAAGTAGTGATGAATTTGAACAATTTCAAGATAGCTGCAGCCGCTGTATCATGATACGAAAATGTGATTTCTATTGGTGACAAAGTCACAGGTACTGCCAATACCACTGTGGTTTGTTGCCTGCATTCATAGTTGAAATAAATTCTAAATTTTACTTAGAGGTTAATGAAAAGATGTAATTTTTTCCCCAACCAAGTTCACAGACTCCCTGAATTCCATCCAACATGCAGTATCAATCTGCAGATCCCAGGTTAAAACCTGATTGGGGAACTGAAGAGAAAGTTAATAAAGTAAAAACTTAGCTTTCATTCTCAAAAGCTCAATAAGGCAATTTACAAAAGCTCTGTTAAGCTCTATTATTATCCAAGATAGTTTAACACACCAGAACAGTATCATCAGGCCTTCACTCAATAATCTTCTGAAGATTTATATAAGAAGAGCAAAATCACAGGGAAGAAATATTTTTCAACAAATAATCAAATATGCAGCTTACAGTGCCTGTATATTTTGAGGAATTTCTCCTTTATATGAAGGCTAAATCATTGTAATCAAATCAAATCGGATCCAACATTATGAGTAGCTGTGATCAGCAATAGGGAAGTGTGGACAACCAAAGGAGCTGGATCCTACTGTTTCTGCAGTAGCAGTCTTCAATGGCTTAGCCCATGCAGCCAGTCACACTGTCCTGGATGTGAACTCATGTAGTTATCGTGTATACTGTGACCCCAGGAGAGAAATCACCATTTCTATAAGATCATTATTGCTCTTTTAACCACTTGTCTGCAAGACACTATGGCTCAAACAGGTCACCTACACTAGTCTTCCTGCCATAAATCCATTATGAAATGGATCCTAAAACCAAAAGCAGAGAGGGAGAAAGAGGTGGGGGGAAGGAGAAGGGGAAGGGAAAGGGGAAGAGGAGGAAGAGGAGGGAGAAGAGGGAGAGGAGAGAGAGGGAGAGGTAAAAGAAAAAAATTACAGGAAAAAAGCATGGAGAAAAATTTGTCAGGGCAAATTAAAGGATGAGTAACATACAACTTAAAAGGCCACTGTACCAATCTAATAATGACAGCAGCCTAAATTAGGTAGCAGTAATAAGAATGAAAAAGGGGAGTAGAATGGGGTGGGAAGGAGTGGACACAAAGGGGAGAAGGGGCTGGAACTTAACTGCATTTGGTAGAGTGGGGGCCCACTGGAGAACTATTAAAATGACTCAGATTTTAAGTCTGGCTACCTGGAGTAGTCAATCCCTGTCCTCAAGGAATTTAAAATCTGTAATCTGGTTACAGCTAGAGATTTAGATTTGGTTAGGGAGTGATTCTACCAGAAATTCCCCCAAAGCTATGGGAACAGATAAGCTCTCCAAGAAAGAACAAAGACCAAAAGAATCCCTACCGATTTAAGAACAGAAATTCTAAATATCTCAAATACTAAAAGCTATTCGAGAAACATTAACATCAAGTGCTAAAAAACAACCTAACAAAATATGTACTGGCTTTTTAAAGAGGATGTACCTTGATACATTGAAATACGTTTCTCCAAAAAGAAAGTGTTGTGATCATATATGATATTGTATTAAAGCACACAAACTTTTAACTTGTCCTTACTATTCCAACTACCTCTCTTTTATAGAGGTATTCTAGCTAATCAATTACGAAGGAATGTTAGATTAAAGGCACAATTAAATTATTGCCATTTGCAAACCACTAATGAAATAATGGAACTAGGCCATCAATATAGCAGAATGAGGGACAACCAAACATCATATGCCTCCTGATGGAAAAATACACACCACCACCTATGAATTATATTTGCCCTCTCCACCACACCACGCCTCCTCTCAGAAATCCAACCTCAATCTATCTACAAATTTACAGGAAATACGAGGGATAGGAGAACATGTTAAACTAGGACATGTTAAATCTATACCAGAGGGACATTCAACAAAATCCGGAATGAGGGAAACGGCAGAAAAAAATAACCCGGTTCCATCAACAAATAACTTACGAGGAAAATAAGAGAGAAAAGGGGAACCTGTAGTTTAAAAGACATACCAACCAAATGTAATTTGGATCCCAAATCAAACAGACCACTTACTTTGAAACAATTTATGAAAATTTGAACACTGCCTGGTTATTTGGTGATGTTAATGCTTAAAGGTGGGATAATGGTATTGTGTATGGTTTTTTAAGAGTCATATCTTCTAGAGATATACTGAAATATTTACAGATGAAATGCATAGCTATGTTTTGCTTCACAATAATCCAGTAGGGGGCAGCAGGGAGTAAGTAGGAGTACAGATGAAACAGTAATGGCTGTTTGAAACATCAGTTGGGTTTGAAACTTTCCATAATAAATTATTTAGAAGGGAAAAAAATCACTAACAATAACAGCAAAAACACAGAAAGGACAAAAATGGATTTGAGTCTTGTTTCCAACCCTTACAAGTTGAACAGCCCTGGGCTAGTCACACAACCTCTTAATGTCCATATTGGTTAAATGGAGAACAATAATAAACTCAT
This sequence comes from Mesoplodon mirus, assembly GCF_964341445.2. Taxonomy (NCBI): domain Eukaryota; kingdom Metazoa; phylum Chordata; class Mammalia; order Artiodactyla; family Ziphiidae; genus Mesoplodon; species Mesoplodon mirus. The sequence goes on from NC_138978.1 coordinate 106,109,424, forward strand.
TTGCTCAAGATAGAAACCTGGGAGATATTTTTAACTTCTCTGGCTTCCCCAGTCTCCCACAAATGGTCTATCACTGAATCCTGTCTGTTCCCCTCTCTCTTCCATCTTCCCACTACTGTCCATCTTGTCCATCACTGTGGTCTCACAAAACTCCAACAGCCTCCCTCCAACCTATTCTCCACTTTGTATCCAGAGTGATACTCCTAAAATTCAAAATGTGATCATGCTATTCCCAGCCCCATTTAAAACCATTAAACTGCTTCATTTAGCTTCAAGACAGGAGCACTTCCTTAAGTTTTTTTTACCTAGTCCCTTCCCTATTTCCTTAAAATGACTAATAAGGCCTTTCATTATCTGATATTGTCTACTTCCATCTTTCCCCATTCTCTCTGTTCCCTCTTCATGCTTTAGCTTTGGTGAAATTCTTTACGTTTTTCTAATGTACCCTGTACTCTGACTGTAGCTTTAGTACTCATGTCTGTAATGCTCTTTCCACTATCACTCCCTGGCCTAGCTAGCTCCTATTCATCCTTCAATTCTCAGGTTAAATAGCATTTCCTCGGAGAGGCCTACCTTTGCTTCTATACTAAATTGGGAGTTTTCTCACACCTACATAATACAGTATTTGTTCCCAAAGGAACCTGTACTTCCTCGATACTTGTTTGTAAAGAGTACTCGTTCTGGTAATTATACATATTATTTGTTTTCCAGTTACACCATAAACTCTGGGAGTGACAGGGCTAAAACTTGCTCATTGCTGAATCCTAGCTCTCTCTGAATCCTAGTGCCTGGCAGCCAATAATAAATCAAGTTGCATCTCCCTAGTCCTCTAACAAAATGAGATTGGCCATGTAGGCATTTACAGGGACCTAAATCCTGCATAGGAATGCATATTATGAAGTGGATGTAAAATATAGTGGGAATGAAGGACGTAAGAAGTTGGGAAGTTATTATTCAAAGTAACTGTTTTTTGGCATGAGATAATTCATATCTATATTTATAATTTTAGAGAACGCACAGGAGCGCCGAACTCACTAAATGGGAGTCAAAAGACACATAATCTCCACCCAACCATTAAAAAGTTTTCAGAACTAAGATGAGAAGTCACTTACCCTCTCCAACCTTAGTTTCCTAATCTATAAAATAAGGGAAACTGACTAGCTGGTCATTAACATCTTTTCCAGAGTTATATGCATTAATATTTAAAAGGCTAAAAATATGTAAACTATTGAAACACTGATCAGTTGGTTCATCCTATGGTGGCATGATCCTTTTTCCTTTTCAATCTGTTTAGGTATGCTATAGCCTATTATGTTAAGCTTACAACTAAACCTTTGAACCTATTCAGCTATAAAGATCTCAGGTAATGCTCCCCAGACCATTAACTTGCATTTTTAACAAGGATCACTGCAATCCAATGAAAGAACAGCATCTATCTAATCCCTGAATTACTTAAGTGCAACTTTTGTTTAATACTTACCCAATACTTGTTTTAAGGGCTAGATGTCTTAAATTCTTTATTATATCTATGGCAATTTGAAGGCAAAATTATACCCTACGGTACAAAACTCGGATTTACAGGTATATTTAGTGCCAAACTAAAAAACTACACTAAAATACATACTCTTTGCATCACCTCACTGGTCTGGTAGCTGACATCAAAACTGCTTATTAATGGCTAATTCCTACTTACACTCTTTCAAACTCTCATACAATTCAGAGTTCACCCTATCACTACATTCCTCTAGTAACTAGACCCACATTTGTTTTATCAGGGCACTGAAGTGTACACATTTTATTTCGAAACCAGAATAATTTTTGAAAAAAAAATTTCAAAACTAGTTGACAAAGTAGCTTGTCAACATTTTACTCTTATCAGTAGATGCCTAGTTTATAAGCAAACTGGAAACTCGACTAAAGTAGTAACGTTTGTTTTTTGGGGAGTAATGTTTGTTTTTTTGATTAAGATTAATTACAAACTAGTTTTGGCAACTAACTGCTTGTCGCACCAAATAAGTCATGACAAATAAATGAAATGTTAAAACGCACGTGGAAAAAAAGGATGTGTTTGGAACAAAAAGCGTGCATCAGACCAAGTGTAACGCTATGCTTCAGATTCCTCCCGACAGGGCCGCCTTAAAGCCCCAGAGCGAGGGCGCTGCGGCGGACGTTTTGCAGCTACAGGTTGAATGACAAAGAGTTCCCGTCAGCACCACTCCGGGCGTCTGCCAGTTGCAACGTCCCCTCGTCAAAGTCCTCTCAGACACTGCAGTCACGCCTAGGCTGCGGGGACTGCAGCTCTCTCAGGCCACTACCGCCAAGTCGCCAGGTGGGACAAGGATTGGCTGGCCGAGGAGGTTGGGCCGGGCGTGCCACGAGTCCAAAATAACTCCCGCCCTGAGTCCCTACCCCGGGAGAAAGCCGCCAGCAGTCTGGAGGCACCACGTGAATCGGCCCCACGTCGATCCTTTACCAGATCAAAAGCATCTCCGGAGCAGCCTAGTTAAGACTAGAGGGGAAGCGACTTCCCCAAGGTCACCGGCACCTCGACCCCACTCCTCGACCAGGCCGGTGGCCCGCACCTGACAACGGGGCTGCAGCTCTGCTGGGAGAAGCGCTGTCCCCAGCGCCTCAGGGTCTCCTTCACCAACGCTGCGCTCCGAGGCCACGTGGCTGCTGCGGCCAAGATGCCCCCGCCCGGCCGCCCCCGCTCCCCCAGAGACCAAGCTCTCCACTCCCCCGAGGCTCCCTCCGACCCAGCCGAGGAAGCAAGGGCACCGCGGGGTCCCGGCCGAACGTGCGGCCGCCAGTTACCAACTAACCGTTATGCGCGGCTCGCGGCGCCGAGCGTGAACGTGACGCCGCGGCGCGGCTGGAGTCCCTCAGGGCCCAGGGTCCAGGTAGCGTCTTTCACCGGCTGCCTCGTCCGTTCGCCCGGGAACCCACGCGACCGGATAGTCACGTCGCAGCTTGCCAGCACTTTGTCGGGCAGAGCCCGCGAGGCTGCCTTATAACTGGCCGGGGCCGGAGCATGCGCACAGGGGGCGGAGTCGGCCCTCCCGGCCACCGCCCCCTCCCCCCTACACTCACACCCGAACCGCGACTCGCGCCTCCACAGCTCTCAGGCGCGCGCCCGCTCACTCTCGCGCGCGCGCTGGCGCCCCCTCCCCGCCACGTGACCGGCGGCCCGGCAAGACCCGAAAGCTGCGCCCCGCTATGCAACGCGGACCGCGTTGCAGCACTGCTGTGGGGGACTCGCCCTTTCGGCCAGCCGTCGGAGGACCTCGGGGTGACCTACTAGCATCTGGGACACCAACGTCGATCTCGCCCTCAGTCTCTGCCAGAGAAAGGGGGGAAACCGCTAAGGACGGATGGGGCGTGCCCCCCGGCTCCTGACTCAGGTGTTGGGGGAGATGGGCGCGCGGAAGAGCGGGGAAGTGACTGGAAGTGGGGGACTGGGCGGGGTTTGAGTGGACGCGGGTGCACCTCCGATCCGGGAAGAGGCCGAGGGCTAGAGGTTAAGAGCGTGGGCTGTGGGCTCGCTGCTTGAGTTCCGTGTCCTCGGGGAAGTCACTCAAACCCTCAGGGCCTGTTTCCTGCTCCCTAAAATGGCAACAGTAGTAGAAGCGACCTCAGAAGCGCTTTTGGTGGTTTTGATGAGAGAATTTATGGAAACTTCTTCTTACAGAGCCTGGTCTGTAGCATTTGGTGAATGGTGGGTATAAAGGCAGAAGTCGGGAGAGAAGAGCACGTCTGACGGTGGCGACACTGGTCCCAAGGGAGGGTCTGTGTGTCGGAAATATGAAGAAATGAGACTACAGAGAGGCCAACTTTTTATGGACGCTGAGGATTTGGGACAAGATATAATTATAGCTCACAGTTCTGAAGGGCCGATTGTATTCTTAGCAGTTCACCTGAACTATCCTCACAACCCTATGGTGTTGTTAAAGTGATCACATTAAATATTCATGGAGTGCTTCTGATGTCTCAGAGGTATTTCTTTTGAGAAATGCCAAGAATGTACGAATCAAGGCCCCTGCCTTACAAATTTTGGGGGAGGGTGAGTCAGGTAGAAATCCACCAACATTGACAAGTACTTGGAGCCTGCCCTCCTCTCCTCCCCTCCCCCTCTCCTTACTTAATTCCCTCTACAACCCTGTGAGGTTGGCCTTCAGCTTTTTGTTTTCCAAGTGAGGAACCTAGATTGTGATGGAGTGGGGATTGAAGGATAAAATTCTGAACGCTTCCGTGTGCTTTCTTCCTCTCTCCCACTCTGACTCTGTTTCACACAACAAAAAGCTTTCAGTAACAGTTCAGCACATTAGAAGACAGTATGGAATCTATAACCAAGTACTGCTTATAAGCAGTAATCGCTTTTTACCTTTGATAAATGCAGAGAAGGAAGGCTCTTCAGGTGTCTCGGGTGGTCAGGATTTAGAACAGCAGTGCTTCAGGACTGTTAGGGTAGTAGCAGCATTCAGGGTAGGTGGTAGGAGAGTTGAATTAGGGGGATAAACTAGGACTGGTTCAGAGGTGAACTATCAGGACCTGAACAATGGAATGTAGTGGTAAGTAGTAGAATAAGATGATTCCCAGGAAACCTCAAAAGAAGGCTTATAGAGGAGCATAGTGTGGTAGATTAATGATATGGACCCAGGATCAGATCTGAATTCCAACTTTGATACTTGGCACTTAACTAGCTCTTTGTCCCTAGACAAATCATTTTACCTCTCTGACCCTCCCTCATTCTCTGCTCTGTACAACAAGGACAGTACCTTCCCCACAGAGTTGTTATGATAATAAAGTCAGTATTTACTTTAGTGTCTGGCATATAGTAAGCACTAAATAAATGTATAACCATGGAAAACCATAAAATTGAATCCTAAAGATTAAAGTTCCCTCACTTGGTCCTAACAGTGTAGTCACAGGATCATACTTAGTGTTGTATTGTAGTTTTGTGTTCCTTTTCTTGAAGCTGTCCACCAAAATTATCTATACTTCAAGCCTCATAAAATCTGGATCTGCTCCTAGTAGGATATGGAGTGTTGTGAAAAGAACATAGGCTTTGGAATCAGACTTGTTCCCATAACTTATTATCCCTGTTACTTTAGGCAGTTAATTCACTGACCTATTCTGGCCTCAGTTTTCTTACCAGATAAGTTGAAGGGAATATCTACCAGCCTGAGCTGTTGTGAGTCAAATAAGATAGTATTCGCAAAAGCAGTGAAACTTGGAAAGTGCTCTACAAATGTTTATGAATTAATATTGGTATAATTTGTCCATAAAGTGTATGAGGCAAAGATCAGAAGCATCCCCAAGGTGGGACTTCCCTGGCTGCCCAGTGGTTAAGACTCCTCACTTCCAGTGCAGGGGACGCAGGTTCCATCCCTGGTTGGGGAGCAAAGGTCCCACATGCTGCGTGGCCAAAAAATAAATAAAGGAAACAAAGTAAAAGATTAAAAAAAGCAACTCCAGCGTTCTTAGCTGAAAAAGTAGAAACGGTGTGGGTGAGCTGGCAAAAATAATGAAATGACACAGGTAAAATTTTTGCTTTTCTGCCAGGTTTTCTTCCTGATTAATCCATGAGACACTGAAGAGGTAAACTAGTAAGCATAAGATCAGAAATTTAGAGCTAAGAGGAGGTTGAAGATCATCTAGCAGAACCCCCTACATTTTACAGAAAACGAAATTAAGGTCTAGGGAAGCTAAAAGACTTTTCTAAGTCCACCCATCTAATAAGTGGCCTGATCAGAAGAACCAGATCTCTAGGCTCCAGGTTCTTACAGTTCTAAGCAATCTTTAAGATAAAAACATTTCATCATGGAGTCTTTCAAAATCAGAGAAGGTATGGTGCTCTCTAGTGGCTTTTGGCTTCATCACAAAATTTTCTAGGTACACTTTTCTATTTTAAAGGTTGATAGACTGCAAGCTTGTTAGTAAGCGAGCAAAACTTCTGAAGATTTCGAGGTAAGAGTTATAACTTCAGAAATTAGTAATGAGACATGCAAATGCAAAATTTGAAAGTTCATAACAACTAGTTACTATTCAAGTTGAGAAATTTACTCAATTGCTTTATCTGGAAAAGGAGAATAATAAAATTACTGTGTATTTTCTCTGGAAATCAACTGTGTACTTCATTTACATTCTCCCAGTTATTCCATCATTTCTGTGACTTAGGAAATAGCAGGAAAGGATTCTTTTAAAACACAATAATACTTAATAGATTAAGAACATTCCCCCCATTTAGCATTTATAGCAATTTAGTTGGGAATGTGGAAAATGAAATTTTCAGAACAGTCCATATGGGGAACAAGTAACAAGAATATTCCTTTTTGACCTATTGATCCTCTAATTCAGTTTGTTTTCAGCCAAACTGCATAAGGCTCTCCTTATGGCAGTCCAGTTCCCATACCCTTATTCCATTCAGTGGTCTGATATGGCTTTTGTCTCCTGCTTCTTGTCTCTGCCAGCACAGGCTAGTTTTGGCCTATGCTGTTTGTAACCTACATCACTGTTTAGGACCTTTCCTAGCAAGCATTCCTTTTAGGCCTGGTCCTACATATTTGCCAGCCTATCTACTTCTTTGACCCTGGCTAACCCTGAGCTTGCCCCTTCTTTTTTTCCTCTCTCCTGTCTCTTCCTTTCTTTCTTCCTTCTTCTCTCCCTCCCTCCCTCCCTTCCTGTCTTTAGTATTCTAGGCAGGTGGGCTGAGGGTGGGGGAATAACAATAACAATAAATTGATGATGGCTAAGATTTAGGGAATATTTAGTATATGCCAGCCATCGATCTAAGCTTTTTACACATATTAACTCATTGACTCCTCATAAAAATGCTATGGACTAGGTACTATTTTTTTAAATTATTTGGCTGTGCCAGGCCTTAGTTGTGGCATGTGGGATATTTTAGTTGCGGCATGCGGGATCTGGTTCCCTGACCAGGGATCAAACTCGGGCCACCTGCATTGGGAGTGCAGTCTTAGCCACTGGACCACCAGGGAAGTCTGTGGACTAGGTACTAATATAATCCCTATTTTACAGACAGATACAGTTACAGAGGTAACATATAGAGATGTTAAGTAACTGGCCCAAAGTCACATAATCAGCATTGTCTGGAATTAACAGGAAGTAGTCATTATTTAGTTTTCAGTATAAATATATGAGTAGAAATTGTCATTTGTAACTGATAATACCATAGGAGACTAATGAATAGACTTTGAAGGCCACCCTAGGAAGACCATGTTCTAGGTTGCTTCTACCCCTGGTAAAGCTAAACAGTCATTACAAAAACTGTTGGCCAGGGCTTCCCCAGTGACGCAGTGGTTAAGAATCCACCTGCCAATGCAGGGGACACGGGTTCGAGCCCTGGTTCGGGAAGATCCCACATGCCATGGAGCAACTAAGCCCGTGCGCCATAACTACTGAGCCTGCGCTCTAGAGCCCGCAAGGCACAACTACTGAGCCCGCGTGCCTAGAGCCCGTGCTCCGCAACAAGAGAAGCCACCACAATGCGAAGCCCGCGCATCACAGCAAAGAGTAGCCCCCGCTTGCCGCAGCTAGAGAAAGCCCACACGCAGCAACGAAGACCCAATGCAGCCAAAAAAAAAAAAAACAAAACAAAACTGTTGGCCATGGAAGCTGCCTTTGAAACTAGAGAGTTCAAAAGGAACTACCCCCTGCTTATCTGAATCAGGGTAGTTGTGAACCTCTGGGCAGGTAAGTTGGGGTGGAGATGTTGGGATATCTTTTTCAACAGCTAAATTTTAAAATCACCTATATTCCAGGAAGCTCTGGGTGTCCTGGCACCCACATTCCACGCTGTGAGATCTTTCAGCGTGAGAACTTGGACCTTATGGCCCTCACCCAACAGCAGCAGCAGGCAGTTGGAACTCCTTGAACATCTGTACCTCAAACCTGGTGTGACTCGGAAGAGGGGTGCATGCAGCAAAGGAAGCCTCTTAGATCATAATGACTAACTTTATGTATCCACTTGCCTGGGGAGTCAGGCCTGGATGTTCTAACTGGACCTTGATACTGCTGCACTGGTGTACAAGATGAGGCTTGGATAAAGCACAGAAATCAATCTGTGGTAACCTCTGAGAACCCTGAATCTGCTACAGTTCCCTGCACCGTACAGCACCTGTGACACCTGTGCCCAGGTGAGGTCCAGGGCTGTCAGCCTCACTTCTGAGCTGTGTATTAATAGAGTGAAGCCTCTCTCCACCCACTTTCCTTTTGCACAAATCATGAGTTCAGATGTCATGCCTATTGTATTTTACCCTGACAGCCTTAATTTTTGTGGTCATAGAATAAGGCCATACCTCTCTGGGTAGGGTGTAAAGATTTCCCTAAATAAGGTAAATGTTCTCATCATCGATCATTCAGAGAAGAAGAGAATTCTCACACAGGAATACTTGCAGCATGGAACAGGCAAGATGGCACTTCTGGATTTACTTTCTTAGGGTTTGGACTTAGAGGAGGTAAGAAATGTTGAGGGCCCTCCTCACTGATTCTGGGGAAATGGCCTCTGCCTCAGAGCTACCTAGTAGGAACCAGGCAAAGAGGTTTTCCTGGAGACCCAGAAATGAAGGTAAATATTCATGTTTTGTTAGTCTGCTTATTGATGCATCACTCTACTTATCCTTGAACTTCAGTCAAGTTTAATCTATCCATCTAGGCATCCAAGTTCACGTGTTTCAAATGAAGCACTTTTACGTATAGCACTAACAATACAAGTTTGCTCAACATTTCTGCATAATACATTATTCAATAATTCAAAAGAAAATGGAATTCTTTAAATTACTAACACTTTATATTTAATCAGTATAAAGGGGAAAACAACGACAGGAAATTGTGTGCGGGTTAGAAAGTGAGGAACGGGTAGGCAGATGGGGAGTAGGGCGAACAAATATTGCAGCAGGCTAGTCTGTTCCAGATTGGTCTCTGCTGAAGCATTTAAGAAGCAGGCAAAAAGGGAGTGCTCCTTCCTGGCCCCCAAGTCCTCCCCATGGTGTCAGTGGTGATTTATGAAAGATCTTCAAGGAAAAGCTTAGTCTCAAAACAAAGGTCTTAGTAACAAGATTTGGCAGTCCCCTCCCTATGAGGAGATTCTCCTTCCATTACGACCTTTGGCAGATCAGGATTCAAGTCTGAGACCCTGTGGATTGCCTTACAATTTCACCCACAGTTTTCTCTCATTCCAGGCCCGTGGTTCCATTTTGGTCACCATGGCCACAGTAACTGAAATGGCCTGCTTCATCATTTGCAATGGACAGCCTCCAGCCCCAGACTTGAAACTAACTGCCTAAAGACAAGTTATTTTCTCCCTAGTGTCTCAAACTCATGGTCTCAGACTGAGGGCTTTAATTTTATCCTGCTTTGGGAGAGCCCTCTTTAAGTCTTCTAGATCTACATAATGCCTCTTACTGTTTATCATTTCTAATCTAGTAGCAAAAAAGAAACTGAAATATCTTGTAGCAGAATATCCTTTATTCTATGATACCTACCTCCGGGATACCTGGTCTATTCAGTGCCCCCAAACCAGAAGCATAGTAACTCTTACCAAGCTCAGAATATACCATTCTACTGCAGCTGTGGGTTTTGTTTTTTTTTTCACCACTCCCTCATTGATTTGTCTCATGTATGCTTGCCATAGCCACATCACCAGGAACCAGAATCTGGAGAAGTTACATGCCAGCAACAACAGGAAGCACAAAGCTGTAAACTGCAAACAGGCAACAAACATCAGGGCAACCATCCATGTAGAAGATTAGGTATGCCTTTCATGTTGCATCAGGCCAAAACAGTAATAATGAAATAATGGGTTTTTTGCTCCTGTTTCCAATGAAAAGATAAATTAATCTTGGAGCCTTCCAACTTCATATGTATCCCCTCTGGTTTGCTAGTCATTGCATTTACCAACCCAGGTGAGACCACATCATACATGAAACAGCCCAAATATGCTTCAACCATAACATGGGAATATATAATGCAGGCTATGTTGATTACCAAGCCCACTTACAAAATCCAATGGAATGAGTGAGGTATGGACACCAGGACTTACTGGAGGAGTTCCTTGTTGCTGGAACCATGCTTCTTAACAAAGACCTTCCACCAAGAATCTAGGAAAATCCCATCCCATTCCCCCAAACTTATAGGTATGTTATTAAGCTATTCTTATGCTTAGTCATAAAGTGGGTATTTTTTAGCTTATAATTACTAAAAGGCTCAGATTTAAACCTAGGTCTCATAGCTTGTGCTGCTAAATGCTGGACGATTTTCATTTATCTAAAACTCTGAGGTCATAGGGAGGGCTGGGGATGAGGAGGATAAGAGGCAGGAAATAGATGGCTGTTTTATAGTCCCAAACCTGAGCCTTAGCGTTCCATGCTGTTTCTTCAGAGAAAGCACTTCCTTTGTGTACCAGGTGAGCTGTATACAGAATACCATGGACATGAAAGAGAAGCAGACAGACTAACAAGGGAGTAGTTTTAGTAATTCTATTATATAATTCAAACCTCTTTGTAACCCAGTTTAGCTGCCCCACTAATTAACGTGAATTAATAAGTTTCATAATTATCATATTTACTCACCAGGTTCCTTCTACATAATTACTGTTTACACTTTAATAAATTGCTTAGGAAGGCCACCTCCAAATCCAAATTAAATGTAGTGTGTTTCATTTCATATTTCCTTCCCGTGGGCACATGATGATTTTGGAAAAAGCTTTGGCTTGATAATTAAATTCCATATCTCGCTCTCTCTAAAACATTACATATTCATAAGCCTTGCCAATCCAAGGGAAGGGCTCTTCTAGGCTGTTAGTGGATCTCCTGAAATTTTAAGGACTTAAGCAAAAATGGATGCAGTCTTTGTACTTTAAAATTCAGGCATTCCAAACTTCTAATGTGTTGTCAGCTAACAAGAATGCAAAAGTCATAGAATTGGGCTTCCCTGGTGGCACAGTGGTTAAGAATCTGCCTGCCAATGCAGGGGACACAGGTTCGAGCCCTGGTCCGGGAAGATCCCACATGCCACGGAGCAACTAAGCCCATGGGCCACAGTTACTGAGCCTGCGCTCTAGAGCCCCTGAGCCACAAGTACTGAAGCCTGTGAACTTAGAGCCCGAGCTGCACAACGAAGAGTAGCCCCCGCTTGACGCAACTAGAGAAAGCCGCGCAGCAACAAAGACCCAATGCAGCCAAAAATAAATAATAAATTAATTTTTTTTTAAGTCTTAGAATTCAGAAAATATCTTGAGTATTAGACAGCCATATAAACATTTTATGGTCTAATTTATACAGTTTCCATATAGAAAGCTTTTCCTCAGGTCAGCAAAGCAAATTAAGTTTCTCCTTTATTTTCACATGAGGGGAGAAAGCTGGGGAAAGAGAAGGAAAGGTAATGTTTTTAAGGTAGATTAAAAAGGCCTAATGCCCCAAGAATTTTCTATCTATGTATTGGAGGGACATTTAAATTCTTTGTTAGCATTTGGTATGACTTTCTGTCAACTTGGAAAGTTAACCTTTCTAGAACAGTCTCTACTAGAAATTGGGACTTCCTCTTCAAAAAGATTTTTGCTTACTTCTTTTCAAAGAGATTGCAAGATAATTTTAACTCACTGAAGAACATTTTCCACCTCTTGATTAACCAATAGAGCTATAGTACAGTTCCTTTTATCCCTCCTCCCTTTGTCTTTTAGACTGGAAGGTATCAAAAGGTAAAAGGTGTTCAGAAATGGAGGCAAACATAGATGAAGCCTAAAGACATTCCCACGTATCCAGGTCTCTAGCAGCCTTCCTCCTGGCCTCTTCCTCGTGGCATTCTATCCTTATCAGGAAAAAAAAAAATTACTCTGTAGGCCCCCACTCAAGGACCTGACTTCCCTGGGAATTTTTATTCTTATATTCAAAATACATATAGAGTTTGATTCAGTTAAGTTTTATGACACGGAGACTTCCCTGGTGGCACAGTGGTTAAGAATCTGCCTGCCAATGCAGGGGACATGGGTTCGAGCCCTGGTCCAGGAAGATCCCACATGCTGCAGAGCAACTAAGCCCATGTGCCACAACTACTGAGCCTGTGCTCTAGAGCCCGCAAGCCACGACTACTGAAGCCCGTGCGCCTAGAGCCTGTGCTCCACAACAAGAGAAGCCACCACAATGAGAAGCCCATGCACCGCAATGAAGAGTAGCCCCCACTAGCCACAACTAGAGAAAGCCCGTGCGCAGCAATGAAGACCCAATTCAGCCAAAAGTTTAAAAATTAATAAATTTATATAAAAAAGACCAGATAGATGCTAGTTTAAAAAAAAGTTTTATGACATGAAAATTGTTGAAAAGCAATAAATTATTACTGTGTAATTTCTGTTTATATCAGTGGTCTCTGTTTTAAACTCATTTGAGAAAGAATAGGCTATGCAAGACATGGAAGGAACCTAAGTGTCCATCGACAGATGAATGGATAAAGAAGGTATGGCACATATATACAATGGAATATCACTCAGCCATAAAAAGAAACGAAATTGAGTTATTTGTAGTGAGGTGGATGGACCTAGAGTCTGTCATACAGAGTGAAGTAAGTCAGAGAAAAACAAAAATCTGTACGCTAACACACTTATATATGGAATCTTAAAAAAAAAAAAAGGGTTCTGAAGAACCTAGTGACGGGACAGGAATAAAGACACAGACATAGAGAATGGACTTGAGGACACGGGGAGGGGTAAGGGTAAGCTGGGACAAAGTGAGAGAGTGGTGGTGTATATATGGACATATATACACTACCAAATGTAAAATAGATAGCTAGTGGGAAGCAGCCACATAGCACAGGGAGATCAGCTAGGTGGTTTGTGACCACCTAGAGGGGTGGGATAGGGAGGGTGGGTGGGAGGGAGATGCAAGAGGGAAGAGATATGGGGATATATGTATATGTATAACTGATTCACTTTGTTATAAAGCAGAAACTAACACACCATTGTAAAGCAATTATACTCCGATAAAAACGTTAAAAAAAAAAAAAGAATAGGCTATGAACTTCTCTCAACCTTTGATGCAGGACTCCAGCTGAACTAGCAAAGGACATTACCTGAAAGAAACTTAAATATTTTTTTCTTTCACAATTTAACTTTCTGTCTTTTCTCCTTCCCAATGTATCGCTATAAACTTCTTACAAACAGGGACTGTTTCTTCTCCTGGTATCATACAGATTGCTTTATATAAACCTACATATGTGCTAATACAACTTGGTTGATTATTTCAAAGTGGTGTCAGCATAATAATGATGCTAAATAGCAACTAACATTTATATAGCACAGCCTCTGTGCCAGGCACTGTTGTAAGCATTTTATGTAGAGTTGCTTAATGTAAAGCCACTTTTATCTGGTTGTCTTTATTTTTCTGGCAAAACGCTTTAAAAATCTGTGCTGCAGTAAATTCCACAATTCAGCCTTCACCTCCCCAACAAGAATAACTAGAATTCCAGCGTCGTCTCTTTATTATTTTAACTCCAATAAACTATCACTTTTTAGGTCCATGCTTGCCCTCAAGACTTGACCTGAGGACACAGCTGGTAGTTGGTTTGCTTATCTTAGCATAGAAAGCAGCAAACAAAGCCTCAAGTAACTTTGCTCTTGGTATAAATCCTTGATTAGCTTCACTGAAGTAAAAGATGCAGTTAAAAAGTTGATTTGAAGTTTGCTTGCTCTACCTTTCATAATTTTTCCGGAAAAATATTGGCCAGGTCAGCAAATATATGCCATATATATATATAGAGAGAGATAGATAGATAGATAGATAGATAGATGTGAAGGTTCCTTATCCCTTGTAATGCAATAAAGAGTAATGAATTGGTTCAATTTAGAATCTAACAAAATGACTAGTTTTTCCTTCCAATTCAGACTTTTTTTCTCTTCTTAAGACATTTAGTTTCATGCAGTTATGAAATTTCACTGTTTAGCAGTGAGAAGAAGTTTGATAAAACTGCCATTAGACAAGCTTGGACCTTTTTAAATATATATATTTATTTATTTTGGCTGTGCCAAGTCTTAGTTGTGGCACGCAGGATCTTCGTTGCAGCATGCGGGATCTTTAGTTGCAGCATGTGAACTCTTAGTTGTGGCATGCATGCAGGATCTAGTTCCCTGACCAGGGATTGAACCCAGGCCCCTTGCATTGGGAGTGCTGAGTCTTACCCAAACCAGACCACCAGGGAAGTCCCGGGACCTGAAATCCGACAAAAACAAGAGGTGTTTTTGCCAATTAGTAATTCTTCCGTAGATTTAGGGGATGGAAGATAATCTGGCTTTGTTCACTTAGGAATTTATTTATTTATTTATTTATGGCTGTGTTGGGTCTTTGTTGCTGCTCACGGACTTTCTCTAGCTGTGGTGAGCGGGAGCTACTCTTCGTTGTGGTGCGCGGGCCTCTCATTGCAGTGCCTTCTCTTGTTGTGGAGCACGGGCTCTAGCATGTGTGGACTTAAGTAGTTGTGGCACGTGGGCTCACCAGTTGTGGCGCGTGGGCTCTAGAGTGCAGGCTCAGTAGTTGTGGTACACGGGCTTAGTTGCTTATTGGCTTGTGGGATCTTCCTGAACCAGGGCTCGAACCCGTGTCCCTTGCATTGGCAGGCGGATTCTTAACCACTGCACTACCAGGGAAATCCCAACTTAGGAATTTTTAAAGCACTAGCCTAGAACCAATTATAAAAATGTTGTTGTTCTATTAACCAAAACACTTTTCCTAGCTGCACCACACTTCTGCCATTTCTGAAGGTGTTTACAGAAACTTTGCTACTGTTTTGGCACATCCATTTTAGCAATACCACTGCTATACTTACAGATTCCACAAGGCTTTAGTAATCCAAGTGCATGTTTAAGACATTTGTTCATTGTACTTTAATTCATCCATTTATTCATTCATTCCATGTTTATTGAATACCTACTATGAGTAATAAGATTTTTATAATTACATTATTTGTAAAAATTTGTTAATTCCTGTACATGGGACAAAATTTTAATAACACAAAGGAATATACAGTGAAAAAGAAATCTTATAAGTATATACATAGATTTTTTAATATATATATAATGGTAGCATACTGTATATACTATTCTGTACCTCTCCTTTTTTCACTTAACAGTTTCTAATGGATAAGGTTTATTGCTCTTTGGGTACATTAGATTAATTTCAATATCATGACCAGCACATTTCAATATTGAAGTTTTAGTAAAAAGATGCTCCAGAAAAGACCGTGAAATGATTTCCTTAAGTCAGTAGGACAGTGTTTGTTACAGAATCAAAAAGTTATCACAAACTTCTACCTTTTCTAAAAAATAAATTGTAAATATAGTTAGACACATGAAACAACCAAAAAAAAACCCACAAAAAGCAAAAATAAAAAAAGAGGAAAGAGAATAATAATAAATACATGTTCAGAAAAGAATCTGTATAGGCTCAGGAAAAGGTAAAGGGGCAATAAGCTATGTGAAGATGTGCTTTGTGATTCTGTACATGATGTTACAAGTTGTTCTTGTTGAATGATCGGCTATCAACAATAACCTGCTCAGCCAGTAAGTCAGAGTCCATCAAGGGGGTTCTGTGGGTTTCCATTGTTTCTAGCTTAGTGTTTTTTCTAAGGGGTCTAAAGAGCACCGCATTTTTCAGGATCACTGAAAGCTTTTTGTTTTGTTTTGTTTTTTAGAAGGTTCTAACGAAGGTAGCGACTTCCAAGGTTTTTGCCTTTTTATTTACCTAGCCAATCCACCCACATAATCTGATGAGTCAAATTGTCAAATATCTGAATGTAAAATTTTCTGCCATCGGGCTTCCCTGGTGGCGCAGTGGTTGAGAGTCCGCCTGCTGATGCAGGGGACACGGGTTCGTGCCCCGGTCTGGGAAGATCCCACATGCCGCAGAGCGGCTGGGCCCGTGAGCCATGGCCGTTGAGCCTGCGCATCTGGAGCCTGTGCTCCACAACAGGAGAGGCCACGACAGTGAGAGGCCCGCGTACCACAAAAAAAAAAAAAAAAAAAAAAAAATTTCTGCCATCATAATTTTGATACAGTCTAGGAAGTTGTACATTTAAAAATTGAATACCTGCAATGTGTGTTCCTCCAGTTTATCCAGTATTGGCTTACTGATGTTTAAGATTTATTAATGTTCAATGCAAAAAATTAATGAAGTCTTAATATCTTACTAAAAGTATTTCAGGGACTTCCCTGGTGGCGCAGTGGATAAGAATCTGCCTGCCAATCCAGGGGACACAGGTTCGATCCCTGGTCCAGGAAGATCCCACATGCCGTGGAGCCACTAAGCCCATGAGCCACAACTACTGAGCCTGTGAGCCACAGCTACTGAAGCCCGTGCGCCCAGAGTCCATGCTCGGCAACAAGAGAAGCCACCACAAGGAGAACCCGCACACCACAACAAAGAGTAGCCCCCGCTCGCCACAACTAGAGAAAGCCCATGAGCAGCAATGAAGACCCAACACAGCCAAAAACAAAAAAATAAATAAAATTAAAAATATTTCATTATTGGGACTTCCCTTGTGGTCCAGTAGTTAAGAATCCGCCTTCCAATGCAGGGGACATGGATTCGATCCCTGGTCGGGGACCTAAGATCCCACATGCCACAGGGCAACTAAGCCTGTGCACCACAACTAGAGAGAAGCTTGCGCACCGCAACGAAGAGCCTGTGCGCCGCAATGAAAGATGCTATATAGCTTAGGAAACTATATTCAGTATTTTGTAATAACCTATAATGGAAAAGAATCTGAAAAAGTGTACATACAGTAAGTCCCATACGTACGAACCTTCAAGTTGCGAACTTTCAAAGATGCGAACATACGTTCCCATGTCCAATCACATAAGTTGGTTCATGTGTCTGGCGTACATTGTCACATGTGCATCCCCTACAAGTAGTTGTGCTTTTGTGTACTTTACTGTACAGTACCATATAGAGTACAGGAGTACAGTATCTTTATTTCAAGCCCAGGATGTTTGGAAGCAAGCTTAAAAGCAGCAGTGATGTAGCTGGTACTACTGTACTTTTCAAGATACTGTACTGTAAGATTAAAAACGTTTTTTTGTGTGTGTTTGTTTTTTATGTATTATTTGTGCTAAAAGTAATATAAACCTATTGCAGTACAGTACTATATAGCCGATTGTGTTAGTTGGGTACCTAGGTTAACTTTGTTGGACTTATGAACAAATTGGACTTACAAGCGTGCTCTCAGAACGGAACTCATTCATATGTAGGGGACTTACTTGTGTATATAACTGAATCACTTTGCTGTACACCTGAAACTAACACAACATTGTAAATCAACTATATTTTAATAAAAAATGAATAAAATTTAAAAACCTGAATCTCCCTGAATCTGCAGGGCACCTTCTAAACTCTACCCCATCGAAAAAAGTGAGGCATTTGAGGATATCTCAAAAAGAAAAGTGGTGAGCAAGTGGGAAAATGGGCAAAAGAATGGTAATAGACATTTAACCAAAGAAAGAAATGCAAATGACCAAAGCAAAATACAGAAAAGTATTCAATAATAATCAGATATGGATATCGACAGGGATTTCTCTGAATTATAAAGTCCAGACCAAGGGGGGAAAGCGGGGGTGGGCTGAACTGGGAGATTGGGATTGACATATATACACTAATATGTATAAAACAGATAACTAATAAAAACCTGCTATATTAAAAAGTAAATTATGTAATAGTTTTTCACAAGACATATTGGCAAAGATGTATTTAAATTATAAAACCAGTTTTATAACTCTCAAGGGTGTCTGGAAACCAGCACTCTCATACATTGCTAGTAGGAGTAATTCTAGTTATGAGAATTTATCCTTAGGAAATAATCATATATTCTTGTACAAGTTTTTTCAGTGCAGTGCTATTTATAATAAAGACTATACATAACCTAGATGTTTAACGATAATAGGTGAGTTAAACTGTGGTTTTTCTCGGGACTTCCCTGGTGGTCCAGTGGTTAAGACTCCATGCTCCCAATGCAGGAGCCCTGGGTTCGATGCCTGGTCAAGGAACTAGAGCTCGCATGCCACAACTAGGAGCCCGTGTGCCACAACTAAGACCTGGCACAGCCAAAATAAATAAATAAATATTTTTCTAAAAAACTTTTTTCTAAATGTTGGATTACAAATGTAGCCGTGAAAAACAACCGTGCTTTAGAAAAATATGGGGAATATTTATGATGTATTATTAAAGAATGAAGGTGTCAAAACACTAAGCACAAATCCATCACGATTTTATTTTTTAAGTAAAGTATGAGCACAAAAGTAACATTAGAAGATTATAACTCAAAATGTTAAGAATGTTACTCAGTGGTGGGATTATAGGGTGGTATTTATTTTCTTTATATCTTTATTTGGATATTTTTTATAATTTTTAAGTTGTGCCATGACTACCTAAAAAAAAAGGAATACACTTTATATAAGAGAGCTATTTTGTTTTAAGCACCTGTGGTAAGTGATTTTTTTTTTTTAAACTGGAAGATACTGAGCATTCCATATACCACAACAAGGATGACAAAGGGGGAGAGTTTGCCTGTCAGATGAAACCATAGACAATTCAAATTGGGGGATGAGTTAGAAATAATTAATCCAATTCCCTTTATTTTATAGATGAAAAAATACAGTCTAAACTTACCCAAGGGCACAGAGATAGTGTTTAGAATCCAAACAATAATTGGATTTTCTAATTCCTAGAATCTTTATCTCATCTTTCTTCCTTTCTACTTATTGTATAATGTAATAGTTGGCAACTGTGTTCTTTTAAGTCTGAGAAAAGAGATGGAAAAATTTTAGGATTTTACTATATCTTAAATAACATAGTAACGTAGCTTTTCTTCCTGTTTTTGAATTGGCACTTGCCTCCCCCACCCAAAAAAAAATACCCATACACTGTAGTTATCTTCAGAGTAGCCCATTTGAAACAACACCTATAAATACAACTTCATGATGCTGATTTAAATATCTCTCACATCCTCCCTTTTCACCCAGCTACCTTCCTCAAAGCCACAGACTGATTATAAGAGGAATAACATAGACTAAGAAGCCCTGATATCACCTCACTACTCACTTTAACACCCTCCTTTCAAAGCAAATCCATCTTTCAAGTCACCTCAAATTGGGTCTAATATCGGGTTATGAAAAGATTTCTGACACAAAACTCATTTAAATGTGGCTTCCTAACGATAAAGCAAGCAGCCTTGGTGCTCAGAGACTGCTGTCATTTAGATCAGAACAGATTATTGTCATCATTATGTAATTTTTGTTCTTTGTAAAGAAAACCCTTTGGCGTTTACTTTACAATGGTTTTCATAGTCGCATGAGATAATTTGGGGAAGTAATCTGAGCGATTATCTGACCCAGCATTTTTGGAAGCAAGTAACAGTTTTCAACACCAATACTTAAGGGAAATCTCTAAATTAATATATTTTTAAATGATCAGAATATCAGGAACTTTAAAATTTTTGGAGATTCTTAGGTGGTATGTAAACTTATCATTTCATTTGCTGACATCTCAGTCAAATCAGGATCTGTGCTCTTGAATCAAAGATGCAAAAGCCTGTAAGGGCTTTCCTCTGTTATCTCCCCTGTAAATAATAGATTTTTTCTACTTTATTTACCTGGAGAGGTGTACACAATATGAAAAGGGAAAGACTTGCCCTCCATAGGTATGGTCTACCTAGCAGATAAAGTGGGGCTTTACCTGGGACCTCCATGAGTTATTCTCTACTGTGTCTTCCAAAGGGAACAGAATATACTGTCCTCTGGCTGATACAAACAGAAGACAGCAGTTGTATGTGACCTTGTGTCTGACATGGTTCTGGCATCTGGACAGAATCTTTTTGGTAGCCTGTGCTTTGTCACTTTCTAGCAAGTACAGCAACTAGGCACCTGGGCCTAAGACTCAACCACTCCACAAGATCCCAGACCTCCTTGAAGGTAGGAGAAAGGGGTTTCAGTATTCTCAGCATTTAGTTATCAGTCTCAGATGGGCTTAGTGTTCAGTTAATGAACAGGAACCATGCCAGGGAGAGATACATGAGCTTAGATCTCAGAAGGTATGTCCTCTGAAGCTGAAATCATAAACCAGAACATCTGATGTGTATCTCATACACAATGAAGGAGGGAGGACTGCTGACGGAAATGTCACAAGCAGCTGCTTTTAGCACTTGGCTCTCACCAATGAAGCTTCCCTCTCGGCCACTACACTCTACCCTCTTCCTGCATGAAAGCCATTTAGGGCTCTTTAGTTCTCATCCTGCACACTGTGAAACAGGCTATAAGTTTATATCTATTAAATCAGTCTAGTTCATGGCTGGTTGATGTGCCTGGTGGGTTATAAGAATGACTGGCTTGGGCTTCGCTGGTGGCGCAGTGGTTAAGAATCCACCTACTAATGCAGGGCACACGGGTTCGAGCCCTGGTCCAGGAAGATCCCACATGCCGCAGAGCAACTAAGCCCGTGCACCACAACTACTGAGCCTTCACTCTAGAGCCTGCAAGCTACAACTACTGAAGCCCGTGCGCCTAGAGCCCATGCTCCACAACAAGAGAAGCCACCACAATGAGAAGCCTGCACACTGCAAGGAAGAGTAACCCCTGCTCGCCGCAACTAAAGAAAAGCCCGTGTGCAGCAACAAAGACCCAATGCAGCCATAAAAACAATTAATTAATTAATTTAAAAAAAAAAAAAAAAAAGAGTGACTGGCTCAGCTACTGTTTTAAGTCAGGAAAGAGACAATTGTGTGCTCTGCCCTGAAAGGTAAGGAATATGGCCTATGGTCCTAATTAAGTTGTTTGTTAAACAATGTTCTTTGAACATTGTTTAAATCACTTTGTTCTTCTACCACTTCTCCAGCTATACGATAAAGCATATAATCCTGAGTGACTTCATAGTGGGGTTGTGTAGACAAGGTATTCCCTCCATCTGGAATTCTCCTTCCCTCACTTGTCCAATGCCAAATCCTCTTTATCCTTTGGGTTTAAGTTGAAATCTTAATTTCTTGAGGAGAGTTTTCCTAATCCTACTTTCTTACTTCTCAAAACCAAGAAGTCCCCCAGTTCATCACTCCATAGCATCTGGTACTTCCCTTTTTGCAACCTGTGTCACGCTTATGATAATAGTTGTTCAGTGTCTATCTTCCCTATTAGATTTTAAGTTCCATTAGGGTAGGAATCATATCTGTCTTTTGCACCTGAATCTCCACGAAGCATTGTGCTTTGCACACATTTGGTGCTTTAATAAACATTTGTTGAATGAATGATGAATTACATCTTATAATTACTTTGAGATTCCTTTGTGAAAATCGGTGTTGAACTCTCTGGGCCTTCCTGATCATGCAGGTGATATTAAGAACAGGTGTTGAATTAGAGCCAAAAGGACTGCTACTTATTGCTCAGTTCCCCATACCTGACTACTGTTTGCCTTTTTGTATCACAATCTGAATTCTTATCATCATGGCAAATTATTTCCAACTCCCTAAGCAATCATTTTTAGGAAGATTGCAGTTGTGTTCATTTTTAAGTAAAACTTAGAATCCAAACTGGCTTTAGAGTTGAGTACTGTGTTTCCTAATATTTTCATAAATTTAAAGAATCATTAAGCTCACATAAAAAAGATTTCATGTGATCTGATTACTTTGAGAAAGAGTTTGCCAACTTCAAATACATTCTTACCCAAATGCCTTCTCATTGACTCTAGGTGTTTCTGAACTATTAACCTGAACTTGAGTATCTAATTATATCTAGAAACTTTTCAGGGTAGATTTGTAGTTGAAACAAGGAAAACCAGCTTCATATGCCATTTATTAATTCACTGATTTATTAATTCAATAGTTATTAGTGAACACTATAAGCCAGACAGCATTCTAGATATTTGGGAATATAGGTAAAACATTCTTGTCCTCAAGGAAATAATGATAGGACTAGTGTAGTATAAACAGTAGCCACCAAACATTCCTTTGCTCCTCTGCTTTTCCCAGCCTTCCTTCAACTAGGTTGGGGTCAAGTGATGACTTCCGGTTAATGGCCTGAAGGAAGTCTTGTATCACTTTCAGGCTGAGGAAGTTATAAGATGATGTGCCTCCTCTAACCCTTTTTCCCCCTCACGGTGACCTCGGAATTTACATGTTCCACGTGTACAGCTGCAAGATGGTAGATCCTGAGTCATCTTGGTTACTTGAGTGAAGGTGTGGAGTAGAACAACACAGCCTTCACTGCCTGCAAACCTTCACTGCCTGCCAACCTAGGGCATGTGTGAGATACACATTTTTGTTGGTTAAGTCATTAAGAATTCAGGGTTTGACTGCTGGGACAGCCGGCATTAACTACTTTGAGTGATACAACTTCTATTATTTATTTAACACCTTTTATGTGCTAGTACACAGTACTAGGCTGTAACAGTGATTTATTGTTGTTACAGCCCTGTCAATCACTTTCCTTGCCAAAAGGGAGGCTTTTTTTTTTAAGTTTTTTTTTAATGTATAAATATATTTACTGGGGCTTCCGTGGTGGTGCAGTGGTTGAGAGTCTGCCTGCCGATGCAGGGGACACGGGTTCGTGCCCCGGTCCAGGAAGATCCCACATGCCGCGGAGCGGCTGGGCCCGTGAGCCATGGCCGCTGAGCCTGCACGTCCGGAGCTCCGCAGCGGGAGAGGCCACAACAGTGAGAGGCCCGCGTATTGCAAAAAATAAATAAATAAATAAAATGTGCTGTGTCCCTTTAGGCTGCACTTAAAATATATATATATATATATATATATATATATATATATATATATATTTACTTATTTATTTTATTTTTGGCTGCATTGGGTCTTCATTGCTACGCACAGGCTTTCTCTAGTTGTGGTGAGCAGGGGCTACTCTTCGTTGTGGTGCATGGGTTTCTCATTGTGGTGGCTTCTTTTGTTGCAGAGCACGGGCTCCAGTAGTTGCAGCACGTGGGCTCAGTAGTTGTGGCTCACGGGCTCTAGAGCACGGGCTCAGCAGTTGTGGCACATGGGCTTAGTTGCTCCACGGAATGTGGGATCTTCTCAGACCAGGGCTCGAACCCGTGTTGCCTGCATTGGCAGGCGGATTCTTAACCACTGCGCCACCAGGGGAGCCCCAGAGTCTGTCTTCTGAATCACTTTTCAACTCTGAGCCACTGATGTCTGTATTTTCAATACAGTATCACCCTCTGTGCCATCAAGAGCACTGGCGATGCAGCATCCCTTAAGCAGGGCTCCACCATTTTTTTTCTGAGACTTTCTTCCAAGCTTCTGACATCCATTCTACATGTTTTGATGCTGGTGCTTTCTTTTTTTTTTTTTTTTAATTTTACTTATTTATTTGTTTGTTTTTGCTGTGTTGAGTCTTCGTTTCTGTGTGAAGGCTTTCTCTAGTTGCAGAGAGTGGGGGCCACTCTTCATTGTGGTGCGCGGGCCTCTCACTATCGCGGCCTCTCTTGTTGCAGAGCACAGGCTCCAGACGCGCAGGCTCAGTAGTTATGGCTCACGGACCCAGTTGCTCCACAGCATGTGGGATCCTCCCAGACCAGGGCTCGAACCCGTGTCCCCTGCATTGGCAGGCAGACTCTCAACCACTGCGCCACCAGGGAAGCCCAATGCTGTTGCTTTCTTGATCTTACTGGAAGTTGTCAAGGGAAGGTTTTCAGGCAACAACTAGGATTTGTATTTCTTGTGTTAATGGTGCTTAAATGGTTTTTTGACTAAAACGTCCATGGGTTTCAGTTATCCAGTCACACCATCAGGAATAATGACCAAGTTTGTGGATGAGCTGACAATAGCAAGTACACTGAAACTGCTGAGCAGTGAAAACAACTGAAAAAGACCAATTGTCTCAATTTCAGAGATGTTAAAATGTGAAAATAGATGTATCTTGGAAGAGATAAAGTATTGTTTTTTTCCAAAAGGGATATATAATAATAAGACCACATTAAGCTCAGCTCCCCAGGAGCTCACATCATTCTCTGAACTCCATCGCATTGTTAGCACTCCAGTCCAAGCCTTAAATCTAGGGCAATGCATTAAGAAGGGTCTGGAGTTAAGAGGAAAGAGAACTGGCTTTAGTGTCTGAAGACCTGAGCCTGACTCTCAGCCCTGTGGTTTTTCAGATGAGCTGCTCCAGGGGTCAAGTCACTATTCTTTGGGGAAATACCTAATTCTGAAGGTTTTAAGAGGGGATTTAATGTATGCAAAAGCACTTTAACTGTAAAATTTATATGCAGAGGACAAAGAACTAATGTTTGTTGAGGGCCAGGAACTGTGCTGGGTACTTTGCTTGCATTATCTCGTTTGATCTGATGTAAATGCTGAGGCATGTAGTATCTTGATCATCTTGCTATCTAATCCACTTAATTCTATATTAAGTTTTTTTCCTAAAATACCTGTTCCCTTGTCTCATGCTTTAAAGCAGAAATCATCTGTGCTACTGTTTGGATCACAAACAAGTTGATGACTGTGAGCCTGTCACAGAACTGCAGCCTCTTACTTGCTCTTCTTGCCTTGTAGCCAGAAACACTTGAAATAAGAGACCCTTGGGCTACCAGTGTACTGCCTTCTCTGTGACTCTGATGCCAAAACTAGCCCCCGAGGACCATGCAGAAAGTTTTTACTTATAGTAAAAGTCCAAAATGGATCCAAGATTCAGGGTGTTAATCTAAGCGAGCATTAGACAATGTGAACCGATTCAGATGTGCATAAAGTTGGCATCCAAAAAACCATAGAAAACAGAGCCGCCAGTGACAAGAATATAGTTTGGGGGGCTGTAACTCTATTCATGGGAGGAGAAGTTACCAGCAAGAAATCTAGTTCTGGGGAATAGAAGTATAAGACAGGAATCCCCTTAAAGCTCGATTACCTTTGAGACTGAATCATTGAACTAGTGACCTAGTCTCCTCATGTTCTTCTAGCAGGAAGAATTTGAGTCCTTGAATTGAGTGAAGCTGAAACTACAAGTTAGGGTTATAGATTCAAGCTCAAAGGCTAGAGCATTACAAAGTTAAGAGCTAAGAACATTGTTACACGAGGTACATGAAATGCTATCTTGAAATACAAATAGACGGGAGTGAGGTGGAGTGGGGTGGGGTCTAAAACAATAAACTTTATTATATTTCAAATGTCCACAGGATAACTTTTAAAGCCTCAAAGGGGCAAAGATCCACAAAAATTGGGGGGTCTTGAAGACCCATATCAAGGCCACCGTCTTAGGACACCTCCAACAGCAGTGCTGTAATGTTTAATTTATAACTCAGTGTAACACTCATATTGTTCTCTGATTAGTTTATATTTACATCGACTCTACATTAACATTTTAAGCTTGAGGGTAGTAATAGCATCTTACTTTTTAAAAATGTTCTGCAGGGCTTCCCTGGTGGCGCGGTGGTTGAGAATCCGCCTGCCAATGCAGGGGACATGGGTTCAAGCCCTGGTCCGGGAAGATCCCACATGCCGCGGAGCAGCGAAGCCCATGCGACACAACTATGGAGCCTGCGCTCTAGAGCCTGTGAGCCACAACTACCGAAGCCCGCACACCTAGAGCCTGTGCTCCGCAGCAAGAAAAGCCACCGCAATGAGAAACCCTCGGACCACAACAAAGAGTAGTCCCCGCTCGCTGCAACTAGAGAAAGCCCAAGCGCAGCAACAAAGACCCAACGCAATCAAAAATAAATAAATAAAATGTTCTACATGTGCAGTACCTAGCATAATGCTATATAGATCTAAAACAACTTATTAATGTCACCCTTTCCTATTTGAATCTGGTACAGTTTATATATGATCTCTATAAAGGTGAGAACTTAGATTACTTTTTGCCATTCAGCACATAATTTTCCGAGAAACCAGCCACTCCAGAAAATCTATCTTATTTGCAGAACTATTGCAAAATCTGACACTCCTCTTTACTTCACTGGGATGCCCTTGTAATTGCCAAATGTTGCCTTGCCTCATGGAAATTCTTGGCCAGACCTATGGATTGTTGGCCCTTGCAGCTGTTGACCCTTGAAGTCCAATTCTCCTATAACATTAAATCAAACAACGTTTCTTATTAGTGACCTAATAAGAACAGGCACTGAGCTAGTTACCCTCAAAGGTACAAATATATGATCACTGCCCTCAAGTAGTTTATAGTTTATATAAAAACAAACATCAATATTTAAATAGTGTAAAGACAACTGACAGATTATACAGAAAAAAAATGAATTTACTGGAGGATAAGACATCATTTTTACCCCTTTATCTAGAAAGCCAGATCCCAGTGTCAGAGCTCCCCATACCCTGTTTTCCTTCATGTTACTATTTTGAGGTGCACTTGTGGAAGAGGTATGATGTCCTTGTCCTAAATAAGACTTCCATGTACCTTGGGCCATCTCCTGGATGTTTGGTTCTCATCTCTTGACCTAAGGTTACTCAATGGCACTCATTGAGATTCCTGCCTTGGGAAATGTCCACCTCCTCTCTTTACTACTAATTCTGTATATTAGGGCCTATATTCTTGTTGATTTTGTTTTTCAGTTTTCTAGACCTGCGGACCTTGGGCTGGTACAAGGCCACAAAGATATATTTATTCATGTTGTCACAAGACTTACTTTCTTCCCCTAGGATATTGGGCCAGAATATATATGATTTCTACTCATCCTCATCACTCTGCCTGGAATATAATTTCCCCTGGGACAGCCTTTTCTTCTGAGATGAAGAGATTGTCAAAAGCAGTGCAGCAACCACTACCTCCTGTTCCTTCACCTCATTTTCCCTGTTCCCTCCTTACCCTCTCTTCCTTGGCGACTTCATCTGTTTCTCTATGAGAATGAATGTTATCCCATTCCAAGTATTCAATCAATGTGTTCTAAAAGGAGAGAAAGCCTAAGAGCATGAGTCAACTTTATTCCTGGTACTGAACCCTTTTTGTTCTCTTGTTAGTTGCCCTGAGGAACAGGGAAGGGAAGTGCAGCTTCTACTTCTCCCTTCTATTTTTCTAATTCTCTTTCCCTTTCATAAAAAGGAAGTGGGGCTTCCCTGGTGGCGCAGTGGTTGAGAGTCCGCCTGCCGATGCAGGGGACATGGGTTCGTGCCCCGGTCCGGGAAGAACCCACATGCCCTGGAGCGGCTGGGCCTGTGAGCCATGGCCGCTGAGCCTGCGCGTCCGGAACCTGTGCTCCGCAATGGGAGAGGCCACAACAGTGAGAGGCCCGCGTACCGCAAAAAAAAAAAAAAAAAAAAAAAAAGGAAGTGAATTGCGGTCAACCTATTTCATTAATTTAAAAGAGATCCATTTTAAAGAAAGTGATAACACACTGAGCTCCTGTTATATGCACATAGGGCATTACAAAGTATTTACTTTATGGTGCTTAACGTGTTACAATTTACTTTATTAACTTTAGTGTTGGCTTCTTAGGCAAAAACAGAATCAGACTACCCCAGGAGATGAACAGGCATCTGCCTGGTGGCCTGACAGTTGAAAATGCTCTCCTTCAACTTTTCCAGGTGTGGAGAGGGTAACTGTGACCTGCCTTTCTGTCCTCACCTTATAATTCAGTGATTTATACGTGCAGCTAAACCTCCATTATAATGCAACCTCCTGGAGGAGAGAATCTTGTTTTCTTACCCATCTTCGTTTCCCTCCACCTCGTCAAGTTGCACATCCACATTGCACATGCCAATACTCAACAAATGTTTTTGATAAATCAATCAGTCAAGCAAGCCTTGCCAAAGTGGTTGCCTGTCGTTACTGCCTGGCTTTGTGGAAATCTTTCAACCCTGCGTGTCGGTTCTCTTGAATGTTAAAAATAACAATAATAGGTGTTACCTGTGCAACCATGAGCAACAACTCCCGTGAGAGCCAATGACAATGAGAGAAAGGGCAAGGAGTCATGTTGGGAGCACAGTCATTCGACCCTGCCTCCAACAGACCCAGGGAACAGCTCTGAGGAATTACATCCAGAAGGGAGCCGCTGGAGAACACCCACATTCAACACCAGTACCTATGACTTTCCGCACTCAGGAGACAGCCCCTGAGAGACCTTGCTCTATGTCTCACACTGGGAGTGAAGAAGGGGAGACTCTCTCTCTGGCCCCAGCCTGGAAACTTGAGCGAGGATTGACACGAGGATTGCTGAGAGACTGAGCGAAGATTGCTGAGATGAGGATTGTTGAGGATTGCTGAGAGACTGAGCAGATGCAATAGGAATGCCTGTGCTCTTCCCTGACTGCCTATTTTGGCCATCTCCCTGCTTTTAGTCTCCACAGTGGAGGGATCAGAGGCTTGAGCCAAGCCAAAGATACAGGAGAAAGATCTGGAATATACCTCAGTGGGTAGGGAGGGGAGCGTACAGAGAGGAATGTTCAGAAAACAAACTCCATGCAAGAATCTGGAGTCATAAAGGGGCCAAGTCTTCTACTCAGTTAACCCCCAATCACTGGTAGGAGCGTCATTTTAATGTATGATTGTTGGGGAAAAGTGGGATATGGTAAATCATGATACTTCGAGGGGGTGGACCTGACAGCCTAGTCCCCTGGTTGGCCTTCAGTGAAGAGAATCAGTACCAGTGGCTTGACTTCCCTGATTCACCCTACCCCTCTCCCAGCACCATCTAGAGATCTCTCCAGGGAGACGCTGTGGCTATTATCGAGTCTATCCAGTGCCCTGTGTTTATGCACCAGGAGCTCTGGGTCTACCTGAAATTCTTTCCATCTGGCAGAACAGAGCTGGGAAGAGTAGGCCTCGAAAGGGCTTCAGTTCTTGACCTTTCCAATGTGGCAGCCCAGTAGTGCTGGAAAAATATTGCTCTGGCAGGACCCTCTTCCTTTTCCTTGTACCCTGAAGATGTGTAAAATCCTCACCTGCAGAAGGAGAAGAGAGAGGAGTTTGTCCACACCATTCTTTCCCTGTCATCATCTGCTGTTCATAGCTGCTGCATAGCACATGTAGGCAGTGAGGCATCCATTACTTGACTTTAAACTCTGCAGTTACCCTGGGCCCAAAGGTTCTGGGAGCAGCTTCCCCTCCTTTAAGTCTTTCTTTTGTTTTTTTTAAAGATTTTGTGGTTTTTTTGATGTGACCATTTTTAAAGTCTCTATTGAATTCGTTACAATATTGCTTCTGTTTTATGTGTTGCTGTTTTGGCCAGGAGGCATGTGGGATCTTAGCTACCCGACCAGAGATTGAACCCGAACCCCCTGCACAGGAAGGCAAAGTCTGAACCACTGGACCGCCAGGGAAGTCGCTCCCTCCTTTAAGTCTTGACTGCTCTAGCCAGTAGGGCTTCCAGCCTTCTCTTCACTAGTTGCAAGGAATTCATAAATTCCATGTTGTTATCAGCATGAGACTCCCAGGCATTCTGGAAGCTCTATATGAGAGTAGGAATGGCTGTTGCTGCTGTAGCTGCCTGGACCTACAGCAAAGAGCCAAGGAAAAAAGTCACTTAACACCGTGTGCACCCGACTCCCCTAGAGCTGGCACAGCCGAAGGAGTCTGCAGAGCCACGTAAATCTTCCTCCAAGCAGTCTATCTCTACAGTAGCTGCAGAACAGCATTTTTGTTACCTTTTAGTTTTCAGTAGATGGGCGAAAATGGATAGCAACAGTCTCTGTTTCTGAAGCTAGAGAACCAACCAGCAAAACCTTCAGGAAGGAGAAGGCAGCTCCGCCAGAGGAGTCTTGTCTCTTATTGTCGCTGTCAGTACTTTTGAGCCTCAGTGAGAGGACTTCCCCCTAAGAACCTGGAACTAAAGTTGCCCTTTTAGATTTAAACCTTCCAATCAATGCATAATGGATCAAAGTATAGTTGTTTAAAATCTGGGGATTCTCTGGTGGTCCAGTGGTTAGGACTCTGGCGCTTTCACCACCAAGGGCTCAGCTTCAATCCCTGGTTAGGGAGCCGCGTGACAATCAATCAATCAATCAATCAACCAAAATCTTAGCAAAAGAAGAATTATGCTGTAACCTGAAAAAAAAAATAACCTAAATTCAGGAAAGAATTGGTCATCCCTAAAAACAGGAAGAAAAGAGAGTCTAAGAAGCAAATACTGGGGCTTCCCTGGTGGCACAGTTGTTAAGAATCCACCTGCCAATGCAGGGGACACGGGTTCAAGCCCTGGTCCGGGAAGATCCCACATGCCACGGAGCAACTAAGTCCGTGCGCCACAACTGCTGAGCCTGGGCTCTAGAGCCCACAAGCCACAACTACTGAGCCCCCGTGCCACAACTACTGAAGCCTGCGTGCCTGGAGCCCGTGCTCTGCAGGAAGGAGAGACCACCGCAATGAGAAGCCCGTGCACCACAATGAAGAGTAGCCCCCGCTTGCTGCAACTGGAGAAAGCCCACACGCAGCAAGGACACAATGCAGCCAAAAATAAATAAATAAAATTAAAAAAAAAAAAAAAGAAGCAAATGCTGGCAGTGTTTATCCAAGTGTTTTTAGGTGAGAGGTTACACTGGCCTGTTCAATTCTACAGGCAAGTAAATTGCTGCTTTGGAGTTGGATGAATTTTGTTCTGTCAAACATTCATACATAAAACAGACACCCTTGTTTCTGATTCCATGCTCTGCAAGCAGCCTACTCTTACAATCTGATTCTCAGGTGCTGGTCACAGGACATGAATGTTTTAGCCCTTGGCTATTATATTTCTATTTCTATTCATAATTTTCATTATGAATAAACTGGTGTTCTGATTTTGCATACCAGCTTCTGGAAGCTTGAGTCTGCTCTGGGAGATGAATCCACAATCTATGTGTTAATTGATTGAATTTCTAAGCCTGTAGGACTGAGGACCAGAACTACACCCTGGTGAGTCATCAAAGTAAAACTATGCCCTGGAGGACCTTTTGGGGTCCCTGGAAGCTCCCTGACTGGTTGGTGGTCAGTATCCTTCCTACTCATACTCCTAAAGTTATAAGACCTAGTAAGCATTTTATCTATATTCAGGGACTGGCAGGATAAAATTGTGTTTGGGATCCTGGTCTGGAATCAGAGAGACTTGGTATATATCCTTTCTTCCAGTTTTAAATTAAGCAAATTTCATAATCTTTCTGTTTCAATTTTTCTCACTTGTGATTTGGGGATAACAAAAATGTCCTCAACACAGAATTGTTTGGAAACAAATAAGACAGCGTGTTAAGCACTTCATGCAGTACCTAACATAAAGTGTTGCTTAATAAATGGTAGTTACTTATATTTTAATAGCTCTCACTAGATGCCAGGCACTATGCTAAGCGTTGATATATTTGCCCAAAGTCAAACAGCTGGCAAGTGGTAGAACTGGGCATTGAACCAGGCCAAAGCTAATGTATTTGACTACTAGGTTAAACTGTCTTTGATGGCTTAACAAACACAGCAAAACTTACCCTTCTGAAAAGTGTCCTTTCCTTTAGAGGAATACATTTGGAAGACTGTATATGTTTTCTTAAGCCTATTCGGAACTCCTTTTTTGGACTTACCAGAGAAATCTGTGATATATTTTTGGAACACCCTTAACAAGGGCAAATCTTTGTTCTTTAAGAGAAGATTTGGTCTTCCTGGACTTCCCTGGTGGTGCAGTGGTTATGAATCTGCCTGCTAATGCAGGGGACACGGGTTCGAGCCCTGGTCTGGGAAGACTCCACATGCCGCGGAGCAACTAAGCCCATGTGCCACACTACTGAGCCTGCGCGCTAGAGCCTGTGAGCCACAACAACTACTGAAGCCCACGCGCCTAGAGCCCGTGCTCCACAACAAGAGAAGACACCACAATGAGAAGCCCGTGCACTGCAATGAAGTAGCCCCTGCTCACCACAACTAGAGAAAGCCCGCACACAGCAACAAAGACCCAACACAGCCAAAAATAAATAAATAAATAAATGTGTTTAAAAACAAAAAGACAAGATTTGGTCTTCCTTAGTAACAGAACTTACTCAGTGCCAAGACCAGTAAATAAAGTGGAGAATTACAATGAGAAATGCCTTCTTTGGTCGAAAAACATGCGGTCTAGAAAGCAATTCCACAGTTTTGTCAGAAGCAGCAAATACTTCATCATCACAGAGCGTTTTCTATTGTTGCTGACTTCACTCTCCTGCCACACGGGTTTTGTATGGGGTGAAGTTAGTAAATATGTATTGCCATTAACAAATTAGATTAATTTCAAATGGTTGAATTATTGTAACTGAAGACTAATTGGTAGATTAATATAAAATAAGGAAGGATCCCCAGTGAAGGCCTTGTCCCTTTAACAGTTCTGTTATTGACATGAAAGTATGCTCATCAAACCTGTAAATCAAAGCTGGGGATGGGTGATTTTAGAAAAGGGGGGAGGGGATTGAAAATTTAACAGAGTAAAATGTAAGGTGCTTTACTTCAAGCTAGAAAAAATTAACTGCGTGTACAGGTTAAGAAATATAGCATAGCAGAAGCACATAAGAAAAATGCTTGGAAGTTTTAGTAGATAGGAATTCAACCTAAGTTAATGACTGCCAGGAAAAATACTAAGATATTAAGCTGAATTAAAGGAAGCATAGATTCTAGACAAAGGAGGTGACATATTCTGCTGATTAACTTTCTGGAAAAGACAATATAAGAGGGTTTAGGGTCAAACTGAACTGTATTCAGGGACTTCCCTGGTGGTCCAGTGGTTGAGACTCCACCCTTCCAGTGTAGGGGACACGGGTTCAATCCCTGGTCAGGGAACTAAGATCCCGCATGCCGCTTGGTGCAGTCAAAAAAAACAAAACCAAAGTGAAACAAACAAACAAAAAAAACTGAACTATATTGAGAAGAGAATAACCATTATGGTAAAAGAATATAAGAAATGTTGAATTGTTAGGAGACATGTTGTTTGAAGGTGAAAGATTGGGGGGCATGATTGATTTCTTTTTTTTTTAATTTCTTTAAATATTTAACGTGTAATCACATGGGGATGTGAGTGGAAGCTTCATTGAGATAGATTTTTAGTTCAGAATGCAAAAGAAATGTATACAAGTGACAAAAAACTAAAAATGAAATGAGGTTTCAGAAAAGTTTCCCCATCATTTGAGGTGCACCAGAGAAAAAGAAACTCAACAACTTATGTCTTTCTCCCCAAGAGAGGACTCAAACCTATCAGATCCTGTTTATAATCATCACCATCATCCAAAAGCAACCTCAAAGCACCCACATGTATTGTGAAGGTAAAGTGACCAACTATCCTGATTTTCCCAGGACTGAGGGAAGGGTTTCCTGGGGTGCAGGACTTAAGAGTGCTAAACTAGGAAAAGTCTCATGCAAACCTCGATGAGTTAATCACCCCAGAGGTGAAGGAATCTTACATTAAGTGGGTCCTTTAAGGAATGGTTAAGACAAGCATAAAAGATATGCAATCAAACCTTCCTTGAACGGACACATGAACAAGTGAAGGCATTGTCCTTTCTCTTCCATATAACTGAAATTTCTAGATATATGAAGCTTACTTTTAAAATACCAACAAGTTTATATATATTAGATTTATAATGTCCTAAAACATATTACATAGTTCTTTATGCTCTTTATCAGACAATGTGGAATATAGATTTGTCTTTTTTTGAAAATATATTCAGAAAAAATTAGAATAAGAATATACAGTAGCCATAAAACAAAACAGGTAAGACTTAGGCTTTAAAGTCTGACAGATGTGGGTTTGAACTTGCTTCTGTCAATTACAACGTGTCAAGTTACTTAATCTGTGTCTCAGTTTTCTCAACTATAAATTGGGAATAACATTTGTACCTACTATGTAGAACAGTGCCCAGTAGACAATAATAAACACTCAATAAATGGTAGGAACTTTACCATTATTGTTAATAACCACCAGAGTTATCATCTGAGCTAAATAGCTCCAGCTGATTGCACTGTCTTCTAGATCATCTGAACAGACTCTGCTATCTGCTATCAGTATCTCTGGTCTGTATACTTAATCCCTATATTTTATACACAATTGAATTGAAGTACGAGGGCACTTAAAACTCCTAAGGAGCAAAGTGCATGTGCTTTCTGATGGCTATTTACTCATTTATATCTAATCCCTGGACTGTGTTCCAAATACTTGGGAGTTCTAGAAACATTGACTTCCTATAAGTGTGACATTATAAAAATCAATCAGTTAATCTACCAATTTTACCAGCAGTTTGAAGTCAAAAAGATCATTTTCAAACATAATTTTCCAGAGGTTCCTCTCTTTGTTCTACCACCCATTTTGTACCAAAAAAATCTCTCTTTTTTATTTTTTTGGCTATGCCACGTGGCTTGCAGGATCTTAGTTCCCCCACCAGGGATTGAACCCCGGCCACGGCAGTGAAAGTGCCGAGTCCTAACCACTGGACCACCAGGGAATTCCCCCCACCAAAATCTTTTTTCTTATCTAATGGTTCCTCAAATGCTAAAGAACTACTTGGACAAAATGTGCATCTGAACTTTATTAGTTTTCTCAGGGAAGCCCAGGAAAGGAATATTTCTAAAGCACAAGAATGAGCCTTTTAAGACAGTAACTGTTTTTCCTTTATAACCTTACCCTTGACTCTATACTGAAACAGCAGTATATAAATATACATGTGAGAATCACAAGGAGAAGGCTCTATATGTATAAAGGAACATGGAGGTACCCAACATGGCTGCACTGACTTTCCCTTCCCTCTTCTCCCCTCCTCCCACCTGCAGTCCTAAGCATTCCGACCGAAATCTGTGGGTCACCACTTAATCAATTGCACTCCTCATTTCAGTACTGGACAAAGATTACCCATTCATGTTTTTCTCTTAAACCCACAGTACTGCCCTGACTTGTACCTTGGGAGAGAAGAAATACTTCAGGAGAGCAGGTAAAGTCATGTATACTGGCATCATTTGAAAGTCACAGAGTTTTCTAAAAAAAACTCTTCAGGGCTTCCCTGGTGGCGCAGTGGTTAAGAATCGTCTGTCAATGCAGGGGACACGGGTTCTAGCCCTGGTCTGGGAAGAGCCCACATGCCGCGGAGCAACTAAGCCCGTGAGCCACAGCTACTGAGCCTGGGCTCTAGAGCCCGCGAGCCACAACTACTGAAGCCTCTGTGCCTAGAGCCCGTGCCCCGCAACAAGAGAAGCCTGCGCACAGCAACGAAGAGTAGCCCCCGCTCACCGCAACTAGAGAAAGCTCACACACAGCAACGAAGACCCAACGCAGCCAAAAATTAATTAATTAATTAATTAATTTTTAAAAGACCTCTTCAGTCCAAAGTTAACCTATTTGAAACTGACCACTGGGAGTTGGCCTCCTGTCTAAAGGTTTAACAGTAAGTAAACAATCTAAAAAAAATTTTAAAGACCTTGTTTTTGATCAGAGTGTTCAAAGAAAGACTTGTGGGTAAAAGTTCACTAGGCTGAAACAATAGAAACATTGGAGAGTGGAATATGGCCTTCACTCCTAAAGCAGAGTGTCCTAGTTCACCTTTGCTGGCCTCCATCATAGGAGAGTATGGATACAGCTTAGTTCACCTCTCAGAATATTTTGCAACTTGATCTTTAATAATAGGAGAGTCAATTAGAAATTGCTGTGTTCAGCAGTTGGGCATTTATCTAGCTCTAGGAAAAGTTGGGAACTAATTTCAGCAAGGTTGATCTTCACTTAGCAAATAACCTCCTGAATCATTTTTAATTATTAAAAAGTGAAAGGAAAAAAGTAGCAGGAACTTTCCCACTCCCTTGTGCCTGTATGGATCCCACTATAGATTCTCAAATTGCTTATAAAGACCACTCAGGGGCTTCCCTGGTGGTGCAGTGGTTGAGAGTCCGCCTGCCGATGCAGGGGACACGGGTTCGTGCCCCAGTCCGTGCCCCACTCCACATGCTGCGGAGCGGCTGGGCCCGTGAGCCATGGCCGCTGAACCTGCGCGTCCGGAGCCTGTGCTCCGCAACGGGAGAGGCCACAACAGTGAGAGGCCCGCGTACTGCGAAAAAAAAAAAAGACCACTCAGAACTGAAAAGAGATAGTCAGTCTAACCCATCCCCTGATTTAAACCTTACTTTTTAACCTTTAAGAGAGAGAAAAATGAACCTAATCCTTCATTAAGGAGCCTCTAAGCTAGGAGAGGCCAAAAGTAATTA
This sequence comes from Mesoplodon mirus, assembly GCF_964341445.2. Taxonomy (NCBI): domain Eukaryota; kingdom Metazoa; phylum Chordata; class Mammalia; order Artiodactyla; family Ziphiidae; genus Mesoplodon; species Mesoplodon mirus. Next base: position 106,145,503 of record NC_138978.1, read on the forward strand.
CTATTTCAAGAGTATGAAAGTAATTACAGGTCCATGAGTTTGCCTACGTGCTCTAGTTGTGGCAACCATATGTCAAATTATCTCAGATAGTCCAGATTTTACATGTTTTACCTCAGAAGTTCTTTACTCCTCAGATCACAAAGATCAGAGATTTTTCAGTTTGTAAAATATGATTATTTTAGCTAAAGCCTCATATGCTCTGTTAACAATAATGATGTGCAAATCTCTTTTAGGGTGAGGGAAGGTTGCTGAAGAACAAATAATCATCTTCCACCCCCTAATGACATCTTACCAAAGTAATAACTAGTCATGTTGCCTATATGATTTAAACGCCCACCAAAAGAACAGCGGTTATCGCAATTATTGTTAGAATTATCCCGTCCCTCTCCTTACTCTAGTGTAAGTGGAGAAAGAAGGAGAGGGGTACTGGTTAATGTCCCTCTGAGTTGCCCTCCTCCTAGTTGGAAGTAACGTGCTCTTCCCAGGTCCCCACGGCATCCTAGGCTCTTCACCAGCCATTTGCTCCATCATGGGTCACCACTCAATGCAGATCACTGCCCCAACTGCTGGACACAGTTCTCTTTGTAGGACGTTGTTCCCTGTGATGGGCGCAGCATATGAGTAAAAGTGAGGCAGGGCGCACTTCTCTTTACAGTTTCATCCCTTTATTCTCCACACCTCCACTACACTAGGTAGTATAGGTCTATTAGACTTAGTGATTGGTTGGAGTAACTTAAAGAAACCGCAGTGTAGGAAGAAAAAATATTTTTAACTGAACTCGAAATCTGTGATAGTTAGGAGCTCTATTTAAGCTGCCTTCATGGAGGTCCCATCAAGACTTCCATTTAATCTCATTAATTAGAAACTTAGGCTCATCGCCACATAGACTTGCTACTTCCAGAGTGAAGTCCATATTTCTCTCTCAAATCTCTCAGGTCACAATGGTTTCAGCCTAGTGAACCCACAAAAAACTGTAGAAGGGAAGCCAGAGTAATTAAGTGCCCTGACCCCACCACCACCATAGAGAAAGTCAGGGGTTAGAGAATGAAATGGGATTAGTGATATTAATTGATTGTTATATATTTTTTGTACATCCTAGTTTTAGGGTATCAATAGTAATGCTGCTAAATGACCTTTCTGATAGTCCCAGGAAAGCTAACGAGACATTGCATCTATCCTAGATGACTGACATGTAGATAACCAGTCTAATCTTTCTCTAATCTTTCTCTTTTTTTGGCTGTGTTGGGTCTTCGTTGCTGCATGTGGGCTTTCTCTATTTGCAGCGAGCGGGGTCTACTCTTCGTTGTGGTGCACGGGCTTCTCATTGAGGTGGCTTCTCTTGTTGCAGAGCACAGGCTCTAGGCACGCAGGCTTCAGTTGTTGTGGCACACGGGCTTAGTTGTTCTGCGCCATGTGGGATTTTCCTGGACTAGGGATCGAACCTGTGTCCCTGGCATTGGCAGGCAGATTCCTAACCACTGCGCCACCAGGGAAGTCCTATAATCTTTCTACCATACCCTCAGGTCTGAGAACCTTGCCGTTTCCTAACCTCTGCTGTGTGGCTGTCTGCCTACTTTGGGAAGCTCTAGCCAGTACCCAGGAGTCGGTCTCATCCCAGGAGCTTTCTCTTGCTGCTCGCAGTAGCTCATTCTCTGAGTCTGAGTTATTCAGTCCCCAAAACCCAAATGCTTCAGATAGCTCTCACAGAATAGTCCAGGTGGGCACATGGGCCCTCTAAGTGTGATCCCTATTTAAGTCTCCTCACCACTATGAGTAGCAAATATGCCTCTTTATTCTTAAAATTGTCCAGCCAATAACTGTTGGAACACAGATGCACACACATATACAAACCTTTCAAGAGCAAATGTTAAATCACAGAAACAATGTAAAATCTAAACTAAAGCTCTTAAACTGCTTATAAAGGGAATTCATCCCACAGACATGTCTCATCAGTATGGTGTTTTGTTATTGTTGCTGTCTTTAAATGATTTCAAATGTCTTTAAAGGGGGCATGTAATTCCCATTTCCCCCAGTCAGATTTAGTTTAATAATTTAAAACTTTCTTCTATTATGCCCCCAAACATTTTTATTTGTTCAACAAATATTTACTGAGCTCCAACTATAAGTCAGGCATACTCATACTCAGAATACAGCAATGAGCAAAACAAAGCTCCCTGCCCTCATGAAGCTTACATTCTAGTAAAGGAAATACTTTCATTATTCATGGTAAAGAGCCTATTGTTAATGTCTATAATACTGAAGATTTAATATATTCTGGCTTTAATTCAGAATTATCTGCCTTGCATGTACAGTTTTCATGTAATCAGGAGATTTTTTCTCAACTCAAAGTAACTGCATGTTATTAAATACCCATTTAGCAATGAAATGTTCAAATGTAACCTGTGAGCAGTTTACTCAATAGGGAATATTAATGACATTGAGGTCATTACACTTGGGCTTACTCTATGCACAAATTAGTTAATACCCTTCAGTCTCATAGCCACAGACTGCTAACCTAGCCAGTCCTCCTTCACAGGCCTGCAGCTGGAAACAAGAGCAATGAAGGAATGATAGATTAGGTGCCCATTAGCGCCTTTGGAAAAACAACTTAACATCCACTTCCTGATGATGGTGTTCCAAGAGGCATGCCGGACAATAGTGTCATCGTGATTAAATATGGCTCAGGGCAGTCTTCACACTTTAAGCTCTCCAGGTTCCCCTCTGTCTCCACCAGCCAGGAGAATCATGAAGGAGTTCTTTTCCTTGGATGAGATCCTTGGGATAGGATTGCAGTCCTTTCATTTCTGTGCTGCTTCTGTGGTATAGTCTTCTGCCTTCAAGAGAGTTTCTGGACTATTGATGCAAATAATTTAAGAGAATAACAAATGTGATGAGGTGTTTCGAGAATTTAAGCTGACACATTCTGGTACTCAGACATGTTTGGAGGACCTAGCTGCTAAGGTTCCATGTATATGAAGGATTAAGAACGAGTTCATCCTAAGGGAAGAGAGGACCAAAAGGCAGGGTTGGGCGAGAGGAGTGATTCTGGGCACAGACCAGATTCATGTTTGAATCCTAGGGAAACGGAGCTAAGATAAAGGGCATGTAAAACCCTTTATTTTAAAAAAGAGTCATTTCCATAAAATCTCTGTGAGCCATCAGGACCTTAAAGTAGCCCCTTCAGATCGGCTGTGTCACTGTATGGAAGAAATTGGAGGTGAAGAGTGCTTTTGCCAGTTGGAATTTCTATTGTAACAGACTGAAACAGCCAGGATCAGGGCCCCAAAAGAAGGAGGGGCAGCATCCCACCTCAATGAGCATTGGCTACAAAGCACAGACATCAGTGGCTTCAGGTGCTGTGGGGCCTGTCATCAGTGTGTACTTACAGGTTGGCTTTAGGATGGCAGGAGATTGCACCAAAGTGAATCAGAGTCAGGAAAGTGCATGTAGGTGTGGCTAAGTGCCATAGTCAAGACTGGTTCCACAGATTTCTCACTGCCAGAGAATTGAGCTGTAATATGGAAAGGGGGAATGCTAAAATGAACCCTGCAGTGTTGGACTGGAGCTGGAAATATCAGTACGAGCACAATGCTTTATAAGTGTGTGTGTGTGTGTGCATGTGCGTGTGTGTGTGTGTGTGTGTGTGTGTGTGAGAGAGAGAGAGAGAGAGAGAGAGCAAGCAAGCGAGCCTGAGCCTGTCCTCTGAGAGAGCCTACAAGCAATGACACACCAGTACAAATTAGCACACCTAGAATCTGAACTTTTCTAAATACTATTCTCCACTAAAGAAACCAGGGCTTCTTAGGTAAGTAGCTTATTTCAGGACTCGTGCTAGGAAAATACAAGAAAAGCCTGGAATATCTTGTGTCATAAAGTCAGGAAGCTTAAAGGATTTTAGAGACATGTCAAAAGGACAGTTTGAAGGTACTCCCACTATCCAAATCAGGGACAATTTTAGCATCAAAATAGTGTCAATAACAATTATAACCTACTGAATAAAATAAGAATCTATGAGTCATAATGGTATAAATAAATTGCCAAACAAATCATGTAGAAGAGAACATTTTTCCTTACTATAGAATGCCAACTAAAAAATATACAAGGAATGATAAAATTATAAAAAATCACCATTTGGCTATCATCATAGTAATAATTGACTCAGGCAAGAATCATCAGTGGATGCTAAAACTAGTGGGTAAATTTTGATGAGAAACAAGATATTTAAGTAACCTCAAAGTATCTCCCTACAAGATACTTAACTATAAAGGGAAAAACAGGGGCTTCCCTGGTGGCGCAGTGGTTGGGAGTCTGCCTGCTGATGCAGGGGACATGGGTTCGTGCCCCGGTCTGGGAGGATCCCACATGCCGTGGAGCGGCTGGGCCCATGAGCCATGGCCGCTGAGCCTGCGCGTCCGGAGGCTGTGCTCCGCAACGGGAGAGGCCACAACAGTGAGAGGCCCGTGTAACGCAAAAAAAAAAAAAAAGGGAAAAACAGTAATTTTAAAATAGAGAAATCTAGCAGTTTCTACCTTAACAAGTCATTAAAGGTAACTTCAATAGAAATGGAACAATTCAACTCCTAATATTATGTACTGTGATCGCATCACTTCTGTGGTATTCCTGCTTAGAATGCATAACCTGAAGCTAATCATGAGGAAACATCAGACAACCCAAACTGAGGAACACTCTACAAAACAGCTGGCATGTAACTCTTCAAGTATGTCAAGGTCATGAAAAACAGTGTGGAAAATTTCTTCCAGATTGAAGGAGATTAAAGATACTTACAACTGAATGCAATGTATGATCTGGATTTTTCTTTTACTGTAATGGGTATTATTGGAAGAATTGAACAAAATTTGAATGAGGTCTGTAGATTACATCATATTATTGAATCAGTATTGACTTCTTAATTTTCATAATTGCACTGTAGTTATAAAAGAGATTGTCCTTGTTTTTAGGAAATACACACTGCATTACTTAGGGGGAAATGGTATCATGTTTACAACTTATTCGCAAACAGAAAAAAGTTCAGAAAAAAAAAGATAAACAAGTAAATACATACACACATACAGAGGGAGAGAGTGTGCAAGCCCACACTAGGTATTGATTTAGGTTGTTAGGAGAAAGAGTTGAAATTAACAGGCAATTTACACAGGACTACTTTCAGAAATTCTGAGAACATGCCCCTAAGCCCTTTTATTGGGTGCCCATTGTCAATTTATGTTGTAAGATAAGGGAGAGCCCACACAGCAGAGTCTTGAATACCAGTGAGTCATTCTCTCTGTTTGGGGCACCTATGTAACATTCTTCTAACAGAAAGTCAGTTTGGCTCATCTCAACTTCTATTCCACAAATGCCTCTACCAAAAATTGTTTCTTTAACTTTCATCTTCACATTGAGTCATTAGAGTCAAAAATTCCACACAACTCTCCTGCTTGAACAATAGAATAATTTTTTTTTTTTTTTTTTGGCCGTGCTGTGTGGCATGCAGGATCTTATTTCCCCAACCAGGAATCGAACCCGTGCCCCCCTGCAGTGGGAGCGTGGAGTCTTAACCACTAAACCACCAGGGAAGTCCCAGAATAACCCATTTTCTGATGAAGAGATTTAATTCAGATAAATTAAAAATACTTATCTAGGGACTTCCCTGGTGGTCCAGTGGGTAGGACTCCACGCCCCCAATGCAGGGTGCCTGGGGTTCGATCCCTGGTCAGAGAAATAGATCCCCCATGCATGCTGCAACTAAGACCCAGCACAGCCAAAATAAATAATAAATAAATAAATAAATAAATTTTAAAAATAAAAATACTTATCTAATATATGGATAAAATATTTTGGACCCAAAAGTCAAAGCTGATTAAAAACCAGGTTCAGTCTGTGATCTGTATTATTTGTTTGCTCTCTTTGCTCTATTATTTCTATATCACTTGTGGGCAGGAAGCAGTCATATTGAAATACAAATTTTACTTGTTTCTTTAAAAAAAGAAAAACAAACAGATGGTTTATTCTAAGAATGTACAGGAACTTATATTCTAAACGTCCATAAATACATATTCTAGGGACTCTTATCACCTTAGAACCCTACTACAGTCTCTCTTTAATCTTTTTAAACATCCTGTTACATAAATTGCAGCTGTATCTATAGCAGGAAGAATAATAAGATAATAATTGGTCAGACATCAAAAGCACTTGGGTGGGTCATATAGAGACATTTAGTCTTCTCTCCTACCAGCACCACGTTCTTAGATTTTTTTTTTCCAACTACATTAATGTATTTTTTGTTTGTTTCTTCTTTTTCCTTTCCCCTAAGTAATAACTATGAATTTTTGCCAGGTCAGAATTTTTTCCCAGGAAGAGACCCCAAGTATTAAGAAAGCAGACAAACGGTACCTGAAGATGTAAACTCTTTCCAGGCCCGCCCCTCCCTTTGAATTCTTTTTGCATATTGAATGAGATTAATTGGTGGAGTTGTATGTCCTCAATTTTGTATGAGGGAGAGGTCCTACCTGACCTGTGCTAGGAATTTCCGATTAACTTTCATGGGATAAATTTGGAACTGCTCTTACCACCCAGTATTACAGTAAGAACCACATAAATTATCTTATGTGGGCTGTGAATCATATGTATACATCCAGCAAGTATTTCTTGGTCATAAAATGTTAGAGTTAGGAAGAGTTTTAGAAGCCTTTTAGCTTGATCTCTCTTCCAACGTAGACATTTCATCCATCACTTTTCTGACAAATCTTATCCAGTTAAGATTCCAATTGTTGTTGTAACAAGGAGTTGCCTATGGTGTTGGGCAGCCCATTCCGTTGCTGGACAGCTCTCATTGTAACCCTTGCCTCTTGCTGTGGTTATTTGGAGCCTCACAGAATACGTATACCCCTCTTCCATACAACAGCCCTTTACACATTTGGTGGCTGCTAATTTGTCCTAAGCTATCAACAGGTCTCAGGACGATTTTTCAGATAATGTTGAGTAAATGCATAAACAACCAAAAGTTAACAATAGTAAATTATGGTTACATTTTTATTTTCTTACTTATGTATAAATTCTAATTTTCAAAGTAAATATTTACTTTAATAATGACATTAATTATTTTTATTGAGTTTTATTTAGATGCCAGGTCCTGGCATGCATATATAATTATCCTAAATAACCCTGAGAGACGGGAACTATAATTATCCCCATTGTACAGATGAAGAAACTAGGGCATAGAGGAATTAAATAATTTGCCCAAGGTTACATAGCTAAGCAAATGGCTGAAAAGAAATTGGAAGCTAGGTTTGCCTGATTCTTAACCAATCATCTTATAACAAGAAAAACTATTTCTTGGGGCTTCCCCAGTGGTGCAGTGGTTAAGAATCCGCCTGCCAATGCAGAGGACATGGGTTCAAGCCCTGGTCCGGGAAGATCCCACATGCTGTGGAGCAACTAAGCCCATGTGCCACAACTACTGAGCCCACGTGCTGCAACTACTGAAGCCTGTGCGCCTAGAACCTGTGCTCCACAACAAGAAAAGCCACTGCAATAAGAAGGCTGTGCACTGCAATGAAGAGTAGCCCCCGCTCAGCGCAACTAGAGAAAGCCTGCGCACAGCAACACAGCCAAAAATAGATAAATTAAATTAATTAATTAAAAAAACCACAACTATTTCTTTTGTGGGGGAGGGGAATATTTGTTTTATTTTTAGTGTTGTGTCAGAAACGGATATGCTGGACAGCATAAAGTACACTGTGATTATTATGTCCTTTGATTTGGACACAATGCAATCTGTTAATGTCCCTATGACTGCATTTGATTTTTCACCTGTGATATGAGACTACTGGCTCATATAGAGCTTTGCAAAAAATCCTTTGGTTCTTATTTTATTTTTCTTTTTTCCCTTGACTCCCTCTTGCCTCCTCCTCTGTCATCCCATCAGTTCCTGCCCCTCCAGTAACCATTTTATCAACCTAGTTGTTAACATTTTTCTGCATTCTCATATGGTCATATATAGACAAATACAAATGTACATATATTCAATATAGATTTTTTTGTCATGTAAAAAAAGTGACTCGTTTTTCCCTCCTACTTTTACTTAAAACAATTTCTCATCTAAAACTCCTCTAAATCAACTGGCAGAGTACAAACTTATTCCTTTTAATGGATGTTTCAAAATGTGGATATACTATATTTTTTGCAACCATTCCCCTATTGATGGCATGCATAGTATTTATAATGTGTGTGTGTGTGTTGCCACTTAAAACACTGCTCCAATAAATATCCTTGTACATATGTATAGGATACATATGTATTGTTTTATACATATGTATTGTTTTATTTCAATAGTTTTATTGAAACTAGTGGTTTTATTTGAGTAGGATAGATCCCCAGAACTGAGGTTGCTGGTTCACATTTTTAAAATAATAGCTGTTGCCAGCAGTTGCTTTTGAAAAAGGCTGTAATACTTTTTATTTCAATAACAGCTACATGAAAATACCCTTCAGCCCACATCCCTGCAGCAATAAGTATTACAGCCTATTCAGCAGCTGTTCTAATAAAACCTCTGTGAAACAAGAGGTCAAAGGAAACTACTTAAACATAGTAAAGATAATTTACTGAAAATCAGTAGCAATTATAATTCTAAGTGGCAAAATATTAAAATTCTTTCATTCAAAATCAGGAACTACACATTGAGCTTTTAATTAAATACATCTCTCAGGTCTCTTTTATGCTTAACTTTAAAATTGATGTATATTACACATATAAAAATGTACAAATCATAAGTGCACAGATCAATAAATTATTGCAAAATAGGGGAATTCCCTGGTGGTCCAGCGGTTAGGACTCTGCACTTTCACGGCGGTGGCCCCGGGTTCAATCCCTGGCTGGGGAACTAAAACCCTGCAATCTGCGCAGCATGGCCAAAAAAAAAAATTATTGCAAAATAAACACATTCATATAACCACCACCCAGGTCAAGAAACAGACAGTAGCAGCACCTCAAAAGCCTTCTTCATGCTCCCTCCCAAACATTGCCCCCTTCCTCCTTCCTCAAGAGAACCACAGTCCTAACTTTTAACACCACAGAATAGTTTTCCCTGGTTTTGAAATATATAGAAATAAAATAATGCAGTGTATACTCTTCTTTACGTGCCTGGTTTATTTCCCTCAATATTATCTTTGTGATAATTTTCCATATTGCAGATAGCAATAATTCACCCATTTTCATTGTGGTACAGTAGTTCATTGTATGAGTAATATACACAATTATCTGTTCTATTTTTGATGGGCTTTCAGGTGCTTTTGAATCTGAATCCTGTCCTCCAATATATCAGCCACCAATACTCCCAGCTTTGTGTCATCAGAAATTTGGATGATTACATCATCTCTGTGTACACAAATCATTGACTTTTACTGTTTGACAATACCAGACAGATTTGTGTCAGCCAACTAGAGATCTCCCTTCAGGTTAACCTTAATACACTAATAAATATTATTTGGGCAAAGTTGTTCAATGAGCTAAAACTATAGCTATGTGTAGTATCATTGAGCATACATTTCTACACCTCGTCTGATTCAAATAAACAAATATTTCTTGAAGGTCTACTATGTTCTGGGTACCGACTGGGGATAGAGCAGTGAACAAAACAGATCAGATCCATAGCCTCACTGAATTTATGTTCTAGTTGATGAGACAGATATAAACAAACAATTTAGATAATTTTATTTAAGTGCATGAGGGAAGCGAAACAGGGCAACAGGATAGGAAGTAATGAGGAAGGAGGCAGACAGCGTTAGAAGGCGGTAACCACAGGGAGGCTGAAGTGTAACATTTCAGACAAGAGGAACAGCTAACGCAAAGGCCCTGAGGAGCGATAAGCTACAAGAAACAGGAAGGTTAAATAACTGTAAATGGAAAGTAACCTTTAAAAATTGTATAAAAATTTTTTAAAGAAAAGAAGAAAGCTAGTGTATCTAGAGCAAATTTTCAGTAGAAGCAAGTGGAAGAGAGGTAGGCAGGAGCCAGATTATTTAGGTTCTTGAAGTCTTTTTATTCTAAATGACGTGGTGAGATGGATAAGGGGATGCAACACCCAGATCCTCCTTTAAGGAAGGACTTGATGCCCAGACATGAGGAGTGTGGTCTGCAAACAGCCTTGAGCTAAGCTTTTCCAGGACCTGCCTTGCTGTTTGAGATCACACCCTTCATGGAGAAAACCACATCTGTGACCGAGTGAGCAGCACTGGACAATTTTGATGGACAATACTTGTTTTAGATCCCCGATGGGTTGACCAAGGCTTTGTTGGGTCTGCATCACTGATTTCTTTCCTTTCACAGGTGTTAAACCCTAATAAACGGCTTGGATCCCAAACTCCACATCTGTGGAGAACCCAACCTTTGACAAATGGGAAACTAAAGGATTTTAAGCAAAGAATCTAAATGATTTGATTTAGTTTTTGGATCACTCCACCTCCTGTAGAGATAATGGATTGTGGGAGGTAAAAGTGAAAACAGTACCAGTGGTGGGGGAGAGGTGGTGGTGGCTTGATCTAGGGAGGAAACAGAAGATAGGGAGAAGCGGGTGGATTTTGGATAGAATTTGGTTGTAGAACTGATAACTGTGGTTCATCCCAAGCATTTTGATCAGCTGTCTTGCTGAAAACAAATTTAGCATGTCCTTGGGGCTTCCCTGGTGGCGCAGTGGTTGACAATCCTCCTGACAATGCCGGGGACGTGGATTCGAGCCCTAGGTCCGGGAGGATCCCACATGCCGCGGAGCAACTAAGCCCGTGCGCCACAACTACTGAGCCTGCACTCTAGAGCCTGTGAGCCACAACTACTGAGCCTGCGTGCTGCAACTACTGAAGTCCGCGCGCCTAGAGCCCGTACTCTGCAAGAAGAGAAGCCACCGCAATGAGAAGCCTGCGCACCGCAGCAAAGAGTAGCCCGCACTCACCGCAACTAGAGAAAGCCGTGTGCAGCAACGAAGACCCAACACAGCCAAAAATAAATAAATAAAATAAATAAATTTATTAAAAAAAAATTTAGCATGCCCTTGGATTTCTTTAATCTGCCTGTCTAGTAATCACATCATAAAAGGAAACAGCATTACTTAGGTGCCTGTGTGATATGGTCCCTGGTTACCTGGGTAGTCTCATTCTTGCACTCTGCCTCCTGTTTACCGTTCCAGCCACCTCAATTTTTTCTCAGTTCCTCTAGCCTGCCAAGTTTATTGCTGACTCATGCCTTTTTCACACGTGGTTTTCAGATTGTCTCTGTAGCAATACTTCCTACATTTTATTCATCTCTAGGGCTCAGATTACATGCTGCTTGTTCACAGAGGATTTCTCTAGCACTGCCCCCTTCTGCAATGAGGCTAGTTCCTCTATTTATGTTCTCACATGAATCCCAGTGTTTTCTTTCATAGCACTTACCACAAGTTGCAATTATGCTGTAATTTTTGTTATTATTTGTTTTTCTCCCTAGAGTTCCACAAGGGGCAGAAATGTGCCTGTTTTGTTTTCTGCTTCATTCCTAGTGCCTTGCACAGTGACTGCGATCCAGTAGGTACACAATAAATATTTGTTGAATGAACGAACTTGCCCTTAGTGGACCCAAGTTGATAATTAGCATCAATTCCTTTAAGTGCTCATAAAGCAATTTTTTTTTTTTTTTTTTTTTTTTTGCGGTACGTGGGCCTCTCACTGTTGTGGCCTCTCCCGTTGCGGAGCACAGGCTCCGGACACGCAGGCTCAGCGGCCATGGCTCACGGGCCCAGCCGCTCTGTGGCATGTGGGATCTTCCCGGACCGGGTCACGAACCCGTGTCCCCTGCATCGGCAGGCGGACTCTCAACCACTGCACCGCCAGGGAAGTCCAAGACCATAATTTTTAAGGTCTCATTTTTTTCCACATGAAATACTTTTTTGGAGAGTAAAATTTATGTATTATATAGATGTAATTTAAAAGTAGCACCGGATATTTATAATGAAAAAACGGAACAAAACCAAACCTGCTCTACTCCCCAGTCTTACTCTCTAGATTGGCAGCTATTTTATTTTATTTTTTTTATTATTATTATTTTTAAATTAATTTATTTATTTATTTATTTATGGCTGTGTTGGGTCTTCGTTTCTGTGCGAGGGCTTTCTCTAGTTGTGGCAAGCGGGGGCCACTCTTCATCGCGGTGCGCGGGCCTCTCACTATCGCGGCCTCTCTTGTTGCGGAGCACAGGCTCCAGACGCGCAGGCTCGGCAATTGTGGCTCACGGGCCCAGTCGCTCCGCGGCATGTGGGATCTTCCCAGACCAGGGCTTGAACCCGTGTCCCCTTCATTGGCAGACAGATTCTCAACCACTGCGCCACCAGGGAAGCCCGGCAGCTATTTTAAACTCAGCAGGTTTGGTCAATCCTCTCTCTTCAAAAGAAACCCTTTTTCACCCTTGAAAATCAGTACATGTCACCTTCCGACGCATTTCCTGCTTTCAATAATTTTTATAATATTTCTATTTGTGGTTTGCAATCATATTAGCTATTTCTTTCACTACCTTTCAGTATTGGGATTAGAAATCTTGATTTGTTCAAAGCAGTGGTATATCTCAAATAAGCTCTCCTCAGTGGTATTTAAAATTTCTTACCTATGTTTGTTCTTCCTGTTCCAGCATGAAAATTATCCTCCTTTTTTTTTTTACTGAGGTAGAACTCACCATAAATTTCACCTTTTGAAAAAAGTATCTTTCTTGTTGAGGAAGGTGGAAAGAAAAGTAGACCTTACATGGCTCACCAGCAGACATACTGCTGCTTTCTAGAAGCAATGGTCTTTTGCCTAGGAAGGCCTGGGTTCCAAAGCCAAGGTAAGGAGAGAGGACAATAGTGAGAGTAGATAGGTAGAGACAGGAAAGTGAAAGCATAGACTGCCTATTCAGAAAGTAGTGAATTCCTTTCAACAATTTTCTCTCGTAACAAGTTTGTCATTCCTTATTTCACATCAAATGGTCCTCTATCAAATATCACAGGCAAATTTAGATATAAATTTATATTATATATATATATTTTAATCATTACTGGTGAGGGAATCAACAGAAATTGGGTGATTTTTAAAAAATTAATTAATAAATTTATTTTTGTCTGCGTTGGGTCTTTGATACTGCGTGCAGGCTTTCTCTAGTTGCGGTTACTCTTCGTTGCAGTGTGCGGGTTTCTCATTGCGGTGTCTTCTCTTGTTGTGTGGGCTTCTGTAGTTGTGGCATGCGGGCTCCGTAGTTGTGGTGCATGGGCTTAGTTGCTCCGTGGCACGTGGGATTTTCCTGGACCAGGGCTCGAACCTGTGTCCCCTGCATTGGCAGGTGGATTCTTAACCACTGCGTCACCAGGGAAGTCCTATATATATATTTTTATATATAGTTTGGAGTTGATGCTACCCAAGTCATCTTAAGAGCCTCTTGTGCTCTAGGCATTGTTACCTTTGGAGATCCTTTGTATTATCATATAAACATATTAAAATATCACATCCCAAATCAAATATTAAATCTTGCTATAAAATTTTGACACAGTGTTATATAATTTTTCTTTTGAAATTATTATTTAAACTAGAAGTAATATTTAATTTGTTTGCTTAACATTTCTCAAAAATTATTAGGCAATCTTATGAATTTATGTAGAATGAAACAAAATCTAGTCTTTAAATGCTTTTCAAATGTAATAAATTTATTTTGAATATTAATTTTATAATTGATAAACTTCACATGATACATGTGTGGACATTTGTTTTACTCGTTTCAAAAAATCGCGCACAAATATAACTTTTGTTTTAAATGTTAGTATTTTTAAATACATTAAATACTCTATAAATACTTTTTTTAAAGATTTATTTTTATGTATTTATTTATTTTGGCTGTGCCGGGTCTTAGTTGCCCCATGTGGGATCTTTGTTGCGGCATGCGGGATCTTTAGTTGTGGCACACAGACTTCTTAGTTGCGGTATAAATACATTTTAAAATACATTACATACATTCACAGGAGATCAATCAATCAACCCAGAAAAGTATAAAAGAAAAGTAAAATCCTTTTTCCTCTCTAGCATCCCCTTTTTCTAGAGTCTAGAAGCAATCACTCTTGATAGTGTCGTGTGTCCTTCCAGAAATTTTGCATACATATCCCAGCATGACAATGAAAAAAACTAGTAGTCAATCTAAGAAAGAAATGGAAAATTTTATTCAAGCCAACCTGAGGATTATTACCCAGGAGACAGTGTTTTGAAAGCTCTGAGGACTATTCTGCACCTTAGAGGTCAAAGCATAGTTACATAAGTTTTCAAGACAAAGGGTTATACATCAAAGTAACATACTGACAGTTTACATAGCCCAACAAGGTGAGTAGTGGGTTACTGTGACCCCTTACAGGACTGAGAAAGGAATGTTATCTCCTAAGGCGTTACCTTGCTGGTGCCAGGAGGAAATTGCTTTTTTTGGTGAGGAGACATTCCTGTGTCTTCTAAGGGGGATCTATTTAATGTATAATGCAGGTGCACAATGCACACTAAAGGGGAAGGGGTAGTGGCTCAAACAGGCAGGGAGAGAATTTTATATTTAAAAATTTTCTTGTCCTGACTTAAAAATAATTTTATTTCATCAATCCCCCTTTTGATCATTAATCAAAAGGTGATCAAATATCTGGTCCCTTGATGCTAGGATGGTTGCTTGCCTCCCCTGGTCCATCATGTCCCTCAGTGCTGGTTTCTAATAGCCCAGTTCTTTGTTTTCTCTTACGGGGGAGTTGTACTGGTAGGGTGTCTGGCAAGAACTGACAGTCAATTTTTTTAAAATAAATTTATTTATTTTTGGCTGCATTGGGTCTTCGTTGCTGCACACGGGCTTTCTCTACTTGCAGTGAGTGGGGGCTACTCTTCTTTGCAGTACGTGGGCTTCTCATTGCGGTGGCTTCTCGTTATGGAGCACAGGCTCTAGGCTCACGGGCTCCTGTAGTTGTGGCATGTGGGCTCAGTAGTTGTGGCGCATGGGCTTAGCTGGTCCGCAGCATGTGGGATCTTCCTGGACCAGGGCTTAAACCCGTGTCCCCTGCATTGGCAGGTGGATTCTTAATCACTGCACCATCAGGGAAACCCCGACAGTCAATTTCAAGTTGTCCAGTAGGATTTATGCCAATTTTACCTTGCATGTACCTTGTGCATGTCCATTATTTTATAGAGAACTATAGATGTGATCAATAGTTTCAGGTTGTTTGGATATCATCTTAGTAGAAGCAGGTGATACACAGCATAAAGGCAAGAAACTATTACTTTCTTTTTTCTTTTTTGCCTGTGTTGGGTCTTCACTGCTGCGTGCAGGGCTACTCTTTATCGCGGTGTGTGGGCTTCTCATTGTGGTGGCTTCTCTTGTTGTGGAGCATGGGCTCTAGGTGTGCGGGCTTCAGTAGTTGCAGCGCACAGGCTCAGTAGTTGCAGGTCATAGGCTCTAGAGCACAGGCTCAGTAGTTGTGGTGCACAGGTTTAGTTGCTCTGCGGCTTAGATGCTTCGTGGACCAGGGATTGAACCCATGTCCCCTGCATTGGCAGGCATATTCTTAACCAGTGGGCCACCAGGGAAGTCCCAAGAAACTATTACTTTTAAAGTTATACAAACTGTAATAAAAATTGCCAATAGGAGTAACTATCATTAGTAAAGATTTAACCCAGCATCCTCCTGAACCAAACCATCTTCCTAGTATTTATCTTAAACTGGGAAGAGGATCATTCAGAATGGTAATTTGATTTTTCATATGTATCATAAGGTGGGTTACATTAGAAGACTCATAAGGTATAAAAGCACAACATTCACTATGTATGATAGCACAAGTTCCCCCTTTGGAAGCTGTTAGAATACTGAGGGCCATGCAATTCTGTAGGACTGCTTTTCTCATCATGGTACCTTCTTAATTGAGCAAACTAATGACTTGGTTACTACGATTTAAAGCTTGCTGGGTGAATTTTGTTGAAGGCTCTATATGAGTAATGACATATTCTGTTTCAAGTGAAGGAACAAATATCACGGCCAAATAATCATACCACTGGAAAACTGACTGAACCCAGCATGCCCAGTTAAAGGCAGATTGGCAGGGACTAGTTTCAATGCTACCCATAGGTGACCTTGAGCCCAAGAGAAACCAATTGTTCATCTTCCTAACCTACCTGGGGATAGCCAAGGCTGTAAATTTGTTCCATAAATCGATCGGGTCTTGTTAGCGGCTACCCAATATATTTAACTTCTAGTGAAAAGGAGCCTTTATGGACAGGTTCAGAACAGGTATCATTAATTGGCCAGGTAAGTGTCTCACTTTACAAGAGTGATATCGGCAGTCACTTGCATGGTACTAGAATTTCTTTCTTCTAAGATAAAATCTCTAAGGCCTTGGAGAGGAGAAATCCACCAAGATAACCCAGGAGCACTGGACATAGGTAACTGACCACTAAGTCCATGCGCCACAGCTACTGAGCCTGCGCTCTACAGCCCACGAGTCACAACTACTGAAGCCCACACACCTAGAGCCTGTGCTCCGCAAGAAGAGAAGCCACGGTGATGAGAAGCCTGTGCACTGCAATGAAGAATAGCCGCTGCTCGCTGCAACTAAAGAAAGCCTGCACACACAAACAAAGACAAAAGACACAGACAAAAATAAATAAATAAATAAACAAACAAACAAATTAATTAATTAAACTGGCTGCACTGAAACTTTTCATAAGGAATCTCAGACTGAAGTTTTAAAAGGCCTCTGAAAGCCAGGAAAGCCAAGCCAAGGACTTGTCATAGATTTTGCCTATGCTATCTACAGATCTGGGTGAATTCCACTCTTCTCAAGGTCTCCCAAATATTTTGAGATTCCTACACCTGTTAGGAGGTGGCCTTTCTTATTTACCTTATTTACCTGGAAAGATCTGTGAACCCTATTTACCTGTGAACCCTCTAAGTAAGGTACCAGGTTGGGGACTTCCCTGGTGGTCCAGTGGTAAAGAATCCTCCTTACAATGCAGGGGACGTGGGTTCGATACGTGGTCAGGGAACTCAGATCCCACATGCCGTGGGGCAACTAAGCCCACGCACCACAACTACTGAGCTTGTGCACCTCAACTAGAGCCCGCCTGCCGCAAACTACCGAGCCCACACACCCTGGAGCCTGAGAGCCCCAACTAGAGAAGAGAAAAAACCTGCATGTCCCAACTAGAGAAAAGCCCATGAGCCAGAACAAAAGATCCCGCATGCCTCAACAAAGTTCCCGTGTGCCACAACTAAGACCCAACGCAACCAAAAAAAAAAAAAAAATTACGAAGAAAAAGAGAAAAAGGTGCCAGGCTGTTTGTCCAGTGGGCTTTATGGTTCCATAAAGTCCACCTTAGTTCTTTAAAGCTGTCTGATCATATCTGATTTTATGTATTGTCCAAATATGACATTTCAGTCCAAGTTATGGTAATATAACCAATGTTTCCAATTATGTCCTTTTATAAGGAGAACAGATTCTTATTAAACTTATGTACATAACTATATCACCATAAAAATAAGAATGCTCACTGAGAGTTTTCAAATTCTGGAGGGATCAAGAAGACAGAAAAAAATAAATGTTTCAATTCTACTTACAAAGGAATAATTTACCAAGTTGACTAAGCCGTATTAGCTTTAAGGGAAAGATTACCTTATATCTGGAAAACATATATTAAAAGCCAGTAATAGGACTTCCCTGGTGGCGCAGTGGTTAAGAATCCACCTGCCAATGCAGGGAACAGGGGTTCGAGCCCTGGTCTGGGAAGATCCCACACGCCATGGAACAACTAAGCCAGTGTGCCACAACTACTGAGCCTGCACTCTAGAGCCCGCAAGCCACAACTACTGGGTCTGCGTGCCACAACTACTGAAGCCTGCGCACCTAGAGCCCGTGCTCTGCAGCAAGAAGCCACCGCAATGAGATGCCCACACACTGCAACGAAGAGTAGCCCCAGCTTGCTGCAACTAGAGAAAGCCCGCGCACAGCAACAAAGACCCAGTGCAGCCAAAAATAAATTAAAAAAAAAAAGCCAGTAATATTTCAGGCAAAATCCATAAAATTATAACCATATTCACCAGTTCACTAAGTCCTATATAACTAATCCTTTTTGTTAACAGTTTTATGAAGCCATACGGTTTTTCACAAGGATTCTTTAATTTCTTACCCAGTTCAGCAGTATGATCTGAAAGTTATCAGAAACCTGTACTTCTCAAAAAGCTCTATGAATCTTCTTGAAGATGTGGCATTTTTGCAAAGATGACAGAGTAAAACAATGACTGTCTATGAATGACAAAAGACTTTAAAAAGCGTAGTTAAAAATCTGATTACAATGCAATTGACAAAGAAACAGTTATTGCTGTGACATACAACATTTTAAGATAGTAATTAGAATTATGATTGATAGCATTATACCAGGACATATCCAATTTTTAGAAATTTTATATAATTTCTAGAATATTTATATCAATGACTTTTTATCCATACAATGCAAGCTAAGAAGTTTTATCTCCACTCAGTTGGCAATGCTTCCCATGTAACCCAACATACAGAATAATGCTAATTAGTTTAATCTCTCTCTCTCTCTCTCTCTCTCTCTCTCTGGGATGCTTCAGGGACCCTCTGAAGCATTCCAGAATTAGCTGAAGGCAGGAGAGAATTTTATGTTTAAAAATATTCTTGTCCTCCTGTAACAAGGAAGAGCCAAATCATGTTGGATCTGTTTCTTTTACTTTAAGCTTTTCTCCCCATTGCTTTTGTTCACTAAAAGGATGTAGTCTAAACACAATGGCCTGCCTCAGGGAACCCTGCCCCTCTGCCTGAATGTTAAACCAGAGTGCCTTTGTTTGGGGAAACATCCTGACACTGTCCACCTGTGGATGGCTGCAAGAAAGAAGAAATGAACACATCATCTCCCCGAGGCTGGCCATTCCAGGGGACATTTGCAAATCTTATGGCCTTTTTACTTACTTCCTTATCTCCTCCCCATCTCTGTTCTATAAAAGAAACTGGCATCCAAACCCCGATAAGATGATTTTTGGAGGCATTAGTTTGCCATCTTCTTGGTCTGCCGGCTTTCTGAATAAAATCATATTCCCTCCCTCAACATCTCATCTCCAATTTATTGGCCTGTTGTGCAGCGAGCAGAGCGAGCTTGGACTCGGTAACACCCCCTTAAAATAAAAATAATTCTATTCCACCTATATATCTGTAAAAATACACAGACGGTATTGCATGATGGGTATTGTGCATCATGATGTTTTTCACTTTCACATAATTACTATGGAAGTTTTTTTCATACCTATAGATTTATCTCATTGTTTTCAAATGTTACATAACATTTTACAGGATGAACTATAATGTATTGAGCTAGTGCCCTGTAAACATCTTTTTAAAAATGTTTATCTTTGGGGTATAGTGGCATCGTGGGTGACTTTTTCTGTCCTATATTTAGAACAGTATTAATGTTGCTATACCATTTCTATAATTTTTTTAATTAAAAAAAAGAACCATCTTTTAGGGTTTGTAGTAACAAAATTCAATAGGGGACTCTGGGAGTCAGTAAACACTGAGAATGGGCATTCAAATCCACCCACTCAGGAGTAGATAATGGTCCCTAACTACATTTTCAATAGAGGTCAAAACCAAATTATTGGAAGTTAAAAGGTGAAGATAATTGCCAGGGCAGGTAATTTGTTAGAGGAGTTTGCCAAAGACTGGTGGAAACAGGAAAGAACCTTTAAAGAGCAGCAAAGTTGGGCAAAGGCTTTGTTCCAATGCGGAAAGGCACAGACGAAACAGGTGTGAGCTCTGCCTCCTTAGCTATTTTGATTATAAGCCTAAAGAAGACTTGATTAACAGTGGAGAGTTGGTAGCAGCCTGAGACAGCTTTCTTACCTTTTTCTTTTTGTTGTTTTACTTTGTAAAAAGTGAGTGAAGGTCAAGTGTCCTTATAAATTATGCTCTTGCGAGGTCAGTGACAGGGCATTGGGAAGGGGAGGAAGCCACTTGATTGTAAATCCCTCACGTTTCACCCATAAGCAAAATCTAGCTTGTGTCCATCTTGCTCTTTTGAAAACGTGGGCTGTGGGAAAATGTATGATATTTAAAATCCTGAAATCAGATTTGCCTTGGTGAGGGTCTTTTTGTTTTTTGTTTTTTTGGTTTTTGGCGGGGGTGGGGGTGGGGTTTGGACGCACCAGGCGGCATGCCGGATCTTAGTTCCCCGACCAGGGATCGGGGATCGGACCGAACCCCCTGCAATGGGTCTGTGGAGTCCTAACCACTGGACTGCCAGGGAATTCCCCTTGGTGACAGTCTTTTGAAGAAAACGGAGAGAACAAAATAACCAGAGAATAATGATTAGGTTGATAAACAGAAATGCCTTAGGTAAAATTACTGAGTTTGACAGTTACCCTTTTCCTGTGTGGTTCTGGAAGTAATGTCCTCATCTTTGCTTAGCATTAGGGTTAGCCCTCACGAATGGGGGGGGGCGGGCGGGAATTTCCTGCTAGGTCAAAGGGGAAGGTGGTACCTGGCTAGTGGAGATATATTTTGGACAAAGCATTGGATCTTAACACACTTCTCAAGTCACACCATTGTGGACAGGGGGTGTTGCCTGCTCTCCCAGTTCTAGCCTCTGCAGCACTGACAGTATGCCCTGAGGGGAATTCAGGAGAAAACCAGGAAGCATTCTGTGCTTTGGATATTGGCCCTAGACAGTTAAGATGCGTATCTAAGGAGTAATTTCAATGAACCCAGATCCTTGCATCTTCCCAAAATAGAAAAGCGCTAAAATCATCAACTTGAGATACCTGTTTTTTGTGATTAGCAGTAATCTTTTGATGTTTGACTACATGTTTGTTTACCAGCAAAAAACTCATATACCCTGGCTTTTCCCTTACCTCTTCAGAACAGTTCCTCACAGTTTTCTGAGAAGCTGTCTCCCAGGAGGGCTGTAGTCCTCAGTAAGAGCTCAGAAACAACTTGAAAGTTTTAGGTTGTGCATTTTCCTTAAGCTGACACCATGAAAAGAGCATTCTCTTCTAACACCTAGAATGCTCTCTGTTTAGGCTGAATCAAGGTCTCTGGATGCACTGTGGTGGCCAGGCTGGCTGTGTGTGTGTTGGGGGATGTGGTGGTCGGAGGAGGGAGGAAAGAGTGACTTTTTTCATGTTACATCTTTTGTATCTTTTATTATGAAAATAAATCATTTTATTCAAAAAATTAAGTTGTTGTTTTAAAGACTTGATTGAAGCTGAGAAGAGAAATTTGGTTTTGTTTTCTGGTCAGCACGGCCTCCTGGATTTACTTCATTTCATTCCTACTTCTTCACTTGCTCTGTGATTTCACAGTGTGATGTTTTAGTTTAGGGCCCTCTCCCTGCAAACCAGGCCCCTGACCCAAGTTAACTAATCTAATCTAAACAAGTCATTTATGTGTAACATCTTCTTTTCTTCCACCTCACTTTTTGTTTCCCGTCAGCAAACAAAACATCTTGTTAAACAATGATTCTCCACCTCAAGCTTGAGATCTGAGTAACAGGCAGATGCCAGCCCTGCCTGCTATTTATTAGCTGCATGACCTTCAGCAGGGCTCTCGTAAAATGCTCTGGAATTTGGTTGCCTCATGTGGGTCCCTGGAAGGTGCACTCACTAGGTCAGAGGTCAAAGGGCGTGGGCTAAATTTTCGTTCTGCCACTGTTGCTGTGTAAACCTGGGCATGCTGCTTGGCCTATGAGCTTCAGTTTCTAAAAATGGCGATAAATCTTCCTTCCAGGGGGGTTATGAAAGTGAGACAAGATATGTAAAAAGGCCTGATGTCCAGGACAACTGGGATCTCAAGCCACGTTAGTGTCTTTTCCTTCCTCTTCACCTTATTTCCACTTTTGATTTGTTTTAACTTTGTAAAATGGGAATGGTGAACTTTGTAAAGCCTGCCTGTTACTCAGGCCCCCTGCCTTTCATAGTGCTTTGTAAACTGTGAAGCAGAATATGTGATTGTTTTGGCACCAGGCAGACATGGGCCCCAGGCTGTGAATTTCTCTGCCCTCTCTAAATTGTGTTTGAATTCCAGAGGAGAGCTCTGTTTTTCTAGGTGGAAATTAGGTAAACTTTTCCAGGAGCTCACCCCAGGCAGTAAGCTGGGGGCTGGGAGCTCCTTCTGGAAGACCTTTCCATCATTTTCACAGGGCTCAGCATTACAGAGCCACCTGGGGGGAGTCAGGGAAGGGTATTGTTCTTAGAAGCCACCTGGATGCTGGCTTACTCCCTTAGGACGAGAGAAGCTGCTCAGACCTTTGAAACACACATTACTGAAAACCAATTCACACTTATATGGAAGCCAAACTGATGAGGACGGGGATGATGACAATGACTATAATAATGATAATAAACCACACCTGCTGTTCACTACGTATACTGTGCTGTGGGAGAAGAGAGGATGCCCTCAGCCCAGTACTTGATTTGACTTTTTTGGGGGGGGGATACGGGGGCCTCTCACTGTTGTGGCCTCTCCCGTTGTGGAGCACAGGCTCCAGACGCGCAGGCTCAGCGGCCATGGCTCATGGGCCCAGCCGCTCCGCAGCATATGGGATCTTCCCAGACCGACACATGAACCCGTGTCCCCTGCATCGGCAGGCGGACTCTCAACCACTGCGCCACCAAGGAAGCCCCCAACTTAGGAAGCCCCACTTGATTTGATTTTTAAAGCTTTTATTGCATTTCTATCTCCTCTGAAGTTTTATTCCTATGGCACATGGAGGTGTAAGATAAAAGTTTTAAATTTAGACATACTAAGAGGAGGGAAGAGAGAAGACAGTTAAACTAAAAATGAGTAATTTAGTCAATTTAATTAGTTTAGAAATGAGCCAGAGGTACACATGGAGGTTTAGAAGACTTCATTAAGACACTTGGGGGAGTTCCCTGGTGGCCTAGTGGTTAGGATTCTGGGCTTTCACTGCCATGGCCTGGGTTCAATCCCTGGTTGGGGAATTGAGATCCTGCAAGCCATGAGGTGCGGCCAAAAAAAAGAAAAAAATAAAATAAAGACACCTGGCATTGCCACTCAGCGGATTTGTAAACTGTGTTAAACAAGCAACTCTCCCAGCCCCTCAGTTTCCTTGTCTTAAGATGAGGAGGGGCTTCCCTGGTGGCGCAGTGGTTAAGAATCCGCCTGCCAATTCAGGGGACACGGGTTCGAGCCCTGATCTGGGAAGATCCCACATGCCGCGGAGCAACTAAGCCCGTGCGCCACAGCTACTGAGCCTGTGCTCTAGAGCCTGCGAGCCACGACTACTGAGCCCACTTGCCACAACTACTGAAGCCTGCGTGCCTAGAGCTTGTGCTCTGCAACAAGAGAAGCCACTGCAATGAGAAGCCCGCGTACCACAACGAAGAGTAACTCCCGCTTGCTGCAACTAGAGAAAGCCCACATGCAGCAACAAAGACCCAATGCAGCCAAAAATAAATAAAGAAAGAAAGGAAGATGAGAAGGATTGGTGAAATAATATCAAACCCTTCTTAGCTCTAACTTTCCTAGGCCAGATGCTTACAAACTGAAGTTCTTTAGTTTCAACCTGTCTTGTTCCATGGACAAGGGGGAGGGAAGAAAGGGTCCTAGTTTTTATAGAGCAAGTAGCATACGCCAGCCTCCGCATGAGGGATTTTGTTTACATTAATGTATACATTAACTCCTAGCACAGCATTGCTCTGTTAATTTGACCAGTGGTCTTAAAATGAGGGGTGGGAACACATGCCAATAGTAGTACCATCACAAGGCTCTCTTATTTCTATCTTATCAAGAAAACAAGAAAGTAATTGATAAACAGAAATGGGTAGACAGAAGTGTGTATACATATGTGTGTATATTCATTATAAATAACATATATATAAATTATATATTTATATGTGGTACATAATTTAAATTTTACTCTGGGGTGCAAAATTTTTTTAAAAAAAGGAGTTGAAACATTATCCTAGACACTGGAAATAAGATAATTACTGTTAATCTACCAAACAGATATTTTACTTGGGGGAAATTGAGAGTTTGTAGTATGTCCAAATGAAGTTTCATGTATAAATCACAGGTGAGCTGTTTCTTAATCCATCTTTTCTGTGCTTCCTTCCCTACTTCCCTGGCGGTCCAGTGGTTAAGACTCCATGCTTCCAATGCAGGGGGCAATTACACATGTAATTCACTAAATCATTCTCATTGTAAAAGAATAAAAACACTTAGAGCAAAGCCCTTCTGGGCCATTCTCCACTCTGCCCTCCTCCCTGCCCCCAGTCCCTGAACTTACCCTCCTACCCAGTCCTCTCCCCAGAGATAACCACAGGTATCATTTAGATGTATATTCCAGCCCTATAAAAAGTAAAGTTTCCTCATTGCTATCCTTAAGTTGTTGCTTTAAGAAAAAAGAGATGGGAAAGAGTAAGGGGAAAGTGGGACTCGGTAACCTACAAAACGTTTTAGGCAGGATGCTTTTCAAAACCCAAGAGCAGAACTGGAACTTGAACCGCACGTGGTTTCCAACATGAGCATCTGGCCACCTCCACCTTGGTAAATACTGCTGATTGACTGGCTCTGGCTCTGGTCCACCTGCCAGTGATGGCCAAACACAGGAAAGCTGACAAATCAATAGCATCTTTCACTTTTTTATTTTTATTCTTTATATTCATCAGTCCCCCGTACTCTGATGATTGCCGAGAATAGGAGATTCTCTTACGCACAGTAGCAGGGAGGCAGTTTCTATCCTCTTTCCTTTCTAAAGGACAATGTCAAGGACATGTTGAGGCCAGGTCAGTAAATGTTACATCAGAGATACTGCTGCTATATTTACTCCCACTTGCCTTTCAAGCAAAGCAATTTATATGATGAAAAACAGCAGAGACAAACTGACCTGGGTATCTTCAGAGAAAGAAAATATTGAATTTTAAAGCTGTGTATGATCTTACATTGCAGTAAATTTCTCTGGGGGCTAAATTCCCTTTTTGCCGCTCTTTCCACTTTTTAGAATTCTGTCTGAGGAGAGAGTTAAAGAGACATACTACTTCATCCCAGGCCTACAGACCTGCAGTTGCTATCCAGGGTTTAATTCGTTCTAGGCTGTCATCATAGCCTTGAGATGAGAGAGACTAAACAGGAGAATGACAAGCAGAATTACCACTGGATTTGCTTTGATCTGGAAGTTCCCATATCAGCTTCTGTCCCACGCCCACCCTGAAACCCCCTCTGGACCAATTACTTTTATTCTTCAAACCTCACTTTTCTGCTCAGTAAAATAGGAAGAATCAATTCTGTTTCACTTGGAGGGGTATTGTTAGGAGAATGAATAAATATGAGTAAGGTCTTGTGGGGAAAGGAAGGTTATTCAGCACTGATTCAATTCAACAATCATTTCTTTTTTTATTGAAGTATAGTTGATTTACAATGTTGTGTTAATTTCTGCTGTACAGCAAATTGATTCAGTTATATATATATTTATTTATATGTACATTCTTTTTTTTTTTTTTTTTACTGTTGGGCCATGCCACGCGGCATGCAGGATTTATGCAGGATTTTAGTTCCCCAGCCAAAGATCAAACCTGTGCCCCCTGCATTGGAAGTGTGAGTCTTAACCACTGGACTGCCAGGGAAGTCCCTATACATTCTTTTTTTATATTCTTTTCCATTATGGTTTATCACAGGATATTGACTATAGTTCCCTTTGCTATACAGTAAGACATTGTTATCTATCCATTCTGTATATAATAGGTTGCATCTTCTTACCCCAAACTCCCACTCCATTTCCCGCCCCTCCCCTTGGCAACCAGAAGTCTGTTCTCTATGTCTGTTGAGTCTGTTTCTGTTTTGTGAATAAGTTCTTTTGTGTCATATTTCAGATTCCACAAATAAGTGATATCATATGGTATTTGTCTTTCTCTTTCTGACTTACTTCACTTAGTATGATAATCTCAGTTGCATCCATGTTGCTGCACATGGCATTATTTCATTCTTTTTTATGGCTGAGTAGTATTCCATTGTATATATGTACCATATCTTCTTTTATCCATTCAACTGTCAATGTACATTTACATTGATTCCATGTCTTGGCTATTGTGAATAGTGCTGCTATGAACATACGGGTGCATGTATCTTTTTGAATTATGGTTTTGTCCAGATATATGCCCAGGAGTGGGATTGCTGGATCATATGGTAACTCTATTTTTAGTTTTTGAGGAAGCTCCATACTGTTTTCCATAGTGGCCGCACCAACTTACATTCCCGCGAACAGTGTAGAGGGTTCCCTTTTCGCCACACCTTTTCTAGCATTTGTTATTTCAACAGTCATTTCTTTTTTTTTTTTTTTTTTTTTTTTTTCTTTTTGCGGTATGCGGGCCTCTTACTGTTGTGGCCTCTCCCGTTGCGGAGCACAGGCTCCGGATGCGCAGGCCCAGCGGCCATAGCTCACGGGCCCAGCCGCTCCGCGGCATATGGGATCCTCCCAGACCGGGGCACGAACCCGTATCCCCTGCATCGGCAGGCGGACTCTCAACCACTGCGCCACCAGGGAGGCCCAACAGTCATTTCTTGAGTACATATTAAGTGCTGGCAGAGAATACCATCCAGAGTAAAACATTGCACCTACCCTTAAGTAGTTAACAATCTGATAACTGGAAAAAAAAAAAAAAAAAAAACAAGTTTACAAACAACCTTAACCTCAGGCAGCAAATGATAAGTTACAAATGAGGGAATAGGAGAGGATTAGGGGAAGTTTCAAAGGGAGAAGCTGCATTGAGATGAGAGATATGAAGAGGACATTCCAGATAGAGAAGAAAGAATTATAAAAGGTGTGGAGGAGGCAAAGCTCAGGATGAATTCAGGGGACAAGGAGTACAGCAATCTGGCATACGTCAGGGAGCCATGGATGGCAAGCTGGGTTCATATTGGAGAGGTTAGGAAGTCTATACTTAATCCTATAGGTGTCACAGATGTTTCGTTGAGGAAAGACACGCTTAAAGTACTGCTTTAGGGCAATTACTATGGTGGCTGGGGTGTGGGTTGGGGAGGGGCAGCTTGGAGGGGTAAAAGGAACAGGTGAGGGTGATGGCAGAGCATCACAAAATCTTCCTTGACCCACAATGAATCTCTGCATCACATGCTGTAAAGGAAGAACTTCCCTCCTAGTATTTACATATTCAGCATTTACACTCACCCTAGTTTGGTTTTGGTGGGTCTCTTTTCCAAGCATGACTCCTGGCTCCCCATTCAGGGGGTGCTTCCTGAGAACAGGGCCTTTATTTGTTCTCTCCCTCTTTCTGCTCTCTGTGCCAGCAGCCCCAATGCCCTCTATGCTATGGCCAGCCATAGCCCTCACTCAGGGTGGAAAGACTGGCACTTTCTTTCTGCTTTTGTTTTAGGCATTTTTTAGCATCAACCAGGACATCCAATGAATTCAGAGGGTAAAAAAAGGAAATAATTAGTAGGCAGATGAGGGAGGAGGAGATGTACCAGTGTCATAATGAAAGACTAAGCTTTGGTTATGGTCCTTTAAAGAAAAATTTAAGACAGCATTTGTTGAGCATTATTATATATCTTGTATTTCACATGCATTATCTCACTGCATTCAGTCGGCAATCCTATGAGATAGTTACTATTATTTACAAGTGAGAAAACTGAACAGAAAAGTTCGATAATTTGGTCAATAGCCCATAACAAGTGACAAAGTCAGAATTTGAATGATGTTTCTCTGCCCATTATCTTAACCACTATAGTCTATTGGTCCTGCATTGTGGACCTAGATACCGAGGTCAATTAGTTCTTCAGTCCATACCCTTCTCCTCCAGTACAAAGGCACTGTTGCTTGAATGTTTACTGAAGGAGTTGATCCCTTCAGGGTTAAGACTTTGTTACTGGAGATTAAATTGCAAAGCCCTAACCTTTTCAATGCTAGGTAGCTCTCAGGGGGATCTCAGTGCTTGGAAAGATTTTAGCCTGCCAGACAAACATCATTTATTAATTAATTCCATTTTCCATAAGACAACAAGACCTCCTACACTGAGTTGATGGGACTCCAGACAAAAAAAAAAAAAAAAAGAAATCAGAGTAGCCTGAAAAGAACTGACAATTTCTATCAAGATCCTTTGAAATGAAGAGAAGAGCTCTCAGGCCTCCTTGGAACCTCAGGGTAGTGGCCTGTGGGATAGTGAAAACTGAACCCCTGCTGGAAATCCCTGCTCCCACCATTTCTGTTAGATTTGCTTGAGTGTCTGGCATTTTGGAGATTTGATGGGAAGGGAGCCGTGAAAGGGAAGAAAGCAGAGCACCTAAGGAATGAGAGAGGGAGGAAGGGACGGTGAGAGAGAGGGAAGGAGAAATTAAGGGGAAGAGAGACTGGGTATTCTCCTGGCTTGAGAATGATGCCTGTAGCTTTTAGCTAATTAACTAAATCAGAGCCTGTTTTGGTTCAGTTGAGAAGGCAGTGTGATAGGACCTAAAGATAGGACCGTGGATTCTTTTTTTTTTTTTTTAATATTTATTTATTTATGGCTGCGTCAGGTCTTAGTTGTGGCACGTGGGATCTTTCTTTCCCCGAGGCCTGTGGGATCTTAGTTCCCCAACCAGGGATCAAGCCTGCGTCCCCTGCATTGGAAGGTAGATTCTTAACCACTGGGCCAGCAGGGAAGTCCCAAAAGTGTGGATTCTGAAGACAGACACATTTGAATTTCAAGTCCTGCTGTTATCACTACCTGCATAACTTCTGAATCTCATGGAATAAAATAGCTATTTCTTAGGATTGTTATACATGAGAGTGGATAAGTTTTAAAAATTCCTGCTATTAATAGGCATTAAATGAAGGCCATTTATTCAAAGTCTTGAGAACTACCATTTTGTATTAATTTAAGAAGCCTCAGAATTAAACAATTTGCATAACTCACACCTTCTTTTGAATTTCAAGTCTGTTATCTCTAAGAAATAATTGTTGAATTAAACTAGAAAGACCTCAGATATTTTTAGGAGATGATAGTGGTCAGCCAAACAGAAGAGCATGACCTTAATGAATTTGCTGATCCACAGGAAGACAGAATGTTGACAAAGCCACCAAATTGTCAGAAGTTTTCATTTAGCTTTTCTAACATCATCTCTATCAGTTTTAGACCAAAATGTAATTCTTTTCAACCAAGGATCACCAAGAATGAACTAAGTTGCATCGTTTCAAGTTAGACCTTGAGACAAATATTTCTGGGGGGCTTGGGGTGGGGCGGGGGGCACCAGCCGTCTCGTGGGATCCTAGTTCCCCATCCAGGTATTGAACCCGCACCCTCAGCAGTGAAAGCTCGGAGTCCTAACCACTGGACCGCCAGGGAATTCCCCCCAATTTTCGTTTATTTCTGTTTTTAAGAGTTCTCATTCCAAGATCTTCTGGGTTAGAAGCTTGATATTTCAAGGTCCTAGTTTTCGGTTCAAAGCTTTTTCCTGACTTTCCTGTTTTGTTTTGTTTTCTCGCCTGAGGCCAGATGCTGAGCTCTAGTGCCAGGGTCTTATCCAAACACGTGACCCTATTTCTCTAATATCTCCAGGTGATGTGGGGAAGAAGCAGTGTTGGGGAGTCTGGCTCTCAGCACTATTGCAAGTGCCTCCTAAGCAAGGCTATTGTGTTGGTGGGGATTGTTTTTGTTTTTTTAAATATTCCCAAGTAATAACATTTGCATATTCAATAGCTATTCTTCCTGGATTTCTTAGTTCCTTAATTTCAAAAAGTGTAAAATAAAACCATGTACCTCCATTGTAACCAATTTCAAAATTCAAGGAATGAGCACAATAGGTGTGTGTGCTCTCTTCCCTGTCCCACATGGAGATCTGTCCACTTGGAAACTGGTTTGGTCAGGTAGGGGTGGATGGATATCTTTGTCTCTCCAGTTCAGGTATTACCCAGGGATGGGCGTTGAAAATCAGTGAAATTTGTCAGATTTCCCTAAAAGTAGTTAGGAATTCTACACATTAATATAATAAAACAGCAAGACCGTCACATGGTCAGGCAGGGTCTCGGCCTGAGACCGCTTTCCTTACATTTTCATTTGGTTAGAGTCAGCTCAGACATCCCCGCCTCAGGGAAGCCTTCCCTATCACCTCTCCAATCACTCTGGTTTAGGGGTAGGCTCAAACTTCCTTCTCACACTGTCTTAACCTCTGTGTAGCATTGTCATCCACTGATTAGAAGTTGATTGCCTTGCCAGAGCTTTTGTTTCTCAAGAGATTTTTTTCACTCCCTCTATAGAAAGTAGTGGAGGACCTGGTATATGATAGATTTTTTTTTTTTTGGCTGAGTTGTGTTTTCACTGCTGTGCGGGCTTTCTCTAGTTGCGGTGAGCCGGGGCTACTCTTCATTGCAGTGCGTGGGCTTCTCATTGCGGTGGCTTCTCTTGTTGCAGAGCACGGGCTCTAGGTGCATGGGCTTCAGTAGTTGTGGCATGCAGTCTCAGTAGCTGTGGCTCATGGGCTCTAGAGTGCAGGCTCAGTAGTTGTGGCGCACAGGCTTAGTTGCTCCACGGCATGTGGGATCTTCCCGGACCAGGGCTCAAACCCATGTCCCCTGCATTGGCAGGCGGATTCTCAACCACTGTGTCACCAGAGAAGCCCTGTGATTGATATTTAATACCACTTTGCTCATGGAAGGAAGGAAGGAAGGAAGGAAGGAAGAAGAAAATGCATTTTGCATTCCCAGTTCATTAAATTTTATCTATTTACTAGGTCTCTTCAATCTGGCACTGAATAATTGAGAATGGCGGGCTTTCATGCACCAAACTAGCATATTTAAAAAATTCTCCCATTCCAATCAAAGCTTTTGATCATAGTCAAATCTAGCTCCCTGCAAGAAAAGTTGAGTGTTCTAATTCTGGTATTGATGCTGGTGGTGACTTGGGCTTTCCTTTTGTTTCAGTTTGTTCATCTGTAAAATGAGTCTGTGTTTCAAAAATGTGAGTTGTAATCCATTAGTAGCTTTTCTTATCAATTTAGTGGGTGGCAACTGGCATTTTAAAATTGAAATCATAGTGTAATTGTTTGTGGTAAGGTAAGGATTGCTTCATGAAACTTAAGGTTTTGGTTATTCTCTATGTATGCAGGTACTAGGTTGTGGTGTAAAATGTACTTCTTACTGTATTATCACAACAAAAAATGTTAAAAGAATTGAATTGGATGATAAATGAAGCCCCTCTAATCTTAATCTGTGTGAATTTGGCAGGACTGCAGTGTGACTACTAAAATAGAGGGGAAAGAGGGGCTGCCAAGAATTAAAGAGAGATCAGAACAGTTCAAAACAGTAAGCAAACTACAGAACAGGAGGAACTGACAGAAGAGCACCAGAAAGGTTCAAAATAGAAATCCTTCAGAGAATTGTGCAATTTGGCCCTTCCCACCTTCTGAGCCCTAAATCTCTGACCTGTCTGTTGCCTTTGTTTCTATGAGTTGCGAAGAACAGTGGTATTTTCATGAGCTGTTCCCTCTAGCCCTGCCCTTACTCTTCTCCTCTGCTTATATATTATAACTCCTCTTCTTGCCTCTCGGCAGCTCCTCCCCGCCCTGATGCACCCACATGTGTGTGCTCGCACCTCTTTCTGTTCATGCTTGCTGGTCAGCCGCATGTACCCCACATGGAGCCAAGAAGTATGTGTCAGAATGTGGGGTCTGGACAGGGTGGGTGAAGGGGTGGAGTGATTCCCTCAGCATCCCAAATCTTCCCAAGAAGGCAGATCAGTATAAATTCAAAACACATATTTTAATCCCAAACACTGTTTCAATTCACATTAAAAGGACGTATCAATATTTATTATTATTAATTTTTAATCAAGAGGCATCATGAGCTTTAAAAGTTTGAGAATCACTGGTCAATAGAGTCAAAAGTGCCTCCCAGGGCTTCCTTGGTGGTGCAGTGGTTGAGAGTCCGCCTGCCGATGCAGGGGACACGGGTTCGTGCCCCAGTCCGGGAAGATCCCACGTGCTGTGGAGCGGCTGGGCCTGTGAGCCATGGCCGCTGAGCCTGCGTGTCTGGAGCACAGGCTCTGCAACGGGAGAGGCCACAACAGTGAGAGGCCCGCGCACCGCAAAAAAAAAAAAAGTGCCTCTCATTACCCACCAACTCCAATCACCTGTCTTTGTTTCAGGCTATTAAGGCCAGCCAGCATCAAGGAGATGCAACTAGAGAGAGATGGAAATGGGTCTTAGAAACCCTGCTGCAGAACGACTGATGGGAAGGGTTTGGGCCACAGAGCAAGGACAGTTTGATTTCTAAAGTCCCTTGTAGTTATCAGATTCTTAAAAACTAAGATTTTCAGGATTTAATGAACAAATGAGAAGTGAGAGGAGATTTTAGCAGGTACCTACTCTGTTTTGTGGTTGGGGGGCCCAGCCTTAGGACAAGGAGACAAGAGACCTTGGTGTATAAGCCTCAGCTCCCTATTCTGGCTATGGATGCTTCTGGACAGTGCTTAGCTGAAACCCATGAAAGAATGGATTGTTCTCAATGCTTGTGTCAGGAAAACGTGTTATGGATCATCCCTCCAGATTCTTCAGCAAGCTCTGAGTCACTGCTAGGAATTAAAGGTGGGTGGGCTGCATGCTGGCATCCCAGGGTTTCAGTCCTTTGCAACTGACCAATCAGATAACCTTTGACATCTGGCTTGACCTCTCTGTTTCTTATTCTTCCTTTTCTGTTAAATGAGTATTCAGGTAAGCAATAAAGACTTCCACTGCCAAGCACTTTTTAAGGTAACTTACATAAGTTAAAAAGAAGTGGTAGTAGTAGAAAAAGTAGTAGAAATGGAAGAAGCAGTAAATATTATTATTTTATAAATTAGAAAACTGAGGCACAGAAAGTTTAAATACCTTGCCCAAGGGTAACCAGGGATTTGTGTACGT
Source organism: Mesoplodon mirus (assembly GCF_964341445.2). Taxonomy (NCBI): domain Eukaryota; kingdom Metazoa; phylum Chordata; class Mammalia; order Artiodactyla; family Ziphiidae; genus Mesoplodon; species Mesoplodon mirus. The sequence continues at coordinate 106,178,411 of NC_138978.1, forward strand.
GACTGAGTCTACAACCACCTGAGTCTGTGTGACTCCAAGGTGAGTAACCAGTGTTGGATGCTGGGAGCTGGGGTGAAAGGGACTAAGGAGGAACTGAAGACTGGTCTGGCCCTGCCCTGAAGAGTCTTGGAGTGGTGCTGAGTCACAGCCCTTCTAGGTTCCCCCTCTGGAAATGACTTTAGCCTAGAGCTGGAGTCCTCAAATGTTTTTGCTCCTGTATCTTTCTGAAAGAGTTTTGAAAAACCATACATCTCTTTGTACATATTAAACTTGACATCTAACGTTTTTCATTGTAAGCTTAAAGACTTGTAAGAGTTGTAAAATGTAATTACTGGCTTTTGTAAATATCAATATAATAAAACTATGAAATCATTCTTTTAAGTAAATCTAAAGGATTCATAGAAATATCATAGTAGTTTGATATTACCATCATCAATTTCGCTAATTCATACTAAACTCTCTAAATTGGAAGTTTTATATTGTTTTTTTCTTTGAAATCATATTTTGATTCCTCTTTCAAGTAATCTTGTCTTAATATAATTTGGTAATTGAAAGCATTTTACTGATCCTCTATTATACATACTTTTCTGCAACAAAAATACATAAATTGACATTCATTTAAAGATATTTCCAGGGACTTCCCTGGTGGTCCAGTGGTTAAGACTCCGTGCTCCCAATGCAGGGGACCCAGGTTTGATCCCTGGTTAGGGAACTAGCTCCCGGATGCCTCAACTAAGAGCCCTCATGCCGCAACTAAAGATCCCACACTTGGCAATGACGATCTTGTGTGCCGCAACTAAGACCAGATGCAGCCAAATAAATAAGTAAATATTTTTTTTAAAAGCTATTAAAAAATATTTCCACTGACAGAAGGTTCTAATGTTTAAAAAATATTACTGTTACTAATAGCATTTATCAAAACAACAAATATTACAAATCTTTATAATTAGTAAGCATTATTACTATATAATGCTTATAATTAGTTAAGAAGTGAAATTTTATTGGGAATTTGTCTCTTAAGGAGATGGAAAGAATGGGGAGGTGTTTATGGTTCTTTGGATTAAAATAATTGTGGAATTATCCCTTTGATGTCCCAGAGGATTTTACACCTTAGAGCAAAGAATGCATCATTTGGCTGGATTAGAGAAGAGGGAGAGGTAAACTTCTTTTTTTTTTGAAGTGGCAAGAGGGCAATTGAGAAAGAGATAAGGAAAAGAAAATCAGGGTTGCAGATGTCCTCTGAGGCACACCAATTTTAGGGAAGAACATGAATGAAAACTGAGGACCTGGAAATTGAGTCCTTTGAAAACCACTATGGTCCTGTACCCTTTGGAAAGGATTTACATGCCCGAACCCCTAGCAGCCCTGTCTATCTCCATGTTAACTGGGTTCCGATCTCCATGTTAACTGGGTTCCCCCATGTGCCCAGGGGAAGAAACTGGGTCATGGTAGCCATAAACAAACAATGCTCTTTGTTTCCTAGCCAGTGTATTTAAACAACCTACCCTTCCTTCAAGGTCTTCCTGAGTCATTCTGGAGTCACTGGGCGTGGCTTTCTTGCGCTCACAAACTGGTCTGCTGGGCCCTTTTGTGGTTTCTGCCCATTTTGCTTATGTTCTACAGTCTGGCACAGCAAGCTGCTAGCCCTTTAGATGCCAGAGCCAAGTAGATGGTCACATGAGGAAGCTGAGCATCGACCCTAGATCCATAGGCCTCTTCTGGCTCACACAGTGGCCTCCAGAGGGAAAAGTGACCCCACCCCCCACTAGTGTCTTCCCTGGGATAGAGAGGGTCTTTGCAGGGAAAGTACCTCCTGCTGACAGTTCTTACAGGAGTTTGTGAAACAAACCTTCCCATTTGGTCTCCTTTTTGGTTTAGTAGTGGTGATAAATGCCCAAAGTGGGCTGAAGTACCAGGCGCTCTGAAAGGGGACCCTCATCCCAGCCTGCATTTTATATTTCAGCGTTTCCCCAATTCTCTTCACATCCCAATACCCAAATGGCTCCTTCTCTTGTCCTTGACCTTTTGTCTCCTTGGTGAACTCATATTTACTCATCAAATCTCAGTGCAATTTCTTCTTTCAGGATGCCTTCCCTTTCCACTGATGGCCTCAAGGGTGTTTTGCTATCTCTCTGCTCTTACTACGTTTTGGTAACATTTGCTCTTACATATTTGTTAGTTTTTCTCTCCAATTAAACTATGGGCTCCTTAAGGACTAGGACTAGGTATATCAGAGTTTCCTCTGTTATCTTTCTGTACACAAACAGAAGTGAGTAGCTCTCCTTAAGTCACTCTACTAGATGCTTTTAAGTGCTCAGCTCTCTGGAGGATAACCAGCTTATTCCACAACCTCTGTGACTATAGAGGTTCTGGAGTTTGGAGGATGCTGAGGAGGGGACAAAGGCCTCTGGGCACAAGCTATTGAACACAGCCAGGGTTGTGTAGATAGAGTCTCCAAACCCTGCCTACTGTGAAGGAAGGGCCTATGGGATTCTCCTGCCCTGTTGGGATGAAAGAAACAGTTAATGGAGAACCAGCCTATTATCTGAACTCAGCCCCCTCCAGACAATGCTCTGCTTGATACAGTCTCTGCTCCTTTTCCAAGGGGAGGGAACAAGCAGTGGGCTGAGCTATGAGATCTTCTGGCCTGGATTTGGAAGGCTCTGGACTGCCTGTTCTAAGGGAGTTCGTTTTATCAGGATTTCATTCAAGCTAGCCCCTGATGCAGATCTGAATAGTCTATTCACTGCATTTGATGTACAGCAGTGCTACTCAAGGTGTGGTCTACCACTGGCAGCATTAAAGTACCTTGGGAGTGTTAGGAGTGTAAACTCTTGGGCCCCTCTCCAGACCTACTAAATCAGAATTCCTCAGAGAGGCCCTGGAAGCTGTGTTTTAACAAGCTCTCCTGATGATCTTGATGTACACTAAAATTTAGAAAGTACTGTTATATTGGATACACACACACATTCCTTCTCTCTCTCTCTCTCTCTCTCTCTCACACACACACACACACACACACACACACACCAGCTGCCTACAGCTATTAACTCCCCTTGGTCATTTCCCTGTGGTTTCCCTCATCAGGGCCCTGGGATTTGTTTTTCTCCACTGTGGATCTTGTTCATTTCCTGCTGCTTCCAAGGGGTTGGGAGAGGAAAGAGCCAGCATGAAGGCAGCAGGGAGGAGGAAGGGGTTAGCTAAGGCAGTGGAGCTTTCAAGAATGAAAAGGAAAATGCTTAGTGAGTGACAATGTTCCTTTGTGAAGAGGTAGCTTCATGATGTAGCTGCAAGTCATTAGCGATCGGGCGCGCGCGTGTGCGGGCGCGCGGCGGGAGTTGACCCGGTCATTCTCCAGGGCCAGATCGCCCTCTGCTGCCGACTGATAAATAATACTCCGTGACTCAGGGACTGCCAAGGAAAAGAGGAAGAGTCCCTGGGGCTGGCTGGCTGGGGTGGGAGAGAGGACGTGACTAAGGCCAAGGGATCACAAAGTCACCGCTTCAGGCAGTAGAATAATCTTGTTCCAATCTTGTTTGCAGGAAGGACGAAGAAGCCAATTCAGTGGGTGTTTCCAGGACCCATCCAACAAACAGTGGGGTTCTGCCGAGATCTCCACCGGCTCCCGTGATTACAAACTCTCAGCTTGATTTGGCTCTGCAGCCACTCTTTCCCCATTACCTCACCTTGAAAAAAAAGAAGGGGTGTTTAAAATAGGAAGAGGGATTAAAAATAAAACAAAACACGAAAATTTTTTGGTGTGAAGGCATCTATGGACAGTTGGTCAAGGCTCAGACTTTTTAAAAAACCTCATTTTCTCAGTCTCTTTTTTCCTTTTGTCTCCATGAAAGCATTATGTCTTTCTATCTTTCTTCTCTTGCCAGGGAACACCTAAACCACAGATGTGGAATCAGCCATTCTTTATTGCTCCACTTTATTGCTGTTGGGAATTATGGTTCATGCAGGTCACTGGTGAAAAGAGCAAAGATTTGTTCCTGGAATAAAAGCTCAGGCACAGCAGTTGTTCCTGCCAACCACTGGGCAGTGACCCATTTCCTCCTGGTTCTTGTTTTTGCCACTTCCCAGCTGTGACTGGAGCCAGGCACCCGTAGGCCATTACCCCCGTATCCCCAACTCTTGGGACTTCTGCAGATTATAGGACTCCTGCTGGGGAGATACCATGAGGGTCCAGTCTAGAAAATTACTTAAACTACCCTAAAAGGGGTAGGGTGGAGCAGAGGAGGGGAGGAGAAGGAGAGGGTGGGAGATTAGGGAGATTAGGGAGATGACGAGTGGGGGTGGGAGTGGGGATGGGAGTGTAGGTGGGGAGGAGATGAGAGCAGCAGCCAAAGTTTTCAGAATGTTCTGGTATCATGGAACATTCTGGCCTCTCCTCAAAACATCCTCATGTGCAGAGTAAGTCTATGTGATTCCAAGTCCCTCAACCAAAACATATCTTAGATAAATCTTTGGTTGTTTTCTTGGTTTTTGGTCTACTTGCGACCAAATATCTGGATCTTCAGATAACCACATATCGATGATGGGATCTGTATTATCCCAGATATATGCTGGTTATCTATTTGTATTAAAATCAAGGCACTTTGGGCTTCCCTGGTGGTGCAGTGGTTAAGAATCCACCTGCCAATGCAGGGGACATGGGTTCGAACCCTGGTCTGGGAAGATCTCACATGCCGCAGAGCAAGTAAGCCCCTGAGCCACAACTATTGAGCCCGCATGCCACAACTACTGAAAGCCACGCACCTAGAGCCTGTGCTCTGTAACAAAGAGAAACCACCGCAATGAGAAGCCCATGCACCACAACGAAGACTAGCCCCCGCTCGCTGCAACTGGAGAAAGCCTGTGCAGCAACGAGACCCAGCGTGGCCAAAAATAAATAAATAAAAAATAAATAATATAAATTTTAAAAAATCAAAGCACTTTATACACTGCCTTGTGGTTATGGTACTTGAAGGACAATTTCATCTCTCATAAGTGATCTACTTAGTTGTCTTCATTGTGAGCAGGGTTGCATCTCTGGAGCAGTTTGTGCCTGGAGTTGGACTAGAATTCTAAGTACAAGGGGCATAATCGTAGACACTTTGGCTGGTGAGAGTGATCTGGTCTCTGCAAACATAGGCAGCTAGGGAATTGGGTAGAGGAATTGTTCATAGAGGGTGTGACTGTAACAATGTATGGTGGTTAATTGTAACCAGAATTATTGTGGTCATCATTTCACAGTATAAACAAATAGTGAATCATTATGTTGTATACCTAAAATGAATATAACATTTTATATATATGCCAATTATATGCCAATTTAAACAATGGAGAGTGTGAGTAGCTACATAATATGCAAGGTTCATGGCAAAATGAAAACACAGGACCTCTGTTGGCTTTTTTTTTTTTTTTTGCGGTACGCGGGCCTCTCACTGCTGTGGCCTCTCCCGTTGCAGAGCACAGGCTCCAGACGTGCAGGCTCAGCGGCCATGGCTCACAGGCCCAGTCGCTCCGTGGCATGTGGGATCTTCTCGGACCAGGGCATGTATCCGTGTCCCCTGCATTGGCAGGGGGACCCTCAACCACTGCACCACCAGGGAAGCCCAGCAGGACCTCTTGTTCAAAAAGTTATTAAGAATTTCAAGATGGCAACTGCAGAACATTAAATGTGGGCCCCTTGTAAGCGTGCGGGCCTGTGTGATTGCACAGGTTGAAAGCCCATGGAGCCATCTCTGGTAGAGGCTCCCCTTGGGAGGGTGTGGACTAACAAATTCAAAGAGCTGTGATATGTCCCCTCCAGTTTAGGTGTCTCTCCATTTCAGTGTCATGCCTTATGTGAGACTTAAGACTTCTGTCAGACTTTTTTTGACACCCAATTGCTGGTCTCAGCTCTATTTTGGGGAGGGAAGGGCAGAGCCTGTGTCCATGTTGGGGAGACACACCTTGGGGAGAGCAGCAGCAGTATCCAGTGTTGGGGAGGAGATAGTGTGCCTAGATGGCATCCTGTGGCCTTGGAGATGTGGAACAGCAGCAAAGGTAGCAAATGTACCTGGCGAGGAAACCTGCAAATGCCAGGATCATGTTGGCTTTCTTCCGTGATTCCTGCCACAAACAAACAAGAAAGAAAAGTGGGATCCAGGGACTTCCCTGGTGGTCCAGTGGTTAAGACTCCACACTCCCAGTGCAGGGGGCCTGGGTTCCATCCCTGGTCAGTGAACTAGATCCCACATGCATGCCACAACTAAGAGTTCGCATACCACAACTAAAGGAGCCCGCATGCTGCAACTGAAGATCGCGCGTGCCACAACTAAGACCCGGAGCAGCCAAATAAACAAATAAGTAAATAAACATTAAAAAAAAAAAAAGAAAAGTGGGATCCATTGAGAATCAGCTTTTCATATTCTAGAGAAGATGACTTGGAGTCATTGTATGTGTATATTTAAGAAGCGTGACCTGATTCTCTAGTCTTGGGCTAATGAAGTCTTGGGACACTTTGGTTTGCATAATCAGGCATAATTGGTATGACATGCCTTGTAGCTTAGGGTATAAATATAGTCTCATCTTTTGATTTTCCATTTATCACCTAGCCCCTAACTTTCTTTAGTGGCCGGAAGTCCAATATCTCCTTGGAGACCTTCCCACCACCCTTCTGAATTGTTCAAGAAGGTCTTCTGTAGGTCTGGCCAGGTCCTTACTTGGAAGGAGGAACAGCAGCAAGGAGAGCTTGAGAGAGCAAAGGAGACGATGCCCGGGTGTTCACTGAAGCTGAGAAAGCAGCACCCCCCAAGTTCTACTTTATTTCCTTCTCCTCTTGGTCAGGATCAGGACTATATCTGTGGGTTAATGAGCCAATTACATCCTTCCTGACTTTTTTTTCTCAGAATTATGAAACCCTGATAAGCTTTCAAAACCTCACTTTTCAGAGACATCAGTCATTAAAATATCAAGACCTAGGCAACACACTGATGACATCTCATATTCAGGAAGTTAATAAAATATGTTTAAAATGTGTATTTTAAAATGTGTTTAAAATATGTATTTAAAATGTTTATAAGTCTCAATAATTAAAATTGCAGTTTAAAATGAGAATTGATTGTTATAGCTTCTTCCTTCTAAGGAAGGTGACAAAATGCACATTGACAGGGAAATAAATCTCTGTCTTGGTTCCTGATCCTCCCAGGGGCTACTGGGGAAGAAGAAAGGAAAAGAGCTTTCTAAGTGGCCCTGGAGGGTTGGCTCTGGGAAAATGCTCATAGGTTAGCAGAGCATAGTCAGGAGTCTATCTTTGCAGAGAAGGCCTGGGGTTGAGTTAGCGGGTGGACAGGTCAGTTGTTTTGCACAACGGAGAGAGGGGAACTGAGTTTCTGAGAAGTCAAAGGAAGGGGAGTGGGGTCTGAAAATTGGATAAGCAAGGAGGCTTTGGGGGAGAAATGATGACCAAATTCAGTTTGTGGTGTTTGTGTTTCTATAACGTCTCCCCAAGTCTTCAGTAACGTTTGCTACATGCATAAATGCCTTAGGCTAACAACTAATGAAACAACAAATAATACTTGCTGTGTATCACATACTATTTTGAGTACTTTACATATACAAACTTATTTAATCCTCATAATAATCTTATGAAGCTGGTACTATTATCCCATTTTTATGGATGAAAATACTGAGGCACAGAGAGGGTAAGCAGTTAGCCTAATGTCACTCATGGTTATTTTGAAATGTCACTAGAAATTAACATGCTTTTACTTATTTAAATGCCAGTAATTCAAAGGGTTCAAAAATTATACATCAAATACCTGATGAATGAATTTTAACTTATCAAGTTTAAAATTAATGGAGAGATGTAACAAGGAGGAGTGTGGGCCAAGACTGATTTTTGTTGATTTGGTTGTTTCGTATTTTTCCTTCCCACACTAAAGAAGCACTGAGACCAAAACTCATCTACACTGCAGACACTGTGAGGTAGAAAGGGTCTGGCATAACAAGTGTAAAGACATGAACAATGCTGAGAAGAAATTGAAGTCAGAGGGAGTAAGGAGATGGTAAATGAGCTTTTTTTGGTGGGGGGGGATTTTTGTTTTAATTCAAACAAATTCACAAAAATTATAATCATCCTCATCAGTTCACTCAGTCCCATGTAATTAATTTTTTTTCATCTTGATCTTTTGTTAACACTTTTATGAATTCATCAGTTTTCCATTAGAGTTCTGAAAATGCTTATTCATTCAGTTCAGCAGTATAGTCAGTTACCAGAAGGTACATGAGCTTTTTAAAAATGCTCCCCCCACAAAAAAAAAGTTTTTAAAAAATTCCCCCAAATCTCTGGGCCCAGAGAATTATATTTCATAGTAGTAAAATAATTTGTTGATGGGATCATGGATCTACTAGCAATTTTCTATCTTTAAGCATAAAGTTATAAACATTTTAACTTTAAAAAACTCTTGAGAAGTTGTGGTAAAAATAAAAGGGTGCCAGAAGACAGGAAACATGAAAACATAAATTTCATAAATGAGAAAAGGGCGGATTCCAGAACCTCAGTAGCAGAATGTTGATCACAGGAAAAAATCTCAGAACCGTGTGTTAAATAGTTATGTTGACACTTCATAAAGAAAGATGTTGACACTTGGAATGAGTTTTCTAGGAATATTTCCTGTCAAATTGTCTCTATTTTATTTTATGATAAAGTTACTAGATGTGTGAATTAGGGCAATACAGTAGTTATACTCTATCCTGATTTTAGCAAGACAGTTACAGAATTCATTGATATCATTATGGAAATGATGAAAAATGTGACAAGATTCTAATATGGTGTGCTGGGTTGTATAGGTTAAACAGCTCATGTCAATGTGAACTGATTCAGGGCCTTTGGTCCTGTCCTCCTTGGTGTTTTTTTTTAATTTTAATTAATTAATTAATTTTTATTTTTGGCTGCCTTGGGTCTTTGTTGCTGCTCGCGGGCTTTTCTCTAGTTGCAGCGAGTGGGGACTACTCTTCGTTGCGGTGTGGGGGCTTCTCATTGCGGTGACTTCTCTTGTTGTGGAGTACAGGCTCTAGGCACGTGGGCTTCAGTAGTTGTGGCACTAGGGCTCAGTAGTTGTGGCTCCCGGGCTCTAGAGCGCAGGCTCAGTAGTTGTGGTGCACGGGCTTGGTTGCTCTGCGGCATGCGGGATCTTCCCGGACCAGGGCTCGAACCTGTGTCCCCTGCACTGGCAGGCGGATTCTTAACCACTGCGCCACCAGGGAAGTCCCCCTCCTTGGTGTTTTAATCAAGGACTTAACAAAGTATTTTTATTAAGTTGGTAGATGACAAATTTGGGAGCAATATCTAATGAATTAGCTGACAGAGCCAAGATTCAAAAAGATCTTGCTTTGGGATAATTACTCCAAATCAATAAGAATGTTACTGCATCCTGCAATTAAGTCTAGAAACAGATTGAACAGGTATGAGATTTTGGATGAATGGTTCTAAAGAAAATCCTATGAAAAACCGTGAGGAGAAGGGGTCTTCATTATATTTAGTATGACTACTAAAAACAGACAGTTTTTCTATTATTTGTAATAGAAAAAGACTGGAAATGTCTCAAACATCTATCGATAATGAATGGATAAACATACTGAGATACATCCATACCATGGAATATTACTCAGCAGTAAAAAGGAATAAAATATTGATATACATAATAACATGATGGATCTCAAAATAATTACATTGCGTGGAATAAGCCAGACAAAAAAAGAGTACGTTTTGCACTACTTAATTTACATAAAACTCTCGAATGTGTAAACTAAGCTATAGTGAGAGAAGGCAGATCCGTGGTTGCCTGTGGACAGGGTTGGTGGGTGGGGGAGTGAGGGATAGATTACCAAGGAGCATGAGGAAACTTAGGGGGAGCAATTATCTTGATGATGGTTATGGCTTCACAGGTGTATATGTGTGTTCAAGTTGTACACTTTAACTATATGCAGTTTATGATATGTCAGTTACACCTCAATTAAAGCTGAAGTTAAAAAAAGAAAATGTGTGAAAGGAAATACAGGAAATTATAAGCAGTAATTACCTCTGAAGTTAGGACTGGGGAGGCGATAATTTAATTTCTCCTTTTTGTGCTGTTTAAATTTTTATTAAAAAAAGATAAAAAGTAACACAAAATGTTTTAAAAATAAAACCATTCACACAAGCAAAAAAAAAAAAAGGCTGTTTTGAACGCAGAAATTAATGGATTTGGTGAAACTTTTCAGAATGGTTGCATGCAGAACAAAAAAGGCCACTGTAAGAAGCTGTTCAGAGGTGGCCTAGTTAGAACTGCAAAGGCTGAGCTATAAGCTCTCTCAAACGTTTCCTCGTGTTCCTCTTCCCTTGGGGTCAAAGTCTCTGGGACTCAGCAGTAATCAGAGAATAGCATTCTGCCTCTCTGGGATTAAATTAGAGGTCTTCAGGTTAAGAACTCTGGTTGTTGTTCACTTTCAACAATGTGTACTTAGTACTTAGAACTTGCAAGGGACTAGGCGGGGAACTGATTGTCTTTGCTGTTAGTTGTAATCATTGTCATAGCTAACCTGTGCAAAGAACTCTGCCAGAGGACTTTAGTTGCAGTATCTTGTTTAATTCTAACCATCATGTGTGATATGGATATTATTATTTTATTTTATTTTTATTTATTTATTTTTGCGGTACGCGGGCCTCTCACTGTTGTGGCCTCTCCCATCGCGGAGCACAGGCTCCGGACGTGCAGGCTCAGTGGCCATGGCTCACGGGCCCAGCCGCTCCACAGCACGTGGGATCCTCCCGGACTGGGGCACGAACCCGTGCTCGCTGCATCGGCAGGCGGACTCTCAACCAATGCGCCACCAGGGAAGCCCTGGATATTATTTTTAAATCCTCATTTTACAGATGAGGAAGTTGAGGCAAAGAGAACTATCTTACCCAAGGTAATAGAGCTAATGAGTGGTAGAGCTGGGATTTTAAACTAGGCAATCTTCCTCTAGAACCAGTTTACTTAACCATCACTTTATACTGCCTCTTTAGGGATACTGAGATGAAAAAGATAGAGACCCTTCTCCTGAGGCAACCATGGTCTGGTGCAGAAGACTGGTGCAGGAACACATGGACCCTAGCATGTGAGAAGCACTATGATGAAGCTGTGTACAGAGGACCATGAAAGGACCAAGGAAGGCCCTCCTGCCCTGCCTCTGGAAAATGGGGAAAGTGATAGTTGAGCTCGACCTTGAAGGTGGATTTGCCGTGTAGAGAAGGGGGAAAGAGTATGGCAGGCAAGGGGAACTGCATGTGCATAAGGCACTGGAGAATGAAACAAGAAAGCATATTGGATTTGGAGAATAGCAAATAGTTTGACAAGAGAATAGGGTGGTGTAGCGGGAGCTGAGAATGGAGGCAGATTGTAAGGGTCCTTAAGGGGTGTTGAGGAGGCCATGGAAAGTGTGTGAGTAGAGTAACAGCATCTGAGCTGTGGTGATGATGCTGGTGTAAATGCCCCTCAACAACTTAACAAGGAGAACGTAAGACTTTTGCCACAAGTTCAAGAGATCCTGAGCTCAAACTGGTTATGACTTTATAAGAAGAGTAGTCACTGCTCTGTTTGTTTATTGTTTATTTGCTTTTGCTTAGGGAAGTCAACCTTGGGGTATGGGTTCTAGAAAGAGCAGGAAGAGGCTCTAGCAAAATACTTGTTATTTTCCTGTGAAATAGAAAGAAACACCAGGCATTCCTTGTCCACTCTTATTGCTGCCTACGTAAGAAGTACTTTAGTGGGATGCTTTCAAACAGAAAAATAGACTTGAATAAGGAACTTGTCAGCTCATGATGTTAGGAAGTCCAGAGGCAACTAGCTTTAATTATTATTTTTTTATTTTTTTGTTTTTAAATTTTTTGGCGGTACCATGTAGCATGTGGGATCTTAGTTCCCCTACCAGGATTGAACCCACATCCCCTGCATTGGAAGGGTGGAGTCTTCCTGCCAGGGAAATCCAGAGAGGCAGCTTAGCTTTAGATGAGGCTTGATGTGGCAATGAAACAATATCTTTCTTTCTTCTCTGCTGTCGTCTTACTAAAGCTAACTCCCTTTGGGGTCCCAAGATGGCTAAAAACAGTTCCCAGGGTTACCTGCTTTTTCATTCACACTCAGGACGAAAGACAGCATCTTTGTCCCAGTATTCCCAACAATAGTCCTGAAAGTCACGTGATTACAATAGCTTTGATCACATGCACACTTTAAACCAATCACAGTAACAGTGGATAAAATGCAACAGCTACCTTAGCCTTCAGGGGTCTCCTGCTTGACCTCTGAAGTCAGGGGAGGAGTCAGCTTCCCTAGGACTACACAGATCTCCCCATGTAAAATAGGATTACAGGGAAAGTGAAAAGGGGTCAACCAACAACCATCCTCTACCATCAGGTGTCAGAGATTCAGACGACTCTCTCAGTTAAAGCGAGTTGTCTGAATATATAACCTCATTATATAACCTCATATAATATAACCTCATTCATTGATAACCTCATTCATTGATTCTTAGTAGCCCCCAAAACTTCACACACGTGGCAGTGATTCTCAACACCTTCAGGGATTCAGATTTCTTGGCCTAGCCATCAGTATTTTGTTTTCAGCTCATCAGATGATTCTAGTGAGCAGCCAGGGCAGCAGTAGAGAACTACCAGGTTAATCTTTCGTTATTGCCACTTCTTCAGTCATAGGCTTAGTTTTATGTACAGCTGAACTATGTTGAATCTAACAAATAAAAAGAATATAGGCAAACATATAAAAAAATTAATAATAACTACACTTACTGAGACTTATATGTTCCAGGCATATTACAAGGTGTTTTACATGCATTATCTCATTTCATCCTCTCAATAATAATCCTATGAAATAGAGAATTTTATCTCTTTTCACAGATGAGAAACGTGAGGCCCAGAGAACTTAACTTGGTAGTCCAAGTGACCTTGCATCTAGTATGTGGTTAAGTTAGGACTTGAACCCAGCTGTATCTGATTCCAAAATTCCATGCACTTAAATCCTGTTACACATTGTTTGTTCCAGGATCATGGCTATAAGAGATCTCATTTATAGTTCCTTTCCCAACACTTTTTAGTCTCTGACATAATTTTTTCTTCCAGTTTTATTGAGATGTAATTGACATACAGCACTGTATAAGTTTAAGATTACAGCGTAATGATTTGATTTACATGCATCATTAAGTGATTATCACAAGAAGTTTAGTGAACATCCTTCATCTCATATAGGTACAAAATAAAAGAAATAGGAAAAAATTATTTTTATCATGATGAGAACTCTTAGGATTTACTCTCTTAACTTCCGTATATAACATACAGCAGTGTTAATTATTTTTGTCATGTTGTAGTCCCTGACATACTGTTTGTCAGGGCCTGCCAAGTGACATTTAGGCAGGGGTTTTATCTTTAAGCCACCTCTTAGTGTCTCCTGCACAGAATGTATATAAAATCTACCACATTTTGTATACATTGTATTATACATACAGAGATTACACCTAGTATATGTCTATTGGTATAAAATGGGGGTATAATCTAAATAAGTGTTCACAAATTACACATGGTGCACTTAGTGTTTATATCTATAGACACACATATAAAAATTGTGGATGTGTAAGGGGAAGGACACCGATTTAGAGTTCCACTTTTGACTGCCACTGTGACCTTAGGCAAATCACCCAAATTTGTTAGTCTCCATTTTATCATCTCTAAAATGGGGAGATAATTCTTGCTTTTTCTAACTGTATGATTATCTGAGGATCAAATGAGATCCCAAACCTAACAAGAAGAATCTTGACCATATATTGTTTTGCCTGCTAATGAGCTGTACATTTGAACTCTAGTCAATATATATGATGTGTTGGCATCACCCTTTACAGAGTATTGCATCTCTGTGTATCCCAGTTGATGAGCCATAAATTCTGCCTCCCCTTGTTTTCTCATCTACTGACAAACCTTTGGAATTCTGTGTAATATGCATGGGTCAGAGGTTGTGAATTTAATAGAAAGTAGGTGAAAGGACAGAAGGAAAGGGAAAGAGTGGGAGAGGTATTTTTACAATTTACATACTAACTTTTTTTTTTTTTTTACTACAAAGTAAGTCACAGTTGGCTAGGATGGAAGGAAATGTGCCCTTTTATACACTGTTGGTGGGAGTGTAAATTGGTATAACATTTTGGACAGCTTGTTGTCAAATTGAAAGTCAACATATCAATCCCATTTTGTGTTAGATAATAAAAAATAAAAAATGTAAGCTCATAGTTATGCCAAGATTTAGCATTAAAAGGTATGAAAAGATAGACAGCAGATAGTTAGCAGTGGTTATGGTGGGTGGGAGTATCTGGGAGGGGAAGTTTCACTTTATATTTTATATTCTTCCATATGGTTTGAACTTGCCTTACAAGCATTTCTTAGTTTTTGCAAAAAAACAAAAGAAGCCCAGAGCAGAGGACAGCTAGATATGCACTAGCTATGGACAGCTAGATATATCAGCTGTGCTCCTGTGTCTTTATTCTTTGGCTCTTCTCTCTGCAAGGCAGGCCCTCAGTCCCTGGAGCGCGCTGAACCCTGCCCGCCAGGCCCTTCCTGTGTTGTTTTGCAGTCCATTACCAGCTGCTTAAGCAGCAGGTTCCCAGTGGCTGGTCAGCTGGAACTGCTTCAGAAGGACAAACAGGAAGGACGCAGCTACCAGTGCAGATTACCCTGCTGGCCTCGTTGACAGGAGAACATTTTTCTAATCTTAAAATGTTGAGGAAAACTTCTTGCTATTAACAACTCCCTCAAGTCTCTGCCTGGAGAGGGGAGTGAGCCGGATTTAGGTGGCCCTGAAGGAACACTTGCAGTTGCATCCATTATAAGCTTCTAGACCCAGGTCCTGGCAATTTATCCTCCATGCTTGCTTGCTTAGCCTTCAGTTCCACAGGCTAAATCTCCTGGCCATCCTTATCCTCTAGGTCAAACTGGAGCTTCCACTAGAGAGAACTAAACCGTCTTCCCATTCCTGCAGCTAGCCTTCTCTTACATAAGAGGCCTGCAAGAGCTCAGGGCAAAGAGAGATTAAGGGAGGCAATGAAATAAGGTAAGAACTCAGGTAGGTGGAGAGCAAACCCCTGCTCTCCACCTACCTGAATTTTGTGCTCTTTGGCAAAGTACTTTACCTCTCTGAGCCTAAATTTCCTCATCTGTAAAACAGGGACAATAAACCTACTTGTCTTATAGGGTTGAAGGTGCTGCTACCTATAAAGGGTTTAGCACTCTCTGCCTGAAATAGAGGAATGCTCAATAAGAGCTACATTTATGTATGCTTGAAGCCTTATTCCCTACCACTTCCCACAATGGCAGTAGTAAAGAGTCTGGGCTCTGTTATTCATTACAAGTATGATTTTGGGCAAACCTCTTTGGGTCTCATGGGCAAAATGAATATAAAGATTCCCATCTCATATGGATCTTGTGAAGATTAACTGAGATAATGCTCCTAAAACAATAAATTGCCCAGATCACAGGCTTTCAGGAAATGAGGAGGTTGCAATTTGCTGATGAAAAATTACCATGTTTCCTATAAAAAGCGTGAGTGTTGTGAAACCATCCTCCAAATCCCTGCCTGCCCACTCCCCAAGCACATAGAAAGTGAGCCGCTCATTCCAATCTGAAATCTTGTCCTGAACTCCTGTACTGTAGATATTCCTGTCTTCATCCCCTTCCTTCTCACTCTTCCAGCTTCTCTTTCTCTCCCTGCCTAAGCTAAGCCTCTCATTAGTCCAGTTAATAAACTGTTACTGTCATTTTAGTTCAACCCCCAGGAGCAGGGTCCCGTGGGGATGCGCATTATGCTGGGGAAGTGAGGCGGCATGGGAGCTGCAGGGACATCCTCATTTCCACAGGGGAGTAGAACAAGGAAGCAGAGTTGGCAGCAGATGGACTACCATGGGCCCCAGTCTTTCGGGGCATCATCAGGATAATCAGTGAGCACTTCATTATACAGAGTTAGAGTCTGGCTGTTTGGCAGAGTATCAGGGTCCCATTTAGGGACTGGAAGGTTCTGGCCTGGAGATAATGACCAGCCAGAAGCCTCTGGCTTTCTTCTATGCACTGGCCTTTGGCTCCCCCTTGGGCATGCACACACACACACACACACACACACACACACACGCAGGCACGTACGCAAGTTCCCTGGGTTTTAAGTCAGCTAAATAGTTTGTGGTACATTCCAGGCCTGGAAGGCTGGTGAACAGAGTGAAGCTGGAGGGCCCAGAAACGCACGACTGCTCCTGCTGATTGCTGAGAATATCCAAACCCCGAGGGTCCCAAGAGCCCATTAAACCATCACGAGTGCCTCATCCAGAGTGGGAGTAGGTTCCCTCCCAACCTGGGAAGGATAAAGGAGCAGGTCTGGGGAGTGGCTGTGCTGGCTGAAAACAAGCCAAGGGACTGACAAGTTAGCTCAGAAGCTCAAGCAGCCCAGGGAGAGATGGTTTGTTGGGTACACAATGGAGTCAGCATTTTCAACCCCCTTTTCCCCCACCATCAGGGTGTGAAACTGGAGTTTATACCGAGGATGGGGGAGGTGGGACAGTGAGGGTTGAGGGGAAGCCAGCCAAGTTACCCTCTCAGCCAGTTACATCACACATACCTGTTCAAGCACATATTTAGGGAAAAGGGAGTTCAAATCAAACTCATTCCACTGACATCTGTCTCCTACCTGCTGTACTGTCAGCACTCCCATTCGCCACCTAGAATTATGAGCTTCTGTGCTGGCCTCAGCCCACGGTAAATGCAGAGAATGCCTCATTTTCTTTCACTGCTTTGTTTCCTAGTTTCCCACAACCACAAAAACACATGTCCTGTGTATAATAGACTTTATTGTAGGTCTCCAAGTGTGGTTTTCAAAGTGTGGACCAGCTACTTCAGCATCACCTAAGAACTTGTTAGAAATGCAAATTCTCAAGTGTCACCCCACACCTGCTGAATCAGACACTCTGGGGTTTGTGTATTAACAAGCCCTTCATGTGATTGTGATTTGCTGAAATTCAAGAACCATTGCTGTATGTTTGTGTATAACTTGAAAAAAATTATGATGTAGGTAAGGAGACTAAATTAAAAGAGAATTGTAAATAGGACTGTTTGCAAGTCTATAGGAACATAAAAAAGGTCTTTCATGAAGTTTTTTTTTTTAATTAAGTAATTTAATTAATTTTTGGTTGCGTTGGGTCTTTGTTGTTGTGCACAGGTTTTTCTTTAGTTGCAGTGAGTGGGCGGTGTGTGGGCTTCTCATTGCGGTGGCTTCTCTTGTTGCAGAGAACCAGCTCTAGGCGTGCGGGCTTCAGTAGTTGTGGCTTGCGGGCTCAGTAGTTGTGGCTTGCGGGCTCAGTAGTTGTGGCATGCGGGCTCAGTAGTCGTGGTTCTCAGGCTCTAGAGCACAGGCTCAGTAGCTGTGGTGCACGGGCTTAGTTGCTCCATGGCATGTGGGATCTTCCCGGACCAGGGCTTGAACCCGTGTCCCCTGCATTGGCAGGAGGATTCTTAACCACTGCACCACCAGAGAAGTCCTGAAGTTTTTTTTTTATTATTAATTAATTTATTTATTTTTGGCTGAGTTGGATCTTTGTTGCTGGGCACGGGCTTTCTCTAGCTGTGGTGAGTGGGAGCTACTCTTTGTTGCAGTGAGCGGGCTTCTCATTGTGGTGGCTTCTCTTGTTGCGGAACACAGGCTCTAGGCGTGCGGGCTTCAGTAGTTGTGGCTTGCAGGCTCTAGAGCGCAGGCTCAGTAGTTGTGGCACTCGGGCTGCAGTAGTTGTGGCTCATGGGCTGTAGAGCACAGGCTCAGTAGTTGTGACGCATGGGCTCAGTTGCTTTGCAGCATGTGGGATCTTCCTGGGCCAGGGCTTGAACCCTTGTCCCCTGCATATTACTATTATGTCCCCTGCATATTACTAGTAATATGTTTGTACTTCTTAATCCCCTATCCCTACTTTGCCCCCCTCCTTTCCCTCTCCCCACTGGTAACCACTAGTTTGTTGTTCTCTATATCTGTGAGTCTGTTTCTTCTTATTTATTTATTTATTTTTGGCTGCATTGGGTCTTCGTTGCTGCACACGGGGTTTCTCTAGTTGCGGGGAGCTGGGGCTACTCTTTGTTGCGGTGCACGGGCTTCTCACTGTGGTGGTTTCTCTTGTTGTGGAGCATGGGCTCTAGGCACGTGGGCTCCAGTAGTTGTGACACGTGGGCTGAGTAGTGTGGTCGTGGGCTCTAGAGTGCAGGCTCAGTAGTTGTGCTACACCGGCTTAGTTGCTCCGCAGCATGTGGGGTCCTCTTGGACAAGAGCTCGAACCCGTGTCCCCTGCACTGGCAGGCAGACTCCCAACCACTGAGCCACCAGGGAAGTCCTCATTTCTTTTTTGTTATAGTCACTATTATGTTTTATTTTTCAGATTCCCCATATAAGTGATATTATACAGAGTCTGTCTTTCTCCATCTGACTTATTTCACTTAGCATAATGCCCTCCAAGTCCATCCATGTTGTTTCACATAGCAAAATTTCACTCTTTTTTTTTTTTGCGGTACGCGGGCCTCTCACTGCCGTGGCCTCTCCCATTGCAGAGCACAGGCTCCAGACGCGCAGGCTCAGCGGCCATGGCTCACGGGCCCAGCTGCTCCGCGGCATGCGGGATCTTCCCGGATCGGGGCACGAACCCACGTCCCCTGTATCGGCAGGCAGACTCTTAACCACTGCACCACCAGGGAAGCCCAAATTTCACTCTTTTTTATGGCTGAGTAGTATTCCATTGTGTATATACATATACACACACCACACCTTCTTTACCCATTCATATGTTGATGGACATTTAGGTTACTTCCATATCTTGGCAATTGTAAATAGTGCTGCTATGAACATTGGGGTGAATGTATCTCTTTGAATTAATACTACACTTTTTTTTGGCCATGCTTGTGGCATGTGGGATCTTAGTTCCCCAACCAGGGATTGAACCCATGCCCCTGCAGTGGAAGTGTGGAGTCCTAACCACTGGACCACCAGGGAATTACCCCAAACCTATGCTTTTTAATTGCTACAACTTTAAAACCTATCTTGGTATCTGGTAAAGCAAGTTCTACATTTGTTTAATCCAAGAGTGTCTTTGCTATTATTTTCCCCTTGCAATACAATGTACATTTGGGGTTTTTACTGGGATTGCATTAAGTCTACAAAGTGACCTGAGGGAATCCATATTGTTATAATAATCATTCTTTCAGTGTAAAAGCATAGTAAAACTCTCCATCTACTTAAGTCTTTTAAAAATACTTTTCAATAATGTTTTATAGTGTTCTCTCTATATTGATACTTTTGTTTCTTGCACTTCTTTGTTTGATCTAAGTATCTTTTAGTTTACTCTAAGATTCTTATAGTTTTTACTGCTATTGCATATGCTATCTTTTAAAAATTATATTTTATTATTCCTCACCTACTAGAATAATATTGATTTCAGTATGTTTATCTTGTAGGCACAAACTTGTTGAAACTTTTTACTAGTTCCAATAGCTTACTTGAAGATTTTTTGGACTGTTTTCTTCAGACAATCATATCCTCTGTAAGTACGGGTAGTTTTGTTTCTTCTTTTAAAATCCTTATGTCTTTATACTGGCACAGAAAAAAAAGAAAAAAGACACATAGATCAATGGAACAGAATAGAGAGCCAGAAATAAACCCATGCACTTATGGTCAATTAATCTATGACAAAGGAGGCAAGAATACACAATAGAGCAAAGACAGTCCCTTCAATAAGTGGTGCTGGGAAAACTGGACAGTTACATGTAAAAGAATGAGATTAGAACATTTCGTTACACCATATACAAAAATAAACTCAAAATGGGTTAAAGACCTAAAAGTAAACTTTTGCACAGCAAAGGAAACCATCAACAAAATGAAAAGGCAACCTACTGAATGGGAGAAATTATTTGCAAATATTGTGACTGACGAGGGGTTAATATCCAAAATATATAAACAGCTCATACAGTTCAATACCAAAAAAACAAACAATCCAATCAAAAAAATGGGCTGAAGATTGGAGAAGACATTTTTTCAAAGAACACATGCAGATGGCCAACGGGCACATGAAAAGATGTTCAACATTGCTAATCATCAGAGAAATGCAAATCAAACCCATAATGAGGGATCACCTCACACCTGTCAGAATGGCCATCATCAAAAAGACCACAAATAACAAATATTGGCGAGAATGTGGTGAAAAGAGAATGCGTGTACACTGTTGGTGGGAATGTCAATTGGTGCAGCAACTAAGGAAAACAGTATGGAGGTTCCTCAGAAACTAAAAATAGAACTACCATATGACCCACCAATTCCACTCCTGGGTATATATCCAAAAAAAAAAAAACCAACCAAACAAACCAAAAACACTAATTTGAAAAGATACATGCACCCCAATATTCATTGCAGCATTATTTACAATTATCATGATACGGAAGTTACCTAAGTGTCCATGAACAGATGAATGGATAAAGAAGAAGTAGTATATCAATATGATGGGATATTACTCAGCCATAAAAAAGAATGAAGTTCTGCCATTTGCAACAATGTGGGCGGAACTAGAGAGTATTATGTTTAGTGAAATAAGTCAGACAAAGAAAGACAAATACTCTGTTATCATTTACATGTGGAATCTAAAAAATAAACCAACTACAGAAATAACAGAAAAGAAACAGACTCACAGATATAGAGAACAAACTAGTTGTTACCATTGGGAAGAGAGAAGGGGGAGGGGCAAGATAGGGATATGGGATTAAGAGATACAAACTACTATCTATAAAATAGATAAGCAAGGGACCTCCCTGGTGGCGCAGTAGTTAAAAATCCACCTGCCAGTGGTTAAGAATCTGCCTGCCAGTGCAGGGGACACAGGTACGAACCCTGCTCCGGGAAGATCCCACATGCCGCGGAGCACCTAAGCCCCCAAGCCACAACTACTGAGCCCACGTGCCACAACTACAGAAGCCCATGTGCCTAGAGCCTGTGCTCTGCAACAAGAGAAGCCATCGCAATGAGAAGCCTGCTCACAACAATGAAGAGTAGCCCCGGTTCACCGCAACTAGAGAAAGCCCGTATGCAGCAACAAAAGACCCAACGCAGGCAAAAATAAATAAATAAATAAATTTAATAATTTTTAAAAAAGTTTATAAAATAGATAAGCAACAGGATATATTGTACAACACAGGGAAATTTTGTAATAACTTTAAATGGAGTATAATCTATAAAAATATTGAATCACTGTGTTGTACACCTGAAGCTAATATAATATTTTAAATCATCTATAGTTCAATTTAAAAAATCCTTATACCTTTAATATTTTTACTTGCATTCCAACCTCTAGTACACTGTTATATAGAAGCAGTGATAGGCATTCTTGTCTTGAACCTAATGTGAAATAAACAGTTTCAGTGTTTCACTATTAAGTATGAAGTTTGCTGTAGGTTTTGGTAAATACCCTTTATCAGCTTAAGGAAGTTCATATATTCCAAGTTGACAAAGAGTTTTCATAATGAATATGTCTAGAGTATTATGTTTTACACACATGTATATCTCATATAGTAGATATTTACATATCTTACATGGTATATGTGACCTATGTTATATAACATATACTGTACTAGTGTATGTATGTGTGCATCGAAGAAGTAAAACCATACAACTATTTCAGTACATATGTCTCTGTACTGAAATAGAGGCAATGGGAGGGATAATGGGAAATAGATAATGGGAGATGGGACAGTTGAATTTTAAGGGGGTAGTGTTCATACAAAGGTCTGGTATTTATACAAAGGCCTGGAACAAGGGATCCAAAGTGAGCAGTTTTCTTGAGGAGTCTGGAGCTGAGTTATCTCTGCTTATAGGTCACACTGAACTCTAAAAACTCCCCCCAGGTACTTTGGCACCCAAGGATTAATTAGATAATTCTAGGGCAGTGAATACAAAAACTCTTTATTCCATTTTTATGGAGAAACAGATCACTAAACTCTTTATTTTATTTTTTTTAATTTATTTATTTAATTTATTTTTGGCTGCGTTCAGTCTTCATTGCTGCGCGTGGGCTTTCTCTAGGTGCGGGGAGCCGGGGCTACTCTTCGTTGCGGTGCGTGGGCTTCTCATTGCGGTGGCTTCTCTTGTTGCGGAGCACGGGCTCTAGAGCATAGGCTCAGTAGTTGTGGCACACGGGTTTAATTGCTCTGTGGCATGTGGGATCTTCCCAGACCAGGGCTTGAACCCGCGTTCCCTGCATTGGCAAACAGATTCTTAACCACTGCGCCACCAGGGAAGTCCCTAAACTCTTTATTAAAAACATGTATTTGGTAAATCTAGTTGGCTACATGGGGGCTTACACTGTGATTCTCTTTATTGCTATGTATATTTTTCACACTAAGAAAGTTTTAAAAGAAAAAATTTTAGATAACTTTATTGAGTGTAAAATAAGCTCATCATCCAGTCATTTAACAAACATTTATTGAATGTTTATTATGTGGCAGTTACTGTGCTTGCTAGTCCATATGGGAGTACAAGGATATATAAGGTACGTATAAGTGCTATCAAATATGGTAAAAAAATAATGTGCAGAAGGAATTAAGAGCTGGGAGGGACTCCTAGCTGGTGTGACCTGTACCACTTATTGGGGAAGACACAGGATAGAGAGCATGAATTTCTAAAGAGCCCATAGGGAAGCTGTGAAACTATAATGCAGAGTGGTACTAACATGCCTCTCCCCCTTTTTTTTGTGGGTCTCTTGCCTACGCCCAGTTTCTTAGTGGAGGTTGTTAAGCATTTTCAACAGCTGGGAAAGTGAGGCTAAGAGTAAGTTTCACTCTGCTGTCTTGGTTTTTTGTTTTTTTTTTAAATTTATTTATTCATTTATTTATTTTTGGCTGTGCTGGTTCTTCGTTGTTGCGCAGGGGCTTTCTCTAGTTGCAGCGTGAGCGGGGACTACTCTCCATTGCCGTGCGCAGGCTTCTCATTGCCTTGGCTTCTCTTGTGGAGCATGGGCTGTAGGCGCGCGGGCTTCAGTAGTTGTGGCACGCGGGCTCTAGAGCGCAGACTCAGTAGTTGTGGCACACGGGTTTAATTGCTCTGTGGCATGTGGGATCCTCCCGGACCAGGGCTCGAACCCGTGTCCCCTGCATTGGCAGGCGGATTCTTAACCACTGCACCACCAGGGAAGTCCCCTGCTCTCTTGGTTTTAAAAGTTCAGTTTGGATTGGAGCATTGTCCTTGATTCCAAGAAATATTTCAATATTAAGAAACAGAAAAAGGTTTTTAAAAGCATAATTGTGACTCCAAACCTGCCATGGAAAGAATGATTTCAGTTACTTTCTAGGACTACCCTATGTTCTAGGCATTATCATTTCCTTTTAACCTGCTCAGGTTTTTAATTTACAAGGGTCAGAAAACCCATAGTAATGCCAGCCTACCTCTGTTTCTGGCTAGGTTAGTTTAACCTGTCTGGGCTTGTTTCCTCAGCAGCAATAACTGTCTTGCCAATTTCACAGTAGTAGAGGGATAAAAAAATGTAACAGATGCAAACACTCCTTGAAGAGCCTAAAAGCACTAAATGTAAGTGAACTATCACTGTTATTTTTAAAGTCTTATCCATAATCTTGGGTATAATGCATAGCTGAGTGAGTCTAAGGTTGTAACTGAGTAGGACCTTACATCGCCTTCCCAGGACAGGCCTTTCCCCACATCCTCTGCTTTAGTTCTTCTCTGAATTACATAGATAACAGTATTTGATGCACATTTCCTGAGTTGTTTTACAGGTGTGAAAAACCCCCACCAAACGGATGATATTAACTACTTGATGACCATGAACATATAGCCCAAGGCCTCCTGGAGCCTAAGGACTGATAATGTTAACCCCTGTGACACTGCCCTGTTACCACACCATCAGCCAATCAGAGAATTGTTCATGAGCTGATCACATACCCTGCGACTCGCCTCCCTCATCTGGCCTTTAAAAATGCTTTGCCAAAACCCTTTGGGGAGCTCAGGGATTTTTTGGGCCTGAGCCACCGGTCTCCTTGAATGGCCCTGCAATAAACCTTTCTCTGCTCCAGCCTCCGACGCTTTGGTTTGTTTGGCCTCACTGTGCATCGGGCACACGAACTTGCGCTAACAAGGTGGCCAGACTTCACTGTTCCTGGTAGGTTTTCCACAGCCTCTGCTTCAGAATAAAAAAATTCCTTACATCCAGCCTTTACTGTGTTGACAGTTCGACATCCTCTTTATCTACATGCCCTGCTTGCTTTTTTGAGAGTGAGTGTAAATATAGGACAGCATTCTCCAAAACAGAGGAAAGAAGAGTATTTTCCTTAAAGACATGCCTTGCAAGTGCGGCCCAATCAACATTTATTGAATTCCAAGACAACAGAAGCTGGAGGTACACAGATGCAAAAACAGGGCATCTGCCTTGAGGAGCTTAAGAGCCCATCAACTGATAGAGGTAACCTGCTTCCCGTTAGGAGAGTGGGAGTTTCCTTCCGCTTGCAGGATTGCAGAAGCCGCAGACCAGGAGGGGCAGAGGAGGACCCAGCTCGGCTCTGGAGGCCGTGGGCTACATGAAAGCTCCCGCGCCCCCTTAGTGTTTGCGACTTGGAAGGCACCCCTTCTGCCATTCCCCTTTCTTGGTGCCGGGAGAAGATAAAAGATCCTTTTCTATTACTATAGTAGATACATCTCAAATCAGGACTTAGGACTTCAGCACTTCAGCCCTCACTCCCTCCTAAGGAGCCACTGCACCCTCCAGCGGAGAAACGGCGGCGGAGCTCCAGGGGGCTCCCCAGAGAGCTGAGCACCTTAAAGTCCTCCTTAAGGAGCTCGCTGTCTCCAGCCCCGCCCCTCGTGGAGTCCCGCCCCCGACGCGACCTCGTCCTGTGGCACCGATTGGTTGGCTCCTGTGCGTGAAGACGTTGCGTCGTGGGGCGGGGCGGAGGAGCGTTGTCCGTAGGGCCTCAGCCCTGTGTCCTCGGCCACCGCCCCCGCTGCTGCCCCGTATCCGCCCCTCGCCTGCCTTTAGAGGGTACAGGCGACAGCAGTTTCTTTAGGTGGTCGAACAGCCGCCAAACGTCTCCCTCGAGCTGCCTTTTCTAGCTGGCGGCTCTTCTGGGCTGGGTCCAGGTCGGGGGGTGGGGAAAAATGGCGCCGGCGCCCCAAGGCGTCCGGGAGGAGCCGCTGCTGGAGTGTGGGTCCGGACTGCTTTCCCGGCTGCTCTTCCTCGCCCAGGCAGTCCTCCTCCTGCTGCCGGCCGCCCGGGCAGGCCTCTGCCCCGCGCCCTGCTCCTGCCGCATCCCTCTGTTGGATTGCAGTCGCAGGAAACTGCCAGCGCCCAGCTGGAGGGCGCTGTCGAGCTCGCTGCCCCCCGACGCCGTCAGCCTGTGAGTAGAGTTGCCGGGTGGGGGACCAAAGGAAAGGGGTGCTCCCCTTCCTCGAGGAACAGGAGGGAAACGGGCCTGGTCGGAGAGCGCGACCAGGAGCCTAAGTTCTGAAGGGGAATGCCATTGCGATGTTCTGAACTTTTTTTTTTGTGGGGGGTGGTGGTGGTTGGAGCCTGAAAACCTGGTGTTCAGGTTCTGGAGACTTGTACGAAGACCAGGGTTAAAATTCTTGGGAGCAGGGAGTCTCTGATTCCTGGGCTGGGAGGAGTTGGTGCGGCGATACTGTTAAGGGCTCACTGGCCCTGGGCTCCGGCATTGGCTCTTGAATGGTTGGGGCTCCTCGCTCATTTTGGGCTGCATCATCCTGTGCATCAGCTTGAATGGTCCCCAAGCACGTGATTTTATAACCACGATCATAAATACTTATGAACTGTTTTTTGGCTGTAGTTCAGGTTTTGGCTAATTTTGTGCTGTATTTTTGACAACTCGGTTAAAACTTCATGTGTTAACTACATCCAGTACCACCTTGAACAAATATCTTTACAAATAGCATTTTTGATCTCATTTAGGATTCACCTTGTAAAACAGGGAAGGCGTATCTGTTACAAAATTAAGTGTTTTGTTTTCAGTGCATTTTCTTGTGGCAAAGAACTTAAAAAATCAGTCCTCTTTGTTTATGTATGAGAAGCGAGTACAATGGTTGGATGAATTCTTCCGAAGACTCCACTGCAGAGTGCTCATCTTGACAGGCCTGCGTTAGACAGTGGCACCTGGAGAGCTCATTAGTCTGAGTCAGCCTGGTGGCATTAGGAGCAGCAGTAGGTATTAAATGCTGCAGTTATGGGGCTTGTTAACCACTAACATACGATTATTTCTCTGCCGCTAACTGAGCAATGTATTTATTGACAGACTTCTAACAGAGTCATCTCTAAAAAAAGACCTGTCACACACACACACAAAACCTCGAGGTGTGATTAAAATATGAGGGGATGTTTGGATTTCCATTGGAAATGGAATACAAATAGAAGGTCCCTCTTTGCAGAGGTTAAAGTGTGTATACATTTGCAAATAGCTTATGTTAGGAAAGGAAGCTACCTCATAAATTCCTTGAGAAAATTAAGGTAACTTAAATAACCAAATGCAGTAGCATAGATTTGCAGTGTAATAAGGTGTTTCCTGTTGTTTTATCATAGTGACACCTGTAGCTAATTCTGGTTCTGTTGATGCAAATAACATTTAGAAATTCACATCAGTTGCAGCATAGTCTGAATTAAACCTAGCATAACATCTTAGTAATGCAGTAACTACCTTTTTCTAAGAAATTCTTGGAACAACTACCTGATTATGACAAACTGAATCTGATTATGACAGACTAAATCTGGTGCAGGTTTAAAAACAGCACAACTTCATTTAGCTGTAATTGAAATAAATGTGGCCTACTTTTTAAGATCCTCCATTGGCAGATAAATAATAATTAGAAATAGTTTTATGTAAGATACATTTATATTGTGTCTAGGTTTGATTTTTTTTAATGAAGACAAATTGCCTAAAGCCAAATGACATTCAAAAATTTTAAATGTCCTATAATGAAATTGACATTTTCAGTTGAAGTGAAATGCCTTGGAGAGCAATTCTCTTGTAGAAATGTAATTGGATGGAAGTCTTACATTAGCAGAAGAACTCTTAAAATAGTAAAAGATGAGGTTGTGCTGTTCTAAACTGAGAAATGTAATATTTTTCATCAGTTGCCTTCAGCTATAAAACAGGTACATGTGGTTTTCTTTATGTAATTTTGAATTTTTAAAACACATGCAATGGGGCTTCCCTGGTGGCGCAGTGGTTGGGAGTCCGCCTGCCGATGCAGGGGACACGGGTTCGTGCCCCGATCCCGGAAGATCCCACATGCCGCGGAGCGGCTGGGTCCGCGAGCCATGGCCGCGGAGCCTGTGTGTCCGGAGCCTGTGCTCCGCAACGGGAGAGGCCACAGCAGTGAGAGGCCCGCGTACAGCAAAAAAAAAAACAAAAAAAACAAAAAAAAACACATGCAATGCTTTAAATGTATTAGTGATTCAAACTCAAATGCTCAGACTTGCAGCAATCATCAAAAAGATGGTAGACAAAATTCCTTAACTCTGGGTTTTAAAATATGTATCTGCCCCCACTTACTGGCACAGAGCCCCTGAAACCCTTGTAATCAATAATTTCCAAAGTGATAGGAGAACTAGGAGCACCTTTACTTTTTCTATTTGGTCTTTGACCCTAATTCCTGGCACAGAGCTCCTACATCTCTTGGAATCTCCTGGGTGATAGGAGTATCTTTTGACCTAACGAGGTGACTCTTGGTGGGCTCCTGGATAGCTTCAGGATTGGGGTGGGTCACCAAGCTATGCTTAGAAGCTTGGAACTTTCAGCCCCACCCACCCATCCTACAGAAGAGGAGAGGGGCTAGAGATTGAGGTAGTAATTGATCATGCCTATGTGGTGAAGCCTCCATAAAAATTTTCGAAGTATGGAGTTCAGAGAGCTTCTGAATTGGTGAACACACCTACCAGGAGGTATGCTGTGAGGGTGGTGCATCCCAACTCCATGGAGACAGAAGCTCCTGCACCAGACCCTTCTGGATCTTGCCCTATGTATCTCTTCATCTGGCTCTCATCTGTGTCCTTTATCATGTCTTTTGTTATACAGTTAACCAGTAAACATAAGTAAGTGTTTTCCTGAGTTCTGTGAGGTATTCTAACAGTGCTTGAGTCCAAGGAGGGGGGTCGTGGCAACCTCCAATTTGTAGCCAAGTTGGACAGAAGTTGTGGGTAACGTGGGGAGCTACTACTTGTGATTGGTTTCTGAAGTGGGAGGCCGTCTTATGGGACTGAGAGCTTAACCAGTGAGGTCTGCACTAACTCCAGTTAGTGTCAGAATTGAATTGAATTGCGGGACATCTAGCTGGTGTTGGAGAATTGGTTGGTGTGGGGAAAAAGCACACATCTAGTGTCAGAAGTACTGTGTGTGTGAGTAAAGGAAGAAACCAGTGACAAAAATTTTTTGCTTGAGCAAACTTTAGTCAGGCTCCTGAACCTTATCCTGGGCCATCTGTGCACACCCTTGTAAAATGCAGTCTTAGCAGTATCTCTGCTAAGTTAGTTTAGTAGGAATCCCCCACCCTCAATGTCTGATCAGATTCCTCCTCCTACACCATCCCCCAGGTGATATCTGAGTACCCTGGCCCGTCTTCAGCAAGAATCCTGTTGGGTCTGTTTAGTTAAAAACCCCCTTACCAGATGTTTTCTCTTAGTAATTTTCCATTCACCGACCCCACTCTGCTCCTTAGCTATAAGTTTTCTCTTATTCATGGAGTATTCAGAGTTAAGCCCAATCTCTTTCCTCCACTTTAAAGTTTCATTGTAGTGGTTCCTTTATGTATTGAGAAAGCCCCATCCCCCAAAGTCTTCCTTACCATGCTTTAACAAGTATCATTGAGTATTTTTTTTCCTTTTAACAGTTATGGTGCCACAACTCGGGATAGGATCAGATTCATCATTGGACCCCCGGACCTCTCACCCAGGACCCTAAGTGCGTACCTTTGAAGCCTTTATCTTCACTCCTGACTGATTGATCGGGGATCCATTGTTGAGTCCGACTCCTGAACCATGGCTCCGGACAAACGTCCGTGGAAGCTGGTAAGGACAGATTTTGATTGTTAAGAGTCTGAGTACAGTTGACCTTGAACAACATGGGTTTGAACTGTGTAGGTCCACTTATATGCATATTTTTTTCCAATAGTAAATACTCCAGTACTACATGGTCCATGGTTGGTTGAATCCATGGATGTAGAACCTTGGATACAAAGGAACTGCACATATGGAAGGCAATTACAAATGATATGTGGATTTTTAACTTTGCAGAGGGTCGGTGCTCCTAACCTTAGTGTTGTTCAAAGGTCAACTGTATACTCCAGAAGTTGGGATAGAGTCCCAGATAAACACGGGCTGGGTTAGAGTCCCAGGTTTCTCTGTTTGTAAGAAAGCTCAGTTAGAGTCCTAGGCTTCTTTGTCTGAAAGGTACTTACTGGGTTGGAAATCTCTCCTTCCTGGCTCTTCTTTTCTTGAGTGGGGATTAGTTATTCCCTGACTCTTTGGGCTGGAAGTCTCTTCTTCCTTGCTCTTTTTTTATTATTCCCTGACTCTTTATGCTGGAAGTCTTTCTTCCTGGCTCTCTGTGAGGCCTCTTTGTTCCCTCTCTTGGGTCCTGCTTTTCCCATGAGAACTTATTAGATGGCTCAAACCCCCTTCTTGAACCCCTGCTGAGTATATTCTCTGTCTCCCTGCATTCTTGTTGGCATGCTTTTGTTGAGGATAATGTGGAACTTCACTGGCTTCTTTCAGAAACTTGTGATCTCTCCACATTGGCTCCGCTAAGACGTCTCCCTTCTCATTGCTTCTGCTCCTCTGCCCTCTCACCACCTTCAATCTTTCCTCCAATTCCCTTGAATACTATGATATGTCCTTCTCAAAGCCCCTTCATCCTCCATCCCCTGCCAGACCTTTTTCCACCTCAGTCTTTATAGTCACTTGATCTTTGGACCCCCTGCCCTCCACTAGAGGCGGTTAAGAAACTTAGGGACCCCCCAAAACAACTCCTTGAAGCTGAAAAGGAAAAAGGCTAATTGGAAATAGACGGTATGTTTTCAGCAGTTGGATGGGCTTTGGAGACCTGCAGACAGCCTCTAGATGCCTCTAGGTGTCTCCTTGGTCAACGCCTAAAATTTGGTACATAGCCTCCATAAGATTACATATCAGGGCAAGGGAAGGTGGTCTGTACAAAATTGGTAAACAGGTAACCTAAACTTGTCCCATTTGCCATAAACACAATTCACATAAAAACATAGAGTAGAGAAAAGACAAGAGATTATTATTTTATATAAACCAGTGAGTTTGTATTACTATGTTTTACTAACTAACTCATGACTAAAATTTTCCAGTGAAAACTTAAGATCTCTATTAGCATCTGTCTGTATATATGTTGTAGAGGTGTGCTGTTTTTCTACTTCTAGATGGTATTACCAAATTAATTTATAAAATCCAATCCTGTTCAAATTAGCTTAGAGATAAATGAGCAGTTACATAAATTAAGTATTCCTGAAACTCTCAGAAACAGAGAAGCTCAGTGTTTTAAGTTTACATGATCTGGGATAGTTTTTCATAAATAAAGCTAATTTGAAAATTGTTGGTAAAATAAGAACAGGCATGTCTTCAGAGTTGTCAGCATTAAATATAGTGCAGACATTAAATCTAAACTAAGAACAAAATGTACAAAAAAAATGAATTGCTTCCTGTATGTCAAGCACGGCAGTAAAATAAAAGGGGGAAATACCATGTATGTAACTTTTTAGGTTTTTGCTTTTGTGATGTTTGCCTAACATGCATGTGTTATAAAAAATAGTTAATAGGGAAATAACTTCAGATGATGGCTGGCTTTGTTTGGTGTTGTGTCTGCCTAAAATAAAAATCAAAGTCATTTGTAAGTAAGATAAACTACTGAAACATTCATTATTGAACCTAAATTTAAGTTTATATACTTTTGGCATCTTGTTTTTACATGTTATAAAGAAACAAGATATTTGGATCTATTAGTAAACATTCTTTTGCTACACAAAAATTGTACTAAGAGGAATCGTATGCCTCTAGAAATTGCAAAATTGTGTATTCAGAAATATACTAGTCTACTACAGAAAACTGATACACGACAGACCACAATTGCCTACTTCCTAGTTTTCCCTGTTAAAAAAAGTTTATTAATGGTTAAAAATCATAATCAATATATGTAAATGAAACTACTAGAAACTGTAAGAATGAAGAGAAATAACTTTGTATGCAAGGTATGAAGGATGTGTTTTAGTTAAGGGAAAAAAAGATTTTTATTCTAAGGTAGAATGAGTTCCAGAATGAGAAAGAGGAAAAACACAGTACAAAAACTGAATAGATATTAGAAAAATGGTTGTAGAAGATTTGCAGAACAGGAATTTTGTGTTTGGTTAAGTTGCTGAGATTGAATGGATTTATTTATAAGTTACAAAAAAAGTGAACTTCAATATCAAAAGTGTACTGGAATTCCCTGGTGGTCCAGTGGTTAGGACTCGGTGCTTTCACTGCCTCGGCCTGGGTTCAGTCCCTGGTGGGTTCAATCCCTGGTCGGGGAGCTAAGATTCTGCAAGCTGCTCAGTGCGGCCAAAAAACAAACACAAAAGTGTACTGATGCAAAACTAGAATCCCAAAGTTTTATTGGATTGTTGGTCTGTTCTTATTAAGAAACTGTAAAAAGGTTTACCTTTTAAGTAGTCTGTCTAGGAAACAAAGATTTTGTGTCTTATCAAAATAATTTCCTGTGTTTCATGTTGTCTTTATCAGGTCTTTGATTACTCTAAAACATTGAGTTTTCTCAATATTAGAAGAGCTAAGTTTTTTTTTTTTTAAACAACTATGTGACTTTCTGTATTTGCCTTTGAAATCTTTTGTCACTTTGTTTAAATGGATAACTAAGTATTGTTTCACAGTGACCTGTGATCTTATTTAGTCAAGTGTTTAAACTTTTCAGTATTTTTGACAACTTCTCAAAATCAAATTCTAAATGGAGTCTTTTTGACTCCATTTAGAATGGAGTCGCGAACTAATTTCGAGACTTTCCAGAGGCCCCTGGAAAATCTCAAAGGATATGTCTCTCACGTTGTAAAAGGATATGTTAAACTAATTAGGTTTATTTGGTATTTTAAATTACATGAGAAGCATAGTCAAATAATGAGGACAAATATTCTTAGGTTATACACGTACGGATATATGTTACTAATAATAGGTATTCCAGAAAAGTATGAAGTTCATAGAGATTTGAAATAGCCTTGTCTGGTTATTATGATAAAATATTGTTTGCCACAGAAATAACTAATTTTTCTTATCAAATGAACTCTCATCAGAACTTTAACCATGGCCATTTTAAGTCTTTTTTCATTCATGGACAAGTTGTTTTACTCTCATTCTTCTCTGAAAGCATAAACCGTCAGCCACAGGCAAGAATGCTCCATGATGCCATCAGTAAGGCCATGCCACGAGATTGAGAGAATTTCCAGAAGTAATGAAGAAGTTGATGGATTTATGAAACTGTTAACCCAAGATCAAGTAGAACAAGAATTAATTACATTGGACTAAATAAACTGATGAGGATGGTTATAATTTTTCTATCACTCTTTGTTTGAAACATTACTCGTTCTTTAATGTTTTGTTCTTCAGATTTAAATAGCCTTTTTCGGACTTCCCTGGTGGCGCAGTGGTTAAGAATCTGCCTGCCAGTGCAGGGGACATGGGTTTGAGCCCTGGTCCGGGAAGATCCCACATGCCGCGGAGCAACTAAGCCCGTGCGCCACAACTACTGAAGCCCATGCACCTAAGCCCGTGCTCCGCAACAAGAGAAACCACCACAATGAGAAGCCCGCGCACCACAACGAAGAGTAGCCCCTGCTCGCTGCAACTGGAGAAAGCCCCCACACATCAATGGAGAGCCAACGCAGCCAAAAATAAATAAATAAATAACAAACAAACAAATAAATAACCTTTTTCTTTTCTCTTATGTTATCTATAGCTTACAACAGTAATCTGGTAGATAATACCTTTGTGAACAAAGATGAAACAATTACTTTTTCTCCCTACCTGATTCCTCCAGAATTCAGAAACTTTTAGCCAGTATTCTTATTTTCATGACAATATGGTAGTTTAAGTTCAATAAAAATGTGCTCTTGTAAGAGGATACAATTGGAAATGTAGGTTATATTACCATGGCTTTGACTGAAATGTTATATTTAAGAGTGAAGTGTCCATAGAATCTGGTTTAAGGGACTAAGGTTGCCTTCATGGAACCAGTGCTCTTGGAAAAACTGGCCTGCTGTCTGGCTTACAGGGTTCTGAGCCTCATAGGTGAGTAAGGAAAGTCACTTCCTGGCAGGCCCAGGAACCTTAGGATATCTTCGGGACATCAAGAAGAGAGATATTCACCTGAATCTTTAGGAATGGGAGATGAAGTCTGGTGGCTAGTTCCTGAGCTGGCTTCCTAGCCTTGAGAGCCTTTTAAAAGCCTAATCTGAGATTCCTTATGAAAAGTTTCAGCAAAACCAACTCAAAAAGAGCCTGCCTATATGGTCAGTCACTATTCCTGCTGCACTTACATGAATAATCAGGACAAATCTAATGAGACCAGACTTATGTAAACAAGAAATAAAAGGTTAACTATAGAGGGAAGTTTTTTTTGTTTCAGTGTAAAACTGTAGTGCACCCTTGTGGCTTCCATCTTGCACACTGGCCAGTCCTTACCACATTCTCAATTCTGGTTTCCTCCAGTATCTGACTCTAACTCTCCAAACTAATGTTTCCAGTTTTTTTTTCCCCCACCCTCCTGACGTGGCATCACTGAGAACTAAAATTGCCCTTTTCCTGAAATCCTGCAAGCTGAAGCTGGATGACTTGATATAAACTTAAAAAAAAAAAAAAAAAAGCACAACACATTGTATATGGGTAACCTTTGTGCCTCCTGCTGTGTGGACCACTTACAGAGTTCACCACAACATTTAATGCCATCCATCACCAGAGACATTCAAACTGCAAACCAGGAAACTTCTTCAGGTGGCCACTGCCATCCTCATTCTACCATTTAAAGATGCTTCAAGTTCAAATCTAAGAATCCCAACTGGCTACCCTCTGGAATGAGAAACTGGATCTCTAACTATTAATTTTGGCTTTTATTTTCATAGAAACTCCCCTCATTAAATACCTGACTGCTGGTACCATTGAGCAAATATCCTATAATACCAAGTCCCTACAGAAGGTTCACCTGGTCCTTAATGAGCAAAAGGCTACTGAATGAGAAAATAGACATATTGTTCAGAGGAAAGAAGAATGTCTCTTCTTTCCTTGAACAAGAAAGGGGCCTGACAAAGATTCTTTGAATAAATTTTAATTGACTCCTGAACCACCTTCATCCAGGCTCATCTGTATACTTCCTTGTAAAATGCAGTTTTAACAAGAATCCTGCTAAGTCAGTTTAGCAAGAAACCCTTGATACCTGATCACCCTTGATATCTGATCCGGTTTCTCATGTTTCACCATCCTCCAGGTGGTGTCTGATCACCATGGCTTGTCTTCAGCAGGAATCCACTTAGGTCTATTTAGCCAGAACCCCCCTTACCCTTGTTTCCAGTTTTCCATCCACTGATTTTGTCCACCCTGCTCCAAGGCTATAAATTCACACTTACCCATGTGGTATTTGGAGTTGAGCCCAATTTCTTTCCCCCACTGCAAAATTTCATCATAGTGGTCCCTATACCATTAGAGATAACTTGCACCACCTTGAATAAAGTCTTACCAGGTTTTAACACGTGTCATTGAATTTTTTTTTTTTCTTTTAACACAGAGTTTTTCCTAGATATTTGGTATCACAGGAGTGAGATTTGCTAGAGTGGATCTGGCTGATGGAAATGTGGTTTGGGAAGAGAGAGGATAAAAAGGCAGGGGATCCAGAACCTTTGATTCCTGGGTGACCACATGGTCACCCATGGTATGGAGCAGCAGCTGTGCTGCTCTCAAGTTACTAAAGGTAAAAGTTACCAATGGAATTTAGAGATGGATCCAATTCCTAGCATGTTGGTTCACTGGATGCATAAGGAAAGGGAAACTAGTAAGAAAAAGATGAACTGTTTAATCCCTTGGTTATTGTGGTAACCAAATTATAATAGCTAAAATTGAAATAATGTAATAATATAATAAGTAGTATATAAAAGTGAAATTAAAAGAGAGTGCTGGGTCAGACCTTGATGCTGGACCAAGCTCAGATTTAACTAAGTCTGAGCTTTGGTCACTAGCCTCAAAGCTGCCCACCAAGGGAAAAATTAAGCAAGGACAACAGAAAGTACCTCTAAGACCTCTGGCCACCAAGAATGTAGTCAGTGTGGGGGGGGGAGGGCAAAATCAAGAAACTACTGAAATCAGGGAGTACGGTGTGAAGGAGTTGTTTCATTTTGTGGATCAGTAACATCAGCTTCCTGAAGAACCTTTATTAAAATGGACTGTGAGGGACTTCCCTGGCAGTCCAGTGGTTAAGACCTCACCTTCCAATGCAGGGGATGCGGGTTCAATCCCTGGTCAGGGAGCTGAGATCCCACATGCCTCGCAGCCACAAAAAAACCCAAAAACATAAACCAGAAGCAATATCATAACAAATTCAATAAAGACTTAAAAAAAATAAAAAAACAAAAAATGGATTGTGAGAGTCATTAATTTAGGAGCAGTATTCTGGTTTTAGATGCTGCAGTGGGGAAAAGCATGTTTGGGTTGATGGAGGATCCGCAGGTCACTATGGAACAATCACTGATGGCCATATGTGATCCAGACACAAAATAGTTTATTCCTGAGGGAACAGCCAGCCTAATGGATTGGGCAGAAGCCACCGTAAGGTCTGTTTATCCCTGAGAAAGAGGACTGTTCGTCACCTCCAATAAATGCCAAGTGGAAGCAGATGATATGTTTTGTGTATAAGCCATGTGGGATTATCTTTATGATAATTGGGATATTCACTTGCTGAATGTGCCTGTTACCCAGTCCATGGTAAATGCTGTGATTAAGGGGAAACTGTTACATGGGCACCCCATATAACCTTACTGCTGCAAAACCAGGGGACAGTTGGGGAAGCCTTATGTATTGTCTGCCTCAGGTTCCCCTCTGGGTCTTATAAAGATGCTAATAAAAACATTAGGTTAGTTAACAAGAGAATGAGGAAAGGCAAAGGAGAGAGGGAACTGATCTTAGCAAGGTGGACATTTTTAAACAGTTATTAAGAAATAAGGTGAATAAAGCAAATATTGTTAGGAGCAAAACAAAGGAAATAGGGAAGAATCATGGAATTCAGCCCAGAAGAATGGAAGGCTTTAGATGGTTTTAAGAAATGGGATGAATAAAACAGACATTAGTGGGGTTAAAACAAAGCTTTTAATACTTCACTACCCAAGGTTGGGCAGGCTGGAAAGACCCCCTGATCCTCCAACATTAAAGGTCTCTAAAGAAGTCTGCTCTGTTTAGTTTGAAGAAATCTAAAAATCCAAAGACTGAGATTGCAGTGAGAAACTTGACCAGCAAACGCTTAGGTCATTGGTTAGGCAGATTAAATGAGATAAAAATGGACAAAAAGGGACACTTTCCTGGCCGTCCAGTGGTTGGGACGCCGTGTTTCCACTGCAGGGGGTGCGGGTTTGATCCCTGGTCGGGGAACTAGGATCCCACATGCCTTGCGGCACAGCCAAAAAATAGAAAAGAAAATTGACAAAAGGGCCAGGGTCCCTTGGCTCAACCCACGAAGGGGGGACCCCAAAACCTTTTGCAGTAGAGTGGATAAAATGGTCAGAAGGTAGAGAAGTTCCCAGGCTTTCCTGATAGGAGATCATCTTGCACTGTGGTACCAAAACCCACTGGTGAGACCTGATACAGCTGAGAACATAAAAATATAAGGGTTGATAGGATTATGAAAGTTGGAATGTTTAAGCAGGCTTTAAGTTGTATCTTCTTTACCTGAGTGTTTTATAGGAATGGGGGTTATGTCTGGATGGGGACTGCTTCCCCTACCTAGTATTCTACAACCAAAATTTGTTCATATAAACCCTAATGGAGGCTATAGTTAAGAATGTAAGGTGAAAGTTTGTAGGAGAATGGTGTATTTGATCAGACTTTTACCTGATTGTATAATGAAGATGGACATTGTATCTGGTTGGGGAATGTTTTCTCTACCTAGTGTTGTTAAACAGAGGGCATGTAAATCTACACTTCAAGCAATATTACTAATTGGACATGCTAAATGGGAACCAGTAAGGTGGCCCAAGCCCACATAGCATAGAATAGAAGCTGGAGTGTTGGTATGGGGAAATTCTCTGTGTGATAACCCTGTGTGTACTGGAGTGCCTCCCAGCAACAGCTTCTACGACTTTGGACTGGAGAATTTCCAGGTGAAGGGTAGTTATTGGCTTCCTTTGGACGTTAATTGAAACTGCCAGTATGACTAAAAGTCATAAAGTAATCTTGAAAAGAATCTTGATGT
This sequence comes from Mesoplodon mirus, assembly GCF_964341445.2. NCBI lineage: Eukaryota > Metazoa > Chordata > Mammalia > Artiodactyla > Ziphiidae > Mesoplodon > Mesoplodon mirus. The sequence continues at coordinate 106,215,972 of NC_138978.1, forward strand.
CTTGCATAATGTCTGATAAACACTCTAGTGGGGAGGACAGTGCCCAGAAGAGTTTCATAATAAAATGGCAATGGTTTACACAGGATTATACTGTCTGGGGAATGCGAGGAGGAGATACTAAAGAATAGGGAGCCTCTTTTCCCTTTAGGACTGACTCTGGAACTGTGTGAGGAGCTGCTGGATTATGTTGTCACTTGGAAGTGTCCTATAAACAGCTCATAACTGACCAAAAAAGAGCTGCTTGGTTTGTGAATGACAGTTGCAAGGTGAAGGGACAGCATCCTATTTTGAAGGCCACCACTGATAGAAGAAGGTAAAGACATTAGCTCACTGGGTTGAATTGCATGCTGTTTTCCTAGAGTAATGCAAGAATTGAACAGTGGTAAAAACCCCTATGTTTGAGTTTTTACTGACTCACGGACAATGGCCTATGGCCAGACCATATGGTCAGGCAGAAGAGCAGTGGAAACCTGGCCTATTAAAGGGATGCCCTTATGGGGCATAGTCCTATGGGAATTACTGTGGGAATTTGAAGGGTGCATTAAAGTAGGGCTTTGTCGATGTCCACCAGGAGAAGCCCCTTCTAAGTTCAGAAGGTGATTAGAATCACCAGGCAAATACCCCTGTGTGCTCACTTGAGATGGCCACGTGGGTCCATGAAATGAGTGGATATGGGGGCATTGCAGCAATGCAGAGATGGGCTAAATCCAGACGTATTTCTCTTGTACCGTCTGAGGCACAAAATGACAGTAAGTATTGACAGAATAATGTTCTGTCTGCAAGGAAAAGAGACAGAGATGGCAGATGGCTAAGTGTCAGATTCCTCTGGGGGAAAGGCCTTGAATACAGCTAGTAAGTGAGACTGATGTTGGCAGACCTGGGGGGCTACAAATGAGTCCTGATAGGAATAGACACTGACTCTGGACCAGGCTTTACTTACTTGGTGGTAGATGGAAATGTACAAGAGTGCTTTAAAACAACCAGAACAGAAGATAATTGTACCAATTTGGATGGCCGACCATCATCTCTTCAGAGCAAGGAATACACTTTGTAGCCCATAATGTCCAAGAGTGGGCAGAGAGAGAGCCTCCTCAGGGTACTAGTTTGATGGAGAACTAGAATGGGCAATTAAAACATTGGTTATCTAAAATGGGAGAGAAAAAGACACGAAGGGCTGGCTTATATGCCATGAAAGTGTACTCATACTCAACATGGGGTGGGGCTAAAGGAGTGGCCCTACTGTATAGAGTCCTCTTTCTGGTGGGTCTGGGGAAGAGGGTGTGGAATGACTATGCAGTTCTTACTAAGGGAGAAGTATTCTGGTGTAGCACGTGTACTTTTTTCTTTCTTTCCCCTATTAACTTTCTTCCCCCTGCTTGATGCAGTGGTCCTAGGACCAGGCCTGCAAATATAAGTGCTGGAAACAGAGATGATTCCTAAGCAAGAAGCTAACTGTAATTTTAAGTTTGGGGTCAAGATTCCTAAGTACCTGATGGGGTGGGTTGTGCCTTCACCCCATCTCGCAAAATTGAGGTTAACAGTGAATGCCACTATATTGCCTGGTGATAAAAATAGCCCAGGTAGTTCTGTAACTGTGTAACCTTACCCTAAATGAACGGTGGACTGAAGGGGAGGAACTTGCTAAACTAGTGTTGCTGTTTGCTGTCTAGACCAGCACAGTGGCTGAACCTGATGTTCCTTCCAAAGTTGAAAGAGTTTGGGTATACAGGGAGAGGAGGAGCAATAGTAGCTGAAGATCAAGAAACAAGTAAATGGGTTGTGTAGTGAGGGAAATCCAATAATAGCACCTCAAAAGGGCTCAGAGTAGTCGATTATATCTCTTAATTCAGTTACACCAGATGACTGAAAGAGTGAAACCATATGTTTGCCTAGACCACACCTGCATTTGGAACCTGACAAGATTAACTGGAAGCCTGCAAACCCGAGTGGCCTTACCTGAAAATTATTTTTCATACCATATGATGATGGACTGGTCCAGTTATTAATGACTGAATGGGATTCTAACAACATGCCAGTATCTTTTGAGTATATATATTGGTCTCTGCCCCTGGTTCCTGGCACACAGCTCCTGAAACCCTTGTAACTTCCAAAGTGATAAGTATTTGGAGTGCCTTTTGTTCTAATATTTGGTCTTTGACCCTGATTCCTGATACACAGCTCCTACATCTCTTGGAATTTTCTGGGTGATTGGGTGTCTTTTGACCTGATGGAGTGACTCTTGGTGGGCTCCTGGATAGCTGCAGGATTGGGGTGGGTCACCAGAAAGACCAAGCCGTGATTAGAAGCTGGGAACTTTCAGCCCCATGCCCCCCATCCTACAGAAGGTGAGAGGGGCTAGAGATTGAGGTAGTAATTGATCATGCCCATGTGATGAAGCCTCCATAAAAATTTTCAAAGTATGGAGTTCAGAGAGCTTGTGAGTTGGTGAACACACCTACTAGGAGGTATGCTGTGAGGATGGTGCATCCCAACTCCATGGAGACAGAAGCTCCTGCACCAGACCCTTGGATCTCGCCCTGTGTATCTCTTCATCTGGCTGTTCATCTGTGTCCTTTATCATATCGTTTGTCCAGTAAATGTAAGTAAATGTTTTCCTGAGTTCTGTGAGCTGTTCTAGCAGGTGCTTGATTCTAAGGAGGGGGAACCTCCAATTTGTAGCCAACTCAGGCAGAATTTGTGGGTAACATGGGGATCTACTGTTTGTGATTGGTGTAGGGGGCAGTCTTGTGGGACTGAGCCCTTAATTTGTGGGGTCTGCAGTAACTCCAGTTAGTGTCAGAGTTGAATTGCAGGATATCCAGCTGGTGTTGGAGAATTGGTTGGTGTGGGGGAAAAAGCCCCAAAATATCTGGTGTCAGGAGCATTGTGTGTGTGAGTAAAGATAGAAATGATCTTTTTCCTAGGCAGAACCTTACTTAGATACTGTCTTTTTTAAAAAGAGTTTTTTATTGGTTTACAATATTGTGTTAGTTTCAGGTGTACAGCAAAGTGATTCATTTATATATATGCATATATACATTCTTTTTCAGATTCTTTTCCCATGTAGGTTATTACAGAATATTGACTACGAGTTCCCTATGCTATACAGTAGGTCCTTGGTGATCATCTATTTTATGTATAGTAGTGTGTATTTGTTAATCCCAAACTCCTAATTTATCCCTCCCCTCCATGTTTCCCCTTTGGTAACCATACATTTGTTTTCGAAGTCTGTGAGTCTTTCTGTTTTGTAAATAAGTTCATTTGTATCTTTTTTTTTTTTTTTTAGATTCCACATATAAGTGATATCATATGATATTTGCCTTTCTCTCTCTGACTTGCTTCACTTCGTATGGTAATCTCTAGGTCCATCCATGTTGCTGCAAATGTCATTATTTCATTCTTTTTTATGGCTGAGTAATATTCCATTGTATATATTTACTACATCTTCTTTATCCAGTCTTCTGTCAGTAGACATCTAGGTTGCTTCCATGTCCTGGCTATTGTAAATAGTGCTGCAGTGAACATTGGGGTGCATGTATCTTTTCAAACTATGGTTTTCTCTGGATATATGCCCAGTAGTGGGATTGCTGGGTCATATGGTAGTTCTAGTTTTAGTTTTATAAGGAACCTCCGTACTGTTCTCCATAGTGGTTGTGCCAGTTCATAGATACTGTCTTTTTTTGGGTGGGGGGCACACCACTCGGCTTGTGGGATCTTAGTTCCCCGACCAGGGATGGAAGCTGGGCCTGGCAGTTGAGAGCACCGAGTCCTAACCACTGGACCGTCAGGGAATTCCCTAGATACTGTCTTTATGCTTCTTTTTAAAAAAATAAATTTATTTATTATTTATTTTTGGCTGTGTTGGGTCTTAGCTGATGCGCGCGGGCTTTTCTCTAGCTGTGGTTAGCAGGAGCTACTCTTCGTAGCGGTGCCTGGGCTTCTCATTGCGGTGGCTTCTCTTGTTGCAGAGCATGGGCTCTAGGCACGCGGGCTTCAGTAGTTGTGGCACGTGGGCTCAGTAGTTGTGGCTCATGGGCTCTAGAGTGCAGGCTCAGTAGTTGTGGCGCATGGGCTTAGTTGCTCCGCGGCATGTGGGATCTTCCCAGACCAGGGCTCAAACCCGTGTCCCCTGCATTGGCAGGCAGATTCTCAACCACTGTGCCACCAGGGAAGCCCTGTCTTTATGCTTCTATATGTCAGAAACTCTTTCAAATTTTATTTGGTAGTTTAAAACTTGACTGGATTCTCCATGGCAGAGCTCTGTGTCACATTTTTCTGATTTTACACACACAGGCACAGACACACACACACACAGAAGAATTGAAAGACCAGGTATGTTAGTCAACTTCTTGTTTTTTCAAGTAAGGACATTAGAACCCCTCTCCTCCAACAATTATTTGCTGTTATGGTCATTTCATGATAGCACCAAAAAATTAGGAAGTACATATTTTTTTTTTTAATTTTTATTTATCTATTTAGTTTTTCGGCCACGCGGCATGCGGGATCTTAGTTCCCCGACCAGAGATCAAACCCGTGCCCCTGCAGTGGAACTGCGGAGTCTTAACCACTGGACCACCAGGGAAGTTCCAGGAATACTTGATTTTAGAGTTAAGGAAAATTCTGTAATTAACTATATTTAGCTTTATGGAAAACTTGTAACCTTGACCTTATTATTTTCGTTTTACTGTTGCCTGCTGAAAACTTCATCATGGATTTGGGAACCACTGCTGTACTAGATTAATTGGAAAGAGATGGCAGATGACACTTAGCCATCTGCCATCTCTGTCTCTTTTGCTTGCGACAGAACATTATTCTGTCAATACTTACTGTCATTTTGTGCCTCAGAGGGTACAAGAGAAATACGTCTGGATTTCATATGCATTTAGTTGTTACTTCTAGTTTCTTAGTCTCCTCTGTTCTCATAATACTTACTGTTTAAGATTTGTCCACATTGTTCTTTGGAGTGGTTGTGAACAGATTAGTTCTTTAGCATAGGAAGAGGGCAATTTATGTTGAATAACTCCAGGAAGTCTTTCAGATTTACACATAACTTGAACTTTAACCTCTTTAGCTGTTGCTTTGTGTGAGTGACATTGGTAAAATGTTTTCACTGTTAGTTACAGGTGGAGTTAGCCGCGATTCCTTCAAAGGTCCTGAGCTCACTACCAATGACTTACGTGATGTCAAGCAAAAACCGCAGAGCTTTGCCTATACTTCATGTTTCTTTCCTAAAAGGGCAAATAATTTGTAGTATCCTTCCATTCTACATTTTCAGTGATACTGGTAAGGATTGAGATACTCTTTGGAAAATATTCTTAGGTTTTCGAAAGGTTAATATGGTAGGAGAGTTGATTTGAGGATGTTTGTTTTTCTGAAAATGAACTCTTCAACCTTCTATTGCATGTAGAGGATACAGGTTGTGAAGAAAACTGAGAGGCAGAAACATAACTTTGACATAACTTGATGCTTTTCAATTGGATAATCCAGCTGGGATGTGAAGAGAAGAATCCACTTTAATTGCTTCAAACCACAAGGTGGTGAACTGAAAATGAGTCCCTTTAAAAAAGGTACAGATTAGATTTCCCCTCTGTTAAGGTCCCTCATATTTACCCCACTTGTTACTATCTACCCTTGTTTTATACCTCCTTCTTCCATTTTGTGTTCCATGATATTTTCACTGCATTTTATGGGGAATGAGATTGACTGTGGGGCTGAGCACAGTGAGATTGGCTGTGGGTTTAGAAACGTGGTTTACTCTATCATCAAACCAAAGTAGGACTTCCCTCTCTTGGCTTCTAGACCTCCTTAGGTAGGAATCAAGAGGAAACGCTTCTTGCTCTGAATAATATCATCCTATCCCAATTCTACACTCCAGAGTAAAGAAGAGCTGTGCTTATTCCTGGGAAGATTCCCCATGCCTTCCTTGCCCTAACCCTCACATCCTCACCACCAACCAGTATCTGCTGTGAGACCATCAGCCCCAGGCTCATTATGCCCTTTATTCTTGTTCACACCAGTCTCCACAAGAAACTCAGGACTTACAGGTTAACTCTCTTCTCCATAGAAAGCCCCAACCCTCTTCTTGGCTTTATTTTTGTCTTTAGTAGGCATCATCTTCTGACATGCTACATATTTTACTTTGTATTTTCAATAGAATGTAAATGTCACGGGGGCATGGATTTTTATCTGTTCACTCATTGCTATAGATGAACAGTGACCAGCAGTAGGTACTCAAAGGTATTTGTTGAATGAATGCAGCAAATAATTGAATTAAAGAAAAACTTTTGAGGGAGATTAGGAGAAACTCTCAAAGAAATTAAAGCAGTCCTTTCTCAATTGCTTCTCTATTTTTTGTTTTTCGTTTTTTAAAAATTTTATTGGAGTATAGTTGATTTACAATGTTGTGTTAGTTTTAGGTGTACAGCAAAGTGATTCAGTTATACATATATATATATATTCATTCTTTTTCAGTTTCTTTACCCATATAGGAGGTTATTACAGAATACTGAGTAGAGTTCCCTGTACTGTGCAGTAGGTCTTTGCTGGTTATCTGTTTTATATATGGTAGTGTGTGTGTGTTAATCCCAAGCTCCTAATTTATCCCCCCTTCCCCCTGCAACGTTTCCCCTTTACTTCTCTAGTTTTTTTTTTTTAATTTATTTTTGGCTGCATTGGGTCTTTGTTGCTGCGCGTGGGCTTTCTCTAGTTGTGGCGAGCGGGGGCTACTCTTCGTTGTGGTGCGTGGGCTTCTTATCGCTGTGGCTTCTCTTGTTGCAGAGCACAGGCACACGGGCTTCAGTAGTTGTGGCTCGCAGGCTTAGTTGCTCTGCAGCATGTGGGAACTTCCTGGACCAGGGAGCAAACCCATGTCCCTTGCATTGACAGGCGGATTCTTAACCGCTGCGCCACCAGGGAAGTCCCTCTAGTTTTTAAAATATCTTATTAGATGATTTCTTTTCAGCGTACCTCATTCCCCATAGTAAACATTTTGAGTGAATCAGTATATTATCTTAGCTAATTATTTGTATTTTAAGATCATCTTTTTAAAAAAAATAGAGAAAAATTTCTGAATATAGGCATGCTAAGTTACTACTAATTCTAACTCCCATCTCACTCTGGGATGTTTTGTTTAATTGCACCAAAATTCAGAAAAACTTTTGTGTGGACAATCTTTCATTTATTCTGATTGTCTTTGTTTTTTATAGGACCTTGCAGCGTCTATTAGATATTTACTAAATATTAGTGAATAATCAGTTGCACAAAGTGTCATTATAGCTTGCAGCCATAGTTTGAGGGATTTTTAATAGTTTACAACTTCATTCCAACCTGTACACCAGCCACCTATTTCTAAGTTGGGATCCTTCAAAGGCATTTGGATGTCTTTCACGTACCCTATCTTTCTAGGCGCTAGCAGAAACACCAGTTTTATTCTTTAAAAGAAACAGACCCACTGGTAAATCCCTAAAGCACATTTAGGGGAATGGGGAATACACTGCTATAGTGTTTCCAAAATTCAATATCTGTTGTCCTTGGCTTGCATACTACTGTTATATCGAACTGTTTCACTTCCAACAATTATTTCAAAGCATATACAATATGCCTTTCTTGCATTGCATTAAGGATTTTAACATATTTCGTCTTCTTTATCCTGGTCTGCCTGGGAAAGTGATAAACAGAAGATGTGAGCCCATGAAATTTATTGTAATCTTCAGGGCATTTTTGTTAGTTCAGAAAATAGCTGAAGAAGAAAGCCTATAATGACAGAGGCTTAAGAAATCTTATCTAATACATATTTGGTAAAGATCACTTAGATCTCATTGTTAACACAAGTCTACACTGAATTATCTTGATATTTTACATTGAGCCCAGCATAATTTACCAACTTAAACTCCTTTTGACACTGAGAGTGCCTGTCTTATCATACTTTCCCTAGCATTGGTTATCATCATCTAAATTATTTTTTGCTAATTTGCTAGGAGAAAAATCATATTGTTTTAATTGCTTTTCTTTGTACAGTTTGTTTGATTCTCTTAATGTTAACTTTGTCTTCACTGCTTCCCTTGCCCTGAATGGCACTCGATTTTAGATGTTAGAACCATTTGGAAAGAGGAGAGTAGTGCGCTCAGTATATCCCTAAGGAGTTTTACAACGTTGACCTTCACCCTTTTTGACAAGATCTTTCTGGGCAAGGGAACAATAATTAAGAGATGAAGAGAGACAAACAAGGCTACTACTGGAAAGTGGTAAAGAAACCTTTAGGTCATTTTCTTTCGGTCATTTCACCTTGCTGTAGACTCCCATACCTAAACCCAAATCCTGACTCTCCTTCCCAGTGAGATACGTAGCCAAGGAGCTACCCAACAATGTACTGGTATGTCTTGCTGCGTTTACCTAAGACTTCATGTTTAAAATCTTATTTTAGGGAACAGACATACATTATAAAAGAGCATATATTCTCGTTAAAAGAAATCAAGCAATACAGAAGAGAATTAAATAGAAATAAAAGCACCCATTCCTTCTTCTACCCCTTCTATCCCACCCTCCTGTGGTACAAATAGGGATTTACAGGAATTTCATCCTGATAGTAAATATAATTTAGTGGCATTTTGGTGTCAGTGAGACTTTAGTTTAAGGTGATCCTGTAAACTCCAGGAGGGATTATATAAACTCCCCAAATGTCTGTTTTGTTCCATACTACTTAGTGCAGTGCCTGGCATATGGTAGATGTCAAATATTTGAGGACAGTTTCATTGTAAGGCGAGAAAAGGAAAAGAATTGAAAGAATCTTAACAGAGCCTCGTCTGGCCATCAGGCTTTGGGGTATTAGATTTCTGGAGAAGTGCAAGGGTTCTCAGCACTGGCTGCATGTTAGACTATCACTTGGAGAGCCTTAGCAAAATACCAGTGCTTAGGTCTCACACCCCAGTGATTCTGCTTTGATTGGTCTGGATGAGACCCCAGCATCAGTGTGTTAGGATCTTCCCTGGTAATGCTGATGTGCAGCAGTGGTGAAGAACTACTGAACCATAAACAGTTGTTGCTTACTGAATGTTAATTGAGGAGATCTGTGCTTTACTTAATTCTTTAAAAGTCCTTTATGCTTTGGAGGGCACTTTTATTTTTATAGAGATTATTATCCTAATTATGTTGTTATATTAAAAATATTTTGCATTTCCTTATATACAACATATATAGTAAGCACATGGATAATCAAAGAATTACTTAATTACTTGTACATTAAGATAATCAATAGGCTTCCTGATGCTAGAAAATATATTTCCCTCATCTTAGAACCATGACATTTTATATGGTATACTTCCTTTTTTAAATGCCTTTTAATCCTAATGGAAAACTGGCATTTAAGCAGTAGAGAAAACAAATCATATTAAAAAGCTTAGCAAAAATGTTTTAAAAAAAATCTGAATGCATTTGTATGATGTTTTCTTTTCTGTGCCAAACTAAATGACTCAACTTGTTTATCCTGTGTTATTCCAGTCATCAAAAATGTTAAGATGTTCAGCTGATGCAAATAAAAAATAAAAGCAATTTAGGGACTTCCCTGGTGGCCCAGTGGATAAGACTTGGCACTCCCAATGCAGGGGGCCCATGTTCGATCCCTGGTCCGGGAGCTAAATCCCGCATGCTGCGACAAAGATCCTGTGTGCTGCAACTGAGACCCGGTGCAGCCTAAATAAATAAATAAATATTAAAAAAATAAAAGCAATTTAAGTAAGTAGATTCCATCCAAATTATTAATTTCATGTTTGGGACAAAAACCAGAGGAACAGAATATTTAATGTAAGCTTTCTTTACTATGCTGTAAACCTGTTTTTTTTAAAGTGTGTATTCTTTACCTTTCCTTCTCTTGCCCTTCCCCAACTTTTCCCCAAAAAGGAGACTATAACTGTGTTGTTTGTAATAAACTTAAATGCTGGAATAACTGTCAGAATAACTTGTAGTGATGAGTAGTTTTAAGGTTAAACCATAAACAGTGCAACATTAATGAAATGTGGTGTAAATAGATTTGTAGCTAAACACTTCTTAACTTTGGCTTTCTCTTATACATTTTTATTTTTTGTATATCCATTTCAAAATCACTATGACATCTTAGTTATACAATCAAAATCTTGGCAGATGGCAGCAGGAAAAACATAGCCAACCCTGAGCATAATTATGCTTATTTGAGGAGATATTAGACTTGGTGCCAGGTTAAACTACATGGGTGTTAAGAGATAATAATGAGAAACCCAACTAATGCATGGCTTTGATTAGACCTTCCTTCTCTGCCAATAACGTAAGTGATAAGACAGTTTATATTAAATTTAATATCTATTCACTCCCCAAAATATAATAACTTAATAATTATAATATGGTCTATCCAAATATAAAATAGTCTGATAAGAAGATGTGAACCCAGTTCATAGTCAGAAAATGCTCGCTAATGATGATGGAAAGTATCTTAGCTTTCTGTATATTTTCATGTATAAGCAACAGCCTTTGTTCTGCTACTGCTGAATTATTTTTTATTCTAAGTGGAAAAAACATTAAAAACATGGGATTAATATGCTGTGGTTTTGTACTGCTTGCTAAAAATTCAGCTGTTCATTGGCTTGAAATTTGAAGGCCAGACACTGGGTTCTAAAATACAATTTACTGTTTCATAGATCAGTCCAAAAACTAAATCTAGTATGTGTGTTCCACTATCTTTCTGAGGTATACTACTGATTAGGAATGCAAAATACATCTAATTATTATTTTTTCCTTTGTCTAGTGTCATAATTAATCTGATTGGGTCAGTTTAGAGCGTTATTCTGAAAACATTCTGTAAGAACAATTCTAGTCTCTTAGAAAAGTAACAATTAAAATCTTCTTTCCTAGTCACATTCTGGGCTAAAGATAGATTTTATGTGTGAGTTTATTTTTAAATAATACTTTTCCGTGATAAACTATTAAAACAGTACAAAAGCATATAAAATGGGAAAGTAACAAGTTCCTTGTTCCACCTAAGGAAAATTCACTGTTAACTGTTTCTTGGGTATACTTCCACAGAGTTTTACACATATATCTTTTCCCTTTTCTTTAGAAACACCTCCCCACCACAAAGCTGTACTATGCACTATGTATAAATATCTGTTATTCTTTTATTTTTTAATTGAAATATAATTGATTTACAATATTATGTTAGTTTCAGGTGTGCTACATAATGATTTGACAGTTGCATGCATTTTTAAAAATTCGCATGCATTATGAAGTGATCACCATGATTAGTCTGGTGTCATGATAACCATCTGTCTCCATACAAAGTTATTACAATATTATTGACCATATTCCTTATGCTATTCTTTTTACTGGCTGCAGAGATTTCCATTGTATGGAACTTTCATAAGTTATTTAACTGATCCCATTTTATTGAACATTTAGATTTCTTTTTATTTTATGATTTTGCTATTACAGTAACTTCCTGGTAGATATCTCTTAATAATTATATGACTCTATATAGAATAGAATTCTTAGGTTATTCTAAAACATCATACCTTGTGATATAGGTTTATACCTCAATAATTTGACCAAATCTTTGGTGGGCTGCCTTGTTATTGGCATCTTTCTCATGAAATTGGAATTCAGAAGCAATATTTATTACTTTAATAAGCTAATTTAGGGGAGTAGTTCCAATTAATTAAGATTTTACCTTGGGAAGTGGATTATGCCTGTGTGTACAAAAGATAAATACATAGAAAAGGTGAGAGTGCTGGACCATCATTCTATTTCAAATCTAGTATTATATAATCTACTATTTACACACTGACCTGGAGTCTAAGCATCTTATTTATATCCTTTTAATCACCTGAGCAATCCATTGAGGTAGGTACTAGTATCCTCATTTAATGGTAGATGAGACTGAAGTTTAGAGAGGTTAAATGACTTGCCCCAGGTACCAGAACTGGGTTGCAAAAACTCTATTCTTAAAGGTAGCGTAGAATTCATATTTCTTGTTTTGTTGTTGTAGTCCCCACAGTGAAACAATGTTTTCAGTCATTGAGAACCCAGGGAAAGATAATGGAAGAAAATAAGATATGCCTCTTATTCTTGAAAATTAATGCTCCCATTTCCCTACCACATCCAACTTTTTGGATTCATATAAAAAGTGTTGTACAGTGTAAATAAGTAATGCAATTGAAGGATGAAACTTTAATTTGGAATAGCATTATGCTTCATGCTGTAATACAAGCTTTTGAGAATAGGCTGAACTGTGAACTTCAACGATAACAAAATTTCTGATAAAGGGGCCCTTTGCAAAAAGTTAAAAGATAATAACATATTATATTTCCAATAGTTTGGGTATGACAATGTTTTATGTATATATCCAGCATAATTTGCCCTTTCTTTTGTGAATGGAAATCCCTGTTTTGCTAATTAGAGTGTATCCAGTGTAATTTACTTTAAAAAATATACTCAGGATTATCATTTCGCTCATTTATAGTACTGTGATTTATTTATTATATATTTGTTTTTGGCTATGTAGGTTCTTCATTGCTGTGCACGGGCTTTCTCTAGTTGTGGTGAGCGGGGGCTGCTCTTCGTTGCAGTGAGCGGGCTTCTCATTGCGGTGGCTCCTCTTGTTGAGGAGCACGGGCTCTAGGCGCGCAGGCTCAGTAGTTGTGGCTCGGAGGCTCTAGAGTGCAGGCTTAGTAGTTGTGGCGCATGGGCTTAGTTGCTCTGCATCAGGTAGGATCTTCCCAGACCAGGGCTTGAACCCGTGTCCCCTGCACTGGCAGGCGGATTCCCTTTTTTTTTTTTTTTTTTTTTAGTGGGGAAGGAGGAGAGAGGGGAGGAGAGGGGAAGGGAAGGGAGGAGAGGAGGGAAGGAGGGAGGAAAATAAAGTGTCTCCAGCAGGCAGATTCTTAACCACTGTGCCACCAGGGATGTCCCAGTACTGTGATTTAACAGGCTGATTATCTTAAGTACTCTTGGAGTATACTAAAGACAGGGATCCCAGAACAACTCAAAATTCTGTCTGCTTTTAGGTTTACTTTTCCTTTATCACTAACAGCTTTATACCAAAAGCTATCTCAAAACAGCAGATTCTCAAAAACAAAAAAGATTGATGATGATTCAAAAGTGTACATGTATGACTGGGCAGAAGAAATCTTCAGCATCTCCATTGCTACAGGACTTCTTTGCAATTAGCTTGCAGAACTTGATTCTCCTCAAACTGTTGTGTGATTGCTCTGCATATCCTATAAATTATTTACACCCTGATGGTACAAAATGGCTACATTAATGGCACCTCTGGCTCCACATGGTATCAAGAACTTTAATAATTCATCTTTTATTACAGCTACATCCCTGTAGATTAGCATGAGTGGGAACTGAGTATAACACTGAGCTAATAAGTAAGGCCTGAGAGACCTTTACTCTCCAAACATCGTATCCATAAATATTCAGATACTAGTGCTGTTAAAAAATAAAGATTATTGACTGTTAAAAAGCTAGACTCTAGGTTGTGTTTGTCAAGCATTAGATTACTTCAACTATTTAAGTGCATTTTAAGGATATTTCAAGGGGAAAATCTTTGAAAGACATTCTCCATTTCAGGACTTGCACTTAAAAAACAAAAACAAACAGATAAACTAGCATTAGTTATGTGAACTAAATGAAATTAATGACTGGCCACTGGCAAGAACAGAGACTTTCATTTTGAAAATTATTCAAATTCTTAATCTAAGAGTTTTACATCTGATATTTGAAATCTTCAAATTTATCTTCTTCAGCCTTTTTGGACTACTTAAAAAAAATAAATTGGAAATTTCTTACGGAGAGCAAGAGTGTGTCTGTGTACCTTTGTATACCCATGTCATATTAAATGCCAGAGTGAAATTTAGGTATAAAAGAAAGTTAATTTACACATTTTTCAGTGAAGGATAGTAGTTGAGTTGATGTTGAATTTATGTTTACCATTTTGAAGTGACTCCACAGAGTACTACAAATGTTGCTTTCAAAAAAGACAAAAAGGTTACTAAAGTTGACAGTGGTTGTAACCTTAGCACTTAGCACAGTGTCTGGCACATGGTTCAGTCAATGCTTATTGCATGAATACCTGGTGATCAGATCAATCCATATAATTCAAGTTACACACCTGGTATTTTGAGAAAACAGCTATATGATTTATACTAGTTGCTTTCTATGATAGTACCACTTTGGGAGTGTATTTCAGCTTACTTTTAGTGTTTTTTAATCTGTTCAATGTGGATTTGTTGCAGAAAAGTCCAGAGAGCCTCATTATATGCGGTTCTGACCTATGAGGCATATATATATATATTTTTTTTTCATTAATTAATTAATTAATTTTTGGCTGCGTTGGGTCTGTGTTGCTGCGCGTGGGCTTTCTCTAGTTGGGGCAACTGGGGGCTACTCTTCATTGCTGTGTGCAGGCTTCTCATTGCGGTGGCTTCTCTTGTTGTGGAGCACAGGATCCAGGTGTGCAGGCTTCAGAAGTTGTGGCACGTGGGCTCAGTACTTGTGGCTCACGGGCTCTAGAGCACAGGCTCAGCAGTTGTGGCACGCAGGCTTAGCTGCTCCGCGGCATGTGGGATCCTCATGGGCCAGGGCTCAAACCCGTGTCCCCTGCATTGGCAGGCGTATTCTTAACCACGGAGCCACCAGGGAAGCCCGAGGCATATATTCTTTTTTTAAAAAAATAAACTTATTTATTTTATTTATTTTTGGCTGCATTGAGTCTTCGTTGCTGCGTGCAGACTTTCTCTAGTTGTGGCGAACAGGGGCTACTCTGTGGCAGTGCGCAGGCTTCTCGTTGCAGTGCTTCTCTTGTTGTGGGGCATGGGCTCTAGGCGTGTGGGCTTCAGTAGTTGTGGCACATGGGCTCAGTAGTTGCAGTTTGCAGGCTCTAGAGCGCAGGCTCAGTAGTTGTGGTGCACGGACTTAGTTGCTCCGTGGCATGTGGGATCTTCCTGGAGCAAGGTTGGAACCTGTGTCCCCTGCATTGGCAGGCGGATTCTTAACCACTGCACCACCAGGGAAGCCCTGAGGCATATATTCTTAAGAAGGCATTAGTCTGTAGAGAGGCTCCAAATTATTTCAGGTATCTTTTGGATTCCATCAAAAAGCGTTAGAGGTTTTTCAAACACACAGAGAAAATTATTCTTTCACCCAGTAGAGACAGTGGACAGTTTTCACCGATACTGAATATATAGTGGTTTATCCTATGTATAAGTTGAGTTTAATCTGATTGCTTTAGATTTCTTTAATAATGGTTTTCTTTAAAATTGATTTTCTGGTCGTCATTGACATCCATGAGAGAAATATAGGGGATAGTACAATCAAAAGTTATACTGCCAAGGAGGTAGGGTTTGGAAAGGCATTAGAGGCACTGATTAAAATGAAAGCCCTGGGCTTCCCTGGTGGCGCAGTGGTTGAGAGTCCGCCTGCCGATGCAGGGGACACGAGTTCGTGCCCTGGTACAGGGGGATCCCACATGCCGCGCAGTGGCTGGGCCCGTGAGCCGTGGCCGCTGAGCCTGCGCGTCTGGAGCCTGTGCTCCGCAACGGGAGAGGCCACAGCAGTGAGAGACCCGCGTACCAAAAAAAAAAAAAAAAATGAAAGCCCTTAATCTGTAAAAGGAAAATTCCAGAAAGCATGAGATGTACAAGTAAATGATGCTGTGGTAGCCTACTATACAGATGATATTAGCTCTCTGTTTGCCAGACCAGCCACCTTGGAGTAGAATATGGAGTACCTAACTTAAATTAGAGCAGTCGCATTTCTCCTTAAGTTGAAACACCACAGTAAATAAACATCTTTTCACTCGTGTGAAATTCTGTGTTTGTTGTTCTGTAGCAAGTGTGAATTGGATGACAGTGTCTGCATATAAGATTTTTATGTGGAGTGAATTCATGTTTTTCTCTCTTAACATTTCCCAACACACCCCTCCATTCATGAGTGTCCTTGAGCTGATACCTGGTGCCATATATCTTAGAATAAAGGATTTAGAACTGTGTGAAAAAGTGACAGTTTGATCTAGCTTTAGTTATATTATGGTGTAAATTAAGCTCTTAAATGAAAGTGGCTAGGTTTTACAGATGGACAGGCACGAAACTAGCTGAGAACAAATTGTTGTGCTGTGATAGAGACATCGTTCAAAACTGCATGCATCTGTCAACTGCCCGTGGTGGTACAGTGAGATAAAGTGGTCTGTAATGTTTCTCTAGTGTATCCCTATTGCTAGCCATATTGTAATGTGTAATGCATCTCTTGGGCAGACAGCTTGTGTGGGCTAGATTCCACCTCAGTCTTGAAAAGATGCCAGAAAGCAGCAGGGTGAATTTTTAAGCCTATTTAAATATTTAGACTCATGACTAATTTGAGTAAAATCTCTGCTGTATCTAATAAACTACTCACTAGAAGTGAGATGGAATTTCAAGTTTTTGACTTCCTCACTTATTAGCTGTGTGACCTTGGATTGACAAATTATTAATCTCTGTTTCTATGTCTGGAAAGTGAGGATTGTAAAAGTATTTGCCTCATAAAGTTGTTGTGTGGATTTAGGCAGATTTATATGTGTAAAGTGCATAGAAGAGTGCCTGGCACTTAATAAATGTTCGCTGCTGCCGCCACCACCACCATAATCATTAACGTAAGTTGGAGTGAGATGAATTTCCCTTCTCTGAAGCTAGATTGCTTTTTTTGCTTTTAAGGAAGACTACATCTCTATCAAGGATGTGGTCAACCCCAATTCTAATACAGAGCTCACTGTCTTGACTTGTGAAATCTAATCCATCTTCAAGTTTATTTACAGCTAAAGTGTAATATATTATATATTATATAAAGTATATATTACTTTAAAAGTATATATTACTTTATATTATGTTACTTTAAAAGTATATATTTCTTTCAAAAGTATGTAAAGCATACTGCATTATAATAAAGTGTAACATAATCACTAGAAGGGATAAAGAAACTATAATATCTCTGTGGAATGATCTACAAGACGTGTTGTTAAGTGAAAAAACCAAGGGGCAAAATAATGTGTAAATTATTCTACCATTTGTGTAAAACTTTTCTGGTACATGCATAAAGTATCTGACAGGCTGTAAAAGAAATGGTATATTTTCACTTGTTGATGTTGGGGAGGGAAATTGGATGGCTGGAGACAAGGGTGGGAGACTTTTTACTGTATATCCTTTTATACTTTTTGATTATTGAACCATGTGAATGTATTTCCTAGTTAGTAAAAACAAAAACAAAAAACCCTCATAAAAAGGAAAAAGTAAAAGAGCTATTTTGAAATCTACATAAATTTTTATTCATCCTTTATAAACATTTCTTTTTATCTGTACTACTTAAATTCACATTTGATAGGGGTTTTATTTTATTTTATTTTTTTGTTAGTTTCTGCTTTATAACAAAGTGAATCAGTTATACATATACATCTGTTCCCATATCTCTTCCCTCTTGTGTCTCCCTCCCTCCCACCCTCCCTATCCCACCCCTCCAGGCGGTCACAAAACCCCAAGCTGATCTCCCTGTGCTATGCGGCTGCTTCCCACTAGCTATCTACCTTACGTTTGGTAGTGTATATATGTCCATGCCTCTTTCTCGCTTTGTCACAGCTTACCCTTCCCCATATCCTCAAGTCCATTCTCAACTAGGTCTGTGTCTTTATTCCTGTTTTACCCCTAGGTTCTTCATGACATTCTTTTTTTTCTTAAATTCCATATATATGTGTTAGCATACGGTCTTTGTCTTTCTCTTTCTGACTTACTTCACTCTGTATGACAGACTCTAGGTCTATCCACCTCATTACAAATAGCTCAGTTTCATTTCTTTTTATGGCTGAGTAATATTCCATTGTATATATGTGCCACATCTTCTTTATCCATTCATCCGATGATGGACACTTAGGTTGTTTCCAGCTCCGGGCTATTGTGAATAGAGCTGCAATGAACATTTTGGTACATGTCTCTTTTTTTTTTTTTTTTTTTTTTTTTTTTGCGGTATGCGGGCCTCTCACTGTTGTGGCCTCTCCCGTTGCGGAGCACAGGCTCCGGATGCGCAGGCCCAGCGGCCATGGCTCACGGGCCCAGCCGCTCCGCGGCATATGGGATCCTCCCAGACCGGGGCACGAACCCGTATCCCCTGCATCGGCAGGCGGACTCTCAACCACTGCGCCACCAGGGAGGCCCACATGTCTCTTTTTGAATTGTGGTTTTCTCAGGGTATATGCCCAGTAGTGGGATTGCTGGGTCATATGGTGGTTCTATTTGTAGTTTTTTAAGGAACCTCCATATTCTTCTCCATAGTGGCTGTACCAATTCACATTCTGATAGGGCTTTTAGATTCCTATTTTTGTTTCTTTTTTTTTTTTTTTTTTTCCCTTTCCTTTAAGTGTGCTTTCCAGGGCTAAGCTAAGAATGATCTCTTGTCTTCCATTTAGGGATTTGAGTCATAATCGGTTGTCTAACTGGAACATCAGCTTGGAATCTCAAACATTACAAGAAGTGTAAGTTATTTTTATTTATTTAAACTTACATTAAATTATTGGAGGTGATTTGATGAATTATGAATTTCAGGATGTTTAATGCAAAAATGTCAAAAAATTGAAGGAAAGAAGACTTTAGATTAAAACACGTTTAAAAGCCTAAACTTGTCTTTGGCTTTGTTAGTATCACAAACCCTCTGTGTATTATGCCATTGCATTGGTGATTTCAAGTTGTAAACTGTGTAGAAATACTATTCTACTTCCTTGGGGCCTAAAGTAAGATTTTCCCTCTTCAGAGTGAATATATTTTATTTTTTTTTGCCAGAGTTTCAGCCAGTGAAACTCTGTATTGTGTAAATTTTTTTTTTTTAATGTTTTGACTCGTCTAAGGTGGAAGCATCATGTCTGAAGTAGGTTTATATGAAATACAATATTTTTGGTATCACCTGGAATATGGTAGTTAATATAATTCAGTTTTCCTCTTCATTGAAGTTTTTCCTTTAGTACTGAGATGTATTATTATGTAGTTTCTGGAGAGAAGTTTCTAAAATATTATTAATATCAGTTATTGCATTGTGGTATTCCCAGAGGCACAACTGTTGAGGCCTGTTTACCTCTATACTAAACACCCTCAGAATCCTCAGATGAATTTTTCTTTTGAATTTCTTTCTGACAAGGGGTACTTTGTGCTCTCATTGTCTCTGCATTCTCTCCTTCCCTGCCTCAAATTGGCTGCTCCTAATCTGCTGTGGACTGAATGAACAATTGACAAGCTTATTAGCTGAAAGAGTAGGTCCTGAGGAAAGGAAAATGCTCAGTGGGAAGTGCATGGCTTTATTATTTATTACATGGACTTTGTAACTTCAGTTGGTTACTCGGAGGCCTTTTACTTCTGGCTTCTTTTCTGTATTCTAGATTGTTGAGGTTATTCAGTGATTGAAAAACAGGTTGGTGAAATGTGATTGCATTAGATTTGCTACTAAAACAATTGAGATAATCTGTTAGGTCTGTGGTCTCAAGCAACTTTCCCTAACTTTGAGTAACAAAAAAATATGTGTGTGCGTGTGTATTTTAAAAATTTATTTAATTAACATATATAAATTTATTTTATTTACTACGAATAAATATATATAGAGAGATATGAATTATTCTTTCTTTGTTTAAGAAGGACTTAAGGGGCTTCCCAGGTGGCGCAGTGGTTGAGAATCTGCCTGCCAATGCAGGGGACACGGGTTCGAGCCCCGGTCTGGGAGGATCCCACATGCCGCAGAGCGGCTAGGCCCGTGAGCCACGACTACTGAGCCTGCGCGTCTGGAGCCTGTGCTCTGCAATAAGAGAGGCCTCGACAGTGAGAGTCCCGCGCACCGCGATGAAGAGTGGCCCCTGCTTGCCACAACTAGAGATAGCCCTCGCACAGAAACGAAGACCCAACACAGCAAAAATTAATTAATTAATTAATAAACTCCTAACCCCAACATCTCCAAAAAAAAAAAAAAGAAGGACTTAAATTAGCTGTCATAAAAGTAACCATTCAAAGAACCTTGCTGGGATTAAAAATATTTAATGTGCAAAGTATTTCCTAACCTTTCTAGTATTGGTATCAAATCATAGATCTATACCATGAAAACATTTTTTTATTAAAATCTCTAATTTCTCAGTAGAAAATATTTAGTCTAACTCATTCTGGGTCATAGACTTTTTTCAAATTTGGCATTTATCCTAAAGAATATGTACTAGCCAGAAACTAGAACTCGAGGTAGCATTTCCCTCACTAAATTTTTATATCTATTTTTCCCCCTATTCAGGAAAATGAATTATAATGAGCTAACTGAAATCCCATATTTTGGAGAACCAACCACTAATATTACTCTTCTCTCATTGTAAGTAAATATAATTTCAGGTCTTTTACTTAAATTATGCATAGTACACAGATTTTTGGTTTTGTTTTAGGTACCCTTGTTGTTGATCCTAATTATTTAACATTTTTGTGGTTTACGGTGGATCCCTGGCAATATCTTCAATATAATCTTTGTTTTATAGAGTCCATAATATAATCCCAGAAATAAATGCAGAAGCGTTCCAGTTTTACCCTGCTCTCGAGAGTTTAGATCTCAGCTCAAATATAATATCAGAAGTCAAGACATCTTCATTTCCTCGAATGCAGCTTAAATACCTGTAAGTAAAATAGAGTTTAAACTAGATTTAATTTGAAGTGCATGTTTATTTTTCATTGATATTTATCTTCCCAGATATGTCTTATTTATTGTGATTTTGATATGCTTATTTGAAACAAACCTAGGTTAGATTTTTTTGGTTTTTTTTCTGCCCTTAAAGAGTACACTATTTTCAGAAAATATTAAGTATCCAGGGTAATTTTTGAGATTTAATTCTGGATTGTGTTTTACTAACAGTTATGTAAAAGGTAGATGGGAGTAGTTTGTTAAACAGTGCTTAACCTGTGTAATGGTGGTGATAATTAGCGTGAGTGCTAGTGTTTTACAGTTTACAAAGCATATTCACGCATACTGTTTCAACCCAAATGAAGTAGGTATTATCCTTATTTTGTACTTGAAGAAACAAAGCAGTTAAATGATTTGTAAAGTTGCATACGGTTGCTAAGTGGTAGAGCTGGGGCTCTGTCATAGACTTGAGGCAGCTTTACAGTGGTAGAATGTTTAGTTTCACTGAATTTTTTTTTGTTGTTATCTTGTTCATTTTAGGAATTTGAGCAATAATAGGATAACCATCTTGGAGGCTGGTTGCTTCGATAATTTGTCAAGTTCCTTATTAGTGGTAAAGTTAAACAGGAACAGAATTAGCATGATTCCACCCAAGATCTTCAAGCTACCTCACCTCCAATTCTTGTGAGTAACTAAGTAGATGGATTATAAGAAGATTGTTTTTTCTAATAGTGTCTGTTTCTTTTTATTATTATTAGGGCAAATCAGCAAACCAATTTTCTGACTGTAAAACTATTTTTGTTAAAGGGAACTTAAAAGAAACAGGATTAAAGTTGTGGAAGGTCTCACATTCCAAGGTCTAGACTCCTTAAGATCTTTGAAAATGCAGCGGAATGGAATTAGCAAACTCAAGGATGGAGCTTTTTTTGGCTTGAATAACATGGAAGAATTGTAAGTACTATGAACTAGAATAGGAGATTGTTAGGAAGGGAGTCGGGGGCTGTTTAGTGCCGAACAGCTAGGATTGTAGCTTTAATTATAACAAAGTACTTTAGCTCTTCCTCCCTTTTCTTATGTGAAATAAATTAAGATTTAAGCTTTGTTATCTGACTGGTATTTTTGTCATCATTCTTCCAAACATTTCATCTGAAAAGTTTATTCCCTTAATGTTTGGCTGATGAAAATTATTAGGATTTATCCAGAACAGGTGTACTATATCTCTTGGTGAGTTGATTTTATAGATATGATATTTTAGACAGTCTTACAGGCTTCTTGCACTAAATCTTAAGAAACATGTACATATTTATGAATAGAATTTGTCTGCTCACTTGGGCTGAGCAAAGGTATATGCCTCTCTGTGCAAGACTTAATGAAGATTTTTGGAATCTTCTCATTGCATGCCTTGTTGGTTTTTTTTTTTTCTTAAAGATTTAATTTTGTTTATTTTAGGCTGCATTAGGTCTTTGTTGCTGCACGCGGGCTTTCTCTAATTGTGGCGAACGGGGGCTACTCTTCGTTGCAGTGTGCAGGCTTCTCATTGTGGTGGCTTCTCTTATTGTGGAGCATGGGCTCTAGGCATGTGGTCTTCAGTAGTTGTGGTGCGCGGGCTCAGCAGTTGTGGCTCACAGGCTCTAGAGCACAGGCTCAGTATTTGTGGTGCACGGGCGTAGTTGCTCTGCGGCATGTGGGATCTTCCTGGACCAGGGCTCGAACCTGTGTCCCCTGCATTGGCAGGCGGATTCTTAACCAATGTGCCACCAGGGAAGTCCTGCATGCCTTGTTTTGAAACATATTTCCTCCTTTCTTTCTCTAATTCTGCAGAGAACTGGAGCATAATAACCTTACAGAAGTGAACAAGGGGTGGTTGTATGGCTTGCGAATGTTACAACAGCTCTATGTGAGCCAGAATGCTGTTGAAAGAATCAGCCCTGATGCATGGGAGTTCTGCCAAAGACTGTCTGAACTGTAAGTGTGAGATGGCATTTCAGTGGAAGCTGTGAGACTAGAGCAGATTGAATAAGTCATTCCCGTGGCCAGTAATGAGATCTAATATCCCTCTTTGTTAGAAGTTTGAAAGCCCTAAATTTATCATGTAAATAGAATAAGAATATGAAAGTTGAACTAGAAGAGAGTGAATTTTTTACCTTTCATGTTTCCTGTTTTTAGTGATTTGTCCTATAACCAGTTGACCCGCCTGGATGAATCTGCCTTTGTGGGTCTGAGCTTACTGGAGAGATTGAACTTAGGGGACAACAGAGTCACTCACATTGCTGATGGTGTATTTAGGTTTCTTTCTAATCTTCAGACACTGTAAGTATATCTGTCCTTTTTGGGGATTTTTTTTTATACTAATTTTTTTAAAGCACTAAGGCAAAACAACTAATCAGTGTACATATTATGTATGTTAATATTTTGCAGTTCTTCTCTCCTATGCCTTGGGGCAAGACAGTCTTGCTTATCTCTATCCCTATATGTAAATTTTATGTATCTCTAGCCATTGCAGTTTGTACTTTAATTCTGAGTTAACTAAACAGCAAAGCATCTCTTATTGTGCCAGTTACTGTGGAACAAAACACAGTTGCTAGTGTCAGGAATGCACAGTTTCTTACTCCTCTGACCTTGAACTACTAGTAGTGTACCGGATCTACCACTTCTCATTCAAAAGGATGCAGGACATATAGTGGGAACAGCTCTGGCAGGAGACCTCTTCACTTTTAGCAGTTTGCTGCATGACTTTGGACAGAAAAAACTAACATTTATTAATGATCTGATATGTGCCAGGTGCATTCAGAATACTGGGATATTATTGCTCTTTTCCATATTGAGAGACTGAGGTTCAGAGAGATTAAATGATTTGTTTAAAGTCATATACCTTGTAAATGTTTGGGCCAGGATTAGAACCCAGGTCTTTTCCCAGGTCTTTTTTATACTAAAGCTCATGTACTTTTCTTAAAAAAAGAAATTTATGTATTTATTTATTTATTATTTATGTATTTTTGGCTGTGTTGGGTCTTTGTTGCTGCGTGCGGGCTTTCTCTAGTTGCGGCGAGCGGGGGCTACTCTTTGTTGCGGTGCACGGGCTCCTCATTGTGGTGACTTCTCTTGTTGCGGAGCATGGGCTCTAGGCATGTGGGCTTCCATAGTTGCGGCATGTGGGCTCAGTAGTTGCAGTGCGTGGGCTCTAGAGCGTAGGCTCAGTAGTTGTGGTGCACGGGCTTAGTTGCTCCACAGCATGTGGGATCTTCCCGGACCAGGGCTCGAACCCGTGTCCCCTGCATTGGCAGGCGGATGCTTAACCACTGCGCCAGCAGGGAAGTCCCTCATGTGCTTTTCATTTTACTGTCAGAAGAACAAAATCACTTAGCCTTTCCTGTTTTTTTTTTTTAATGTCCAGTGAAGGATGGATATAGGATTAGATGGTTGCAAAAGGCAGTTTCAACTCTAAACTTCTGTTGTTCTGTAAGTTGAATGTTTTACCCTGATCATGGAATATAATTGAATGAAGAGGTATTTTAATGAAATATAGTAATCTCAAACATAGAGCAGAATAAGAGAAAAAGAATAATTAGTAGAATTTGTAGATTCTAAAGGTTCCTGAATAGGGGACTTTTTGGTCATCAGGTTTAGTTGATAAATGGTCTCAGAAAAGAGGCAGGTTCCCAACTTCGGGACCTAACCATAAGTGACAAAGTAAGCATGATAATTTTGTGAAGGTGTCTATGCGTGCACAAGTGTGTGTTTGATGTCTTTTTTCTTTTTTTTTAACTTAATGAAGTAGTCCTCCTTTAGATTTGGCCTTGAAAAAGTAAAAGTGATTTCCTTTTTTTTTTTTAATTTTTCTCTTTTCTACGTTATCAAAGGTTAAATTAGATCAGTGCAAACTCAGGAATTTATATTAGATGCAGCTGTAGTCTTTTGGCAGTGCATGGGATGGCAGACAGGTTCTTTTAGTACACCACTGATTATTACTTTTAGTATTAAAGTTTAGGAAAGTAATTGCAGGCGTAAATGATTATCTAATGCTACAAAGATAGTTAAGGCAGAATTAGGAACAGATCTGAGATATTCCGGCTTTAGACCAATGCTCTTGCCAGAGTAGATATACTTCTTACTCCCTTTGGTGAGTGAGTTCTATTTATGCTGTTCTGTGGAGGAGAGGGAAAAGTCCTACAGAGTTGAGACATCAGTTGTTTCAGTGTTTATTCTTTAGTAAAATAAAATGATCTTTCTTAGCTTTCACTTCAGGTAAAGACATAGCTAAATGGGAAGAGTGATCACCTGTCTCCTTACTGTTATTCACATAACTTTACATACGCCTTTTTTTTTTTTTTTTTTTTTGTGGTACATGGGCCTCTCACTGTCGTGGCCTCTCCTGTTGCGGAGCACAGGCTCTGGATGCGCAGGCCCAGCAGCCATGGCTCATGGGCCCAGCTGCTCTGCGGCACGTGGGATCTTCCCAGACGGGCACACGAACCCGTGTCCCCTGCATCGGCAGGCGGACTCTCAACCACTGTGCCACCAGGGAAGCCCTACATATGTCTTATAAAGCAAAAAACTTTGTGCTTTATTATGAGCTGACTTAAGGAAGCAAAAGCGATTAAATATCTTTAACTGGTATTTCTTCCATCATGACATGGTGTGGTGCAATTGCATTTTGTCTGAGAATGGAACAGTGGATTTTAAAAGATCCATACTTTTCCTTTTAAAGAAAACAGAGTGATCATTCTAGCACATGGGTATATCATTCTTACTTCCCAGGGGGCATGTTTAATTGCTGTTGAGCTGTGAAGCTCTGTATTGACATTACTTTTTATCAGCCATTTTAGATTTAAGGGCTCAGGAGAAGGCTTGGATCACCCCAAAATCCCATTAGTCTGAAATAAGATTTGTAAGCCGTACCCCCTGCATCTTGAAATCCTCCTGCTCTTTGTAGGGCCCTGACTATAATTTTTAATATGCTAACACAATTATGGGCTATTAGCTAGTAAGATTAATACTCTTAGCAGGTTGCTTAATTTATTTATCAAGGTCGGCTTAATTCTTAGCTTTCGAGAATTAGTTCTTACATGCTCATGTCAGGTATTCTTTAAAAAGAAGAGTTGAGTGTTTATCATAAATAACTTAACCTTTACTGTAAGGATCAAAATTAAAATTAGCATTGCTATGTCAGGATGATGCCTGATGGTGTAATGGTCATGTTGACTAACATAACCTGTCTATCCCTGACATTTTCGTAGAAACTTAAGAAACAATGAAATTTCGTGGGCCATAGAAGATGCTAGTGAAGCCTTTGCTGGACTCACAAGTCTCACTAAATTGTATGTACTTATGATATTTATGTATGTCTATGAAGGTATATTTTAAAGAACCAATTGTAAATGTGATTGGATTGTGTCTATTTGCTGTGGCTAGAAAGTCAGCCTTCTGATTCACCCACTAAAGGAAGAAGCTTTGTTGTTTATTAAGGTTTTTGTTTTTTGGTTTGTTTTTCATTTTGTTTCTTTGTGGTGGGGCACTTTCTGAAAGAACATTCCTAGTGTCACTTAAAGAGAAGGTATTTATGGAACTAGAATTTTGATTTAAGTAAAAGAAATGCACTGAAACCAGAATTGAACCATGATCTGTTTAATCATGTGAGATTTATGGGTAATTTAACAAGAGAGGATTCTCTCAAGTAAGATTTTAGGTCTTCTCCCATAAGAATGTCTCCCAGGCTTCACACTTGTCTGACTGAGTTTCTTTGACTGGATGATCTTTTGCTGAGAAGCGAGAAACTGGGAATGTAATCCAGTTTATTATATGAAAACTACAGGTGTATCTGTGGTCAGGATGGTTGTTTATAGATACCTCACTGAGCGCTGACATCTTAATAGACACATTTATTCTGTGCTTCACACTGGTTAATAATGAAGGTTCACAACTTTCTTAAAAATGCATGTTGAGCTTATTTTCACTTGTTATAGGTAAATGTTTATTTTAATGAATTTAATTTTGTTTAGTGGAGAGCTTTATTAGAAAGGTCTGTTTGTATTTCAGAATCTTACAAGGAAATCAGATTAAGTCAATTACAAAGAAAGCATTCATTGGTCTTGAATCCCTTGAGCATCTGTAAGTATTTTTCAGCCATTTTGCTCAGTATATAAATAATCTTTGCTCTTAGCAGAGGTTTTCATGACCATTTAAAGTGTTTATATAACTTAATTGTAGAAATGGTGACTGGTAATGTTTCATTTCTCTTCATTTCAGAGATTTGAACAACAATGCTATAATGTCTATCCAAGAAAATGCTTTTTCCCAGACTCGCTTGAAAGAACTGTACGTAACTTAAGTCTTTTTTGTCACTAATTAGATCATTATCCACGCTTGTGCTTAAAGTGTGATGAATGTGACCCAGATGTTTCCCAAAGCACACAATTCAGGCAGGAAAAAAGAAAGTGTTAACATTCAGTTATTTTAGTGGCTGGATGTAATTTAAAAATAACTCAACATTGAAAACTCCAGAGTGTGTGGCTCCAAGACCTTCTGTTTTTTTCCTGTATTGCTGATGCATATAGTTAAAGAGACCTTAGCAACGCTGCTTATGCTTTATGTTTACCCTACTGTTCCTTTTTTATTCCCCTCTTCCTTTTTGGACTATTGGAGACATGTGTTCTCTTGGGGTGAGTTACAATTAAGGTATTATGTAATTTTTGGAGGTGATCTAGCACTTTCAGTATAATGGTCACAGAGGATGTCTCTAATCTGCTCAAACTACTGAAATGTTCCAAAACTGTTGAATAGTTATGATAGAAAAATACATATCATTTTAACATTTTTCATTCATGATTTTAAAAAAATTGTTCTTATTTCCCAGGGGGGATTTCCCAGGGGTGGGGTGGTTAGTTGGGCGTTGCTCTTAATTTTAAACTCTGGTGATTCAGATATTGAGGCACTGGTAAGAATCAGCGGGCTATATCAACTTATCTTGCCTTGCCTGAAGGCTATTCAAAGGGAGGTCTGTGGCCAGAGCTGATTCATGACGAGAGAAGGATAGAAATTCAGAACAAGCTTTTTAGAAACTTATAGAACAGTTTGACCTTACTGTGACACTTCTGTTGAATTTTATAAAAGCATTGATCTATAACAGATTGGTAATTTAAAAAACTGGTCCTTCTCCACATATAGTTTGAGATGCACTGGAAGTATGTGAGTTCAAATTGCCTAGGTTTAGATTCTTGCCCCGTTCTTTACAACTGTGTGTTTAGCCTAGGACTCAGTTTCCCTTCTCAATATGGGAAGAGCACCACCCTCAGGCTTATGTGAAGATAAAATGAGATAATTTGTTTATGGAAGAAATGTTTATTGTCATCTGCTATGTAAGGTACTGTTCTAAATGCTAAAAACTCAGTAGTGAACAAGACAAAGTCTCTGTCCTCATAGCATATTACAATAAATTCTATTAGGAAGATAAATAGTAAACCAGTAGGTATATAATATCTCATCAGATAATAAATGTTCTGAAGAAAAAGCTGGGTCAAAGGTGTACAGCGTGACAAGGATTGCTATTTTGAAGTAGTGAGGGAAGGCTCTTCTGAAGATAACAGCCTTTGAGCCAGGCCCTTAGTGAGATGAAATGGCAAACCATTTTATACTGGGCGAAGGGCATTCCAGGCACAGGGAAGAGCAAGTGAAAAGGCCCTGAGGAAGGAGCTTGCTTTTTGTGCTTGAAGAACAGCAGAGACACTGGTGCGGCTGGAAGACAAGAGCAAGGGGAAGAATGGTAGGAGATGAGGTCGGAGACATAAGCAGGCCTGATCATGTAGGGCCTAATAGGCCATGAGGAGTTAGGACTTCTTTCCCCCTAAGTGCATTAGAAAGCTTTTGAGGGTTTTGAGATGATGCTCCACATAGAGCCTGGCATATAGTAAAAGGTGAATAACTAAGATAATAACAAAAGTTAAAATGTTATGGAGATCATCTTTTGTTATTTTCTGCCAGATTTTTTTTAAAAATAAATTTATTTATTTATTTTTGGCTGCATTGGGTCTTTATTGCTGCACACAGGCTTTTCTCTAGTTGCGTCCAGTGGTGGCTACTCTTTGTTGCGGTGCGCGGGCTTCTCAATGCAGTAGCTTCTCTTGTTGTGGAGCACGGGCTCTAGGCACGCGGGCTTCAGTAGTTGTGGCTTGTGGGCTCTAGAGTGCAGGCTCAGTAGTCATGGGTCATAGGCTAATTGCTCCACGGCATGTGGAATCTTCCCGGACCAGGGCTCGAACCTGTGTCCCCTGCATTGGCAGGTGGATTCTTAACCACTGCACCACCAGGGAAGTCGTCTGCCAGATTTTTAAAGTGGCTTGCTTATTTATTTATTTATTTTGTCTCTTGAGATATTTTGAGTTATTTCTCCTAAGGCTTACTTTAACTTGAAAAGGCACAACTTACTGCATATCAGTATTACCTTTTTTTGGTTGTGATAATCTGAGGGCCAGCAAGAAAGTTTTAACTCCTGTTAAGAGAAATCAGTTTAAAATATAATCTTTATAGTAGGTGAAAGCAAATATCATAGTTTCATTCTTCAGAGAATCATTTGGTGATTTTTTGAGTTGGTTTGAACAAGCTGCTAATGCAGGAACTCTAATGCAGCTTACTTCCTGAGAAGTTTTAGTTGCTCTTGGTTACTTTAAATTTAAGTCATATTTATAATACGGAATTTCACATTAACATTTATTAAAGTATCTCTTAATACTTTTTGGTATCCTTCACAGTGCTTTGCATAAATATTGGGGGGAGGTGGGAGAGTCAAATATGAATTAAAAATTTTTTTCCATTAAAATTATGTAATCATGGTAGAAAATTAGATAGTTAAACCAAGAGGGAGAGAAAGACCCCAAATCCCCAGTACTCAAAAGACAACCACTGTTGATATTTGGTATATATCTATCCATATACTTGGGGAGAGAATGCAGGATATACTCCATTAGGTACAGCAGAGTTCATTAGCATGTGAAGGGTGGAAAGATGCAAAAGAAACAGAAGTGAAGGGAACTAATGTGAATCTTGTGGTATCTGTGGCCAGACACTATGCTAAATGCTTTATTTAAAAAATTGTTTGAGGTAGGTGTTCTTAATCCCATTTTCCAGGAATAGAAACTGAGATTTTGGAGGCATTCAGTATCTTGCCTAAGGTAAGTAGTGGAATTAGGATGTAAGTCCATGTCTCATGAGGTAACTATATTATACCTAAGAAAGCATAAGTTAGACCATATCATTCCTCTATTCTTAACCTTCCGGTGTCTTCCCAGCACACATAGGAAAAAAACAACTCAGGTTCTTCCTTAGTTTATAAAGCACTTGCATGGCCTGGTCCTTCTTGCCCATCTCTCTGACCTCATTCCCGTCACTGTCCCCTCACTCTCTATGCTCTGGCTTCAGTGGCCTCCTTGCTTTTCACACTAAGCGCACTAAGTATCTGCATCAAGGTCTTTGTGCATAGTTTCCTCTGTCTGTGACACTCTTACCTCAGATCTTCATGTGATTTGCTCTCTCGATTCTTTCAGGTCTTTGCCCAAATGCCATCTCTTCAAAGAATCTTTCCCTGACTGCTTTATCTAAACTGGTAGCTGCTCTCTCTATGTCTCTGCCCAGCTTTGTTTTTCTTGACAGGACTTAACTTTCTGACACTATACTTTGCATTTGTTTGTTTATTGTTTGGTTCTAAATACATAAGCTTTGTGAGAGCTGTAGTGCGACAGCCTAGAACAGTGCCTGGCATATAGTAGACTCAAATATTTCTCAGTGGATGAATGCATATAACATAAGCATTCTGAAATGCAAGAGGTAACTTTTGGCCTGCTTAATTAAAATTGCCCTTGATAAAGTATGCCTTTTGGGGTACCCTTAAAGACTGTTTGAAACATCTTTGGAATCAGATCTTAGGTATTTTTGTACCAAACTTTAAAATTACTTGAGGATTTTGGTGATGAATGCAAAGCAGGTTATAATGTTGTCAGAATCACTTGCTTTCCCTACTTCCAAGTGGATGAGACATTTAAGGGTCATTAAAATAAAACACTGACTTTTCACGTATATTTTATAGGCCTATTATAACCACAAACCATTTTTCAGTGGTTCTTAGTTTAGATTGCAGTACACATTGCCACAGGGCTGAAATGTTTTTAGTCTTGATGAAATAATTTGAAAATAATTATATCCTCTCCACAACAAAGATGTCTCTATGTCCCAATATATATAGTACTCTCTTTCCCAAATTTCTCTGGGAAAAATTTTAAACGTCAAAAGTTTAAAGGACAGTACAATGAACATCCATATGCCATTTACCTGGATTCATCAGTTGTTAACTCTTTGCTAAATTTGTTACCTGTTGCTCTTCCTCCCTCCTTCCTTCTTTCCCTTTCTCTCTCCTGTCTCTCTCCCTCTTTCCACACACACTCATATACATATATACATACACTTATTATTTTGCTTAACCAGTCGAAAGTAAGCTACAGCCATCATGACACTTCACTCCTAAAATATCTCAGCATGTATTTCCTATGCAGGGTTATTTTCTTATATAACCACAGCACAATTATCACACCTAATGCAATTAACATTGATAAAATAATATTATCTAATATGCAGTCCATGCTCAGATTTCCCTAATGTCCAAAAATGTTCTTTGTGTATATATATTTTCTTAATGAAGGATCACGCTTTACATTTGGTTGTAATGACTCTTTAGTCTCCTTTAATCTAAAATAAATCCTTTATCCTTATTCTCCCCACCCCTTTTATTAGTGTCTTTCATGACACTGTCATATTTGAGGAAACAAGGCTGACAGTCTAAATTTGTTTTTTCGTGGTTAGATCCAGGTTAAACATTTTTTTGGCAAGAAAAATGCTTAGGTGTGTAGTAAGCTTTTTTTTTTTCTCTTAATTTATTTATTTTTGGCTGTGTTGGGTCTTTGTTGCTGCACATGGGCTTTCTCTAGTTGCAGGGAGCGGGGCCTACTCTTCGTTGCAGTGCGCTGGCTTCTCGTTGCAGTGGCTTCTCTTGGTGTGGAGCACAGGCTCTAGGTGCGTGGGCTTCAGTAGTTGTGGCACATGGGCTTAGTTGCTCTGTGGCATGTGGGATCTTCCCGGACCAGGGCTCGAACCGTGTTCCCTGCATTGGCTGGCAGATTCTTAACCACTGCACCACCAGGGATGTCCCGTGTAGTAAGCTTTTAATGCTGGAGAAACTTGGAATGAAAAGTAAAGGGCACTCCTTTTCCTTTTGTTTCTGCAGAATTCTGAACACAAGCAGTTTGCTCTGTGACTGTCATTTGAAGTGGTTGCTTCAGTGGCTGGTTGATAATAACTTTCAACATGCTGTGAATGTAAGCTGTGCACACCCTGAATGGCTAGCAGGGCAAAGCATCCTGAATGTGGATCTGAAAGAGTTTGTCTGTGGTTTGTATTTTTGTTTTAATATTTTGTATATTACGCACTTACTATCTTAACAACGGAATTAAAAAAATTTTAAGTAGAATGCTTTCCCACTAGCATGTCTATTTCCGTTTCTTTAGATTCTTCTCTAATATTTTTATATTGTAATTGTAGCTTAAATTTTGTGTTCTTCGACTTAATATATCATAAGCAGTTTTTTTCCTCTGTGTGTTCTTAAATGATCATTTAAAATACTGTCCGTGTAATAGCATCTTTATGAATGTAGGCCTTTCCCTTTTAGGGAGATTATTAACCTTAGAATAAATATCTAGTAGTAAGTTACTGAATCAAAAAGTGTGAGGTTTTTTTCATGACTTCATTCAAAAGCATGATTTTATATTTAGTAGATCTTGAAAAGTGCTACCAGGTGTTTTCAAACAGGTAGCACTAGTTTATGTTGTCACCAGCAATGTATGATTGTACCAGTTTCATTTGGTTTCTACTTTTTTTTTTTTTTTTTTTTGCGGTACGTGGGCCTCTCACTGTTGTGGCCTCTCCCGTTGTGGAGCACAGGCTCTGGACGCGCAGGCTCAGTGGCCATGGCTCACGGGCCCAGCCGCTCCGTGGCATGTGGGATCTTCCCGGACCGGGGCACGAACCCGTGTCCCCTACATCGGCAGGCAGACTCTCAAACACTGCGCCACCAGGGAAGCCCGGTTTCTATTTTTGATGCATTTTCCTAAGACAGAAGCAGCAGGGTTTGGGAGTTTTTTGGAGGGGAAGGGGGACAGAGACAAGTTGTCATAGACAAGTTGTCTTGATTCTAGCACTTAATTATAATTTCAAGTATACATCTATATTGTTTTTTCTCAATTTGTAAATTTTTCTTTTACATTTACATTTCCTTTAAAGTAACTAATTCTTAGCTTTACACAGTGGAACTTTTAGATTAGTGTATCTGTGTTGTATATCACTAGTAACTCTGATCATTTAGATACGTGTATATTGCCAGATGTATTTCCACAGTCTACTTAAAGATGCTTAGGACATTTGGAGGTTCAGGCACATAAAATACTTAAGTTGTTTTTGCAAATTTTAAGGAAGAAAACAAAGAATCTAGTAATGATTAAATTCTGTTTACATTGCCATGAACGCCCTTCTGACTTTACTTAGTTTTAAACATAAGCATACACCATACAATTTATCTTCTTTTTTTAGTTACCACTTTTATGGCACAGTGAAATGTTACCCAGTGAAGACATTGGTTAAGAATTCATATACCTGCTTCTCTGAATCAGTCCAATAATATATTATTATTTATGAATCTATAGTTTATTAGCCAGTCCTAAGCCAGTCTTCACTTGGACATTTGACGTGTTTGGAATTTTTCACTATTTTAGGTGAAAGTTATGCACAAAGTACTTTCCAATAGTATGTTTTATTAATAGGAATACCTATTTTTATATATGTTATATATATACACAAACACACACATACACATACACACAAGGGGTAATAGAATTAGAGCTTGTTTTAAAATTCTAATTTAGGTTTCTCCTTTTCTCAGTAACTGGTAATACTTAAGAAGTACATTCAAAGCATAAGTGACAGTAAGGGGTGGTAGAAAGAGTGCTAAGCCCTGAAGTCTGAAAACCTGGGTTCCAGTCCAGGCTTAGCTGCGGACTTACATATCTTAGAGCAAGTCATTTGACCCTTCTGGGCATCATTTTCCTCATCTTAAAACAAGGGAATTGGATTCTACCTCTATAGTCCCTTTCAACCTTAACATGACATTTTGTAAACATAACATGCAATTTTACATTATTTGTTTTAAAATTGAATCTATAGAAGCAAAAATATTATAACTGACTTGGCTCCTGCCCCATTTTTTTCTCCTTAGATGATTTTCTCAAACCGCAGATAAGAACCCATCCTGAAACCACAGTTGCTCTAAGAAGCATGAACGTGACTCTGACATGTACTGCAGTGAGCAGCAGTGATTCACCCATGTCTACTTTGTGGCGCAAAGACAGTGAAATCTTGTATGATGCTGATATTGAGAATTTTGTTCGTTATCAGCAACAAGCTGAAGAAGCTCTGGAATATACTAGTGTCTTACATCTTTTCAATGTAAATTTCACAGATGAAGGAAAATATCAGTGTATTATTACTAATCACTTTGGTTCTAACTATTCTCATAAAGCCAAACTGACTGTGAATGGTAAGAAATTATGCTCCCTGATAGTTTTGTGGTTAGAAGGATTTTTCATGTTTAATTTTTGAATCTTTGACCAAGAAAATTAGGATAAACCTGACATTGTGGGGGGAGTCCTTACTGTTTTTGTCTTTAGGGTTATGACAGTGTACAGACTGGATTGCTAATTTACCCACTTACTGTCCCTAATCAGTCTTTGACTGAGGGGTAAAGGTGAATTCTGTGGCTCTAGGAGATGGGCTACTTTCACTTTTATTTATGCTTTTGAAAAAAAAATTTTTTTAATTCTCCATTTTCTTTCCAGAACCATAATTCTGTTCTAAAAACTATGAAATTTATTCCTGACATTGTTCACAGGCTGTCCAATAACTGGGAGTATTGAGAACATTTCTGGGTCCAGTGATGATTATCATTGTCTAAATGTAGTCACACAAAACCATTTTTGAAAATAATGCTCTTTTTCATTGAGGTTGTGAAAGAAGAAAACAGCTTGATTGATCTATCGCCTGTTAGGCTGAATAACTACAACACTTCAGGCTTTGTGCAACCAAAAGATGTACATATGTCTTGCTCCTGGGTTGTTTTATGAGATGTTTGAAGGCATACATTTTTTTTATCATGCAGTTTCCTTGACAGCTTTGTAGATGTTTGTTTGGGAAGCACCATTTAGTCTCTTAAGTAAGGGAGTCATAGTAAATATTAAGTTCTAAAATATATGTTCAAAAAGGTTTGTGGCTTCTGCTTTTTCTGTCCCTATCAAGGAGATCAGGTAGATTTGCCACGCATTCTAGAAGAGTTAGTCATCACTGTACTCCATGCTCTGAGGTTCTGGGAGAAAAGATGGCCTCTGAAGTAGTATTTATTGTCAATGCAGGGAGCATGTCTTCTGAAAGAAATGGAGCATTACAACAGTTGGTATTTTGCCTAATAGAGTCTCCCTTGTATGTATGTATGAGTGTATGTGTGTGTGTGTGTATATATATATATATATATATATATATATATATATATATATATATATATATTCCCCCCCACCACCCACTTTCTCTTGGTGATCTTTTTTGGAACAGAGATGCCATCTTTTCTGAAAACTCCAATGGATCTAACTATTCGCACTGGTGCCATGGCCAGATTAGAATGTGCTGCAGAGGGGCACCCTGCACCTCAGATTTCCTGGCAGAAAGATGGTGGTACTGACTTTCCTGCAGCTCGAGAGAGACGCATGCATGTCATGCCTGAGGATGATGTCTTCTTCATTGCAAATGTGAAAATAGAAGACATGGGGATCTATAGCTGCATGGCACAGAACATAGCAGGCGGTCTCTCTGCAAATGCTTCATTAATCGTGTTAGGTATGTTTATTGCTCCTTGGGTCCCTGCTTTTATGGGAGTCTTTTTATTATGGATTGACTCTTGGTCTTAATGGCAAGAAGAATCTATGTTTGAGATTTTAGTTGGGATTCTTATATCTTTGTTTCCTTGTTCTGCCCATTTATGCAGGGTTATGTCAGCCTAGGATATTAGTGGATCAGTAAACTGAAATCTGGGGAAACTCTGAGGGCAGAATTAGAGATTTTTGTCGCATGAATTGAAAATTCAAATCCCTTTGTCCTGTTACATTTCCCTCTGTAAGTTTTCTACTTCATGTATATGTTATTTCTACTATTCAGTAGTGAGTTTTCACTTTTATACTGCCTCACATACCTGCTTCACAGAGAACTTGAGACAATGTAACTTTCCCCCCTAGTTCATTTTTTTTTTTTAAATTATAAGGCGAAAAAAATGATCTGTCTTCTGGTTAGTTTTCCTGTTTTCCTTCCAGTGTGCTCCTGTTAATCCTATCCTCTGGTAAAATGTCTTTTCCCCATAGATTTCCCCTGACAAGCCAGTTTGTTTTCTTATGAGAACACTTTCTTTTCTTTTTAAATTGGGGTATTGTCGTTTTACAGCGTTGTGTTAGTTTCTGCTGTACAGCGAAGTGAAGTAGAGTTCCCTGTGCTATACAGCAGGTTCTCATTAGTTATCTATTTTATACATATTAGTGTATATATGTCAATCCCAGTCTCCCAGTTCATCCCACCCCCCACCCTCTTCCCCCTTTGGCGTCCATACATTTGGAGAACACTTTTAATTCATGGGACTCAAATTCAAGGCAAGTTCTTTTTTCCTCTAGATGTTAAGGTTTTTTAAAATGTGTTGGTTTATGTAATTACTTGTGTAATCAGAAAAATAAGTTTATTTAAAAAATTTAAGATATGTAGAAAATTGGAAAAAAAGAGGGAAAGTCACTCAGACACTGTTAAAGATTTTGGCATATTCTGGACTTTTTAAACACTCATCTTGGGACTTTCCTGGTGGTCCAGTGCTGAAGAGTCTGCCTTACAATGCATGGGATGTGGGTTCAATCACTGGTCAGGGAACTAAGAGCCCACATGCCTCAGGGTGACTAAGCCCGCTCACCACAACTACTGAGCTCGCGCCTCAACTAGAGAGCCTGCCTGCCGCAAACTACAGAGCCCGTGCTCTGGAACCCACGTGCCACAACTACAGAGCCCGCGTGCCCTGGAGCCCGTGCACCACAACTAGAGAAGAGAAAACCCACATGCCACAACTAGAGAGAAGCCCATGCGTGTGCTGCAAGGAAGGATCCCGCATGCCTCAATGAAGATCCCGCATGCCGCAACTAAGACCCGACACAGCCAAAAATAAATAAAATAAATAAATAAATAACAAATCTTTAAAAAACCCCACAAAACTCATCTTGGGACTTCCCTGGCAGACCAGTGGTTAAGACTCGGCCTTCCGGGACTTCCCTGGTGGCGCAGTGGTTAAGAATCCACCTGCCAATGCAGAGAACATGGGTTCGAGCCCTGGTCCGGGAAGATCCCACATGCTGCAGAGCAACTAAGCCCACGTGCCACAACTACTGAGCCTGCACTCTAGAGCCCGCGAGCCACAACTACTGAAGCCCGTGCACCTAGAGCCCGTGCTCTGCAGCAAGAAGCCACTGCAATGAGAAGCCTACACACCACAACAAAGAGTAGCCCCTGCTTACTGCAACTAGAGAAAGCCCGCACGCAGCAATGAAGACCCAGTGCAGCCATAAATAAATAAATAAATAAATTTAAAGAATTAAAAAGATCAATGAAAGAAATACTTACAAACAAAACAAAAGCTTCGCCTTCCAATGCAGGGGGTGCGGGTTCGATCCCTGGTTGGGGAGCTAAGATCCCACGTGCCTCACGGCCAAAAAACCAAAACATAAAACAGAAGCAATATTGTAACAAACTCAATAAAGACTTTAAAAATGGTCCACATTCCAAAAAAAAAAAAATTAAAAAAAAATCATAAAATAAAACACTCATCTTTATGTGGTTATGTATACCTACTTTTTTCCATTTAATATTGTAT
This sequence comes from Mesoplodon mirus, assembly GCF_964341445.2. NCBI lineage: Eukaryota > Metazoa > Chordata > Mammalia > Artiodactyla > Ziphiidae > Mesoplodon > Mesoplodon mirus. The sequence continues at coordinate 106,253,680 of NC_138978.1, forward strand.
ATTGTATCACAGGGTTACCTTGTCATTAAGTCTTCATGAAAATCATGTGGCTGTGGTATAATTTACTTACTCATTTTTCTGCTAGATTTTTAGATTTTTTCCCTTTACCTTTAAAAATTACAACTAATTTTGTAATAAGCATTTTGTATATAAATCTTTGAATTCTTTGCTTAGGATAGCTTGCTCCAGGTGGAATTTCTGAGATGAGATTTAGATTTTTTGAAGCGTTTGCATTTCTGAAACATTAACTTCTAATCCTCCCATGAGCATATGAAAGTGCTTATTTCATCATAACCTAATTAGTCTAATTCAATTAGGAATAAAACTGCCTAATATTTTTTAATGCATCTTTCTGTTAGAGACACCCTCATTTATTAGACCTCTGGAGGACAAGACAGTAACCCGAGGTGAAACTGCAGTATTACAGTGCATAGCTGGAGGGAGTCCTGCCCCTCGCCTCAACTGGACCAAAGATGATGGACCACTGCTGGTGACAGAACGGCACTTCTTTGCTGCAGCCAACCAGCTTCTCATCATTGTAGATGCTGGGCTAGAAGATGCTGGGAAATATACCTGCATTATGTCCAACACCCTTGGGACAGAACGTGGTCACATTTACCTAAATGTGATTTCAACCCCCAATTGTGACTCTTCCCAGAGTAGCATTGGGCATGAAGACGACGGGTGGACCACAGTTGGCATTGTCATCATTGTTGTGGTCTGCTGTGTTGTGGGTACCTCTTTGATCTGGGTCATTGTTATTTACCACATGAGAAGGAAAAATGAAGACTATAGTATCACGAACACAGGTGAGTGGTACCCCGTTGACCCTTGGCTTATACCTCAGTCAGGAATGTAGTGTAGGATTTGTTGTTAAATATAAAAAACTAAGGAGCTTTGATAATTTATGTGTGATAGAAGGAAGAGTTTTTCTGTTAAAATGTCCTACTTCCTTGATGTAATGGAACCGCTCTAGTGAATAAGCTTAAGAATTTGTAGATAGTCCCCCAAAACTTTGTTCTTATAAACAGTTGCAGGTGCACCTTCTTTCTTTAATACCTAAGGCTCATTTCCATTGTAATTTTCCTTTGGGGAAGAGTGGAGTCGTTAAGACAGAGATCAGTCTTTCACACCTGTCCCCCACCCTGAAATCCTGTAAGAGAAAAAGTACAGCCAGATAGATTGCTAAAGTGTGTCTATGGATAAGATTTCAGACTTCAGGGTTTTTTTCTTTTGGTAATACTTCTAAAATGAAGCTTCGGGGAGAATTCTAGTGAGAAATAATTTTCAGAGAAAATTGTAGGAGTTGTTGAGTTCCTAGGTACATAACATTTTCCTGGCCATTAGTACCAAAGTAGGATACATTTGCAAGATAGTGTTCTGAGTTTTGGCTTAAATTGCCTAACTTTATTTGAGAGTTACAGATGTCTCTTTTACAGACGAGCTCAATCTTCCTGCAGACATTCCCAGCTACTTGTCTTCCCAAGGAACACTGTCTGAGCCACAGGAAGGCTACAGCAACTCTGAGGCAGGCAGTCATCAGCAACTTATGCCTCCTGCCAATGGATATTTACACAAAGGTGCTGATGGTAATGACTTTTTATTATCTGTGCTTATAATTTCAGCCTTCCCTGTTTAGTCTTTTTTTAACTGTATAGTTTTCCCCAGTAACCTGAAGCAATATTTTAAAGTAAGCTACTCAGTGAAAACATTTGCCCCATGCAAAATAGGATGAAAATTGACTAAAGTCTTTTTTTTTGAATTTTATTTTATTTATATTTTTATATAGCAGGTTCTTATTAGTCATCAATTTTTACACATCAGTGTATACATGTCAATCCCAATCTCCCAATTCATCACACTACCACCCCCCCCCCCACTGCTTTACCCCCTTGGTGTCCATATGTTTGTTCTCTACATCTGTGTCTCAACTTCTGCCCTGCAAACCGGTTCATCTGTAGCATTTTTCTAGGTTCCACATATACGTGTTAATATACGATATTTGTTATTCTCTTTCTGACTTACCTCACTCTATATGACAGTCTCTATATCCATCCACATCTCAACAAATGACCCAATTTTGTTCCTTTTTATGGCTGAGTAATATTCCATTGTGTATATGTACCACATCTTCTTTATCCATTCGTCTGTCGAGGGGCATTTAGGTTGCTTCCATGACCTGGCTATTGTAAATAGTGCTGCAGTGAACATTGGGGTGCATGTGTCTTTTTGAATTATGGTTTTCTCTGCATATATGCCCAGTAGTGGGATGCTGGATCATATGGTAATTCTATTTTTAGTTTTTTAAGGAAGCTCCATACTGTTCTCCATAGTGGCTGTATCAATTTACATTCCCACCAACAGTGCAAGAGGGTTCCCTTTTCTCCACACCCTCTCCAGTATTTGTTTTTTGTAGATTTTCATATGATGCCCATTCTAACTGGTGTGAGGTGATACCTCATTGCAGTTTTGATTTGCATTTCTCTAATAATTAGTGATGTTGAGCAGCTTTTCATGTGCTTCTTGGCCATCTGTTTGTCTTCTTTGGAGAAATGACTATTTAGGTCTTATGCCCATTTTTGGATAGGGTTGTTTTTTTAATATTGTGCTTCATGAGCTGTTTATGTATTTTGGAGATTAAGCCTTTGTCCGTTGATTTGTTTGCAAATATTTTCTCCCATTCTGAGGGTTGTCTTTTCGTCTTGTTTATGGTTTCATTTGCTGTGCAACAGCTTTGAAGTTTCACTAGGTTCCATTTGTTTATTTTTGTTTTTATTTCCATTACTCTAGGAGGTGGATCAAAAAATATCTTGCTGTGATTTATGTCAAAGCATGTTCTTCCTATGTTTTCCTCTAAGAGTTTTAAAGTGCCTGGTCTTACATTTAGGTCTCTAATCCATTTTTAGTTTATTTTTGTGTATGGTGTTAGGGAGTGTTCTAATTTCATTCTTTTACATGTAGCTGTCCAGTTTTCCCAGCACTACTTATTGAAGAGACTGTCTTTTCTCCATTATATATCCTTGCCTCCATTGTCATAGATTAGCTGACCATCGGTGCCTGGGTTTTTCTCTGGGCTTTCTATCTTCTTCCATTGATCTATATTTCTGTTTTTGTGCCAGTACCATATTCTGTTGATTACTGTAGCTTTGTAGTATAGTCTGAAGTCAGGGAGTCTGATTCCTCCAGCTCCGCTTTTTTCCCTCAAGACTGCTTTGGCTATTCAGGGTCTTTTGTGTCTCCATACAAATTTTAAGATTTTTTGTTCTAGTTCTGTAAAAAATGCCATTGGTAATTTGATAGGGATTGCATTGAATCCATAGATTGCTTTGGGTAGTATAGTCATTTTCACAATATTGATTCTTCCAATCCAAGAACATGGTATATCTCCCCATCTGTTGATATCATCTTTAATTTCTTTCATCAGTGTCTTATAGTTTTCTGCATACAGGTCTTCTGTCTCCCTAGGTAGGTTTATTCCTAGGTATTTTATTCTTTTTGTTGCAATGGTAAATGGGAGTGTTTCCTTAATTTCTCTTTCAGATTTTTCATCATTAGTATATAGGAATGCAAGAGATTTCTGTGCGTTAATTTTGTATCCTGCAACTTTACCAAATTCATTGATTAGCTCTAGTAGTTCTCTGGTGGCATCTTTAGGATTCTCTATGTATAGTGTCATGTCATCTGCAAACAGTGACAGTATTACTTCTTCTTTTCCAATTTGTATTCCTTTTATTTATTTTGTTCTCTGATTGCTGTGGCTAGGACTTCCAAAACTATGTTAAATAAGAGTGGTGAGAGTGGACATCCTTCTCTCGTTCCTGATCTTAGAGGAAATGCTTTCAGTTTTTCACCATTGAGAATGATGTTTGCTGTGGGTTAGTCATATATGGCCTTTATTATGTTGAGGTGGGTTCCCTCTGTGCGTACTTTCTGGAGGGTTTTTATCATAAATGGGTGTTGAATTTTGTCAAAAGCTTTTTCTGCATCTATTGAGATGATCATATGGTTTTTATTCTTCAATTTGCTAATATGGTGTATCACATTGATTGATTTGCGTATACTGAAGAATCCTTGCATCCTTGGGATAAATCCCACTTGATCATGGTGTATGATCCTTTTAATGTGTTGTTGGATTCTGTTTGCTAGTATTTTGTTGAGGATTTTTGCATCTATATTCATCAGTGATATTGTTCTGTAATTTTCTTTTTTTGTAGTATCTTTGTCTGGTTTTGGTATCAGCGTGTTGGTAGCCTCATAGAATGAGTTTGGGAGTTTTCCTTCGTCTGCAATTTTTGGAAGAGTTTGAGATGGATGGGTGTTAGCTCTTCTCAAAATATTTGATAGAATTCACCTGTGAAGCCATCTGGTCCTGTACTTTAGTTTGTTGGATGGTTTTTAATCACAGTTTCGATTTCATTACTTGTGACTGGTCTGTTCATATTTTCTGTTTCTACCTGGGTCAGTCCTGGAAGGTTATACGTTTCTAAGAATTTGTCCATTTCTTCCAGGTTGTCCATTTCATTGGCATAGAGTTGCTTATAGTAGTCTCTTAGGATGCTTTGTGTTTCTGCAGTGTCTGTTGTAACTTCTCCTTTTTCATTTGATTGATTTGAGTCCTCTCCCACTTTTTCTTTTTTTTTTTCTTTTTTTTTTTTTTTGCGGTATGCGGGCCTCTCACCGCTGCGGCCCCTCCCGTCGTGGAGCACAGACTCTGGACCCGCAGGCCCAGCGACCATGGCCCACGGCCCCAGCCGGTCCGCAGCATGCGGGATCCTCCCGGACCGGGGAACAAACCCGCGTCCCCTGCATTGGCAGGCAGACTCTCAACCACTGCGCCACCAGGGAAGCCCCTCTCCCACTTTTTCTTGATATGTCTGGCTAATGGTTTATTAATTTTGTTTACTTCTCAAAGAACCAGCTTTTAGTTTTTTTGATCTTTGCTATTGTTTTTTTTTCCATTTCATTTATTTCTGCTCTGATCTTTATGATTTCTTTACTTCTGCTAACTTTGGGTTTTGTTTGTTCTTCTTTCTCTAGTTCCCTTAGGTGTAACGTTAGATTGTTTGCGATTTTGCTTGTTTCTTGAGGTAGGCTTGTATTGCTATAAACTTCCCTCTTAGAACTGCTTTTGCTGCATCCCTTAGGTTTTGGACCATCGTGTTTTCATTGTCATTTGTCTCTAGGTATTGTTTGATTTCCTCTTTGATTTCTTCAGTGATCTCTTGGTAATTTAGTAACGTATTGTTTAGCCTCCATGTGTTTGTATTTTTTATGTTTTTTTTCCCTGTAATTGATTTCTAATCTCATAGCGTTGTGGTCAGAAAAGATGCTTGATATGATTTCAATTTTCTTAAATTTACTGAGCCTTGATTTGTGACCCAAGATGTGATGTATCCTGGAGAATGTTCCGTGCTGACTTGAGAAGAAAGTGTAATCTGTTGTTCTTGGATGGAATGTCCTATAAATATCAATTAAATGTATCTGGTCTGTTGTGTCATTTAAAGCTTCTGTTTCCTTATTAATTTTCCGTTTGGATGATCTGTCCATTGGTGTAAGTGAGGTGTTAAGGTCCCCCACTATTATTGTGTTACTGTTGATTTCCTCTTTTAGAGCTGTTAGCAGTTGCCTTATGTATTGAGGTGCTCCTATGTTGGGTGCATGTATATTTATAATTGTTATATTTTCTTCTTGGATTGATCCCTTGAAAATTATGTAGTGTCCTTCCTTGTCTTCTGTAACATTCTTTATTTTAAAGTCTATTTTATATGATATGAGTATTGCTACTCCAGCTTTCGACTTCCATTTGCATGGGGTATCTTTTTCCATCCCCTCACTTTCAGTCTGTGTGTGTCCCTAGGTCTGAAGTGGGTCTCTCGTAGACAGCATATATATGGGTCTTGTTTTTGTATCCATTCAGCAAGCCTGTGTCTTTTGGTTGGAGCATTTAATCCATTCACGTTTAAGGTAATTATCGATATGTATGTTCCTATGACCATTTTCTTAATTGTTTTGGGTTTGTTTTTTTAGGTCCTTTTCTTCTCTTGTGTTTCGTAGTTAGAGAAGTTCCTTTAGCATTTGTTGTAGAGCTGCTTTGGTGGTGCTGAATTTTCTTAGCTTTTGCTTGTCTGTTAAGCTCTTGGTTTCTCCATCAAATCTGAATGAGATCCTTGCTGGCTAGAGTAATCTTGGTTGTAGGTTCTTCCCTTTCATCACTTTAAGTATATCATGCCACTGCCTTCTGGCTTGTAGAGTTTCTGCTGAGAAATCAGCTGTTAACCTTATGGGAGTTCCCTTGTGTGTAATATGTCATTTTTCCTTTGCTGCTTTCAATAATTTTTCTTTGTCTTTAATTTTTGTCAGTTTGATTATTATGTGTCTTGGCGTGTTCCTCCTTGGGTTTATCCTTTATGGGACTCTCTGTGCTTCCTGGACTTGGGTGGCTATTTCCTTTCCCATGTTAGGGAAGTTTTCAACTATGATCTCCTCAAATATTTTCTCGGGTCCTTTCTCTCTCTCTTCTCCTTCTGAGACGCCTATAATGCGAATGTGGCTGCGTTTAATGTTGTCCCGGAGTTCTCTTAGTCTGTCTTCATTTCTTTTCATTCTTTTTCCTTTATTCTGTTCCACAGCAGTGAATTCCTCCATTCTGTCTTCCAGGTCACTTATCCATTCTTCTGCCTCAGTTATTCTGCTATTGTTTCCTTCTAGTGTATTTTTCATTTCAGTTATTGTATTGTTCATCTCTGTTTGTTCTTTAATTCTTCTAGGTCTTTGTTAAGCATTTCTTGCATCTTCTCGATCTTTGCCTCCATTCTTTTTCCGAGGTCCTGGATCATGTTTACTATCATGATTCTGAATTCTTTTTCTGGAAGGTTGCCTATCTCCACTTCATTTAGTTGTTTTTCTGGGGTTTTATCTTGTTCCTTAATCTGGTACAGAGCCCTCTGCCTTTTCATCTTGTCTATCTTTCTGTGAATGTGGTTTTTGTTCCACGGCTGCAGGATTGTAGTTCTTCTTGCTTCTGCTGTCTGCCCTCTGGTGGATGAGGCTATTTAAGAGGCTTGTGCAAGTTTCCTGATGGGAGGGACTGGTAGTGGGTACACCTGGCTGTTGCTCTCGTGGGCAGAGCTCAGTAAAACTTTAATCCGCTTGAGTGCTGATGGGTGGGGCTGGGTTCCCTCCCTGTTGGTTGTTTGGCCTGAGGCGACCCAACACTAGAACTGCATGCTCTTTGGTGGGGCTGATGTCGGACTCTGGGAGGGCTCACGCCAAGGAGTGCTTCCCAGAACTTCTGCTGCCAGTGTCCTTGTCCCTTGGTGAGCCACAGTCCCCCCCGCCTCTGCAGGAGACCCTCCAACACTAGCAGGTAGGTCTGGTTTAGTCTCCCTGGGGTCACTGCTCCTTCCCCTGCGTCCCAATGTGCACAGTACTTTGTGTGTGCCCTCCAGGAGTGGAGTGTCTGTTTCCCCCAGTCCTGTCAGAGTCCTGCAGTCAAATCCCGCTAGCCCTCAAAGTCTGATGGTCTAGGAATTCCTCCTCCCATTGCCAGACCCCCAGGTTTGGAAGCCTGACATGGGGCTCAGAACCTTCACTCCAGTGGGTGGACTTCTGTGGTATAAGTGTTCTCCAGTTTGTGAGTCACCAACCCAGCCGTTATGGGATTTGATTTTATTGTGATTGCGCCCCTCCTACTGTCTCATTGTGGCTTCTCCTTTGTCTTTGGATGTGGGGTCTCTTTTTTGGTGAGTTTCAGTGTCTTCCTGTCGATGATTGTTCAACAGTTAGTTGTGATTCTGGCGTTCTTGCAAGAGGGAGTGAGAGCACGTCCTTGTACTCCGCCATCTTGGTTCAGGCTCTAAAGTCTTAACAGAGGAGAAAATCTTCTGTCAGAAAGGAGTAACACATCCTTAAACAAGGGATTGGAGAACACAGCAGAGGCTCCCAAACCAAAGTATTGTTGTGGGAAGGAGATGCTCTAGAAACTTTCTTCAGGTGTCTTTTATCCTTTTCAGGCATGAGCACCCTTCAGACCATATCCAGGGGAGGTTGTATCTCCTGCTGACAGGTACTAAGGTTTAAAGGGCATTGATGATTCTCAGCTTATATTGGAGAACATCAGAAAGATATAAAATAGTTAAGTAAACCTGACTTCTCAACACTACTTTTCCCGACTCCACTCTTCCCATAGGGAGTAACAGAACACAGGGAAGTGAATTAAGGGGTAGAATTGGGTTTGACTCCCAGTTCCTCTTTCCAGCCATGTGGTCACCAACAAGTTACTTAAAATCTGAGCTTTAATTTCCTCATTTTAAAAATAAACAATATTTTATAAAGCATTTCTCTCATGATTCTTAAATATTCTTTCCACAAACCTGTGTAGTACTTGAAGTACTATACACAAGCAAGCTCTATTCCATTATTTTGGCTTTCCATGGAAAGGGGGGTATTTTTAGCTTTTTTTCTTTGGCCATACCGTGCGGCTTGTGAGATCTTAGGTGGCCTCTAGGCGTGCAGGCTTCATTAGTTGTGGCACGCGGACTCAGTAGTTGTGGCACACGAGCTCTAGAGCACAGGCTCAGTAGTTGTGGCGCACGGGCTTAGTTGCTCCGCAGCATGTGGGATCTTCCCGGACCAGGGCTCGAACCTGTGTCCCCTGCATTGGCAGGCAGATTCTTAACCACTGCACCACCAGGGAAGTCCCCCTCTAGCTTTTTAAAGAATACTTAAAAGCCTCTACTTTTTGAAATTTGTAGGAAATAACACTGCTTTCTGGGTTAAACTTAATTACTTCCTGTTCTTTTCCAGTTCTAACATTCTGTTGCTTGAACATGAATAAGTAACTCTCTATTTCTCACTTTCCTCTTTTTTTATCATTCAGTTTTCAAAGCACATAATTGTTCAGGGAGCTCATTATTAAACTTTTACTTCTACCAAACACACACTTGTCAGGCAGGACTCTTGACCATCAGAGGCTTTCTCTAGGGGTCCTTTTATCAATTAGTGTTGCTTAACCTCTTGACTTAACAAAAGTTATGTGGGCTTTTGTGAAATAAAGTCATCAGAACTCCTTTTTCTCTGCTTTAGTTTGCTTAAGCCAAACATGTGTCTTGTAGCACAGTGCTAGCCTTATCTTGGCTCCCTTGATTTGAGCATGACCTTATCCAGGCTGGACAAAGATGGCTTAATGTACTACTCAAGAGCATGGGTGCTGGAGCCAGAGGGCCTGAGTTTAAATTGCAGCTCTTCACTTGGGCAGTATATCTTTGGGCAAGTTACCTGACCTCTCTGTGTTGTAGTTACTCTGTCTGTAAAATAGGTCTAATAATAATACTTACCTCTTAGACCTGTTATAAGGATTAAATTAGTTAGTTCACAGAAAGACCTTGAAACTTCATCCGGTTTATAATGCAAGTTTTGAACAAATGCCAGATATGATGACAACTGTTAGAGAAAACTAATAGTTGGCAAAACTGATTCCTTAACTGAAGGATGTTTGGTTTCTTTCCCATGTTGTCATTAGGTGGCACTGGCACCCGGGTTATCTGCTCAGATTGTTATGACAATGCTAACATCTACTCCCGGACCCGAGAATACTGTCCATACACCTATATTGCTGAAGAGGATGTTCTAGATCAGACACTGTCCAGCCTTATAATCCAGATGCCCAAAGAGACTTATTTGGCACATCTTCCCCAAGATGCCACCACCCTGGAGAGCCTGGTATCATCAGCAGATAGAGAGATATCTGCCTTTCCCACCAACCATGAGAGGATAAATGAGAAGAAACTTTCCTCCACACAGAAGAGCAGTGGTAAAGGGCACAGTGTTTTTTGTTATTTTGGTTTGTTTTCACTTTCACCTACTTGAATTTTCCTTCTGTCATATAGGTAGCACTCTAATTTGACAGAAGCAAACAAGTTGGTATAATGGAGTAATTAGCTACCATTAGTTGGTATAAACTAGAGCCAAAGATTTTTAGAGATTAGATTTAGAAAGAAGTCTGGATCTGTAGGATGAAAACAGCTTTTGTGGGAGTAACAAGATCTTACTTCTAAAGATTCAGAAGCCATGTAGAAAAAGTTTCTATAAAGAAGTTTCATACAGGCACTGCTTTTTTCTTCCATGTTTATTTAAATAATGGAGACTTGAAATGCTAAGGATATAATGATTTGGGCATAATTTGAAGATTTTCAGTGAGAAGATTTAAAAATGTTTTATTTGGTTGCTGTTCTATCAGGTAAATGTTGAATTTCAGTATCACTTGGCAGGTATTTGCTTTCATCTGTGAAGTATTACAGTCAGGGCCTTGGGAAAGCAGTTTGGGGATAGTAGCCCAGGAAAAGAAACACATGTTATATTGTGCCAACGAGGCATTTGAAACAACCCAGTCAATAAAGCAAAGCAAAACAAAACTCTTTCTAGACCATGAAGGGCACTACTGAACATGTCTTCCTGTCCATCCAGGCTTTTTATCCACTGTCACCCTCCTGTCAGCCTGAAATGAAAGAGCACTGGAAATAGGGTGGGGTTTTGCACTGCAGGTTTACAGTGGAAGACATTGTATAGTGGTGCTTCCAGGGATGGTTCTGGCTGGAGTGAATGAAATGACATGGACTTTTAAGATGGCTCTGTTGTTCTTAGTTAAGAGACCACCTCTAAAGTTTTCTAAAGAGGGTACAGGTCAGAGTAAAATAATCCTGTTATTGAAGTTAGTCTCTTGTCTTTAAAATTCTGTGTCCATGAAAGAAAGGCACCAACACTAAATCCATTTCCCCGTGTCCTAGAAGAGATATATACACACAAAATAACTTTAAGTAGAACTAAAAATGCAGTATCTTTCCCCAACTTTAGGGATGTCTTAATTGTTAATCTGGTCTGTAAGTGAGGAAATCAGCAAATGAGAGTGCTTTGGTGCATTGCTTGTTCCTTAGCTAGGGTGCTCTAGCTCCTTGCTACTCAAAGTGTGGTCTGTCAGCATCAGCATTACCTAGGAGCTTGTTAGAAATGCAGAACATGGGTCCCACCCCAGACCTAGAGAACCAGAGTCTATATTTTAACACAATCTCCAGGTTATTTGTATGCATATTAAAGCTTGAGAAACCCTACTCTAGCTTACTTTGCACATGGGTTTTATTTTTATTTCTGAGTGTTTGTTTCTAGAATGTTTGGCTAGAGCGCAGGCTCAGTAGTTGTGGCACGCGGGCTTAGTTGCTCCGCGGCATGTGGGATCTTCCTGGACCAGGGCTCAAACCCATGTCCCCTGCATTGGCAGGCGGATTCTTAACCACTGCGCCACCAGGAAAGCCCAAAATGATTTTTTTTAAGATAGGCATTTAATTGTTATTTAAAGATACAGTGACTGCACTGAATCAATAATTTTTACCTATGTATTGTGCAACTTTCATTACTATATAGATACTAATTCTCTTGTAGTCTGTTTCCATGTGTCTAAAGAGTTTTAAGTTTTATAGCAGTAGAAACACCAGTAATAGGTGAAAGCAGATGACACATAGCATGGTTTCAGTAATTAATTGGTAAAGTTGTTGAGTAGAAGGGTTTGAAAGACCATGGTTTCAGTTTTTGTTTTGTTTTCTTTTTTTGTTTTTGCTAAGAAAATGGCAAGTATACATTTTATCTTAACGTCCTTATTCAGGAATACTAGGTTATTTCTTATTATTTCTTTGAAGACTTGGGTAGAAGAAAATTAAGTTTTAGAAAATTAATTTTAAACTTCCATTCACCACTGATAACTATTACTGTCTCTCGTTCTCAGAACCCTTGCAGCGGCCTCTGTGGAACATAAGCAAAGAACCAGGTATGCCTCATCCTCCTTTATCGCAGCAGTCAGTCTTTGAGTCACCACAACTCCATCAAAACGAGGGCCTGGCAGAGAGTGATCCAGACTGTTCCACTTCCCCCATGCCCTGTCACAGGTTACACGACCACACTTTTGATTTTAGTAGGACTCAGAACATTCAAGATGGCAGTGAGGGCACATGAAACTCACTCCAGAATGAAATCTGGGCAGACTCAAATTAGTTGATTTTGTATTTACTACCTCAGAGTTCGGAAGAAACCCCAAAGTCAGCATTTGCTTTGCTCTTTGTCTACAATTACATCTGACCACATCAAGGGGGCCAGACATTTGTTTGGGCTTATACTTGACGAAGAAAGGGTAATCGCTGACAGAAATGGGTACATCTAATAGAAAATGTGCAACACAGGCGGAGGAAGATAGAGGACAGGGTGCTGTCTTATGGTTCTACTGGGATGTGCCCAGGTGCTCATTGCCTGTTAGGGAGAGTCT